>NC_141561.1:29544486-30197819 GCF_036417535.1 Chlamydotis macqueenii
GGTGCCAACAGTGATCCAAAACGCAGGAATTAAACGTGTTGGCACAGAGGCTGTGAGCCTTCTCCCAGTATCACTTGAACCAGCCTTTTAGTGACCTCAGTCACTTTAGCGGCTCCAAGCTCACTGAAGTCATGCATGATCCCACATACGCAGGATCCCTCTCTGCCTCTTCAGCTCCTTTCTGCCTGGGATTTTAATCAATTCACTGGCCCGCGCAAGCTGAGCAGATACTGGTATGCTCACATACCACGCTGAAGCGCCAGCCCCGGGAGGTGGCGAGCACTCCCACCTCCCACCAGCTGGGAGGTTCTCGGCACCTAACCAGAGGCCTTCCGAAACGTACTGCTTTGTAGTCATGGCTGGGAGATTAAATCTAGGTACTGCAGACATCCCCTTACATGCCATGTGTTGGTTCTTTCTTAAAATACAGTGTGTAGTAAAAGCCGCAGATACAAAGAAATCGATCCAAACATTGGAGGCGTATCAAGAGTGCCCTCAAAGGCAGACTGATAAAACACAGACCTGCATGAACAAATCTGCAACTGCCTGAAAATAGGGATGTAAACAAATCAGAGAAGTGGTCAAAATAGTAACCCCAAATGAAAAGCAGAGAAACAAGGGTCAAAGAGGTTTAACTTGGTGCATAGGCCCAAATCCCACTGTACGGCTATCAAAACAACTAGTACTTTGGCAGTTTTGTTGTACTAAGGACTGAAAGTTTGTGAGTAGAGCTGCTTACTGCTCATAGTAATATAGATATGAAAAATGTACTGTTGAAAATAATAGTAATAATAGCAAACCTTATGGAAAATTACTGTGCTCCAAATAGCTTCAGATATGTTCTCTTTTTTTTTCCAAAATTAAATTAATACAAAGCAGCGTACGTAAAGGAACAATACACTGCCTGAAATTGTTTTACCTTCAGTTGTTGCAAGTGATATTGAAGGTTGAAAGATTAAAGATTCTGGGAGTCTAATCTAAACATTGGATTATGCCCCAGGATATTTCACTGCATTTCTCATCTCACTCCTGCAGAGTGAGTTTGTTTTGGTTGTTTATGTGGGTGTTCAACATCAACAGGAGAAAGAGACATTTTAAAAAAATAGGACAAATGTAATAGAATTTGCTTCACACAAAACCTGTAAGATCCTAGTTAATATTCCAGAATATCTGGGGGGATTTGAGGAGGCAAGCAGATTGAAATAAGGTATTAAGATTAAAACAATAAAAAACAACAGATGGGACCTTGGACGTAAATCAAACTACATGCGATAAGGAAAAGACAACTTAAAGCAAAATGCGCTCTTGCCACGTTCTGTGAAGTGCAATCTTTTAGAAAAGTTGCCATATAAACAACATCCTGAGGCCTCAGTGCCTCACTGGCGTCAAGATAACACATTTTTGACAAACCCCATTCCTCAATGCGACACTTAACTGCAGGCTTGAGAGATGTTTCCACGATGTGTTCATGGCACACATAATTACCTGGGAGAAGTATGAGGTTCATTTCTTTAGAAGCCAGTGCTAAGTTCACCTACATGCGACATGTTTTTCCACGCATGCAGATCTGTTTTCTGAACACGTGTTAAATGGCAGCAGCAGCACTAAGCAATAACCTTGTGAGTGTCCAGCTGCTGAAGGAGAGGGGCAACTGGAGCCAAGCTTGCTTCACCAAGACGAGCTTTCATGGCTGAGAGTGACTGCAACTGTTCTTAGGTTCCTTTGAGAGAAAAGAATGAGCAGCAGCAAAGGCATATTGCCACCACATTTCTGAATCTTTGGTTTCAGTAACATTGAGAGAAGTGGCCTAGTTCATTTAAACGAGACACAGTTTAATCTCCTTCAGGTATCCTGCAAGAAAGATGCTGAATGATAATTTGCACGCATTCCTCCCCTCCAACAAGAAAACTTTCCTTCCTTTTAGGAAGCAAGTAATTTTTCATCAAAAGTGTCTGACAAAAACTTAATATTTTTAGTACATATTTCTAGAGCTTGCAAATATAGTACAGAGATTTGTCTCTTTCTGTGTTGTGTATAGAGATGTAACATGTTTCTGTATTTCTATTCTCAGGGCAGAAGAATGTCTACGACCTATAGGAGGAGTGATTTACAAACATTAAACACTGGTAGCTGCTACAAGCCACCAGCACCTTTTCTGTACTGTGAGTATGATAGAACTATGTACTGTAAAATATTTATTTCAATTGTTGACATTATCAGTTAATTAGATAAATGACACTTTTTCAATTATATAGATTTTATGGCCATATTGTAGGATGTGATGAATGGATGTGTATGTGATGAATAGGCATTTAACTATAGATACTCTTCATGTAAGAGAGCAGAAAAGAGGGTTCACTCCTTCTGGTTCAGGGCTACAATCTTGTTTGCTTCTGTTTGTTTTTATAACATTTAGAAAAGCTAAAGAGATTGTGAAAAGCATGTTAGCATGGCTTATTCATGCACTGAGAGG
This sequence comes from Chlamydotis macqueenii, assembly GCF_036417535.1. Taxonomy (NCBI): domain Eukaryota; kingdom Metazoa; phylum Chordata; class Aves; order Otidiformes; family Otididae; genus Chlamydotis; species Chlamydotis macqueenii. Next base: position 29,546,960 of record NC_141561.1, read on the forward strand.
CAGTGACAAAATTATTTTGCTTCTCTCTCCACATATATATACTAGCCATGTAGTTAAACTAATTAACTTTAGGAGAGCGTGGGATGAAGTGGGAGCATGGGATTCTCTGATTTGGGAAAACATCTACTTAGAAAGAATGGATCGAGAAATGTTCTGAATCCTCTTTGCATTCAGCCAAGTGGAGCAGGGGAGCTTTTAACTAGTTTGGTTACATCTCAGCCAGACATCTGTGTGTCTCAGTTGTCCCATCCTGTCCTCATGCACCGCACCAGGCCAGACTTTGCCTGCAGGAGAGCCAGAGAGCCATCACTGAGAGAGAGGATGTGGTCTTTGAGAAGATGAGAAAAGCAAAGCTGGGCAAAGCCCCAGACTCTGCTGCTGTTAGCAGCCATGGCCTCATCCAATGCTCAGCCGGGCTGTCAGGCTCACTCTGCTCAGCAGGAGCATGCAGACATCTCCCGCAGTCAGGGTTGGCATGGCTAGGCTGATGCTCCGTAGGGGCGAGCCTGCAGGTTGTCTCTTACACTTGGAGCAGAAACCAGTAACTCCTTGGACTAGGTCTACTTGAAGTCGTTCCAAAGAGGCCTCAACAGCCTGCCCAAAGCAGCAGGTTTGTGCAGTGGTGGTGGGGATGCAGACACCTGACCCTCATGTGTCACTCGGCTTCCCTGAACACACTTGCAACCTGGCAGCTCACAGAAACCCTTCTGCTGCAGGAGAAACTGCAGCACAACCGCCGCCCTGCACTGCATGCTGGGCTCTGCCTGTCTCCTTCAAGGAGAAGAACAACCACCTAAGCACACTTGCCTTGTGGCTGTGTGCTGAGGAAAAACTCAGTGTGCTGCTCAGCTGTGCCATACACCAGCACCAAGCCAAAGGTCTCCCAGCTGGCATCCCACAGGGGCGAATCACGAACCCACCTGCCCTTCTTCCTGCTTCCCTCCCTTCTCTACACAGTTCAGTTCCTCTGCCTGCCTCCTGCACCCCAGCCCGGAGTAGGGGAAGGCTTCCCACGTCTGCAGCTTGTTGGCCGCTGCTGGTTTGCAACAGGAGAACTTGTGAGTCCCTCCTGTGGCTGGCTGCTATGCTAGGGTTAACAGTGCCCAAATAAAGCCTTTCTGATACCGCTGCTTGCTTCTGTTTGGCTGCAAATACCTCACCTTTCACATACAGTCTCAGTTCATGGCTTTTGTAAGCAGACGGGAACTTCTGCTTGCCTATGCCTTAAAAGCCTGTGCCTCATGATCTCAGGGTACAGCTCAAACACATGATTTCCTTGCATTCTGGTTTTCCAGAAGCAAACAATAAATAAAGTTAGCCTGCTTAATAGTGATTTTAAGCCAGCTGTTTCTGAGGCCTGATTCAGAATTTTTAATGGGCCTGCAAGAAAAATCCTGGCATGGCAACAGAAATGCCAGTTCCCAATAAATACTTTCCACCTTAGCAGAGATCCAGCAAGGCCTCCCTCCTGCAGCAGATTCTGTGGCCACCTGTACACGCCTTGGCTGCACCAGTAAAACTGATGTGTGCAGCAGCAACACCTACCTCATGGACTAGAGGCAGACCTACAACTTGCTATGATGATTTGCGTCAGATCTGATTTTTTAAGTAATCCACAGACTTGGCGGTGCTAGAAGTTGCTCTGTATCTGCAGGGCTCAATTATTACTTTTCCAATAAGAGAAAAGAGTAGGGAACAAAGAGGGATAAAGGGAGAAACCTATTGAGAAAATGGGTATAATTTCAATATTACATCAGACTGGTAAAATACCAGTCAGTGCAAAAAATACAGACTAACCCTCAGTAACAAAACCAGGAACAGAGCACAAACTAACCTCACATGTATAACCTCTTACGCACGCAGTTCCATGTGCATAGAAGTACCTTACGAAGAAACATATTTCTGGTCATTCTGATTAGGAAAACTGATAGCCTGTGGCATGACCTTCTTGCAAACAAAGGCTGCACGAAGTGATAGGGGAAGCAAAAACGCCTGTGACATTCCTAGGAGCTGCTTGCAGGCCTGTTGCAAGCAGTGACACTAGCAAAATGAGCTGTACAACCTCCGCATCCTCTTTGTCACAGTGCCCTACACTATCTTTTCCTACTAGCACTTGGCAGGGACCACAAAGAAATAGAGCCAAAGACAAATACTGAGTCCTACTACATTGCTGATGCCTGAAACAAATATCTCTCTGCTCCCACTGTGCTCCTTCCCTTTCTCAAATCCATCTCATGCACTGGAGACGCTGCCTGCTGGCTTTTGCCCGAGCCTGCTCTATATTGGATGTACATCCTCAGTCTCAAAAGGTGCTTGGACTGTGACAGAGGGTCTTGGGAAGCTCCCGTCCTTCCCATCAGGAATTGATAACACCTCGATCAGGTATTGCCAACTTTTCTTAATATTTGCATCCATAACATTTTTCCAGTCCCTGTGCAAGCCCTATCTAGAAATGTCATTTGCTCAGACACTGCAGAATAAATAGGACTTGCTTTCCTTAATCATCTTCCCCAGACCACTCCCAACAGACAGGGCTGCCCCAGAGTCTGCCAGCTGTCCTCAGCCAGCGTTATGTGTTGTCTTTGTAAGAGAGGTGCGAGTGATCCTCAAAGCATGACTTCAGCTCAGATCACCATTTGTGGATTTCTCACAGACATTCCCTGTGGTACTGAGAGCGGAACGAAGAAGATCCCCTGACATAAAAGCAGAAGACCAGAGTGTGCCATTTAAATTCTAGGAATCAAACCATTCAACTCCTCATTGGATGGAGAATGACAACCTTTCAGGCTAACATGAAAAGCTGAATTTATACAGATACAAACATTTTGGTATAGTTGAGTTTTCCTGCCTGTGGAAAATTAACCTTCTTACCCAATAGAACTTGCTTTGGGTCATGGCAGTGAGCAGATGTCTATAATCTCCTGCATGTGGAGAATTTCCATAACATCAGAATTAGCAAGAAGTAAATGGGGAAAAAAGCCCTGAATGGAAACAAATGGAAGACTGAAGTGGCTGTGTTCCACTAAGTATGTTCTGCAGCTGCATCACTGCTCTGGAACAAAGGGGAACATAATTATTGTTGTTTTACTCTCATTTCCTATTAGCAAAGCAAAAGCCAAATAAAAGTGGTCGTTACTTCTGCAGGAGGGAGCTGGCTGAGGTGAGTATATGAAGTCACACAGGGAACTCTGGAAGGAGACTGTTTCTTAAGCCTGAGTAGCCGACAGTCAGTGAAAAATACATCAGTAAAATTCACCAGTAACACTTTGTTATTGCAGAGCTGAGTCAAGGCTTCTCGGATGCCCTGAGGGTAAGACTCAGCCACACCTGCTAGGGTAGAGCAGGACTCGTCTGCTTTTGCTGTCGGCAAGGAGTGATCACTGCTGGGGGAGGTGGAACGGGCAGGCAGGGACTCTTGTTATTTCTGTGTTGATCAGGTCAGCATCCCTCCCCAACGTGCTGCGGTGCTGCCACCAGCTTCTGTCCCTGACTCCAGAGGCAGTGTTGCTGTGCAGGGCAGCCGGGAAGGGGCCTGTGGTGCCCCAGGGAAATGAGAGCTTCAACTGGTTCCCAGCGCTCCTGGTGTCCCTCGCCCCCAGAGACTCTCCCTGGCTACAACCTCTTGGGAAATCTGACTTTCTCTGAGCTGTTCCTGGGAAGCCTTCAGGGGTCTTAGGCTCCCTCCAACGTTATTGATATCTCTGGACAGAAAGAGCTTTGTAGGCCTGCCCCTAAAGCCCCACAGGTAGGTAATGAGACCTGGCTAGCCAGCCTCCCTTTCCTGGGAGGTCATGTTGCTCAGCCATCTTGAGCCAACAGCAAGCCACTGCACGTAAGCACAGTGCTGTCTTTCAGGGAGGGACCTTCTCCTTGTCAATAGCTGTCCTAATCCTCTGCTGAGGCAGAAACCCCGAAGGCAGCTGCAGATCCAGCCTGGAACCCAGAGTTTGCCTCCTGCTCGCAGGGGAAGCAAGGCTTCTCATGGTCCCTCCCTGTGGCCAGGGGCTTCGGGCTTCATTTGTGGGGCCAAGGTGACTTGCCACACAGGCAAGTGCTCAACCTGTACACTTGCCTCAGTTTGTTGCTTCCTCCTTATTTACAACAGCAATAAATGAAGCTCCTCATTCTGTCTCCCTTCTTTTCTTTGCATTTTGGAGGGAGGTCTTTGGCCACAGAGGTGTAAGACTTGCACCACTTTCTTATTTGCTTGCAAAAATCATCACTATGGATAGAAAAAAATAAATTATTAAGAATTAAGGAGGAGAGATACAAACAATGAAGCAACTGAGGTGTAGGATGGGTCCTAGCAATCCACGTGTAACAAAGTGCTGGAACCAGTGAGGTCCCACAGTACAGTGCTTGGTGCTTTAGGGTGCAAGATGTGTGTTGCAGCACTGTAGGGTCTGGGATGCTCATGCTATGAAGTTGGTGCTAATGTGGAACCCCTTCCCAAGGCAAATGCAAACCCAGGAACACGGAGTGGAACCGAATAAAAGAGGAGTTCACCACTCCGATGACATGGCGTTGAGTTGAGTTTAGTTGCAGCCTGTGTAAGGCTTTGCCTCAAAGCTGTGGTGGCCATTGCCCAAGTGAGTTTGCAGTGCAGTGGTAGCACAACCCAAGTTGGCACAGCTCAGTTTGTGCTCCAGAAAGAGAACTGAGGAGAACAGAGATCCCTCCACGTGCATAGGCAGGATGGCTGCCTCAGAGCTCAGCTAGCATTTGAATGGCTGAAAGGGGAAAGAAAGATGGGGGTTGTTTCTTGTCTAAAGGGAAGATGTAGTATTTTCCTTCTGGTCAGGAAGGGAAGGTGACTTAGTCGGGTCAATACTCAGTTCTCAGGACCATTTTGCATTAATTTCCCTCTGTTCTCCACATGGACAAGCATCCGTGCTCTAAAGTCGCACCATCCTGATGCTGCCTTAGAGGCAATCAAGCCATGGAGTGCCGACTCCCTCACACTTACCAGTGGGCTCATAGGAGATGAGAAAAATGAGATCAAATGAACAACATCACCTGTTTATGGGTGGAGCGTATTTACCATTTGTGTGGTGGTGATTCCACTTAATGGCTCAGCTTGGAGTTCCCCACAAGCGTGACTGGAAAAAGGGAAAGTAGAGGAAAATTGCAAAATAAAAAATCCCAGACAACTCCTTCAAAATGAAATTTTTGCATCAGGAGTTGGAAAACACCAGGAAGCAAAACAAAGGAGACTGCAGCGGGGAAGAGACCTGTCTCCTCCCTGCACCTTACCTTCAGGAGGCAGAGCAGGCAAACACCCGGGGTCAGGCCAGTCAGCGGCAGAAGGTTGCAGGGTCCTTCTGCCGACTTAATCCATCTCTTGCAGTTCTGTTGGACAGGACGGCAGCTCTGGGCTGGGAAAGCTCCTGCTTGTAACAATGCCATGGCATCGTCTCCTCATGGGGAGCGGAAAGAGTGCAATAGTTTGTGTGGGAAGGATAGAGCGTTGCTGTTTTAATTCTCATCCCACCTGCAAAGGTTGTTGCTCGCTGTGTTCCTCCCATATGCACGGTTGCCATCAATCCTGCGCTCTACCCAAATGCAGCCCAACCAAAAGTGAAGAAGAATATTTAGTTTAATGCCTCTTTTTTTTCTTTGTTTTTCTGCATTTAAACACTTATCAGACAGACTAGGTGTGACAAGAGGCTATGTAAGGCCTACTGCTTTGAAACGCCTACAAAACTGTGTAAGATGCTGCCAACACAAGCATCTTAACTGGCTGACCGCTGAGACTGGGCAAAAAAGCAAGCAGAGGCACTGCATTAATGTAGCAATGGCAAGCCCCAATTATTTCACGCTGTTATCTGGTAACAGTGCAGTGTGTGATCTGTCACGTGCCTAAGGTGTCTGAAAGTCCTGTACAGCCCTCAGCAATGAAGAACTTCCTTATCCTTCAGCCAAAAAACGCGGCTGCAACAGGGGTTTTCCTCTCATTCCTGGGAGCATGTCTTATTACTCATGGCCAATAACACCATGAAAAATCCACAGAAGACCATGCATTTTGTCATTAATATGATCTTTAATAAATGGAATAATGCACCATTTTACAGCAAGCCTTTTCTTTTAGACCTAAAGAATAGCCTTTTTAATGTTCTTATCCAATGTCTCTGTATCAATACAATCTCTTTATTTAGGTTTATATATAACAAAGCAATTCTTACAAGTATTCATAGAAAACTCTGTAGTGGCTTTAACAATGTCAGCTTTCATAGTGGCATCCACAGATGATTAAAAAACAAAAATTAGCTTTTTATTTCATACTCACACTGTTCCATGAAACACAACTTATACAGCATAGCAAGGGTATTGGCAGCTTATACAAAAGAAATAACTGAAAGCAATTATTTATAAATTCATACATGATATTTCCTCAGTCATTTCAGAGAAAAACCAAAAATACCCATTAACAAAAGGGTTCTGATGAGACTCCGTATTCTAGGGTTTCTCCCCCTCTTCCCCAGAAAAGCTCGCTCAGAAAGTAATGCTCTCTTTACAGTCTTTCATAAGGAAAATGGCAGTTTCACATCTCCTTATTTCAGCTTCTACAGAAGACCAAACCCTAGAAATCAGTCGTTGCCATGTTCATTTTCCTCTCATACTGCATTTGGGGGAGCGGAGGGGGGGGGGGGAATAATGAACAGCGACTGTAAAATATGATTCCAGCTTATATAAATGTGAATCGAGCACACTTTCCTCTAGAGACAAAAAGCAGACAAGAAACATTACATACAAACCTTTTTAAATACATTGCAACAGTGTGAAAGAGAGAGAAGAGTCACAAATCAGGAAATTCAAAAGTGACAAATGAAAGTCAGCTCTAACTTGGACTTGCCTGTTTCTTTGTTCTTGTGACTTTTTACAAACTACAGAAACATTAACTGTTTTCTTTCCTTTTGAATAAACAAGATTGAAGTGTGATACTTCACGGTACAGTTCTGAAGCACAAAAAAAGTGAATCAAGTGCTCTAGAAATAAACCTCACACATTTTTGCTCTGTCTTAAAAACAAGTGAATGGGCTACAAAAATTGATTTTTGGGAGACCTCAAAACTAGGAAGTTATAAAGGCTAATTATTTCTGCTTTAAGATAGTTACCAGGCAAGATGCTATGCCCCTGATGGATGTATGCTTCTGTAATGCATCTGCAGAAGCCTGCAAGAACTTTGAAGAAATCCTTCCTTACTGTGACAGTTACTGTGTCTGCTGAAGCATGAAGTTAACCAACTGAATGACTTGCAAATTTACACAACTGCTACCAACAGGCTTTTAAAAATATCTGACAATTACATTATAAATTAATGTAGCTTTGACTAGTTCCTGGTTATTATGCACAGATGTAGATTAAATCACAGTGAAATAAATAGAAATGGGCATAAAAAGTAATTCACATTAGCAATGCACCACAGCCGCCACTCAGTCAGACCTGTAAGAAGCCCAGATCAACATGAAAGGGCTTTGGTGTAAATGAGGATTTATTTTGAAACCTTCCACCACCACTCCCACTGCTGCAGTTCCACTTCTTGCCAGTAACCACAGCTGCACTGGTACTGACCTAGCCTGACAGCCTGAAGTGAGCCACCAGCTAACACTCCTGGAAACATCAGTAGCCAGGGTTCGCCCATGCGGTCCCACACTCCACCTGAGCCTTCCCAGGGCTAATCCTCCCAACAAATTTTTAAAACCACTGCCAGCAGAACCCAACCCTCCTTTGCTCGTAATCAATGGCAGACTCCTCTCTGATTTCAACAGCGTTCAGCTCAAGCGACTGATCAGATGTTGCTTCCCTCAGGTACGCTTGTGCCAAACACACCTCCCACTCTGATTCACAGGCATGCCTGCATCTGCTCTCTGCAAAAGTGGAAGTTCTGGTACCAGTTTTAGTCAGTACAGATGAAACCTCAAAATGAGAAATATGACTTGTTACTATTTCACATCAAAACTGAACTTGCTGGGAGGGGAGGAGTGGTGGGTGGGATCAAAAAAGGCATGTACTGTTACAGCTAGTGTTAGATGACGATATAGAAGCCTACAATGTTACTCGATTTAATGGACAGAAATACTATGTTTAAGTGGCAACCGCACATGTAACTATAGCTACTACATTAAAAAGCCTTGTAAAAATTAAAAGTAGTTTGGGGTATTTTTTGATCTTTAAGAGAGGTACCTTAAATTACTCAGCTTCAGATAAAGTTTGTCACACGCATTCCCAGCTTTCTCTCTCTCCTGTATCCATTCCACCTAAACAATCAGTGACAAGCCTGTTGTGGGAGATCTTCCACTACTGGACTCTATGTCACAGTCCGAGCCCAACTTTACTGTGAGGCACTAAAAACAACTTAAAAATGGCATATGTAAAAGAATATTGTAGGTGCTACCATCTGATGCTGTAACTCACAGAATTTAATCCTGGAATTTATGCACAACATACATATGCATCTAAATACACTCGGAGTTTACATTAAAAATATGTATTTGGCTTCACTGCAACGTGTACAGCTTTTTCACTGAAGAAAGGCTTACAGCTGAACAAAAAATAAGAAGCAGATTAAAAACAGGAGGTTAATATATTTACCTGTTAAAATGGATAGTGGGAGACCAGAGAGAAAAATTACAATCATCTAAATTTATGCAAAATACTAAGTTGTCCAGTCTATAATTCAACTTTCATAGACTAATCAATCCTATTTCAATTATCTTTGATAAGCTACTTCAAATCTTCCAGTTAGACATCAGATCATGTATATGTTACTGTGCCCATCAATTATTATTTTTATAACTTAAAACCAGCCTGTTCCAGCACTGCAAACTGCCATCATTTTTATACAAGTAAAAATTACAGCATAATTAATTTCTCCTCTGTTGACTGCATATGTGAATTTTAAAATTCTCCCTAATTAAGCTGGAACATTCCATAAGAACTTTTCAATGGCAAAATGGCTATGATCTTTTGAGTATTTTTCATGAAAGAAATTATAATCTGAACACAGACTTAGCAATGTTATATTAGTGGACTTATTTTTAACATTTTAAAAGTATCATTAGAGCAAAATGCACTGAACACTGAAACTATGGCATATACAATGTATACGTCTATATCTTTAAAGTAACAATCAATTATTATTAAATTTGTGCCAATAATCTATTCCATACCAATACAGAACTTCCTTATTCTCCTCTCTGGGGCAGGTAGGATTAAAGATTTATTTTAGAGGAAGTTGACAGGTGGGAGGATATGTACTTTCTAAACATATTTACAAGGTGGGGGGTTTTGTGGTTTGTTTCCTGAAAACCTGGCAGCATCCATCTTGCATTGTTTTTTGTCCCCAGTGCACTGAGAAAAATGGAACTGTGTTGCCTTGGAAAATTAAGAATTTTTCTTTACGGAAACAAGACACAAATGAGCAGCGGTAAGAAAGCAAAACAGAAACAGAAGTGTTCTTTGTTTCTGAGAATATTCTAATGATGACAATATAAATTGGTTTTCTTTTAAATTAGACATTCCTTTATTTTTCGCTGTGCAATTTAAGTGCATCTTAGAGTTTCAGGAAAGGCATTTTTAATACTATTGTTTAGCACGTGAATCTGTAGAGCATTATGAGCAAATTCAGGGGAAGTGTTGCAGATAATCTGACTTGTACGTATCAATTTTAGAAGAAAATAAATCTGACTATGAGGCATGTCTGTCCAAATGGTTAGAATTCACATTCTAAAAACCACCTTATGTTGCAGGGTATCTCTTACAGGAAACAGAAAAAGACAATGCATTAACCTAAGCAACTCTTGTGGCTTCTACTAGCACATCATTTTCTAAAACCAGTAAGATTTTAGATTTTGTCTTATATATACAAACATCACAAATGCTTGCTCTAACATTTTACTTGAATTATACATTATAAATTACCATAGCAAATATTCTACTGTTGCCTATTTGACAGTGGCACAATTCATAGGTATTTACACTATCATTCTATTTTCATTTTGCTATATTTATCTTGTCTGCAATATACAGGAGAAATTGATAGAAAATTATAAACTTTCATCATTATCCTTTTCTCTTAAAAAAAAAAAAACACACAAAGAAAACACATTGGTCTCCCCTGATTATAGCACATTTATCAACTATCCATGTGTCTGATCTGTAGAATTCTCTCTTACATGTATTTTGTTTGGTTAAGGATGATTCCCCATGGTATGAGATTCAATATCATTTAATTTACGGATAAAGTATTCTGTGGAGATTGGATTATGAGCTCTGAGCAAAAGGAGGGCATTACTAAATTAAGCATTAAAACCAAACTGCTAATCTGATCTCATCTAGCTGTGCAGAATTACAATATTTTGGTACCTACTTAAGAGTTTGTTTTGACTGACCTTTAAAAATAAATAGTTTTTCTCTATTTAATCTATAGGGTATTTTGTGATTAAGTACATATTTCTATCATGTTACAAATTATATTTATTCATGGTAGATTACAAAGCAAATACTTTCTACTAATTACAATTCATCCCAAAGGCTTTCCAGCAAGTGACAGAAATAGGTAAAGGAAAATAAAGCTTGAAGAATGTTTGAGGAAACCTGCAGAACATTGTCATTTGGTATTAAAATAATTTTGATTCCATAAAGCATTACAAAAAAATTGATTTCTTACAAAGGACTGGCCTGAAAAGCAAGGCTAGAAGACTGGTGCAAATCTGTCTTAGCAGAAAGAAGCAGTAGTCAGAGCAAATAACCTTTCTCTCCCCAGAGTGTTTCAAGTTAGGTAAGAGTGTCCTAAATACGCTTTTCAGCCCACATTCTGAAATGCTGATGGATACATGCAAGGCAAAGCAAAAAGTCATTGGGAAAGGAGTGAAGAATCTTCAATATGCATGATACAGCCATCGTGACAGAACAACATACTGTACTTCAAATGGAGACTCAAAGGCGGCCAAAAGAGAAGAAAGCCACAGCCAACATGATGAACAGAATGCCAAAAATTCTGATTCAGGTCTTGAAAACCAGCTGAGCAACTGGCAGGCTTTCAACATCTGGGATGTGAGATTGCAGCAGATGGGAAGCCGGAGAGTGAATTAAGAGTAAAACCAGAGAAAGGCTGTATTTTTGAAGAAGGGAGATAAAACTGCGTATTTATGCAGCGGGTTAACAGATTTACGCCTCAGAAATGAAAGGTACTTACAGTACCTGAACTGGTGCTTAAAGAACACAGGGAACCCAAAATGTGTCTCATGGCTTGTCTTTCTACAACTACACTTAATCAAAGTCTGGATTTATGGAGTTATCTCTTGGAGATATCTAGGAGAATCTAAGAAACATTAAGAAGCACTACAAGAGAAAATCATAGCAATTAAGCACAAACAAGGCAGTTTGGGAAACAGCAAGAATCAGATGTAGCAAGCATATATTATGTTAGTTGTATCATCAGATAGAGAGGAACAGGGCTGGCAAAGTTCACCTCAGGGGGGAAAATAGTAAAACAGCAAGGAAACAAATGAGCTTGAAAGCACAGAGCATCTGTTTCAGTCAGCTGAAAAGAGACAGGCTGGGGAGGCAATTGTTCGCTGCCAGCATCTTGCCACAGGAGTTTGGCAGTCTGACTGAATAGATTTTCTTTCTTTGAACATCACCAATTTTCAGATACAGTGATAAAACTTTACTCAGTACCAAAGACTGACATGTGTTGTATCTTTTTTATCTAAATAGTTTTTACTGAAGTGTTTTCAATCAGAATATTAATTTCTCAGGTGGAAGGAGGTCCTGACTGATAGGAAATTAATTTTCTTTCAGTAGACAGTAAAAGCAATCATTCTAAAAAAAGGTAGGGTTTACTAGAGATGCTAAAAAACCAATTTATCTCAACAGATGCTACATTCATGTTCACTGACACCTAAAATCCATGTGCACACAAACTGAAAGAAGTTTCCTCCCCCGCAAACACTCATAACCATGAATTTTAAAAGCATGCAATAAATTTTACAAGATGAATGAGGGGCTCTAAAAACTCTGAAGGGAGGAAGAGTTTCAACTCAGCAACAACAGTCAGTTAGGATGTACCTACCTGCACAAGCAATCAGGCTGATTTTACCCCAGACTGTCTGCAAGGAAGTAAATCACAAAAGATTCCTGACTCAACACAAAACTATTTTGTGCCAAATAAGATAAAGGATTTTCCCTCTGTGTAAACAGAACATCTTCACAACCTATCTTCACTAGAGATTTAAGTATGACAGTTACTAAGATTTCTGAATAAAATGTATTTTTCCATGTACATAATTAGTGATCTAAATAAGGTTTTACATAAATACAAGGGCTGAAACTGCACACAAAATAAAATGGAGAAAATGGCTGACATGGTTTCCTTACATTTGTTCAACATTTTGTTATTCAGAACTTCACAGGCTGGCATCTACTATGACAGAGGAAACATTTTTATTTGGAAGGACCAAAGGAAAGGTATTGAGCTCAGATTTTTTCTTGTTATTGTTTCTTTTTAAAAGCCCTTTCAAGTTGGGGAAAATTCATGCATTGTCACCTCAGAGCACAATGTGATATAGGCAGCTGCTTCAAGCTAGCTACGATGTGCAAAGTTCACTGCCGTGACCAGCTGACTGCTCAACTGTCAGGGACAAATTAACAAATACAAAAAGGGGAATATGTGGCAGTTTTAGAAACACACTTTTCAATAAAGCATATTGTGAACTATAGACTATTGCACATTTCAACATGACACAAGAAAAATAGGGGGTTCAAAAGAGAATACACTTTGTAACATAGAGATATACAGACTAGCTTGTGCACAGAAATCAAAACATGGTTACACGACACCACTGCAGTCAAACCTGTCTTATAGTCTGCTTATGATCTTAGTGACCTTAAGAAACTGGTCCAAACTGATTATCAGCAATACTTTTTTTTGTTACTTTTTTTAAAAAAATATTTTGAGACCACATTTTTGATACACATATATATATTCCGTGGTCAAAACAGACAGACTTAACTTTAGCGATACTAAATAAAAGTGCAAAAACGTTCAAAAAATAAAACAAAATAAAAAAATATGGAAGCATAAGCTAAAAATTTTCTGCATAGCTGAAATCTATTTAAAGCGAGTCCTTGGTAGGGGTTGCTGACAGGAGGAGAAAGCAGTTTTTTTAAATGTCTTCTGCATGTTTGTTTCAAATAATGGGAAAAAAAAAAAAAAAGGTCATTTGTCAACTTTAAAGTGTTTCACAGGCAGTTCACTCCTGCGTCCTTAGATACCATCGTGGTGGCAGTGCCTCCTTCCGCAAGGTAAACAGCAGTGCTGGATTTGGAATGGACTGCCCGGTCACTGCCGTTATTGTTGACCTCGCAGTGTAGCGGCTCGGTGGAGATAACCCACGTTGAGGGACGCCACCGCTTAAGGGAGTACGGAGTTTTCACACGTTTCTTGATCTTTTCTCCTGAGCCTGATTTGCCATCCTGTGAGGAGTCACCTACTGAAGAAAACAAACAAACAAAAACCAAACAGAAAACAAAAACAGAGTAGAAAATAGTATTACAAGGAAGGTAAGATTAGACTGGAGAGGCCAGGGTTGTTACATGCAAAACAGAACAAAAGAACAAAATCTTGTCACACAAAAGCAACTGTGTGCAGAGGCGTGACAGGTGTATCAGCTACAGCAGCTGCCACTAAAGCAAGGGGTCAGATTCTGTTCTCTGTTAGAAATTACTTCAGTGAAGTAATTTGTGTTACCTTGAATGCACATTGGCATCAAACAGCAGAATCAGCATCTGACATTTGAGGGGCTTTTGCAATCATAGTATCTTATATTACCTGTAATGGGAGGTACAAAAAACATGTCGCTACGACAGGATGGCAAAGGCTAAGCTTTTAATAGCATAATTAAATCATAGGTCCCCTCATCCTACTTCACCTGGAGACAAAATGGTCCATTCTCTGTTAAGATCTTAAGTCAAGATTTGGGGTGTTGGGTTGCAAAACTGACTTTAATCATGATCAAATTTCAGCAGCAGAAATCTGATTGTTTAAAAAACTTTAACTTTACATAACCTTCAACCCCTTCTTTTAACTTAGCCTTCAATTAAAGAAAGTTACTGCAATAATGTTTTTTCTTTACCTCAGTAAGATTTCAACTCAACATGTTAAGACAAAAATTAAGGTTTCCTACTTAAAAGGAGGGCTTAAATTTTCCACTGCTGAATAGTCAGCTACATTTCTTGAAAGATCTGGTTTGTTTCTAAACCTTTTCTTTCCAAACATGCCTGGCACCCCAGATTATTTCACTAGTATCACAGCGTCTGCCTAAACATAGTCAGAGGTTTGCAAGCACCTTTCAAAGACTACAGTGCATTCTGGAAATATATTCTCTTAAAAATGCACACTAGGAGCCTCTCCAACAGCTCCAGCGACAAACTCAGAGGATGTACCTCAATTAACTCTACACAGTTACACCTTACTGTAAAAAGGAGAGCCCCATTGTAACCTCTTAAATCTTTGGCCTTAAAACTCTCAAGGCACTTATTCTGAAGGAGTCTATTAAAATTAATTCCTTCTCTACTTTGATTAATTTTTAGTATGTACATCGTAAACTGACAAAGGATTGCTGTAATAGTTGGAGCTCACATAGCAAAGTAGAGAATGCCTGACTGTCCATCTAGGCCTAGCTAATACAGTAAAATCAGTTGCTTTAAACGTAATGAAGCATTTAAGTAGTTGTTATAAAAAATTATTTTAATCAATGCATCTTAAGAGCCAGCTACTATTAAGAGAATGAGGAAAAGTAAAGAAAAGAAGGTATAATGTGCCCATGGAGGAAGAAATAGGCAGCTTTTCCAATATGCTTTGCAGCTCCCAAGGTAGGTGTCTTGCAAGGAGAGAAAGTTAGAAAGTTAGAAACTACTCCCTTGCTAGAGTCAGAATAGATAAGTTGGAAAGGGACAGATTTATTCCATGTATGTGAAAGAAAGACAGTGACCTAACATGATGGAGACAGGACTTTATCGAGAATATAAATTGTGCTGGTAGAAATTAAAATTATACGGTATTTAGTAAGTACGCTTTGAGGAAGGACAGGAGAGAGAGAAGTATTTTCTATTCAAGCAGACGTATGTAGTTATTAAGTAAAAAAGTGTCAGGGAAACTGCTGAAGTCCTGCGGGCACTTACACTGCATACTACTGCTATCCAAACTATTTGTGGCCGATAGATCCAGCGAATTAGGCCTCTGTGCTCTCCTAGTCTGAGTCTGCCCAGGATTTCTTGCTACATTCTGGATACTGACTGTAGCTGCGTCTTGCACTGGGCATGGATTACTGTTGTTGTTATTGGCATTTGTTCGGCCATTATCCAGTGGTCGCTCTCTCCTGTCTACCAGGCGGTCCAGAACACCTTCATCATGGCCAACCTGCTGCTCCCGCCTCAACAAGGGTTCATGCTCATCAGGGCTTGAATTAATATTCAGGCGACTGTCCTCTCCACTGAACTGGTTCTGAAGCATTTCCTGGGCCCTCTGTGCTACCGAACTGGTTGTCTGGCCAGATGGCACTGTCCCATTGGCATACTGGGTTGTGCCAGCATGAGAGTTTATGCTGTGGCTTCTCCCAGCCACTCCGTTCATGGTAACTGTCACGACATGAGGTTCTGCAGCATTGATAGTGTTCATCTTGGCAACGCCTGTTTCCACTTGCTTCAAGTTTGATTTGTGCTTGCCACCAAATTTTAACCGTGGCTCCTTTGTTGAATTTTTGGTGTTTAGGGGGAGGCTAGTAGGCCTCTTCGGAAGGTTCTGTTGCTTGGGTAGAGGATAGACCTGAGCAGATGGGACATCTGGAATCAAGCATGCTTGACCATTGCCAGCTTGTGTGAAGTCCTGTTGTCCTGTCACCTCTACTGCAAGTTTTATCAGCGGATAAAGCAAGCTGGAACTTGTGCTGCTGAGTGGATCTGGCCCACTAAACTGCTTAAGTGAGTGTTCCATCAGATTCTCATCAGAGCTTTCTTTCAGGTTCTTATCCACTTCTTTTGGATCCAATTTATTTGTCTCTAAGTCCTCCTCTGTTAGCTGCAAACAAACAGGGGTGGGCCCACCTGGCTGCATGACATTTGTAGTATGTAAGTTTGTTTCATCCGAATAAGGCATTTCGGATATGGTGGTCATGCCAGTGCTAGGAGTGAGGCCAGTTGTATTGGTGGTGGTAGTATTGGTGGACAAACTGGTGACACTTGTCTCAGGACTCGGGATGCGAGCTTGTGCTTGTTGCCGCTCATAGTTAATGGAGTTTCTATTCTTTTCCCCTGAAGTCAACGGTGTAGTGGACATTGAATGTTCAGAAGAAATGTTCTTCACTATGCTGTCAGTGTGGTGGATTGAATCTTCAATGTAGGAAGAGGAAGAGTAATCTGGATATGGCCTTATCTTTGATACACGCCTATGATGTGACAGATTCCTTTAAGAAAAAATAAGCAACATTAAGATCATATACGTAAAAATCACCTCATGTTATAAAGTCTCTCATTTAAGAGAGCTGAATGTCTTTCTGTCTCTTTTCATGCATAAACTCAGGACAGATACAGTACAAACTGAGATCCTTCAGTAACTTCCTTGAAAAATCCTGGGTAGCAGAAAATTGGTTTTACTAGGACAGCAATTTTGTCATGGATGTTATTTATACAACTAAGTAATTTTATTTTATTTGCCCAATATGCTGTTTGTCCTGTTCACTGCTGGGTACTGCTCTACCCACAGAGAAGTGACAAGGAAGGAGGGCAACAAGAACTCAACACACAAGATGGAGAAAGTGATGCTGGGAAAAAGTCACAAGGTCCTAAACCATGAAAAACAGATTACTTAAGCAGCTCAGGTGTTCTATGATTTGAACATAATTTTTTTTTTTCATCACAATGAACACTGCCACATACAGCAACATTTCTCTTCTCTCAAATCCAGATCTCTAGTGTATACTGTTAAGCACTAATGTCAGTTCTGCAGTCTCACTCCCTCTGGATGAGGAGAGAATGCGCAGCCTCTCTCTCACTGAGGTCAGAATAACGATGACCTAAACAATGGCCCTGCAGTTCTTTAACTGAAAAGCTACAGGTTTGAGACAGTGATTTCCTGAACTCATACTGCCTGCAAATTCACAGTTTCTAGAATAACATTTTAATTAGAAGTTTTATGCATCATTTAGCAAGAATACTTAAAGACAATTCATTGTTACTCATCTTTGCAAGCCTGTTAGGCAGTCTGCCTAAGTTCAGTTTAAAAGGCCCCTCTGTGAGAGTACAGTTGTTTACATAAAAGGTGCCTGAATTTGGGGGGGACACAGGAGATCTTAAGAACACAAGCCATCAGGATTGTGTCATACAATACTCATATGCAGACTAGCTCTCGTAACACACACACTTCAAGGGTGCAGAAATGTTAAGCTAGCAGTGTGTTTCAGCTTCCTTCCTGGAGTGAGCTGAGCATTGCATTGGGCATTCGGTGCTGACTCAAACCAAATGTTTTCTCTTCTTACCGCTCATTTTGCATGGCAGTTGACATAGGGTTGACTGTTGGACTAACTGATTTATTTCTCTCCCAAATCATCATGAGTTCTGCCATCCTCTCCTCAGCACACTGCGCTGTTAGTCGAGCTTCAGCATCTTGATCCCAACAGTCTTCAATTGTTTCTTTAAGTGACCTCACAGCCTGCCAGGAGACAAACAAAACCCCTTTATCTTAAATTACGTTCTCTCTATATTGTGCTTCTAGTTTACTGTTTTATGACAGCATTCTGTATGCATGAAAATAGTCACAAGCTGATGAGGAACAGAAATTCAAGATACACAATTTCATTCAAAGCTAGTTTACTCTAAAACCAGAATATGCAGGACTAATATTATCATACCTCACACACTCCCCGACTAGAAAGACAATTATTTAGTAAAAGCTCCATTCACCATTGTCCACACAACCTTCAGCCAGCTCCCTCTGATGTATGTGTGCTCAGCTCCCTCTCCCTGCCTTACGAAAGCTGCGTACTAAGGATTGATGACATTCTGGAAATGCTGTCATTGTTATCCTCACAATTCAGCTAATGGTCTCTGCCTTGCTTCCCTGCACTGTATGCAAATAACACAGCCTTGCCCATTTCATCATGCTTTTCTTCCTCTATTCATTACTGAAACACCCAAACACCTCATAAATATCAGTGAATTTGCCTGTGCTATGAGAGGAGATTATTGCTGCCCTTGTTTTACAGATGGGGAAACAGAAACAGACACACTTTCCTGGGATCACACTGTGGGGTGAACAGTACCATCAGGATTAGAGCTCAAGACCTCCAAAACATGCTGCCATATGGTCAGAGATCTGGAGAGGAGACAACTCAAATTACAAGCTCTGAACACTTCTGCTTCCACTGCATCCGCAGTACAAAAACCAGGCAGACGTTTATCGGCCCCTGCTGCCAATCTGTGGCCCATGGATAGGACAGGCTTTGCCAGAACATCTCACATCTACAGCCCAGCTTTAACCTCTCCAGCACCAGTGACCGTGCCTAGTCCCAGCTGGGCACTAAGGCATTCGGTGCCTTTGTGCCAGACTGCCGTGTTCACTTCTGGTAGCGAAAGCCAGGACCAGCTCTGTAGGCTAGCCAAGAGCTCCTCGTCCACAGAGCGGGCTCCTGGCATTGCCTGCATCGGGCAAGTCACTGCTGCTTAGTGACGCAGCTATGGCTGCACAGGTGGGGACGAGCTCCCACACAAGAAAATCTTTCATCTCCCTTCCCACAGTAGGTTGAAGAGGGGCTAAGCAGCAGCTACACCCCTTTTAGCTGAGGGAGATGAGTCTACAAGCACCTTCAGGAACAATGACAGGATAATGTACTGGATCTATTTTCTCTCCCAGAGTAAAAAGCCTTCATTTGGCTTTTAGGACTTGATTTAGTCACAATTTAGACGTAACTAAATCAATGGACACCCTGATCTCCTATCTTGTGCCTTTGCAAGAGTCTCCCCTACAGGTTTCACCAGCAGTAAATTTAACCAGTATTTAATTTAATATTGTCTCTCTTCTATCAGATCCTTTCCTTTTGATGTTTTAAGGATCATGAAAGCAGCACAGTGATGATGGTATAGATAGTTAACAAAACTGAAGTTCTAGAGCTTCGCTTTTACCAGAGTGTCCTGGTTTAATGTGTTTTCTATTAATTTCAGATTCAAAGAGACCTATACTAAAATGCACTATTTAGAAGTTTAGCACACACAAAAAAGACAGAAGAGACAGGAAATCTGCATTATTCTATTAATATCCTTCAGTCCTGACCTTTGAAGTCAAGCTTGGGCCTGGCTTTAGCAAATAAGACAAGAATGCTGCTAAGATCTCAACTCAGGTTATAGTCCTTGAATTGTTTTATGCACATCAGCTGCTCAAATTGTTGATTTATACTGTGAAAAACAATACTGCTAATCAAGGTCTGTATCATAATGCATACGATGCGAGTTATAGAACACTAGAACAGGTTGCCCAGAGAGGTGGTGGAGGCCCCATCCCTGGAAACGTTCAAGGCCATGAGGCTCTGAGCAACCTGATCTAGTCAGGGATGTCCCTGCTCCTTGCAGGGGGGTTGGACTAGATGACCTTTGAAGGTCCCTTCCAACCCTAACCATTCTATGATTCTATGTTCAAGAAGCAGATGGAGACTGCATAGATAATTGTAAATTTAGGATTCCACACCTCTTGAGTGCCTTAATTACGTGACCTAAAAAATAAAACACTGCTTTTTATTTGTATTTCTCAAATGAAAAAGGCAAACACACTTCTCTAATAGATGAATTTGCATGACAGTGTTATAACCCAACATGTCAGTATAGCTTTAAGTAATGGACAAGAGTCTTCTACCTCACGCATTTGATACAGGAGGTTAGGACCTGGGTCCAGGGTGAGGTTATCTGGAGCTTCGTTTTCTACAGTATCTCCCTTACAGTGCTCACTCAGATGTTTTCCTAGACTAGTGAGGGTGGAGTAGGTCGTTTGATACCCATGAGAAAACTACAGATTGTTTATTTATTCTTCTCTTCAAGCAATAGTGTAGATCCATCCTTAGAGCTGGACTTAGTATCATCATTATAATTATTATTTTGAATTAAAGAAAAATAAATCAGTGACAACAAAAATGTGTTAGGCAGTTTAAATATGGGGATCAGTGTCTAATAATGCTGGAGTCTATCAGCTTGTTGGAACATAATTAACATTTAAAACTGTAGTCTGCAAAACAAAACAAACCTTCTTGAACTGTTTTCATTATAACTGTCTTCAAAAACAGCTGTCAAGCTTGGTTTATCCAACACTGCATCTGCCAGCATGGCTATAGTTAAAACAGTTGCTGCTTGACTTCCTATATAGTTTGGGTGTGGATTTTTTTTTCTCTGCCCCAGACCTCCCTGACTGGCTGGCCAAAACTGTCTAATAAAAGAACCTCTCTATGAAGCTCTCAACTCAGTTGCAACATGTTTTACAACAGTGTTCATACTGGAGGCTCTGGCTCCTCTCTGAAAACGCTTTCATACATCTTTACAGGTACCAGCAGAGATGAGGCCTTAGGCTCCCAATTATCGGCACGGTAGCTACAGACTTATCAACTAGCAAAGCCTCTGAAGAGTGAAGGGCATCATTTCAGTAAGGGAATAACTAGAAGCACCTTTTTAAATAAGAGTCAAATACATCATTTTCATACTCACAATCAAGCTATTTTAGCTTAAACAAGTTACCATGCATCAGGTGGAACCCAGTAACTGTTAACATTTCATTTTGCTTGTAAAAAAAGACAAACAACCCCCTCTGAGCTGAGAGGATTAATATTACCTCACCTTTGCTGCAGATTAAAGCAAGCACACAGACTCTTAGCAGAGTTCAGCTGACTTGCTGTAACTTGTTGGCCTGCAGCAGCAAGCAAGGCTGTAAGCCATAGCAATACTAATTCAAAACAACAAACAACATTACGCTGTTTATAGTCTTGACAATAAAAATTGCAGATTAAATGAAGCCATGTAAGATTTCTAATGTAATTATAATGAAATGATTGCTAGAAGCTGTAGCCTCTGAAAATTCTGAGAACTATATGACTTCAAAAAAGTTTACTTATTACAATGTTTATAGATTTTAGTTTTGGAAGACTGTATTTACAGTTTTGCCAACTATTTTAGGGTGTTACTAGTTTATAAGATGTCAAAAGGCAGAAAATGCCTTCATGTTTCTCATCCATTACACAGAGAACACATAGGTACTTTATGCATAATACTACAGATCATGTCTAACAATTAATGCAACAAGTTATATTCTGTATATCACTCTTCAGCATCCAATAATAATCATTTTTTTTCCTTTTTAAAAACTGAATTCAATATTTAAGAAGTTCAGACAGAAGCAGCTCCCAATCCTTAAATACTAACAATTTTTTTTTAAAAAAGAACACATTCAATAATTGCTTTTAAGAAGTCAGTACACCCTATAGCAGGTTAAATGATTGTTCCTTTGAAAAGATTCTGTCTCACCAGGCTGTTCTCCTTCCACGCTTCTGGGAATTTTGGTCTTTGCTTCTCTCTAGACACCAAGACTTGCATATCTTCAAAAGTGGGATGGTTTCCGACTTCTGTCTGGAAAGCCATCTGGTACTCTGGCACAGATTCCCCTGTTAGCAGAAGAAAGAAAGAAGAAAATCACAGACTAAAAGGCAGAGCAAGGGCTTTCAGGTGATGAAAGGTAGTATCAAAGTTGCTGTCTATCAAGATGTTCTCCACTTTCCCCCAAAGTCTAACTTCACAAAAAAGGCTGAATTAACTGCAAATGAATTAATGATCTTCAGACTTTGCTGGTTGAGTGGCACACTCAGAATGTCTTAGAGCCTCGGGATTACACCTAATTCCTGTGAAACGTTGCTGACTGAACATATTCATGTACTTCGTCTGGGAGGAAGCCAAGCGAAATTACAAGTCTCTGCACATGAAGCGCAGCTGTTTGACTACAGAGAGCATGCTGCATGTCAGATTAACTTTATATGCTCTGTCTTGGGAAGAAGATGGTGGTTGTGACACGTGTTAAGTTAAAAGTCTATTTCCTCTTGTTGATGCTACAGGTATGGAGAGTTTCCCTGAATCTTCAATGTCACTAGCATAAATAAAAGTACGACTGACTAAAGGCTACAATAAATCACAGCACTTTGCTATCCATTCTTTCATGAGGAAAATCTGAAAGACACTTCAGGCACTTTTATCAGTTCTAAGAACTGAAAGTACTGCCTTGCCATCAGCCCAACTCTGTACAGTAATAATAATAATCCTCAAATTGTGCTTACCATGAGGCAAACTGCTTAGACAGGTAATTTAAAGTCGTTCAGCATGAACCATGCTTCACACTCAAATGCACTGTATTGACAACAGTCATCACGAACGCTAGATGGCACCGACTTAATGGCAAAAACAACTGAGAAAATTATTTCCATTCTTCACTTTAAAAAGCTACAGCTAGGGGGTAGCTTTGGTTGCTGGTACCACTTTGTACTACTTATACTTTCTCCAGTTCTTTTTGTTACCTGGGAAGAGGTCTGTACATCTCATAAATATCTCCCAGTAGATAAGGCCTAGTGCATACATATCTACTTGTTTCAAAGCAGATTCACAGTCCCTCAAGTTCACTGCTCCTTCAAGCACTTCTGGGGCCATATAGCGGATTGTACCGACCTGCAAAAACATAAAATCAAAGCTTCAAATTCCAAATTAGATTTATTATGGAGATTTTGTTTTTAATACCCTACTTTGTTTGATATTTTCCACAGTTAAGAAAAACACAGTTCTCTTCTAATGAATGTCCTCAGCTTCTAGACTCTTATCGGGAGCCTAGTCATAATAAAACCCTTCCCCCTACTCTGTCACTTTTTTCGTATGCATCAAAACAGAATTATTTTGTCCCCTACTCAATGTTCTCATTTGCAATAGGATGGAGCAGAAATATTTATTTTTCCTGAAATTACTCTGTTAAACACCAAGGTATGTCTCATAATAGAAGAGGCTGCTAACAAGGAACTTGTTCTCTTTACTCCTGGACTGTCAGCAAGGCTCTCCTCTGCATCTTCCATGGTCAAAGGTTAACAGCCTTGGAAGATACCTATTCATTTTGACTAGAAAGTATGCTAGGTTAGAGCAATCACTCATCAGTACTTGGAGGACAGTATTTTGTCACAGGACTATTCTACATCCCTGCATTTTAAACAGTGGTTTCCCTGTTTCTTTGTTCAGTCCTTACTGGAGCTGTAAAAAGAGGACCTATGCACTGGATATCATTAATGTAGCACCTGCTTTCTAAGGGAAGGTGATTAGCATTGCGAAACACATTCTTTGAATGAAATGTAAAGGTTTTCTTTAAAAGCGCAAAGACGACAAATATACTGAACTATTAGGGACTTTCACTGTTTAAAATATGCTCACTGTATTTCAGTAGCCTATATTCAGGTGTCAGTGTATTTATGCTTATACAAAAAGAAAACAAAAAACACTCTCTGAATCACAGCATCATTAGAAAGAAAGCTTAAGAAATCAGTTTCTTCTTTCTGCCTAGAATCCATTCTAATTCACTCCTAGCAGATGTTTTCCCAATCTGTTCCTTAAATTCATAAAACGATGCAAATTCTATATAGCTGGCCTCAGCAGTCCGTTCCAGACCTTGGCTGCCTTCTACCGATTAGAAAGGTTTCTTTGTAACTAAAATTTTCTCTCTTAAAATGTAATCCCATTACCTCTCGTGCTACCCACACAGAATGCAAATAGTTTATTCCTTTCTCTTTGTAGCAGCTGTTTACATGTTTGAAGACCTGCCTCTGTCTTCACTTCCCTAAACAACCCTCATTTTTTCATCTTTTCCCACAAGGTCCTTTTTCAAGCATCCCGTTATTTTGTCCCTGTTCTTTCTCAGTTGGTCCATGTCTTTCTACACGCACTTACTCTCCCAGACGTATCCATTTAAAGTCCAGAAAATTGCAGATGACACACAGAGAAACGGTTGTAGGGTGTAGAATGTGGTGCGTCACCGTTTCGAAAAAATTAACACCAAACCCACCAAAGAATGTTTGGTCTTCAGTTAATACCTGCACTACAAGACTGAAGGGACCTGTACCCCATCATCGCATGTAACACGGCAACCAAACCTACCTTGCATCTTCTCATATCTCACACAGAAAACTTCAGTCTCCAGGGCTGCCATTTCAAAATGCTAGGTTTGTTTTTGAGTGTTTTGAGAATAAAACCAGTTTATTTCTAGCAAGGTTTCAGCCACTTCTCACCCATGTTGCAGCAGTTCCCCCATACAGGAACTGTACCACCTTAGCATTGACCTTGTAACAACAGGAACAACTGTTTCTCGGTGTTACTTCCATACTAATTTGTCTTCCTTTTTACATTGGTTTCTCTGAATTTGTACTTACCTCACTAATGGCTGCGTTATCTTCCTCACCTGGGCGTACCAGTCTGTTTCCAGTTAACTTCATGGAGAGTCCAAAATCGCTGATTACACACGTTCCATCATTCTTCACCAGTACATTGCGGCTGTTCAAGTCACGATGGGATATTGCAGGTTTGTAATGGTCTATTTGGACATACGGAAGTGCTTGTTATTATTTGAGCAGTTCTACTGTTCGGCAAAATGAAAGAACCTCATTATGTCTGCTCAGCTACTATAAACAGAAAATCAACTTATCTTTTAGAAAGAACATTTTTGGCTCTTTACCATGAGCTCCACAGTATGCTATCTCTAGAAAACTGACAGCATTCAGAGTTTCACTGTATCTATAAAATGTATTGGGCTACTGCTACATACAGTTTCAATGTTTGCCAATAAGCTTCTTTCCAAGGGATAATTCAGCATGATTTTGGCAGGGGAGACATCATGTACTTAAGCACAGACCTGCTGCCACAGCCCTGACAGCCATTCCAAATGCCCTCTCTCATATCCATGGTGTCAAATACGGCACCAACTATTTAGGTTATGATTGGGATTGGCATCTATTCAGAAGATACTTAGACAATATTATTCCAGACAGTCTGAACACGTTCATCTTGCAAGGGATCTGATCTTTTCCAAAGAAGAATCTCAGTTGTTCCTAGTTTATATGCAGTTTATTTTGTTAGTAAAGCAGCCAGCACTATAAAATCAGTTTTACTGTGGAATTTATTCTACTCCATGAGTTCCTAGACCAGCTTATTGCTGTCTCTTCTTTATGATGAAAGGTTTACACATTTTCTGGCTGGTAATGGACACACCTGTCTGCACATTTCAAAATGATGAAGTTCAAATGATAGCTGCAGTTTCAATGGCACATAGGAATACCAATACAGGTATTTTCAGCCTTGCACTTTTAACAGCATCTTCAGTTGTCATTCTTTACCAGAGCTGATGCTTAACATTTGACATACACAGTTTGGAATTTTAATCCAAACATTAGCACCTTAACGTAGAATTAATGTTACCACCCTTTTACTTACTGCCAAAAAGCTAACACTTGGGTGCCAGGCCATATTCTGCAGCCTGAGACATCACAGATCTCAGAATATCTGCCTTATAATCATGGTACTTCAGCTGCTGAAATGCTGGCTGAAGCACGCAAGCAGAGATATAAAGATATAAACCACTACGTTGTCACATCCAGTGTTCTAATAAAACACTAGAAGTCCAGCAGTATCGTTTGTACACAGTGAAGACCAGGCCCACACCCTTAAACAAAAATCAAGAGATATGGTAAATAAAACTACAGTGGATATAGAACATTTAATTATTTCTCTTTGTGTATACAGTTCACACACAAACTAAAAATTGCTTTGGTGATTTGTGCCTGAGCTGCAAAAACAAACAGAACACCCCATCTGTTTGCTCTCTGCTAGACAGACATCCAGTGCTTCAGGTCTCCAGTAATCTGTTGCCATGGTACGGCAGCACTGCACAACTCTGCCTCCTCCTCTTGCCTTTCTCCGGGGCTCTGCTGACTCTTACTCCGTGTTTTCATACAAGCGCTGCAGATGTAGCCCCCAACATGGCATTGTTCAGAAGGAAAGAACATAGCAGAAGTTGAGTAATCTCTATTTGCATTCATAATTTCCTACTCACAGTACTGTCACAGAGAAAAAAAGAAAAACGGGAATCTACTACCTGATAGAAATAAGAGTATCGTGAACATTCTGGCATCCTTTCCTGGCCTTACCTCCTCGGGGTAGCTCCGTGTGCAGGTATGCCAAGCCCCTAGTTATAGAGTGTGCCAAACGACAGGAGCTCACCCAATCACTTGTGTGGAGACTCAAATATTTGCACAAAGAACCCTAAAAAGACAAAAAAAAAAAAAAAAAAAAGATACATACTAGATTAAAACTATAGTCCAGTTGAACAACTCAAAATCTTTAGCAGAGACAGTTTCAGCTCCTGAAAGGTGCAATTCTGCAACTGCTCCTGTGTTTACTCAGATGTTCTCAAACACAAGACTGGACTAAAGTTTCATTAATTTCTAGTACTGCTATTTGGTTTAGATGAAGAAGTGGAACAGAAAATTTATCACAAAATAATAGGGACTGCCTTTAGGACTAATGATATCACTTATAAAAAAAAAAGCATAGCATGCACTTGATTTATTCTTCTGAAACAGTCTTACTGAACAACAGAAGAAAGGTGACTGCAGATATAATAGCCTGAGTTACTAAACCATTAGCACTTACAAAGAATGCTCAGCATCCCTCACTGGCATATTCCCCGATGTAATTATTTCTATATTAAACAAAAAAAAACTCCAAAGGCAATTCAGAATAGGAGCAAGTCCACACGCACTGAAGAAACAGGAAAAATAATGTCATGTTCCCCTTTTCTTGAAAGAGAAGTTAAATGTGAGAAATGGGAGATTTTTTTTTTTAATAATCTGTGGTGGAATTGCCAAGAAAACCAGAGGGGTGTCTATTATCATACTGAGATATTCTAAAAATTGAGACTGCTATCTGAAACAAGAGCCAGATCCTGCAAACTACAACACCTTTGAGCGGTTTTCATGCACCCGGTTCCCAATGACAACAAACTCAGTTTAAACAAACTAAATCCCCATGCATGAAGAACAAGCTGTCCAGCTGTCTCTGCATACATATTACAATATAATGTTCACTTAGGACTGCAAGCTACCCTGGTTTTGCCTATTTAAATCTGTAATCTTAAAGATGCACTAACATATAACATCTTCTCATAGCTGCAACTAAAACCACTTTATTGCAAAATTAGTTAAGTTACTTTTGGTTCAAAAAACATCTGGTATGTGCCATTTGAGTTCATTTGGAGTTGACATTCAGGTACGTAATGCATGCACAGTTCAGATGGAAGCACACAGATACGATAATTTAAAATGACCGAAGCATTAGACATGTTTTTAATTCAATGCTAAAACTAAAACCAAGATCTTGACATTCCTTAATAGAATTACAGAAGTCTTACAGCTTTTCAGACTTAGCCTGTGCAGAACAAGGAACCCATGAACAGATGGCCTCCTTGGTGAAAACACAGACCAAATGTCACTCACACAGGTTTACATGAGCATTTTTCTTAATTGTTTAAAATGCTGTTATACGAAGTTCAAATAGATCATGATAATTAAAAAAAAAAAAAGCCAGTAATCCACCTAGAAATTAAAAACAAAAAACCATTTTTTTTCTTATTGTTATAAGCTTTTTAAGAAATATAAACACTTTTATTAGTCTCCAACTGCTAGCAATTTGGGTGCAGTAATGGATTTTCTTGGCTTAGTGGGCTGAGATTTCAGCCCATTCTAGCGGAGGCCACAAGACTATTGTCATGGTGTGACTGGGAAACACTCACTGAAGAAAGATCTCAAACCAACTTCCAGATCTTTCTGCTGCAGAGCTTGCTAGCCACCAGCTATTTTTTAAGCTGGTTGAGGGCTGTGTTTTTATGCTTTTAGTGAAGTTCAATATAAATGATAACCAGAAAAATTTTTAGCCAAAATTTAGAGAGATATATTTGTAACTGAAATTATTCTGGTCAGAGTCATGAGTCACATGTTAAACTGGGGACATTTGTTTTGATTACGACTTTTGATAAAATTGATGTTTTTCTTTTAACAATCATAAGATTCTACTATGTCTTTTACAACATTTTTTCTATTTTTCTAAAAAGACAAGAATGTCCGACTACTGTGACTATTACTTATTTCCTACTACGCAACTTACTGCTTATTCACCTCCCACACTTCAGAGTGCCCTCAGAACAGCACGTTGATTGATAAATACAGGCGTCTTTCCTTTTATTACTTGCTCACCTACTTACCTTGGTCTGAAGGCACGTTTGGATAATAGCACAATTTTGGTCAAACCTATCTGTCTTGATTTCACCGAGGCAACATCAAGAACAGTTTTCTGTGTGAAAATGTTCTTGTTTGAGTGTTCCTATTTCCAAGGAGGAAAGTATTTTGAGGGAGAATGATGTTTTGGATAGGGAGTATTTCACCTGCACATCTTGTATGGGTCAGTCCTTATTGAAATAAGATTTATGGCTCCAGTTTGAATGGTGCAACACCCTTTTAGCAGGGCTGCCTCAGCAGGGTTCCTTCTCTGCTGTTAGCTCCACATACAGCAGAACATCTGCTCGCTGAATTAAGGATCATACTGTGCATTAATTACACTGCTGTGCACTTTTTCCAATGACTTCCAAACCACCAGTGGATTGATTTTAGACTAATCTTGCTGTTCTTAATACCATATTGAGAAAGAATCTGATAATATGATGTCACAAGCCTCATCTGTGCATTTAATCAGATCGTTAACAGATCCTGTTTATGTAAGCAACAAGACACTATTTTCAATCAATTTACATTTCATCTGAAAATCCTTTCATTCAAGAAAACAGCAAAACCAGATCACCTGTTAAGACCGTTATGCTATGCCCTCCCAGGAGCAGAATACTCGCTTGACTTCACTTAACTCAATCAGCTGAAAATAAGCCCGCTCTGCCAGATCAGGCCAGAGCTGACGTGCTTTGCCATGTCCATCTGGCATGGGCACGACTGAGCTGCTTCTATGGTCGTTTGTAGTTTCTGCAATCTCTTCTTAGATGTCCATGCTGACATGATCAAGTGTGTTCTCACTTAAAAAGTTTCCATTAAGATACTCTTTATGTATTTGTGAAGTGCTATGTTGCCTTAAATTTGCATATATATTTAGATATTTATACATACGTATGCATTTAACTTTCAACACAAGCACGCAAGTAGACCCTAAAACACCCTAAGACAGGCCATCGTTACTGCTACTTATTACTTTTCTGCTTCTTTTTGCTACTTGAATAAGCGGCTTTGTCCTGCTACCCCCATAACAAATTAGGCTTCAGCCATAACCTTTACACAGTGGAGGACATACAAGAAGACTTTGCTTACTTGAGACCAAAAAGCTCATTAAGAAATTATTTAACTGAACAGTTAAAGTCCTTCCCATACACAAGCAAAAAAACCCCACCAAGATAAATTGTGAAAGGTAATTTTTTGCATTTTCATATATATAACTCCCATATACATTACATTATATGTAATTTCCTGGAAGCAATCCATGTCTCTGCTGTGTATTTTTAAAAAAATGTTGTTTCTCTGCTTGTGTACAGACACACAGGCAGCGTCAGGAGCTCGAATCAATGAATTTGAGGGATGTAAGCATTCAGTTAACTAAGGAGATGTGAAGATACGGTTCTGGGAAGTAATGCTGCCTTCTCCAGACTTATCTTACATCATCAATATATGGTACAGCAGAATAAATATGGTATGCCACAGAAAGCTTTAAAGAAGGTAATAGAATAAAAAGACAACATTATTTACAGTACCACAAACTGATTTGACAACAATATTGGATCTATTATGTTTCATTGTGAAAAACCCCACCATTTACAGCTACTGAGTGAGGTCGTACCTACCATAACAGAGATATAATAAGAAATTTTTAATTTATTACATTATTTTTAAGTAAAAACAACTCTTCAAATTCTGTCCTTGAATATTGCACAGTTGACTAAAAAAAACCTGCACCATAACCAAGAGCAAATACTGCAGCTAAGAATTCGGAAGACTACATTTGGTAGCACTCACTGGGAAATCTTAAAGGGTATTATAGTCAACCACACTACAGTTCATTAGAATTGTAATTTATATGGATTATTTTTACATTACTGTGCAAGAAGCAGCAATGAAAAACACTGGCAAATACCAGAGTACATAATTTTAAGGTGGCTATTCCTAGGAATCTAAACCAATCCAATAGATTTATTTGAAGCACTTACATTGGGGTAATATTCCATCACCAATAAATATTCCATACGGCCATCTGCAGTGAATCTCTCATCCCCCACAATGAAACGGGCAATGTTGTCATGTTCCATCAGTGGAATTCTGTAAATGTTCCTCTCATTGACAAAGTTCTGACGATTCGCAAAAGAAAATACTTTCACAGCAACTGGACGTTCATCTAGGGAGCCTTTATACACTGCTCCATATCGTCCCCGGCCAATCAACTGCAAAAAAAAAAAAAAAGTAATTAGTTCACTAAATAATAAATGAAGACAAAATCCAAGTTTTCATTCCACAAAAGTTGTACACTAACTTTTACGCTGACTTAGACGATTAAAAAAACAGTGAATACAGTGAATATTTTTAAATTGAAAACTAGAATTAGAATGCTGTCGTAAAAGCTATTTTGGAGCTGGAAACCTCAACACAGGCCAACTTAGTTCTTACTAAATGATCTACAGTCTGAATAACCAGTAAATAAATCATAAATAATCTCTTCAGCATTTTATATACAGAATCATGTGTTTTGTGCTGCTAATTCTCTTACTAAACTTCTACCTACTGAACATTTATAGCTTTTATGTGATCAATTTTAATTAACTCCAGAGATCACAGACATTAAGCTAAACATATTAGGTTTAGGATAGCTTTATAAGCTGTATGTTTTAAGTTAGTAATAAAAATATACATATTTGTAGTGCAAAATAGATAACAAAAAAAGATAAACAGGTTTTAACAGAATGAAATAATTAATTCCTTACTACCTGTAAGGAATCTTTATTCTAGCCCCCACTAAGTTAGATAGTTTTCACAGAATGGCCTTTCCCATCTCCATGGCAACTGAAGAAAGATGCGATCTCTACTCTAAACCAAAGCATAGGAAGAGCTTCAGGAAGAGTCCTAGTTTCTAAAGCTCAAAAAATTCTAACTACATAAGAATTTAAGCATCTAATTCAGATAATTTTCAGGAAGACCTAGACACAAAACTGTTAGGATTTCATGGACCAGTATCTTTTTACTTTTTAAATACTTACAAATGGAGGAGGAACAGAAAGCACAAGGGATTACAAAAGTAATGGTTCTAAAGATGATAAAATTGTCTAACAGGAAAATTTTCCGCAAAGTGTCATTTAACAGACAGACTTTCAATTTCTCAGCTGTTCCATGTCAGTGTATTGCAAAGCTGCAGTGAGTCACTTCCAAGGTACAAACCTGGAATGTATTCTACCCATAGAGATGTGGAAACCCAGTACAGGTTAAGATAATTTGTTCTGCAGTACCCTATGACTGGGAGTGAAGAGTCAGCTCACTAGGATTTAAGAAAGGGGACGGAAGACTGTGTAGCAGATCTCTCCACCAACAAAGTCACTGTTTTTTCCAAGACTGCATATCAGTATGAGTAATTTCATCTGGGACTTGCACACTTCTACCAAACACATTCTTATACTCTTGTAAACTCTGTCTCAAGTACTACTTCGTTGGCAGAAGGCACTCAAGCTTCTCTGCTGGTTAGTCTGCGTTCACCATTGGCCTGGACCACATTGCATTGGGAACTACATGTCTGCAGCCTGCATCTCTAGGTGTGACTTCTAATGGGCAGAAAGAAGAACAGTACCACTCTCTGAACCTCTCTCAGTCATTCTACTGATTTATTTCTGGGTAAAAGCGTTTAGAAATTCCATAAGTTCTATCAGGTATACCAATTGAAAGCATAATATTTTGCAGTTTTCTGATGATACATCTAATACCAAGCTGAGTAGAAAGTTCTGGTTGGCCTCTAGTTGCCATGGCGAAAGAGAGTATCCCACTGTGAAGAATGACTATACATAAATACACCACTACTGAAATATACTGCCCTATCTGCAGTAAATTGTGTATTCCAAAAGTGTTACTAAAACATTTCAAATGACTGCAGTAGGATATTGCACTTAAAGTGATCAGTGTCAAGCAAAAAGGTGGATCTTTTCATGCAATGCTGAAATACAGCACATTCCCATTTCCCCCATTACCTCCCAGTGTTTAGTATTTTCTTCTCAAGGTAGCTAATAGTAACAGTACTACTAACAAAACTAGACAAAATGTAACTGTGGTAACCTTTCTTTTTATTTCTTCTTTAAACTGTGACTTAGAAGAAAACATTACAAGAGCACTAATACACTTATTTCTGTAACTATATGGCAGGTGATATGACCACAAGTGTTACATTGAATAAAAATGAAAATTAAGAAACAGAGTTGAACATTTACCTCCAACAACTTTAGATTATCCAGATCCAACGAGGGTTCTGATGCTGCTGCCTCCATCATGTTCATACTGTGCAACCCTTGTTTACGGTCTCCTGTGGAAAAGGGATGGGGAGAGAATCAGTTTCCTTTTTTTTTTTGTCATGCCACAAGTGAAAACAACACAACTTACCTGGGACTCGACAGAAATACATATTATAGGCAAGGACATAACAAATAAACAGGAATCCTGTAAAATTTTCTCTGAGTCAGTAAAATCAGTGCCCACAGCTAGAAACGTCAGGCTATCTGCTACACAACTCTTTTGATAATTGAATGTCACCGGCAGTAACTATAAACTATGCTCACTTAAGGTGTGTTGAGCAGAGGATTTGTTGAAGAAAAATGGGTCCCAAAATGCCAGCCTGGAGAAATCATAAATCTCTCTGGACTGTTACAACAAGGATATCACCATAAAGTGTCAGAGACAAGAAAGCAAAGCATTATCTAAAACCATGTAACAGAGACTGAGGAGAACAGAAGGTGTAAGTATAACTTTGAGAAATAGTCAAAAGAACAATTAAAAAGAAATAGGATCGTGAAACCCTACCTGCAAGCATCCTGTATCCAAAGAACAGAGCAGCAATCAAAACAGCCAGTACAGACACCGACGCAAGGGCAATAACTATAGTCTCATCTCGATGAAAAGAATGAGAAGAATCTGAAAGAAAACAAGATGAAGATTCTTTAATTGTAAATTTAAAAGAATCAGCACCATAAAACATGTAATTGTTATTACAACAACGAGGGGAAAAAAGGTACTCTGGATTGTAGGATATTGCAATTAACTCTTTTTCCTCTTAAAATCTAGGGATGGAAAAAGAGCGGATCAGCTCAACACAGCTGAGTGCACGCTCATTGGCAGCTTTTCCCAGTCTTCCCTTGCCACTGTAGAGAGAGGCACCCGCAGCAGAAAGCGAATCTTCTTTCTAGCTGGCAAAGTTCAGCCCGGCCGTGCGAGGCCAAGTTGATGCAGTCCTGCTCTGTTATCTGTGCCTTAATCCAGTTTCCTGGTATGGATCAGGTTTGTAACCTTTACAGGTGGTTTTTAATTATTATTTTTCTCAGAAAGAACAAAAATATATTAAAAAGTTTTGTAACAATGTTGCAAATGTGAAGAGTAATGAATGCTTTTTATTCAAATATCTACAACATACAGTAGATACAAGTCAATTTGTGCAAATACTTCAAAATATTTGGGGTTTTGATTTGTTTTGTGTCAGCACTCAAGTAATTTATAGTGTAATTCTCACTCCTTAATTCACAAAGAGACATATCTCCACAGACTGCAGCAGAGTATCAAGAAACCTGAAACAACAGTAAAACACAAAACAAAAATAAACAACAAGTTTTATTGAGGCTTTTTAAAATTAACATTTGGTTTTTGTCAAAATGTTAATATCTGCTTTTCTTTTATTTTTTTTTTCCCAGAGGGGGAAAATGTTTTCATGAAAAAAACCTGTTAGTGTCTTGAATGGTTAGCGTAATGCTTCTCCATGTCAGACCCCAGTCTTCCTTCTTGCAGGCATAGAAAAATTCAGCCGCTTTAATGTAAAAATTTATTACTGCAGATATTCCTCTGATGTCAGAATCACTGGAATGTGGCACTACAAGACCTCATTTACTTTGGCTTCAAAATCAAGTTTGGGAACTATGTTTAAACTTGTCTTATATATTGCTAAAAGTACTCCTTAAAAGACTGTAATGAGACTTAACTACGCTAAAACCACAAAATATAAAATGCACACAAGGCTTAAACATCGGGTAAATTTTTAGGTGAGACTGAAATACAATTTATCCCACTCTACACTAGCTGAATAAACTGACAAATTCACTTCGTTTGAACTGCATTTAAAAGAAATTAAGGATAATTCACTTATTCCAATTCCCAATGTGGATAAACACAAGAGAACTAGGTAAGAAGAGAAAGGAAATTTAAAAGACAACAGCTTCCATTTTTACATAACCATAATGGGAAGAGGTAAAACAAAATACCAGGGAGTTTCAGCTGTCACAGAAGTATGTGAAAAATCTCAGCTGTAATCTCAGCTGTATTTTCTCTGACCATGCAGCCAAGGTGCAGCCCATTACAACCTGCCCATTGCCAAATACACAGTCGTCGTCGACATCGCTGTTTGTCAAACGCTACCTAATGCCTAAGTTGGAATGCTTTACTTCAAGTTCTTGTTACAGTCCAAGGGTTAACAACATGGCTCGATCATGAGGGCCCTCCTCTGCCCTGGCACAGGCTTTTGCTGTTCCTCCACTCCCAGCTCGGCCCAGCGCAGGGCATCCTGAGCAGCAGGGCTATTTAGCAGCTCTGGCTGCTTTGGCACACTTGCGCCTTGTCCCATTAGAAGCTTGTGAATGATGGCATTATGCAGCCTGAAGAGCTACCAGAAAAATCTCCAAACAACAACATCTTGCACCGATCAGCAGTAGAAAAACATGCAGAGAAAAAAGATCCTTGCTTTCTCATTCCTTCACGTTCCTTGATGACCATCCCTCTCTGGGAGCTTTCTCTCTTTCGTGCAGCCACCAGGTAACCTCAGAAAACTGCCCTGGCCTTCAACAGGAAAGAATGCTTTGTGTTTTTTTTTTTAAGCTGAGTTGGTTCTTAACAAATCTTAGATTGGCTTGTCTTGAATCAACCTTTAATTCTTACAAACATTTTAAAATAATGTTGTCAACAGTCCAACAGCCGAGTCAGTCCTACAAGGTGAGTTACTACTGTATGGTTGTTGAGTAACATTTAAAAATTTTAGAATAAATACAAATTTCTTAATAAGGAGTGGCAATGTGCAGCTCAAAACAATCTGAGTGGGTAAAATGCTGCATGTGACAGTCAGACATTCCCCAGCATTCCCCATTTTATCTACTTTTAAGTAAAATAATACATCTTTTTAAATATATATACCCACACACATATACACATAAACCATTTTACTTTTACTTGTAAATCTACATAAAAAGAAAAGCACAAAAACACAATAACAAAAAGCCCAGATGGCCCCAAAAGCCCCACAAAAACTATTTCTACCTGCCCTCTATCTGCTTTGTATGACTAATAACTTTTGATGTTGTCAGATTATCAATCTTTCTTAAATAGAACAAAAAAGATATGTCTCCTATCGACCCAGTTTTAAAACCTTCCAAAGCTTAACAAGACTCTTATTAACCAATTCATTTTTTCAATCCATCTCTCTCTTTGGATAGATTTCATCTTTAGCCTTTTACACCAGCTGCTGACCTACCTTTAAATGCCTAGACGAGAAATGCTAGCAAAGCCAAAACCAGACAGGACCTGTCATGGCATGTGCAGAGGTTTGCATTTCCTCTTTTATCTACTTTTAAGTAAAAGAATACATATTTTATACATGTGCATACACACAACAAGCCATATCTCTCTTGGTATTATCTGGACATGCCTTTTAACTAACACCAAAAGGCACATCAGTGTGGGTCAATAAAAGTAATGCCAGACACCTTTAAGCAAGGCACTTTTAAAATAAGGATCTAACATACACACATATACAAATTTATTTTCCTGTTTTCTTCCATGAACGTATAGTCCTGTCTGAAAAAATTTCCATAAGATCAGGAAATTCAATATAAAATTTATTTGATACTACACTTCCTATCAGTAGCTCCAGATGCATCACAGAGTACAAACAAAATTTTCTGAAGTAAGACTTTGTTGGTCTGAAATGGTTAACAACCTCATCCCCAAATCAGTGGACTCTACTTTTAAAGTTTATTTACAATGACAAAACAGCTTCAGTATTTTTTCATCCTGTCATTGTACAGACTGACTTGAAACATGTATAACTACTATTCAGCAATCTCATTTGAGTTTTTGGGATCATTACTAATATTTGGCTATTTCTTTAGTGACAAATACAAAGTGAATGAAAAAGAAACTGTCCAGCACTGGCTTCAAGTTTCAGGTGAGGAATACTGGTATCTCAGTATTATTCCCAAACCAATGTACAGCATAAAAAAAAAAGCAATAGCATATGCTGAGCACAATTACTTGCAGACTCTAGAAAATTCAGTGATTAAGGAGGTGACTGCTGAGCCAAATTCTACCTACACTTGTACACAGCAGATATTAGCAAAGCTTCTCAAGTTTATGTTACTGTAACTGAAAGCAGAGGTTAGCATCGTGGCTTGTTTCACTGCTATTTATAGGTAAGGTTTTTATTTTCAGCTTCCACTTAGGCTCCCTGACCTAAAACAATATCTGCCAAAAGAAAAAATTAAAACCAACTTAAACTGTTGTAAGGCCCAAGACACCTTAAAAGCCAACTTCTTATCCCACTTGGATGGGAAAGACAGCAATGCTCACAGGGCTACTGACTCTTCAAGCGGCAGCGTGAGGATGCCATTTAGAAGGTACTCAGCACGTACACACTTCTACCGTGAAATATTTCTGCCAGTAATTCTGGTAGTAGTCAACATTTTTCTGAAGTCCGCCAATCTCATAAAAAAGAAATATCACAGCAAATAGTGTAACAGTTTTAACAGTCTGTCTTTTTTTTTTTTTTTTTAAAAAGAAACAAAAACAAAGCACGACTCATTAAAACAGAGATGACCTTCCTTCTGGCTGGGGAGCAGCTGGTAACCAACAAGCCACCGTTCCCAGAAGCGTCCTGACCTCACCATCAATAAAGAGCTTGTTTTTGGGTTCCAAAAACATGAGTACAACAGCTCCTGTGTATGGAGAGAATTTTGTCAAAGGTACACACACATAACTGAGAATGTATTTCAGAGCAAACTGTGAAGGGG
This sequence comes from Chlamydotis macqueenii, assembly GCF_036417535.1. NCBI lineage: Eukaryota > Metazoa > Chordata > Aves > Otidiformes > Otididae > Chlamydotis > Chlamydotis macqueenii. Next base: position 29,584,389 of record NC_141561.1, read on the forward strand.
AATGCTCCTAGTACTCAGAAGTGATTCATCTGGCTGAACCCAGCCCTGCACTTCGGATACTCCCTGCAGGCTCTTCTGCCACATTAGGGATCTCTCTCTCCTCTCAGGCGTTACTGCCATAATAGTTTCCAAACACTTATACAATATCTTTGGTAAATTAATTTTTTTAAATTAAGCTTCCATATTGCCACACATGAGGTTGTCTACTGTTGCCTTCCTAACCTTCTGCAGGCATGACACAGAATGAAGAACGCCGATACTGCTAATGGCATCAGGAGGAATATTTTTCCTTCAAATTAACTTTTGCACTATAAACATAAGCTTGTAATAGTAATTAATGCAAAAGTATTCCAACCTGTGCCTATGCTTGAAAAAGCTGCTTTTATTTCTCTGTAATTTAACTTTCAAAAATGAAGGCCTCTTTTGCATGCTTCCTGCTCCTATATTTAAAAATTAGCATTTATGCTGTTACTGAAGAACACTTTGCGAAATCAGAGAAAACTGAGATAAAACCAGGTGACAATGGCCAATGGCAAAAGAGTCTGTAACATACCAAACTTTTCCCTGGGAGACAGAGAGAGGATGCATAATTCCTGTATCTTCCTTTCCCACCAGCAAATACTGCGAAACCGCAGATGGCTATCCCCCGAGTTTCCCTCATCCCAATACATCGTCCCTCTGCGGCCACTTCAGATAAAACACCACCTAACTCACCACTACCAACCTTACTGCAGCAGTTCAAGCACCAGCTCACTGTGCTGTGAAGGTAAAATATTTCAGCCTGGCTGATGAACTGTGAGGAGCCCATGCAGAGTTTTCACATCTCCTGCGTCACCGTTGAGCAGATGTTGCCCCTGATACTCTGACTAAAATCACAAGGTATGAAGTGAATGGAATGGGAAATGAGGAGAAGGAAGGAAAGACTCCTCCTTATAGCAGCTGCGAGCTGTCCAGAGAACTCCTCTCTACCACTATAAGAAAGGTGCTACATCACGATGGGCAAAGAGCTCCCTGGGACACTGCAGAGATCACTGTTATGATGAGACCTCTTTTGACAGCCATGAGAAAAGGCAGTGAGTGTTTGCCACGTTGAAAATCTAGGAATCCCATGAGGAAACATTTGATTGTATAATTAAAGACTGCATCACAACACGAACACAAGGAGATGGCCTTAAAACTGTGCAACCTATGATGTGTTTTCCTTCTAATCTTTAGATGTTTAAATATGAAACCTTAGGCTTTGAAATGCTGTTTCAGTGCTGTATATTTATATGAGGGTGATCATATAATAAAGGATTTGCACATAAATTTGCACCAGATCTCTATAGTGCTATTAAAGCTTTTCATTCAGTTTTTAGAAATCTGCCTACACTTCATGTAAATGACTCACAGCTGTGTATCTGTTGCACAGTAGTAAATAATTCTAGAAAATATATGTGTGTATTTGAGTTTAGATAAGCATTGTATTAAAATATTTTAGAGAAACATACAATTATTCTGTATAAAGAAAATAAATTTTAAAAATAATTATCTATGTTCCCACAGAATTTCCGGTATCAATACATCAGAAGCCACATGGTCTTACAGCTGATAAGTACCAAAATATTAATATTTATTTAAATTACTGTATCACCAAGTAAGTAGCAATGTTAGTCTCCAACAAATAAGGAAAGCACCATCCTTCAACCTTCACAGCACAGTAGTAACATCTGATTCTTCAAAACAGCTACAGCTGCATGGACTCTGATCAAAGCCAGTAAAATCACACAGGGACTCAAAGACCTGCCCATACAGATCGCTTTAAAAAGAAGCGGAGTCTTCACACCATCCTACAATTATTGCTTTGGTGTGATAGATTCAATATGTTCATTGCCAATCTGTTGCAGAAGTTGCTTTTTCCGTTAAGGAATCTTAACGATCCTGAGGATGAGATCAGAAGCATGAGGGAAACCTTACAGTTTAGTCATCAACGCAGCACAAGACGGAAGGCTGAAATGTGGGGGCAATATGGCCTTCAGCTGCAGATAACTGCAAATATGCTCTGCAGACTGGTAAAATCTGCAAGTGTAATTTTCAAGTGTAGTTAATTCTACTTGCTTTTCAAGTTAAATTTCTTTTCACAGTGGCCTTAAACAACTTTCATGACAGTGCTAAGGTCTCAGTCCTTCGAAAAACACATACAATTAGCAATCTAATCAAATATGTCCTAGGAATCTTCCACAAAGTGTACAATAAGCCCTCATCCCTTACTGCATTATAGCAGCACATCCCAACCAAACCACAACACCTCATCAGGTCTTCTTTCTCTTTTTTTCTAGACATTAATCAGCATTTTCCAACCAACTGACCACTACTTCATTCCTGATCCACTGTCCTGCAGCAACAGAGATCAATCTCATCATGCCTGAGTAAATGACAAGCAAGCCTCCAATACAAACACTAAACCAAAAGGACTCAAACTATTTTAAGTAAATCTTAAATTCATTCAGTGCAGGGAAGAAAATACGAAAGAAAATAAAAAAAAAAGCAGAGAACTCGTAACAAAGAAATGTGTTAGTAGTCTTTTAGATACCATGCATATAGGTCAGACTTTCATATATGCAAACAAGAATCCCAACACGCAGGCTTCTACACCAATTCAGCAGGAGTTCTTGCCAGTTTTCCATTAAATCTATGCAGAGCTGAGAATGATGAAAGGAAAAAATAGCATTTCCTAAACAATTTGTGCCGTTCACCTAAGCTTTATAGGTGCAAGTTTTAAAACAACTATTATCCTCTAAGTTTGGAATGAGGTTGCATCCTCCTGTAAGTGCTTGACAAATCATGAACAAAATTAAAATCCATGTCCAAATTTTGTAATAAGGTACTATAAAATGTAAATATCTGGTACTTATCAATGCAACCACCTTCAGTACTTAAACCAAAGTTAAAGAACACTGTTTCACATACATTTTTGGGGGGCACCTGAATGCACAATGAAGTTCGCAAGGAAACTTCTATGGAAGAGGACTGCACTCTGTGCTTGCACAGATGAAAAGCACAACGGGAACTGTATTTTTTTTCTGGAAGATGGTACAACATTCTTTAAAAAAAATAATCCTGCCAATCAGTAACCTTAAGGAAATTTTCTTTCATAACTCAAAATGGATGTGTTCTCCCTGGACTTAAGAGCAAATCCCTGCTTTCTAGTCTATTGGCTTAGATGAAGCAGAAAATTTGCACTTAGTTCCAATCATTCCATTATTTGAAGAAAATATTTAAAGTTTCTACTTTGCACTTAGTATCATTATATTTGATTTTAACTTTTCATACAAAATCTTACATACTTATTGTTACGAAGTGTCCTCTTTGATGCGTGTTTTCATGTTTCTCTCCACACCAGGAGAGCTAAAACTTTAATTCATTTTTCACACAACCGCATCACTGTATGGATTTTGTTTGTTTTGAAAACTGAAGGCTGCACTGATATATGAAACTCAAAAATTAAGCATGTCTGGTAATTTCTTTGGCAGAAAAGTGGGTTATGCAATCCCCAGCGGCTCTTTCTTTGATGACTAGATACAGAGAGGTGAATTAGCAGCTTGTCACATTTGCACAGAGGTAATTCCTGAGTTGATAAAAACCAAACAAAAGTCCTTTCTGTCTTTTCTTCTCTGAGTTCGGGCATCTTCAGTGAAATTTCTAACAGTACTGAATGGACCCTTGTAATAATGATGTATGTAAAATAAATAGCAATTCAAAAACAAAAGCAAATTTAGATTATCTTTCTGAAGTTCCCAGCATACCAATAAATACTTGGTCACTACAGAGATGAAAGAAATACCTTGCTTATATAGGAAAACTGCATTTGAGTACACCTCAAACTTGCCTTCAAGCTTAACGGAAAGCTAATTTGGGCACTTAATGACATACTGGGGACATCTTCTATACTGAAATAAAATAGTCAGAAAAATGTTGGTTTTTTTTTTTTAATAAAAAGGCTGAAAAAACCATTTACATTATTCCCTTATACCGATCTTGGACCAACGGGCCTTCCTCCTTATCAAACCAAATGGTAACAACAGCTTTAACATAATGGCGCTCTTCCAGCCTCTGTTAAAGCACTAGATCAAAAAATCCATGTGCTGCAATGGAGGGAGACGGGGGAAAAATAGTACTTCAGAAGGTCTCTTTAAAGCTATTTTAAGTTATTTTAAATCCAACAGACTTAATAGCTAAATATTTCATGTTTGTAATGTTCCCAGGCACTAAGAACACAGGCCAAAAAATGACATCAAAACACTCAAATGTCTATTTTTATATGAGTAAGCAAACAAATAAACGCCCCCAAACCTTTCACAGAAAAGGCAGCTCTGATCCTGCGTGCCTGCATTTTCAATGTCTTCAAGAGCTCCGAAGCCCAGGAATGCTGCTTACCAATCGGTCGTGCTCCCCTCGTTCCTACAAACCCACATCCTCCCTTTGCCAGCAGTTTCCTCAGCGGGAAGGCTGCGCCAAGCCCAGGCAGCGCGGGGTGGCTGGGCCTGTCCAAGCAGGCGCTTGCACCCCGGAGGAGCAGGGGGTGTCTCTGCTTATGGCCGGCGGAACCAGCCATGGCGCGGGAGGCGCGATGCTGCTTCCGCCCGCCGCCAGCTCTGCACTACCCGCTCCTGCGCTTCTGTGCGGGCAGGTACACCGAGAGCTAATGCCCTGTCGATAAAGCTGCACACCTCTGATGATATTCAGGAATATTTTTTTCCTGTCAACCTTAGAAGCAGGTGATGAGAAATTAATTGATTTAATGGACATGATTGTATGAGGTGTTTATTCCAAAATCATTTCCCTAAACACACAACAAAATCTGAATTACAGCGCAATTTTAGGCAACTAACCTGTTTAATTAAAAGCCAAAGATCAATACGAACAAAGAGGGTGAGAATGAGTTCTGACAACACCTTTCATCACACTTCTGGTTTATGTCCTTATACTGCAGATTTAATGTCCTAAATCAGCTTAATACTGTAATCCTCAAGTGTAATCCTCAAGTGTAGCAAATGTTTTAGTACTAAAACTTAGCTCTTCCTACCTTCTTTAATTCAAGAACATTTTCTTTATACTTCCAGTAAAACTCAGTATAGCATGTATTCTTGTATGTAAAAGGTTTTGTAATTTTAAATTTGAAGGCATGTTAAACCTGTCTGATGTTTTAGAAACATCCACAGTTACTAAAGACTGTTTGTCTGGCTAATGCCAATTCAAACAACATCTGTGGTATTCCAAAAGGTATGCATCTGCTCCAGCTCTTGCTATCATTGCTTAGAAGGACAAAGTCTAATGTGAAAGTACATGTCCCATTTTCCCATTAATCCTCCCTCATACTCTCCTGTTTTTCCCAGTCATCATCTCCACATGGCCATACAATTTCTAACTTTTACCAGATTCTCTTTTTAGGACTTCAAAAATATTTTAGAAGTCTTTCATAACTTTAAGACAACAATAATCATTACATTTCCCCACCCTCTAACGTCATGCTGGTTGGTCTAACCAGGTATTTCCCAGATGAAATTATTGTTAGAAGGAACTGAGTGATGAAGCAGAACATGGGAAATTGGGGCCGGCCAAAAATCCCCCTCCTATCTCACTCCAGGGTCCCCGAGGAACACAGTGACCAGTATCATCCCTTCTTTTCTTCAAGACCTTAGGCACTCATTCTGTCAGCATCAGTCTATCTCAGTCTCTCTCCCTCACTCCCAGTCCTCATCCAGCTCCCATTCAGTACAGCACCACCACTGAAGACACTGCTGTCCCTCTGCTGCAATCCCCTATATCCATTGCCAGTGAGCAGAGGCGACCACTGGAGCAGCTGAACCTCTCCTCATTCCTGCTGAAACTGTCTCTCCTCCCCAGTTGAGAGGTCTTAGCTGAGGCTATTTTCCTCTATCCCCACACTTGCTTAAATGGAGATTCAGCTGGCTTCTGGGCAGGAAGAACATCCTTCTCAAAGATACTTCACAGATATGAGATGCAGCTGAGGACATCTTTGAGTAGAAGGAAATGAAGGACAGGAAAGGCTGTGGAAACCTGACAAGCACAACAGAGCAGTCGGGAGGATACAGAGGCATGGCCAGCACTCAGCGGGGCAGAAGCTGAAACAGCAAAGAGCCTGGTGAGGAGGAAGGGTTTGACCTCAGGAGGACCCCAGCAAGATCAACAGTCTCCAGCGACATGCAGCCTGCTTCCAAGGCATCAGCTGGAGTGACCTCCTTCAAACTGATAACTGCATCTTGTACGAGGGCACAGGAGTGCATATGTTAGATATATGTAAATGCATTTTTTTTTTCCTGAAGGAAATTTCCAGAATTTGAAATATAAAGCAAAGAAAAACCCGGGTTCTGTTCCTGGCTCCGATGTTCGGCAGGTTACTTTGTTTCTTTGTGCTTTCTGTTAGTTGGTTATATAATGGGAAAACCAGTACCTTCCCTAACTTCAAAGGTTATTCTGATTATTCTAAAATAGCACAAAGATGAAAAAGGCAATAATGATAAACAGTAATCCTTAGTTTGCACTTATGCAAAACCCTTCTACAGATCTAAGTACTTGATTTCAGATGAAATACAGGCATCGTTTGATGTTCGTTTCTTGCAGCACAAGCTCCAGCTCCAGCATCCCTTGCCTCCTACTCCCCAGTGCCTGTTCCAGCCCAGCGGTGCCCTGACAGCTGTGCTGTGCAACTGCGGTTATGCTGAGCGGAGAACTGGGTACGAAAGCCAACGGGGGAGAGCACGGGAGGGGAGGAAGGATGATATCTAAGGCAACACCCCTGCCAGAACAAATATACATCAATCAAGTACAAAGGCTGGCATCAAAGCTATCAATTCGTGTTACACCATGGGTATATGAGAAATACAGCTGACTTCACTTGTATAACACGTTCTGTCTGCCCTACAGTAACAAACTTGTTTCAAACCAGGAATAAATATTTCAACACAAATCTGAATAGGTCATGGGAAGACACTCCATAACCCTATGGAACTGATTTGCTAGTGATGGTGGAATCTGTGTGATTGCTAGATTAATTTCACACATTGAATAAAACACTTTTACATACCGAATGATACAGCTTCTGTAACTGTTCTGCTTTAAGTGTATTTTAACGTAATTAAAAACTTTTCTTAAATCAATCCATGAAGTTGTCACAACCCTGAGTATTGGTTTCAGCTGTTTTAATGACGCTGTACAACTAAACTGTAAGACTGAGATTGGTATCTTCACTTATTTACACAAATACTGTAGAAATTAGAATGGGAAAAGCAGTATTTAAAAAAAAGAAGAATACAAAGAAGGCTTCTGTCAATCCCATTTACTCAAATCCTGAGTGTATCATGAAATCCTGCTAAATGAATGGCAAAAACCTCGAGTCCCATTAAACAAATAGAAATATTTTTTTTGTGAAATAACAAAATAAAATTAAACTTCAAACTCACTCCTTCCCAACAGGTGTTCCTGCTTTAATACATCATGAAATTCAAGCAGTCATAGCCAAGGTTTTCAAATGACTCTTCTGGTTCCCAACAGGACACCTTCAAAGTATTTCTGGATTTCAACGAAGATGCTGTGAAACTTGCCCACTTTTAATATACACTTGTTTGGTCACCCAAAATCTAAGACACTCCCAATCACAGTCTTCTGAATTTTTTTTTGCCCATCTTTCTCATCCTACTCAAAAAGAAACCAGATTTAGGAATATGCAATTCTTTAAGATCCACTAAAGTGAAAATGCATAACCAGGACAAAAAAAAAAAGAGGATTTATGATTGCCAATTGAAAGGGAAGACTTCAGTCAACTTTCAGCCTGCATGATGTTTTGGTGGTTGGGGTTTTTTTTTGTTTGTTTTCTTTGTTTATCCCTTCTAACAATTTGCAAGTAATCACATCAGTTATACCTCTGAGCAGGTACTATTACTGTTTTAGACAAGAGTTCTGTTTCCCAATCTATGCTTTCAAAAAGGAAATCTAAGCGTTCTATGATTTCTAAGGTGCTTACAAAATACTACTTCTATTTTTCTTCTTAAACTTCCCTTTGTTGTAAGATTTCAAATCCAGGAAAGGTCTGTCAGGAGCCCAGTTCAGCGCAATAATGCAGGAACTTGTCAAGTATTCGAGCGCATTTCTACCAAAAAATTACAATATAGCTACATTACAGTTGTAAGCCAATATTCAAACTTCGACAGGCAAGTACATATTTGCAAGTCCATATTTGCTTCTCCAGAAGAAAAAAAATTGCAGCTAATAGCACCTACCTGGTAACTATTGAATTTTATAATAATCTAGAATGAACAGAAAAGCCTGCCTTCCAATCTCATTTCAAGGGCTCCATCACAACACAGGCCAGCATTGTGCCAATGGCACTTCTTGGAATGAGACACTGCTACTGACACAACCCATTACACTGATTACAAATAGATTAATGTAGTGAAGAAATTAATGATGTGCTTCTGGCATCACTGTGGCACTGAACATGCTAGACTATTTGTCAGGTCCTGCTTAAGCAGAAACTGTAAGTAACTAAAAGTGATCATTTAAAGTCTTACACGGGCTGCTAGAATAATCTCCAGATTCACCAGTTCATGCTCGCCTACCAACTCACTTGTGAGTCAGCATGTAAGTGTGCAGGCATAAAATGAATGTCTTCAATGAACATTTCAGAAACATATGATCTCAGTTAATTAAATATTTAGCACTGTAACCCCCATACTATAGGAAACTTCTGTTCCACAGCAAACATAACACGGTGACCACAGAGGCAGACTTACTAAATGCAGGACTGTGCTCACCTCTACTCCATGCTCTGTGCAGCCTGCTATAGATTATACTACACACTAGCTCAGCGTAGGATCGAGTTCAGCAGAGTTGGGAGAAGCTATTCAGACTGACATCTTTGGTACCTTATTTCACTTGGTCTATTCTGCATGTTCGGTGAAATTAAGGATTCATAATTTATGAGTTTTCCTCATTAGTAAAATTTAATTGTCTTCGTAACAGATATCTAACACCCCAAGACTATTATGAAAACTTTCTCCTCACAGCAGAGCTTGATACTTTCTGGTTTAATTAAAATAATAGTAATATATTATTAAAATCCCATTTAACTAATCTGTATAAAACCAGGAAAAATGATGTTAGCATATCTGAGCTATACAGTCAAAATCTCAAATTAGTTTAAAACCTTCCCTTGATGCACTGTCTCCCACCGCCATTACACACTAACTATTCTTAGTGCTGGACAGAAGTCGTCTCCTATTTAACCCTCCAAAGCCGAGCAGGGTTAGCCCACCACCTCCACGGCACTCTCTCATTGTGAGTGTGCGTGTCCAAGCACTCTTTGCAAGAGCCGTGCAGCCTGCGGACAGCATCCCTCCCAAAGCTCCTGGCGCAGCACTCAGGAGATGTGTAATGCTTTTGGTTTACAGTCTATATTTATTTCACCCACACACATTTTTAGTTTGCTCCGAAGATACTATGAATGGCTCCGTGGCTGGGAGTGTCTAACGTAGGTGTGTACAGCTCACCCAGACCTACACGTGGTGGTGGACACTTCCCAGCTTCATCTGCGTGGCTGACAAGTGCGCGATTGATCTGCTGACAGGGCTGATGAAGGCAGAGAAGTTCGAGCTACTCTTGAGGGTCATTAAAAAACTTTTTGAAAAACTAGTTTAAATATTTTCTCTATGTTCATCTATCACTGACTTCTGGTGGGTTTCTGTCCTTTATTTTGCAATAAGTTTGCAACAAGTTTTCTGTGCTTTCCCATAACACTGCGGAGCAGCAGTGTCTGGACCTGCATTCAAAGGAAGAACATTGCTAAGTGTAATTCACTGTGGCTGAGCTAGCATCATCCATTTTGCCGTGCTCACTGCAATTATATCCTCAGAGAACAGAAACAGAGGAAAACAGAACAGCAGTTAGAAGATAACCAATTTGAATTTGCTGCAGTTTAGATGTCTGTCTTTCAGGAGTTCATGTTGGTATGGATATGGGTAATTTCTCCAGCCTTGGGGGTTATTTTGTCTGGGATTTTTGTTGGGGGGTGCGGGGGAGGCGGGTGGGAAGGGGAGGCACGGGGGAAGTGGGGGGGGGGTTGCATGCATGTGTTGTTTTGGTTTTTTTTGTTTTGTTTTTTTAAACAGTAAAACCTCCCATGTCAGAGGAACATATATATATAAATTATATTTATGGTTTACAACTTTTCTACTAATTCATTGATGTTTACAGTTCTATTTCCACATCCCATATCACTACTTTTAGAGTGAGTTAATGCTTTAAGGGGAGAAACAGAACTATAACCAAGCAACACCAATCTTAGCGGCTCCATATAGATGGTCTAGCTGTCTAGAGTACCTATCAGCCATGTATTCCTTCAGATACACGCATCCCATTTGTGAACAGATCGACAGACAGGGCTCTGAAACATAACTCAAAGATAAATGGAAATATTTTGATTTAGCATAGGAAAAAAATCACTTTCTCTGCTACAGCTCCAACATTCGTATTTTCTGTCCAAATGTTACAGAAGTGAGAAGTGCTTTTATGCGGGATGCAAGGACACCTTACCCTTGCTCAAAGAATATATAGTTTTGAAGTCAACGTGAATGTCTGCAACAAGGAATTTTTTTCTGGTCTAAGAAAATCTTTACAGGCTTGCAAGCAGTTTCTAAATGAGCCTCACGCCACCAGTCTAAAGGAAGGCAAAAATCCATGCCAAAGCTGAAAGCTGTCTAACGTCATCCACAGATACTGCATAAACTTTTAAGAAATAATTGGCCTAATGCCAAGAAACATATATGCAGTATTTTGTAGGCTCAAATGCATAAAACTGTAGTGCTGAAACACTGAATCCACCTCACTGGAACCTTCAAAGGAATTTAAAAGAGCTGGATCACAAACTCCTATTCAGTCTCAATGCAGCCTGGTATTGCATGTCTTAGAAAAATAAGTCAAATCTCTCTTTCTACTCTAAAACAAGGAAAAAAAGCTAAGGCACAAAAAAAAAAAAAAAAAAAAAGCTAAGGCAGTAGAAAGTCTTCAATATCTTTCCTTGTCCTTAAAGTCTGAATTTCTACCTTCTCTCCTTTAGATATATCTGTATAGAAAATGTTCTTCCATGACTCAATTTTGTATGGAAGTATACTATACAAATTAATTGAAACAAGGTATAACTCGTCTAAGTTAGATTTTAAGACCAATGAGTATATTGATTCCTTTCAAATTATCAAATGTGTTACAAAATAAGTATCTTCATATCCCAAAATAAAACACTGATAATCAAAACAGACTTCTGAGAAAGAAATGTATGGACTGCCTACATAAATCTGATGACGTTCAGTATTTAGAAAAATCCGTACCTACTCTGATATTGAAAGCACAGAAGCTAAAAAAAGCCTCCATTCTGCTGGTTTCTAACAGCTGGCATTAAAATTTCTATCCTAAATTCAGTCCTAGTGAGAACTTCAACAAGAGAAAGTCTCTGTCACACAAAAATAGACACAACACACAGTCTCCCAACTCCAATACTTAGGTATTAATGTCCACAGCAACACAGTCTTGTTCATTTTATTTATTAAATACAAAATAGTAAAAATAATAACAGTGACTGCTATGTATTAACAACAGCTATTTCAATACATAAGGAAGAAACATTCCCAAACCTATCATGGAAAGAGAAAAAAAACCTGCAATGTGACTTGGAAAAGTAACACCACAAAAACTTGAAGCTAAAATGAAAAGACACAAAGGGTATACTCCGGATGGGTATACAGAAGTACTTATGGATTGAGGAACTCTAATCTTTATTTCATGTAAGTCTCCTTATAACATTTTCATGAATTCCCCTCACCCTGATCTGCCCTATCAACAACAGCACGCTTTCTTTGTTATATACCCAACACAAACATAAATGGACATTTGGTATCAGCTTGAATCTCTGTTCACTTGAAGGCTTTTCAATAGCACAATTACACTAACGGGAATCCTCATCAAGTTTTTAGTGAACACTGTCATCACCTCCTGTTCAGACAGCAAAATAGGAGTTATTCGGTCTTGAAAGTGACAGCTTTGAAAAAACCTGCAATTGGTGTATAATCAAGAGTAACACGACCAGTGGCACACTGACGCAATGCCTTCCTGTCTGTGTTGGTTCCCCTGGACGCTCTATGAACTCTGTTTTTCAGGCACATAGTTTCCATTAGCCAGAAAGCCAAAAGATCACCTTAGATCCCTGCAGCTTCAAAACAGCCCCGACAGCTCAGTTCTTCAGCAATAACGGAGACATCTATAGTCAGGATGAGATACGTCAGGAGCTAGATGCTGAGTTAGGAAACTTCACATTCAGAATTACAGAGTTACTCATAGGTTCACAAACACCTGAGGCACTTATCTGAATTTGCCATTCACTTTATTAATAAAAAGGACACAAGCCTTTCTTTGTAAGGAAAACAAACTTACAACTCTGATCCTCAGTATCAATCCACACACAGAGATTTTGTTTGACACAGTGGAGGGAAAGACACAAACTGTAGCTTACACCAAATACATCTCCTTAATTTTTTCATACTGCCAACAGAAGGTGCTCCAACAGCACAGTTGTGAAAGAAACACAAAGAGAGCAAATCCGACAACGAACAACCATTTTGTGCATATATGCAAAAATAAGCACAGACAGTCCAGAGTCCAGGCTTTGACTGCAGTGCCTGCAGCCAGACCTGACCCAGCAGCCGGGCCGGCCTGGTGCTGCCCCATAGTTTGTGCTGCCCGGCCTGGGGGGAAGGTGGCTAACCCTGCTCACCGCCTGCACCAGCCTCTGCAAGAGCCGCCCGGCATCTAACTGACACAGCTCCACCTCTTTTAAATGCTTTTTCTAAAAGTAATTCAAACGTTATTAGAAACAACTTATCACATTGTTAAAAACCATATCTCTGTATGCGATATCATAAAGAAAGGAGACAGAAATTAATATTAAATAATGTATTGGATTGCCAAGATCACAATGTTTTCCAGATTAAAAAAAAAATTACTGAAAAAGGCTCAAAAAAGGAACAGTGATAACAACAAACTCTGAAGACTCAACATCTTTTACTCGTCTGTCTGGAGTTTCAGTCTCTGAGGAGATGGCCGAGTTCCATCATGCTGAGCTATGGATGCAACTCGGGTACGACTGCAAAGCAGCCGGGCTAAGAGGGGGTATTCTAAGTGTATGTCAAATGTCAAGAACCTAAAGCTTTCTTTCTAATTTTTATCAGTTCCAAAATCAAGGGGGTAAAATGTACTGGACAAAACCATGATACAGGATCAGATTTTTGTCAGCAAGCTTAGCACATAGGACAGAAACAAATGAGGGTTATTGAAAATATTTAAGGAGCAAGAAACAGACATGAAAGGTTCTCCATGACCTAAATGCTGTTCTGCACAGATGAGCTTAATAGTACTGAACAGCCAATAACAGACTCAATATCTATAAGCAATCTTCTGTTTTGCACTTAACAGTTCCCGTCCCAAGTCTGCCAGATACCCTCCTCACCACTACTGTACTGGAGACAGACAAAACTGGTGATGAGATGGGGGTGGGAATTTGTTAGCAGTAGCTGGCAGCACCTAGTAGTGCTTTATAACTGAACTTTGCAGAGTTCTTGTTCCTTTTAACTCTATTCATTTCAATACTGCTAAAGGAAAGCAGAGTAGAGTGATGCTAAAAATCAAATATGAGGAATGCTACTAGGGTAGTGCTGCAGGAGAAAGGGGATAATGAGGGGTAGCATTCTCAGCAAGCCTAGCAGCTCCAGCCTGCCCAGGGAGACTCAGCCGCAGCATTTTGAAGCTAATGCCCACTGTCAGGAGCTGCAGCAGCAGAGAAGCCTGCACACAGCCATTTCTGCCACTCCTGCTCACTGCAAGAAGCCTTCAGCATGACAAGACAGGGAGAGGGGGATACCAGCAAAGCGGATGTGAAAATAAATGTTTGAAAAAGCACAGCGACATAGACAAGTAGAACATTCAAAAAACATAAATAGTGTTTTAATTTTGCTTGGTAATGACTACAATGTACAGTATCTTGGCTAATTCAGTCAGTATAACTCTGTTGATAAAAGAGTTCCTAACCACATTTGCAAGTCTTCAAAGGAGAAATGGTGGCATAGTCTTAACCCACTCTGAAGTGTTAAGATTTACAGCACCCAGTCTTAATTTTTAGGGTGGGTGGAATAGTTATTAGAAGACTATTACTACTATTACATCAAAAAGCCTGTCAATCTAAAATGTCCTCACAAAGTGTACTGATATGTCAATCTGCCTTCCAGAGAGCTCCTACCTGTTTCTCAAATTATCTAGGTTGTTAAACAGCAGTGTAGAATTTGTTTAGAATAATGTTGATACTGTATACATGTGTTACATCGCACATTGCGGCATCTGAATAAAGACATAAAAAGCATAGCATCCTTGTCTCTTCTCCATTTTGCCTTGAGATGACGCAAAAAGCTTCCTTATCTACTACCTTTTTTATTTGCAGTCCAATTTTCCAGTAATGCATTCTGAGAGTCCCATTCTTATGAGCCTTATCTCCTTTTGCCTTGAGTCTATAAGGCATTCACACACCAGAGAGCTGCTAATTACGACATCAAATTTATTATACAATATGAAAGACAGGCAATACTCAGCATTCCAAATAAATTGAAAAAACACATGTACTATATTTATATTACCCGAAGATATTTGCAGATCTTTAAAGTCTTAAAGTGCATAAAACATACTAACTATAAGCAACTGATTTCCAGCAGAGATGCAAATTAGTGCCTCAGGAACTGCACGATACGAGAACTGTGAATCGCCTATTTACAGATACTAGTTGGCTTAAAAATGTATGTTTTCACTATTACGGAAGGTGGTAAAAAGAACTTATTATATTTCAGAAAATGGCTGTTACCTTTCTTCATTCTCGACCTTAAACTTGAATGAAATATTTACTGTGTACTACTAGAAATATGCAGGACACTTTAAAGATGACAAAGATGCAGATCAGCCAACTATATCAAACAAATAAGCTAAAAGTTGTGTTCACATCTGCTGGAAGAATTGAGATCCCTAAGGATTCTGAAGTGAAATATTTTTAGCCCTCTGAAACAAAGCACAGTTACAGCTCTAGCACTTTACAAACACACCATTGCAATGTCAAGATCCACCTTGCATCCATAAAGTACTTTGAGATTCTAACAGATTTTTAAAAGAACTTTGCGGAGGTCCTTGTTCTCAGACCTCCAGGTCATAACACAGCACTAGTTCCTGCTGGCACGGCTCTGCAGTTACCTTGTACAGCTCTCATATCAAGTGTGCTCCAAACAGCAGTTTGACAAAGCATAGGGCACATACACAAAAAACACGAGGTTTATTTTTGTAAAAATATTATTTGAAATGTTTCTTCTTTTCCAAATAAACATGTTTGTTCTTATTTTATTTAACACGTTTTTTAGCATTTTGTGGGTTTGGTGCATAACAGAAATGTTAAAACATTTCCAAACATTTCAACCTCAGTGCAAGTAAAACACTCCAATTTCACCTTCCTGCTTAAACATTTCTGTAAAAGAAGAAATCCACATGTACAGTTTTCTAAGTAGGCTTTGCCTTCACAGCTAATATTTCACATATTCAGACTCCAACAGCACATCAAAGCTTTACTTTTAAATACAGTAAAGATGCAAGTTTAATCTCAGGAGACTACAATGTCTTCGAAGTTAAAACATTAAGTACTGCTACCAACAATCTTTAAGAGAGTCTGCTTTTGATATATCCATTTCTAATGGGAATCACTGAACAATGAATTAACGAACAAGCATTTCCAGTTCACTTGAGTTAATGAACAAGCATTACCAGTTATCTTAGCTGACTTGCAAAACATTCCACTAATTTTACAGAAACTAAGGCTTTCACTTCAATTTCTATATAACCTTCTATACTAATTGCTTTAATATTTCGTTTGCTCCCTGCAACAGCTTTCAATTCTACTTTTTCTCCCCTACATTAATCCACAATACTATCACTTTTCCTGCAGTTTGAACAACATAAGAAATAGCCTTAATTAGCACACATTTCCAAAATGTTATCACAAAGTATTTGTAGCAATGTGCACCCTGTGTCACAACCCTCTCTGCAGTTAATTCATTTCCTGTAACCAAATAAACAGTAAAAAAGAAGTAACACAAGAAATGCTTTTAAACATGTATTAACATTCAGACAGAAAGGCAACTGAAGATTCAGGAAAATACACATTTGCCAATAGCTGGCCAAAAATCCAAAATATTTCATCATTATGTCAGTGTCTTAAATAAATATTCCCAAGAAAAGCTCGCTTGTTTTTCCCCTCTATTAGGAGCTCCACATATAACCTCCTTTAACAGACACATATTTAGAAATTCCCACGCACATTCATCTTAATTTTCTACAGTGCCCTAAAGAGGCACAGTATCATCCTCTTGCACCAAATACTTAGCTGTCTCAAAGCAAACTTTTTTTTTTAAAAAGAGATATTAAGGCCCTTAATTACTGTCTTAATATTTCCTCCCGTGTCTTGTAATATAGCCAAGGTACACTAATGACATACAACGCCTTTTCTCGCCTCTGAAGGGAAGATGTGCCTGACTGATTCCCTGCCGTTCCAAGGGTACAAGTTTTAATCCCCGTGTGGATCAGTCCCACCTCCATCTTTCAAGACAGAAGATCTGCAACCCTGCAAATTTTTGTAATTTCCCCATTGCTATACATCCAAATCTCTTGGGGAAAAAAAAGAAATATAGTGCAAGTAAGGGAAAAGGCTGACTTACAGAGCATTTTCTTACATTAGGCAGATGAAAGACCAGCTCAAACGCTGGCTACAAACTCTTCTGATCAGGCACTGCAAGCAGAACCCAGCTGAAGTACATGCATTTCAATTACAAATTAATTTGGGATGCTGCTCTCCAGAAATAAGCAGTTCAGGATAAGAACTGAGAGTGAGCAGGGTTACAACTTTCCAAAATTAGCCTGACATGATCTAATTCAACTTCAGTGGGAGTCAGATTGGGCCATGTGCCCACAGCTACATGGCTCTAACTGCTGCCCCTCAAAAGCAACAGTTAAATGAAAACGGTCTACTACTCCCTTAATTAAACTGACCCAGCCACATATATTAATAATTACTTAAAAAAAAAAAATGGTAGCTTTCCTCAATGTTTCCACAGAATTCTGTGAGCACTTAAAGACAGGCTTTTATATATGTATTTTATATACATAGCAAGAAGCCTGGCAAAGAAAGGCTGGGACGATACACTGGAAAGATAAACCCATCTATCAGTGTTTTAGAATAAAGAAATGCCAACCTCCTTCACTGCGTGAGGCAGTTTCTTTATATTCAAATCTCAGTGCTCTTATTTAATCTAAGTTTCTAAATCCTCCAAAAATTGCAGCCACCATTTGTTGCTATGAGGAGAAAACCCTGCATCATTCCAACAATAACATGTACCAGTAATGCTCAACTGTTGCTGCCAGGGATTTTTTCCATATATCATGCAAATACATCACCTGTCATACAAAAATATATTCTTAACATTCAGTTGCTGTATTACTAATTTATTTGCAGTGCCAGGAATGCAGCCTTGAGCAGAAAATATAATTAAAAATTATTTTGTTACTTTCATGTTGATGTTATTTTAACGTGACTGTTTCATTACAGCAACATATCTACGACCAATGAGGGAGATCATTTACCTCTTTAGCTACTTAAATTCTATTTAAATGGCCATTATGAATGATTGTAGAACTAATGAATTTGTCTTCAAAACAGTCTCATAATTTAGGAAGCATTTTGTGTTCATAAGAGGCAGATACTTAACAAGGCCCTTGTTAGGTTGAGTTAAGAGGTATATACACATACTGGCTGAAGTTAAGACGGATTTTTTTGGTCACTTTTTTTGTGAAAACAGAAGATGGAAGAATAATGAATCTATCCATGAGTGACTTAGCAAAGCATAAGAACGTATATTTTTCCACAAAAATGCAAGCTTAGGTTGAGGATGAGAGGTTGGTTTTGAACTTCTGCATTCCAGTAGCTCCAAACTCCACAGGCAAATCTTCAGATCTGAAGTAAACACCACTCTCCAATCTCTCCTCCTCCTGGCTTCAGGAAACGGCTATCTGAATCTTTGCATTTTTAATACCTCCAGACTGTGGGCTCTAGACTACACCCCACCCTACAGCATTTGCAAAATTCTAGCTGGAGGGACTAGCAACCAACAACTACTCAAATCTGCCTGGATTATCTTTAAGATAGAAGAGATGAATATTATGACTACTCAGATGTATGATTGTTTTAAATTACCAGCTGCACATTAAGAAGCATTAAGGATTACATTAAAGGCTTCAAGAACCTGTTTGCCCTTAATCTTATTTCTCATTTTTATAAAAGTTTTGTTACAAAATAGGATGGGTTTCTTATATTTATGTATTGAACAAACACGAACAAACAAAAAAAATGTATTCCATTCTACACAGCTATGGTTGCGAGATAAACATGTTTTGACATCCTAAAAGACAACGACATAAAAATTAAGTGTAATATTTAAGATAATTGCTATATTTTATGATAACAATAATTTGTTACATCTAACGTATTAAGAATTCACCAGACTTCATATAGTTACCCATACACTAGCCACATCTGCTTTGAATTTTACAGGATCATAAATACAGTTCTAGGAGGCCACATACCTTACCTTCTGTCATTTAAGAACTGTTCAATCTACAACATTTTTAAGGCCTTATAAAAATACAGATGAAATGGTGCTCTTACAGTTCACAGGCTATTCTGAAATAACGTTCTGCAGAAGATTTCCCATATGACTATGACCTGATCACTTTAATAACCTAAAAGGTATAGCAATACAGATTGCCATAGCCTACGCAGCCCAGCTTACTAATCTCCTTACAGCATTCTGACAACTTAATAGAAAGGCTGGAAAAGTGTCCAAGTTAGGTATCTAGGTAATTCAAAGCTTCCCAACAATTCCATAAAAATTGAACTTTACCAAAGCAAGAGTTCTGTCCTCAATGTTGAAGTGGCAAAAGTAAATCTCACAGCACCAAAATTGGTTCTGGAAGGAGTCAAGAGGGCTGGGAAAGGGACCGTGGATACTCCAGTGCCTGAAACGGGGGTCAGTTACGTTGTAGGGGTCTGTGTGCCACAGCCTCCCTCTTTTTTCACCATTCCAGCTTCCTAGAACATCCTCTGCCTCCACAGTGCTGCCCGTGTATGGGACTTAAACTGCCAGGAGCAGCCCTGTCTCTGTCTGATGCAGCAGTAGTAGAGCTTTACAAATAAAACACACCAGAGTGGCAAATGAGGCCATCCTTGCTGCTGAAATGGCCAATCTCCATCTCTTAACCTAGTGAATGCAGAGAGACAACTCTGCTAGGCAGCAACCTACTTTGCTTAATGCTTATGCCTGAAGCCAAATTTGCATATTATGGAAAATGGAAGGTGACACAATAACACAAAACAATTTGAGTCAGTAGAAATGTACACTGCAGCACTCAATTACAGCGAGGTGAATTAAGGACTGTGTTACAAATTTAATTTTTTTCCCCTCCTCATTTTGCAAGTCAAGCTATTTCTTTCAGTATTAAAAATTCTGCTTAAAAACTATTTGAAGATCTTACCACCCAATAACTGAATCAATGCAGCTTGTAATTTCTACCCTTGGAGAAGCATGAGCACAAGCCATTTTGTAGGAAGCTTGTCTTCCTATTTTGAAGGGATAGAAAGTGACAAGGAATTATCTTTACACCTTTTTTCCCTCCTGTTTAAATCCCCTGCACAGCACTAACTCCAGTCACATATGAGGAGCTCAATCAGATGACTATCACAAGAGTCAAGCAGAGTCTGCTCTGCGTTGCACAGTGCTGAGTTCAGACACTAATTCCAAGTGGTGACTGGTTACTGGTTCTACGAATAGTATTATCAGCCAAAACACACCATGTCTTATCAACTCTCTCTACCCATTTATATCGTATACACCTTCGAGTAAAAGGCTGCTTTTTTTTGTGTGTGTGTTCCAGGTCTTCATTTTGACCAAAATTGCTTACAAAGACTCCATCATACAGCTACTTTTGAAAGCATCAGTATCTTCACTATCTGAAGAGTTTAAGTTAAATATCGTTCCTAAACACAACCTATTTTGTTTGCAATCTGTAGCTTTAAATACTATCCAATTAGAGACATCTTTATTTCTTAAAATATTTTTTCATTGATAAAGAACTCTCAACATACAGAAACAGTTGTACCTGTTTCTGTTTCTCTTTCACAATTCTTAGTTAGAAAAGGCTATCCAAATGTTTCGACTAGGCCACTAACTCAGCTTCTTTACAAGTTCTTAATTCTTGGAACACAGCACAACAGTGTGCCTGCTAGTCATGGTCTTGCTTCTATAATAGGAAGTTAAGGGGTCTGATCCCTTGATTTGGATCCATATGGCTATGCTGATTTTATAATAAATAACTTAACAGACAATCTAATCTGGAAAACTACAGTACTCAAACTAGCACTCTTTGAACGTCATGCCAAAGTTAATCTCTACCAGAGATATGCAAAAGAAAAAAGTCAGATTTCAAAGCACTTTAAGACTGTTGGAAAGAACCTCAACAGCCCGATATAAGACCGGTTCTACTGCTCAAAGCTATCTGTAAGCCATGTGTCGTAGTTCAGCCCTGATCAGGACCAGACTACGCAGTCTCTCTCCCGCTCCCCCCACCCTCCGAGAGAACAGGGGGAGATGATATAAGAAAAACGGCTCAAGGTTTGAGATAAGGACAGGGAGAAATCCTTAAAGTTACCGTCACGGGCAAAACAGACTCGACTTGGGGAAAACTATTCATTTATTTCTAAAATTAGCAGGAGAATGAGACAGGGAACAAGATAACCTCCCCCCCACCCCTCCCTCTTCCCGGGCTTAACATTATCTCTACTACCTTCCCCTCCCGAGCGGCACGGGGGGGGGAAAGGGAATGGGGGTCGCGGTCAGTTCATCACGCGTTGTTTTACGCCGCTGTATCATCGTCGGGGGAAGAACTCCTCGCATTCCTCCTCTGCTCCAGCGTGGGGTCCCTCCCACGGGCCACAGTCCTTCGTGAAACTGCTCCGGCGTGGGTCATCTCTTCCACGGGGTGCAGTCCCTCTAGAACAGCTGTCCCAGCGGGCCCTCCACGGGCCACAGCCTCCTTCAGGCCTCCACCTGCTCTGGCGTGGGGTCCTCCACGGGCTGCAGGTGGATCTCTGCCCCTCCGTGGACCTCCATGGGCTGCAGGGGGACAACCCGCTCCACCATGGTCTTCACCACGAGTTGCAGAGGAATCTTGGCCAGGAGCCACATTACTCCTCCCCCTCCTTCTTCACTGACCTTGGCGTCTGCAGCCGTTCCTCACAACAGGCTGGCAGACACCTCTCAGGATCCTTTTTACATCTTATTCACTTCTCATCTCCTCTCCACTTCTTGCAGCCGGGCCGGGCCGAGTTGGGCCCAGTCGGCTGCCTGGCGGGAGGCCAGAGGGTGAGGCCTGCAAGGCCCATGAGGCTCGCGCCTCCCCCTCTCTGCCCCCCGCTCAGCTGCTTCACATCTTCTCTTCCCTCTTTTTCCTGTTTTCCCCTACTTAAATACGTTATCGCAGAGGCGTTATCACGGGACATTCTGCTACCAATTGGCTCGGCCTTGGCCAGCAGCGGGTCCGCCCTAGGCCCGGCCGAGTCCACTGAACAAAGGGGAGCGACTTCTAGCAGTTTCCTACAGAAGCTACCACCTTAGGCCCCCCCTCACTAACAAAACCAGAACACCATGACTGAACAGACAGGCTAGACTTTTCAAAGGAACCAGAATGTTAATGACCTTACTGGTCAGTTTTTAACAGAATTCTAAATCCTCCTGAATATCCCCACAGACTCCTGAAATTGGGCATCCAAATACTAAAGCACTCAAGATTAGAGACCATTTTGGAAAATGTAATCTGCATTCAGCAGTTACCTATACAAACAATTATCTTGTAAGCATTTAACCTGTTCTTTGCAGAGCACTGTAGAATATATAAATGTGATAAATTTCCCACGGAAAAGCTCTGTTCTGTTTGCTGTTTCTGTTGCATGTAAATAGAAAGGTCACAGGTTTTGCATTTTACAGTACCATGAAAGAAGGATCTTTCTCTAAATTACTTAAACCATGAAATGACAGTTGGAAACATCTGACTTACTGTAAGGTGTTGTATCAGTAGGGTCAGGAGGTGGAAAATTTTCTGTGAAGTTGACATTACACAAGTCCGTACTACAGCAGCAGAAGCGGTATGTTCCATTCTGAATCAAGGAAGGCGTGGTTGTAACTATGCACTCCTCAAAGTGACACTCCTGTGGGTCTCCTATATGAGACCAGCAACCTGTAAAAAGAGGTGAATTAAAGAATTCTTTCGAAAGGAGGCATAAAACTAATTCTGTTGCATGGACAATTAAACAAACCTAGAGAAATCCATACATTGCCTACTTGAGTGTTACAGAGCGGGGCAAAAACTGTTAGCATAATTTGCTTGCTGATTTCACTACCACTTTTCAAATGAAAAATTGAATAATTTCTTTCAGAATTTACCACAACCAAGGAGAAGAAATATGAGCAGCTAGGAAGGCCAACATCAGAGGTATCCAGCTGTCAACCTCATTATGACAAAACCTGAATTCTTGAGCCTTCTAAGCACAAGTATGCCATTCCCTATTTCTCTGATGCTACAGACAGTATTACCACTCTCTGGCCCACAGTCTAGTTGAAATTGTGACCTAGTCCTTTCATTAGAGCTAGGCCACGAGACTGCATTTACAGTTTGGTGCTTCTTGCATAATTTCTAAGAATTCTGTCCTTCCTCATTGCCAACATCACTGGACTCTTCTACAGGATCACAACTTCTTTCCTGGTTAATGCAGGCCCCTTCTCCCTGCAGCAACTGGTCCTTGCCAAGCATGGTCAATGGCAGTTAAATGTTGTTTATGCACAAATGCCTGGAAGGGAAAGAGGCAGCGCAAGGGCAGAGGTGAGCAGACTGCTTCTTTCAGCAGATTACCAGATCAAACATGAAATGGCAACATTGAGTACAACTGCACAGGATGTTTGTCCATTTTTAAATTCAGTTTTCATTCAGCTTTATACTACATTAACTTGTATCCAAATAACCAAGAACAGAGTCCCCGAGAATGACAATCAAAACACATCTCCAGCAACTGTGAGACCCTTCACTCCTCCCTGCCACCACTCTCCCTGCAGAATAGCAGCAAATTGAGTTAGCGATACATGACAGTTTTGTACTATAGCTGAAATTTCCTTTGTAAACAAAAATCCAATCAATATAAACACACATTTTTACTTAATGAGACACTTATTTTTAAATTTATCATTACATCAATACATATACTGAGATATATTCAAAAAAGTAATCTTTCTCTGGACATCGTAAGTAATAAGCAATTTGAGTGGTTTTTTCCTCTGACTATGCACTGATCTCTTTGGTCTCTTTTAGAAATCACTTATTTCAAACAAACTTTCTCTTCATACTTAAAATTGCTAAATGGCAAGTTTAAAATTACGCATTTGTACAATGCACAAACAAAATGTCTAGCTTTGCAGCTAGGCATCTTCGTATCGTCTGGCTAGATTACAAAAAAAGTGAAAGGAGTAGCAAAACTACTGCACGCAACTACTGAAATGTTAAATACCTTGTTTTACAAGATGTATGTCTCCTTCTCGTGTTTTTTCCCAAAGTCCATAGCAGGTACTACCTTTCATGCACAGAATTGTGCCATTCTCCTGGGAGATTCGGCTCTCACTGATTCCATGGTCCTGCTGATAGGGGTCCTTAAATGCACACAGCCGCTCCTCACTCTGCGTAGCTTTAGACAAAGAAAGAAAAGTATTTCTTTCAGTGATTTTATGCATAAGATATTAACTTTAATAAAAGTATTATTAAGGTCTTATGGAAACCTACATTCAAAATCATCCTGAATTACATGTATCTGTTCTTTAAATTGTACTCCAACAGCCAGAAATAAAAATGAATTTTTAAAAATTAATAAATGAATAAAAAAAAATGAGCAGACGTTTCAAAATGAATGTGCAAATGTTTGAAATTCACAGGTGCAGAATAAAAAACTTTACTGCATAGGCTGCATCATCATCTGCATCATCTGTCCTCAAACATAAGTTATGCAACTGTTAGCTGGTTTCTTCAGCAACCACATGAGTTACTTATTTGTTTCCAGATCCTAAACCAAGACGATCTTTTTCAGACTGCCATCCGACCCAGTGTCTCCCTAATTCAGAGGGTTTTTTCCACTCTCTATTGACCTATCCCTTTTTTTCTACATGTTATCCAGCCGTTGCACTGACATTAAATTATTTTTGCTCAGCAACCTATCACCTTCGGTTCTTCCACACAATTTCATTAATGGCCACCAACAGAAATACTAATGGCAGAGCAAAACCAATACGATTGACCAGCAGTTCTAGGAAACACTGCCTGTAAACAAAAGCAACACTGTGTGTAAAGTCTCCCTGTGGAATGTCTGGCAGGAACATTATAAAACATACAAAGAGAGCATAAAAATAAAAATCCATGATCACCTG
Source organism: Chlamydotis macqueenii (assembly GCF_036417535.1). Lineage (NCBI taxonomy): Eukaryota > Metazoa > Chordata > Aves > Otidiformes > Otididae > Chlamydotis > Chlamydotis macqueenii. The sequence goes on from NC_141561.1 coordinate 29,609,084, forward strand.
AAAAATCTTTGGGATTTTTTACTACAACAAAATCAAAACCACTCACATTAAATATTTTAAAAATCAGTATATCAATAAACTTCAAAGATACAATACCTTCAGAACACCTATGTTTTACCCATATGATTATTGGTTTTTTGTTTATATCACCTCATTAAAAGAACTATGTTGTCATCTTTTCTTTAGAAAGAGTAAACACATTCAAACAATAACTTCTTTAGAAAGGCATTGAGTCTAGCATAAATAAATCCTATGTTTTCAGTGAATATGATACTTAAAATATTTTCATTCTTCCCTTGAATGATTTTATAAAATGCACAGAAAGCTAGGTGTGCAATTACAAGGCGCTTAATAAGTATTATTCCGTGGTACAGCTTAGCAAACACTCAGCTGCAGTAAGAATTTGTACTACATATCTCAACAACTAGATTTCATCCCGTTCTTTAACTCCCATGCAAGCACTGGTAGCGAAAGATGCAAGGTGGAGCAGAGTGGTCTCTTGGGAAAACAGATTTTGAACTTAAAATAAAATTATAGCATATGTAATTGTAAATTATTAAAGGTACTGTCTATGTACAAAATACCTTGTCACTGAGGATTTATTTATTTGATCATTCTGCAGCACTGGCCCCAACGAAGCCATGTTTCAGCAAGGCAGACTTGCTGCAAAAATGGTGTTTCATTGTGTCCCCAGTACAGATGACTGGGTAACAGGAAGACACACCAAGAAACTCATACATGTCTCACTTCTAAAAGTCAAAATTTAAAATTTTCTTATGCTGAGACAATCATCAATAGCTGCAACATCCAGAAAAGCAGTCCGTCACTGACTCCCAGTTCATTCTGTGGCAGCAGTAATTAAAATAGCACAACTTAGCTTATTTTTTAGTGGTCTGGCCGGGTGTGTAAAACTCTCAGCTGAGGAGACAGGAACTTCTTAAGCCACTGTAATTCAATCTCTTGCAGCTCCACATACTCTATAACCTGCTGGCAGTCCATGCTACTCACCCACTGGTCAGCGTACAATTAACACTTTCCATCTGGAACTAGTTTTGAAGTGATAAATGCATTTATTATAAAGCTGTGGCTTGATAGTCAGAAACTCAGTTGCCTAAATGAAATATCTAATTATTTTTCTTTGTGAATGAGTAGAGTTAGTTGAGTTACTCAGGACAAAAGGGTCACACATTAACAGCTAGCATATGCTGCCACAAGCAGTACTTGCCAGTCGCACGTAGTAGTTTTATTCTCAGGAACAGCTGAGTATGTCAGGCGTGAAGCATCTGTCCTGTATTCTCCACTCCATGACACGGCACTGGCCAAGAAACAACGTATGAAACGGCAGTACTCCGCTGCCATAACAGAACTGGAGCTGACTTTTCAAAAATCAAAAGGAGAAAAAATTATCACGGAACTATAATGTTCAAGAGAGAACGGGAAGAATTATATAGCCTTGTGAAATAGGACATATCTGCTCCTAGTCACACTACAAGCTTTTAAAATCAGTTGCATGTGATCGCTGACTGGGACTAAGGTCATCTGAGATGTTGGTTGTTTACAGAATGCTCAAACTGCTGCAAGATAAGCCCTTTCATAATTTGCCTTTATTGTGAAAAATAAATTTAAAAGAACCGAATTTATAAAACAGCCACACAGATTTGGTTTTCTTATCAAAAATCTGTGGGTAAAAAAAAAAAAAAAAAAAAAAAAAGTAATTCCAGGAAAGTCCACTTTCATAATACCTCAATAGGTTTGGGTTTTTGGTTGGTTTTTTTTTTTTTAAATCTTTTAACCTCTGAACTAACAGAAGAAAAAGGAAAAAATCCTTTTGTTTCTGCTCTCTATGCAGAAATACAGTTACATGTATCATATCTGTTCTCCAGGGAGACAGATAGCTTTAACTGCCTACTTTTTCGGTCTTTCTGTTCTCTTTCTATAAATCTCTTAGGATCAAGGTTGAGAGGCAAGAACATGCAGAAGATACTTGAAAAAAAGAAGAGTTGTTAACCATCGTGCTAGATGCTGTCCAACCATATACTACAGAAAACAACAGTTGCTACCACAGGCTTTCCTGATTTAAAAAAAAATGTATTGCCCTATCAGAATACCTGCAGAGGGGAGGAAGGGGCAAGCACGAGAAAGTAAAACGCCCACTGCTAGCAACCTGAGTGTCTGTCTTGGTCAGTTTTCTAGCAAACTAATAAAAACGCAAGTTAACTTGCCACAATTTCACGTTAAATGATCTCAGTGGGAAACTCTTCCAACAAAAAATAAAGGTTACTAACCCAACAACTAGAGTTTTCATGCTGATCCCCGCACATTCCTGCTTCGATTACAACTCAGAGTAGCACAACCCCGGTGGGAGCAGTACCCACTGCAGTACTCTGCTGACCCCCACCCCTTCCCCGATGGCATGGAACATCTGGAGAACAGGGGACACATAACAAAAGCAACTTTACTTTTCTCTATGGCCTCTGTAGGCTCATTGTTGAAGCTGTAATGCCGAAGAAAAATGGGTAGGGCATTCAGATGTCCAGAAATTGTCTCGAAGAACAATGGAATAGATTCTGTTCAATTTCTAGCCACTTCAATTTCTTTGCATGATTTTGGCACATTCTTGCTCTGGGAATTTGGCAGTAAGGTTTCCTTCTTCCAGGCAGTGGAAACTAGTCAGCTCTAAAAACTTCTAGTGTTGGAATACCTCTAAGTTAGACTTCGAAAGCAACCTCCAGCCTAGATGAGTATGCCTTAAACCTTCCCCAAAAGAAACGGAGATACTACTACAAAAACACATAGAAGTCCTGGGGTGCCTGTTCTAAACTTTCCGATTTCAACAGAAATCTTACCCTTCAGGGTAAAATACTGTTGCTTGTTTGGATTTACATGTGTTCCTCAAGGATTACCTCTTGTCAGTCTTCAGTCATCATGGGAGCCAACAGCAACACATATGATACCATCCCAGAAACAACTGCAGTGCAATCATTAAAATGAATTCGGATTGCAGTTTCTCTCTAAATGTGTAAGTCTATCACTCTTTCATCATTAGGTCTAAAGTCCGACAAACAAAAAACTGCCCAAGATGCACGTATTCCCTCAAAGACTATAAATCTACTGAACCAAATGAGCAGCTTCTTTTTTTTGATGGGCAGTTCGGCGTGGACAACTCTGGAGAGTTCACTGTTCTTAAATGCAATTATCTGATTAAATCAGCATGTGACAAAAGTGTAATTTTAGAAATATGTAAATTATGACTATGAAAAGGAGAAAGTCATATTAAAGGCTATCTCCAAAACTGGAAAACATCTATTTATTTCTTCCACAATACGTAAGAAGTAAGAAAAGAACTTTTGATACTTTTATTATTTTTATAAGGTAAATTTCATAGTAAGCTATACTTGTTCATCACTTAGAACTCATTATACATTCAGGTCTTTTCTAATTTACCTTTAATGAAAGACTATGAGAGAGATTTTGAAACAAACAAATGGCAATAGAACGCTTACATGTCATATGCCACTGAAAAATTTGCTAGTACAGACAACTAGTACCAACAGATAGGCTGACATTGAAAAGGAAAAAAAGTAAGACTTCAACAACAAATCATGAAGGATTTATAACAAAATGCCTGCTTCCCATTCCTCTTGAACTTGTGTACCAGACTAACTATGTTAAAGTAATTCAATAAAAATAATAAAATGAACTCAAACTTCCGTCCTCTCATCCCGCAGAGATTTCCAACAAAGACATGAAGGGAAGGCACCATCCCCAGAAGTTCTACCAAGGGAAAAACCCGTGAGAGCAGGGCAAACTCTTCACTTCCCTATCACAAACCAGAAAAAAAAAAAATAAAGATGAGTTCTGTTGCTCTCCAGCCCATTTTACACCAATCTTTATATAAAAATACATTTTACTGTCCAGTTTCAAAAATATGCTTAAAACATGAGCAGCATTACAATTGAGTATGGGTGCTTCAAGAAGTAATCTAAGAAACATTAAATGTTCTTAGCTTCCCTGCCTGCTTGGCTGCCGTTACTGGTGCGTCTGATCACCACACGCACATTAACAGACTTAACCTGAAGCAGATTGAGAAACCTTACTGTCATATTCTGAAAGGAGAATGGAGAAACAGACTACGTTAAATTACTTTCCTGAAATCATAAAGGAGCAGGGAATTGCCCACGGTTTCCCAAGTCCATCCTGTGGCTCAGTTGCTGCCAGTGCTCTGTGGGGCACGGAGTTCAGCCCCACGCCACTACACAGCCTCAAGAAAAAGCACCAGGGCTTCAGGAATTTCCTTTCGGTATACGGCTCAGGTTTCGATATGATTACAATCGTAGCATTTATCAGTTCTGCTATCAACAACAACAAAAAAAAAGCTGAAAAAAAAGTTATTATAGGAAAAATACTACATTGGTGTTTTCAGTATTTTCTGCCTATAACTGCACTGCTATTTCCAACTGCTCGGGAACAGAGAAGCGATTCACACAAATACCTGAATGCAGGATGTTTGTAGTGGTTCGCTACAAAAACACCCTGAGATCTGTTTACTATTTGAATATTTGATTTCGTTCCCCACTACAGATATTTCTAGACAGCAAAGATCAAAAGAAAACTACAAGTGTGCCTCCTGTCTGTGTCAGAAATCTCGTGTGGTACGAATATACAATTCAGCCCATGCTAGGATGAGTTTAAACAAATGAATATGCTGTTGCTATTTTTAATATACTAATTCTTCCACCACCATTTTGTATTCTAGGAAAACATAATTACTGAAAACAATTACCAAAAAAAAAAAAACCAACCCAAAAGTTACAGGAATCCAACTACAAATCCTTAGAACATGAGTCACGTTTTCATTAATAGCATAGGAAATCGGTTCCATTAGTGCTTAACCGGCGCTTCCTGACCTCACATCTATTCAATGCAGTACAAGGAATTTGCATCAAGTGCAAAGGGAGGGGGAAAGGGAGGAAAAGAACTCAAATGTTACTCAAATGCTACAAAGGATTATTCTACTCCAGGTTCTAACCGCCAAGACTAAAAATGTATAAAGAAATAAACATTTGTCACTTTGCCATTAATGTCAGGCAATACATTTTGTGATGCAACAGTCACGAATACAAGAATCTGAGATAACAGTCAGAAGAAAAAACTGCACAAAACCTACAAGACTAGACTTGCATCACAGTCCTCATACATGGGTACTGTGTTGGTAATTATGTCCAACTGCCTCCATGACCACATAGGTGAAGACTTGAAAAAAGACACAAAATTAAAACGGTTTGTGAGCATTTGTTTGCCTGAAATGGGATTTCTTTAAATACAAGGCACCACAGATTCAATTGGGAACCTCATTAGGCTACAACGGATCTTTAAAAGATTAAGGTTTTTTTCTGTAACTTGTACTTTGAATTAGTGAGATTTTCATCAGAACAGTCATAAAAGCAAAACCTGTTCTCTTTTGGCCCTGTCAGCTCCTTTTATTTACACAATACAGGGAAACATCACCACCCTCAAGGCAGGGTTGTGAGATAGCACGTCTTCATAATGCAAACCTTTAAAGGGAAGGCGATTAAAGTAATGTACATCAGGAGGCTCCTTTGAGTATATCCCTTCAACTAGTGACAGCTGAATTCTGGTGTCATGTACAGAGAAACAGAATCTTGAAGAAATCATCACTTAGCAAGCACTCTGCTGCTGCTTTTTTCATCTTTTTCTCCTCCGAGGTTTTAATTACAAATATTTCTAAATGTGTACACACTTATATAAAAATATATCACAAGCAGACGTCTTGTCAAAGAAGTCATTCTTCCACAGACAGACCATCCTTAATACTAACTTAGAGTGGGAGGAAAAAAGCTGAACTACTGGTAATCTTCTATGTGTTTACTATTCCAGTACCCTGCTTTGCAGCATGTTTAACCAACTGCACAGCAGATATCTGCACTGACTGGTCAAGAAGAGAAATAAATTGCCTTCTTAAGGATTGGGCATGACAGCATGAAGGTCTAAACCAACCAAAAACGGCCCGGGGACTTTTTGAGCAAGAGGTCAGAAGCAGCAGAGTGCAACACACAGCCAGGGAGTGCTCGGTCAGAGGAACACCACAGCCTATTGCTGTAAAACAAACGTCTACGTAGAAGTCCTCCAGGTGGGCTCCACAAACACAATCACTAGATTAATATTTTAAAGACATGAATAAGAAAGAACGGAAATTTGCACAAGAGAATACAATAGGAACTTCCAGGAGGGAGGCAGGAAAGTAAAGAAAAAAGCTTCAGAAATTTACATCTGTCATAAGCTTTCCTCTCCTTCTAAGAAAAGGAAAGGAATTAAACATCACGAACATTAAAGCTCCTCCTATACTTTATAAGGCAAATTATCTATCTCAGGATATACTGTAAAATATATTTTGACAATAAACCCCTTACAGTTTATACTCAGTGTTAAAGTCTGGAATAGTCTGTTCACAGTACTGGATGTCCTTAGCCTTCATCAACAAAAGTTATTTTGGTTTTGTCTGCGTTTGCTGTGTAACATCGCAGTTTTAAATGCTGGCAATTACAGAGAGCCAGGCTTTGACTGAGAACTAGTGCCAAAACTAAAATGACTGCTAGCACTGATACCCATTTCAAAGTGATTAAGTGACTGCACATGCAGATGACTAAATCATTTATGTTCATTAGAAGACCCTTTTCCATCAAAATAGGATGAGACTGTCTTTTTCTGTACATGGATATACTTCAGTCTTTCCTTCTCCTCAATCTAACCTTAAAGGAAGAAAGTAAATTTGAAATATCTTTTTCCTCTCCTTACTCCCTTTCTAATACAGTGTTGTCCGTTGACAAACACTATCAGCAGTGCCAGAGACGCCAACCTTTTCCTGTTGTGTAGTCTTCAACAGTACTTTAGTATCTTGGCGTTTCTGCTTCATTCTGAAATACCAGTGGTCTGTTAGCACTGAACGAATGAAATAGAACTAGATCGTGTGGCAGCTGTGTTGTATCTCGCATGTTGTGCACCAGGTTCACACTTCGCTTCCCACCCAGGCAGGACGGTCTCGCACCCCTGCGGCACACGGACTGTGCCCTCTTCTCAGCCCCGCCTGGGATGTGCTGACCCTCTTAGCACAGCCCCGCTGCCACCAGGCCATCGACACATGCCGTCCTTGCAACCCACTAGTGTTATATGCCCCTGTGCAGATGCATCCACTATACAGGAATTTCATAAATTAGAATGAATGCAAACAGAGAAGGATGGAGTGCACAAAAAGTAAGCTGTGAATTCAAATTCTTTTGTGTAAGCCTTGTTCTCCTTTCCCGAAAATTTACTCTCAAAAAAAGTGTTACCTTAGAAGAACTCAGCTTAAGTGAGAGAAGCCATTCAGGAGAGCAACGGGATGGCAGAGATTTATTGCCAGCAGCTGACAAATTATGTAGTCCCCAAACACTGCCAGATTTTATGCAAAAATACCTGAGCTTACTGCTCATAAACCATGTCACTGCCTTATTTCCTAACCTTCTAAATGTTTCTGAGGACAAGCAGAACACCTGGCTGTGCAAACCTCATCTGAATCAGGCATTACCACAGAGTCAAAATTGCATTCATCCAGTAACAGCCCAAGATAAGTGGCAAGAGAGCTAGCAACACCCGTGTTCTGGCAGAAAATCTACTGGGACAAAATTCAGGAATTTCAAGCAAATCTGAACCAACAGAGTTAACTGTTTACATCAAGAGGCTGAGGCATTTTTCAGTTGATATGGGAAAAGATTCAAGCTGAATCTGTAATAAGGACACATCACACTGACCTAGCAAAGGGTCAGAGAATGACAAAGTACAGAATTAAAAACAAGCGTCCTGAAGTCTCAACTAGAGCCCTAGCAAGCTGGCCTTTAACTGCTTCTACTTTGGCCACTAATCGGACCTTCCCCCATCTTTCGAGATTTCCTCCGGAATATATACATCTAAACCAGAAAAATAATCTACCTCCCTCAATGATTCAGCATTTTCCTTAACATTGTTTTATAGCTGTGTTCAGCTGGTACACAGTTAGGACATTTGTTTTTATTATATAAGTCTGCCTAGTTCAGCAGGTTTCTTCCTTCCATCTTTTTCCGCTATGCTAAATTACCACTGATTTTTAACAGGACAGAATTAAAACAAAAAGCATGTAACAAATAGGTAGTAAAGGAAGGTTATCTGTCCAATATTAAATTTCTAAATAGATACCTGCTAGCAGTGAAAAATCCAATCTGGTATGTTAAAAAATGATAACATTATCTTAGTTCAATTATTACGCAGGACTGACATTTTATCACACAACTTTACACTTAAGGAACAGTTAAAGGCTTTGCGGCAAGAGATTACAGCAGGTTTTGAAGTTTTTTAATGTTGTAAAAATAGTAAAATGTCACAGCATTTTAGCATTCACTCTGTTAGCTTTAAAATACTCATCTTTGTCATCAGACTTCAACTTATAGCTGGCTTACAGCTATTTCCAAAAACCGCATATTCCATATTCAAGTAAAAACCAGCCAGCGCATTTTATGCGGAAATGCAAGGATCCAAGCATACTCAAAAAGCCTTCTGAAAAAGCTGTCAAGCTCAAGTACTGGAAAGCAGAAGTAAATTAGCATAAAACTTACACAATTAAACCATTAAATACCACAGAAGCGTCAAATCACGGAGTATGTTTAACACTCACTTAAGGGAGAATCTAATCTCAACACATCAGTGTGTATAAAACAAAAATATTTACTATTGACTCCAATGCTTGGGTTTATTTCAATAATCTCAGAGCTTCCACAACTTTATTCAAGTTGAAGACAATGATTTTCTGTGGGAGTTCACATGGCAGAAAGCATCTTTGTTGCTTCAAATCACATTGCCTGGTTTGCACCGTCTTCTTGTCTCAAGATAAAATTATTGCTTCTTTCACTCCATGAGCAAACAGGAATTCCAGTCTTTACACATAGTTGAATCAGCTCAGAAAGAATCTACTCACAGACTCATGATGTTGGGCAAAAGAAAATTACACATTTTCAACAAAAAGTATTTTGTAAGCCAGCTTTAATGTATACCATGCATTTTTACTTTATTTAAGTATTACTCTAACTCAAGGCTAAACATAATTTAAGCCCAGATTTCTGGAAAAACACGGGAAGGAAGTAGCTGGCTTTCACTGACTCGATGGGGTTTTGGACATCCAACTTTTTCAGGTCTCCTGGAAAAATCCCAGCCTATACTTAACTTTCTGATAGCATGAATATGTATATTACAGGATTTAAACAAATCTAGCATTTTTCCATTTTTTTTAATATTATTAACTTCCTAAACAACTATGTCTCCAAAAAAATAACTATGTTCATGTTACTGTTTAGTAATTATGTCAGAAGAGAAATCATCACAGCCTTAGTCACAAATAATCTTTTCCAGTGGCCAGCGTCTATTCACAGAACTGAAAAAGCCTGAATTCTTTATCTTCTCGCCCTAGACTGAAGTTCAGGGATTTTTTTTTCCGGGTATGAACATCTGGCTTTTGTTTATCTGGGCTGTCAAAGTGAAGTATCTGCATAGAATAACACAGGAAACTCTGCAGCAAAAGCAACAGTAAAGCAAACTAATGATGTGATATTTCATCCCCAACTCAAATGTAATGAACTTCCCAGAGCAAAATCGATTATTTCAGAGTCTACTTTACATTCCCTTGAAAAAAATGTCCGTTACTGAATATTCCCCTAACACATGTAATATACTCACTTTTCTAGCAAGCAAGGATGCCATTTCCACTGCGTATATCACTCAAACATTTTCTTGAAAACTTCTCAGTAGCTTAAATTTAGAGAAAGATAGTACCCATACAGGCTGTCTTTTACAGTATATTACAATCATGCTTCCTATAAACATTTTTTGGAGGCTTACATTACCAGAAATGTGCTGAAACATTTGAAAACTGGCAAACATTCTGTGATCTGAAGCTACAAGGAAATTAAGTTCCAAAGTTGTAATCATATTTTGCCCTCTGTAATACACATTATATTATCTTTTGATTGACTACAGAAGCATCTATTTGGCTCTGGAAATCTTAAACTGAAAAAAAAACAACAAGAGGAGCAAAAGGCAGAAACTAGCTTCCACCCTGACACGCTTTATGAGGGTATTAAGCCTGTCACCTTTTCACAATTCCTCAAAGAATACATGTTTAAGTTCAAAAACATCAAGTCTTCATCTTGAAGGCATTTTTTGGTATGTCACAGAATATCCCACAAACCATTATTATCTTGAGTCAAGAGCATGGTCAACAGGACAGCTCCCTAGGCACCTGAATTTCGCCAACGCAAGGTGAAAGCCAATTCAGGCAGAGGACAGAGTTTATCAAGGACCAGTAAGAGATTGCGGGCTGCTGCAGGAACTCAGGACCCACTTCAAACACTCCTACTCTGTTCCTTAACTGAGAGAAGGTATGGAAAGAATTGTGAGCTAAAGGTATTTATGGGTGTTTGCTGAACTGGGAAAAACCAGAAAATATTGACTTTTGCTTCTGCTAGACTTCAAGGGCATCAGCCCGTCGGACAGAGGTCACTGTTCATACACTTGTCGGTGCCACAGTGCTTAACTTGCTAGAAATGTACGGGCACAGCACTGAACTATTTAAAATCTATTCCTGTCTTTTCTTTATGCATTTATTCTTTCCCATTTAAATCTTTGTTGTACCAACTTCATCAGCTAAGAAGGTGATATAAGCCAACTTTCCCAAACTCTGTATAGTCAGAAAAATCAGTGTCTAGTCAAGACAAGCTCTTCATTAACTTCTAGTTTCTAAACTCCTGCAGTTAGACAGGGTATGGTTGGTACATGCAGACAAGCCCACATTACTGAGCACACTTGTTTCAAGGACTGGCTTTCATGTACTGAAGTATAATATCTCAAAGAAACAAACTTTTGGGGACAAGGCAGGAAACAAAACAAAAATCATCTGAAACAGCAGGATTGCTTTTAACGATCTTTGTTGATGCTAATAACAGGAAACATGGAAAAGGGCACTCCCAAAATAGAGACACTCCAAGAAAAGGCTGTAATCAACTTACTTAACATTTTGCATTACACACCTGAGGGCAACAACTACAATTATGCTAAGACGACCATCTTACCTCTTCACCCTACATATATACCCCAGGTAGCGCAGGCTAAAACATCTCACAAGACCCAACAGGTAGTGTCAGCAGAAAACATCAGGTTCCCGGGGTCAGCAGTGAGCCTAACGCGCAGCCAGCTGTTCCAGGGGTGAGCTGTGCAGAGGCCTCCCCACGCACAGAGCAGCTCTCGACCACAGACGCAGATACAATAAGCGCTTCATGATTTTTGGGAGTTCGCACTTGTTCTGAATCAGACATGCTTTACGGGCAGGAAATAAGCACAAATAGCATCTTGGCATTTGGGACTAGTAAGGAAGACAAATCTCATCTAACAAGTTAAAAAAAAAAATATGAAGCTTCACAATGGCAGAATTGACCAGTAAAGAGGTTTTTTCCTCTACATTTTCACCTTTTCTGAAAGACTTTATTCTTTCAAAAGCAGAACGTGGTATATACATATACATCTATTACAGGGATACGGAACAAATACTAGTTAGTTGGGTTTGGTGTCTCTAGAAAAAAGAAACATGATCAAGTACTAGGTCAGCCACTACTGAGAATGTTATTATTTATGAACTAAAGTAGTTGGTTTTTCTCTTTAATTTGAACTAGAAACATTAGAAAGCAATATAACTTGCAGTAAACATTTAAATAGCAGCTTTAAAGAAATTTAGATTAGGCTTATTAATTCATGTACTTATTTTCTGGAAAACTGTCTCTAATTCATGAAAATTAAATTATAAAATGGAAAACCAGTAATGTTTAAACTCATTATTACAGTTACGTTTCTCTATCAAAAACACAGTGTTGTACAGAATACTGGATATTTTAAATAAGTCATACATACATACAAAGTAGGTTTTCCATTCTTTTTAACAGATTTGTATAATGGAAGTCCTATTTGCAATCTCTCTCTGAACAAGAGATCCTGATCCAAGCTTGAATTACCTGATGTGGTGATAAGCCAGATAAAAACAATTTCTAGTGATTAAAATACAAATCCTTCCAATGTTAAATGAATTTAAGTCCAATTCTTTTGCTAAACAGTTTTAGAACAGACATGTCTCTTTTTTTTTTCTTTTAACATAAACACAGCTATCAAAAAAGGGAAAAACCCACAAGCACCATGAAAATACACAACTCAACCTGAACATGTGTTTGAGAGACTTCAGGCAAAGTATAATTTATTCTACAATATTCACTAAACACGTTTACAGGATCAGACAGGTTTTCAGAATCTCTGAGACAAACTAATACTGCAATCAAAGGATTAGCAAACCAGCTGCCTATGTGCCATTACAGCTGATTACCATAGCCTGCAGACAGCTAGCTTACTTGGAAAGGGCTTTCAGGAATACTCCATTGTTGCCAGAGAGCAGGGAATGGCAGGATAAAGTGATTTTATTATTTTATTTATTATACATTAAAAATTGAACTCATGGAATATAAGTTGCATGCAGTTTTAGAAAAACTTTAAATTATAAACTGCATTTACAGTAAAACGTAACAAAATGAAGAAGTTAAGAGAATTGCAGAACACAGCCATTCAGAGCCAAGGACGCTGCACAGTGAAGGTTTGACTTTTCAATCTTCTCCCTAAATCTTACTCAAAACTAAACTGATGCCAAAATTCATGTCCTATGAGATGCTAGGATAAAATCACAGAATGAGAAGAATTGAACAATTTGGAAGTTACAAGTTTATCTTCAAAACATTTTCAAATAGCTTTCCAGCTCAAGTGTAGAAAAATTTGAAAAATATAAACTTCCAATAGCCCTCAATTAAATAAGTGCTTGTGTTACTAAAGAGTGTTCAAACAGTTTGTTATGCCCAAACACCTTCCTCCTTAAGAATATGAGAAAGAATTACTGTTCTGACTACTGACTGAGCTACTACCAAACAGGAAAGCAGCAGAACCCAGCATTTAACGAGATACTGAAGTGTTTACAGCATCGCTTACCAAAAAATGGGAATCGTCTTTAGTTTTCTACAAATATCTTACTAACACTGCAGCATCATGTTCTTTCAACATCTTTATGAGTCGCACTCCTGGTAATGGGAGAATGTTTGCACCACTCCAACTTGAGACAACTATAAAGAAAATTCACATGTGGAAGGAAATTACAGTAGTGATTCACTTATCTGGTAAAACCACTCCTTTCAGATGACACTGAAGCAAACACAAGACTAGTAACCAATTGAGTTCATCCCTTGGGAAGCTGGCAAAATAAGGAATTTCAGCAGACAGTAGAGCTGTATCTCATTATCAGAAGTACAGAAACAGCTTTTTTTTTTTTTTTTTTTGCTGCATATGGTTTGCTTTGACTAACATTGGCTTGGTCTACATAATTTGATATATTGAATCCTGTACAGGGAGAAAAACCGGATCGTCTCGATCGCAGTTTCCAGCAATTGATTTGGCCTCTGTATCTCAGAGGAGGAAGCCGAAGTCAGAATTTCACAGCCAGCCAAGAGAGGACCAACTGCCTAGGGGCATCTACAGAAGTATAAATACACACCAGTTATTCAAAGCACGGCTTTCCAGAAAGCTTTTAGATTAGATAGATTATTCCTCCCCTACTTGCCTCTGTCTTCTTTCCCTCACCTTCTGGGGATTTAAAGGTCTTTGAACATCCCCTGTAGGAGATGAAACAACAGCCAGTCACAGTTTTCAAAGGCTCTGAATGAGGCAGAGTAGTTAAAGAAAATAAGCTTACCATAGTTTTATCTTCAGCTTCTTTGTTTATAACACAGTTACTCTCTAAATCTTGCTTACTGTCTCTATCCCATAATACTGAAAGGTAAACCTTTCAGGTTTGCAAGCTTTTTTTACCCTTACATAAAAAGCTCTTGAAATCGTTCTCCCTATCCATCCACCCAAGTAAAGACTGCTAAGAGGATCTACACACAAGTTCATTCACACCTTCTTTGGCTTCTTTAAGAGCTGTATTTTCCATTACCTCTCGTTTTTTCTAAATCATAGTTGCATGTCACAAGAGGACAATGAGGATGGAAACAGGAAATACTTTGATTTATGTGGGTTTTAATGTTACCCAGTCACTGTACTACCCAGAAAACACTAAGAGAAATTATAGTGAAGAAGCTCCCAATAACAGAATCAGCTGGATTTCAGAGGAGAAAAAAGCAGCTCCAGCTGCTTCAGTTACCCTTCAGCTTCAGTAACCCTTTCCCTCTGATTTGTATTACGTAAGTGTTCTCTGAGAACACTGGATCATAAGGATGTATGACATGGGTATCAGCGCAAAATTGGAAGTAAAATAATGAAAATGTTGGCAGAGTAAGTCTCTTCTCTGTAAAGAGGAGAACAGAAAACAAAATAAAAAAACCAAAGACACAGACCAAGTTATCTTTGTAGGGTAATAGCAAACGAAAATGAAGAAAGTTCAACAGAGGAAATGTGCAATTGTCCCCACCACTGACAGCAACCCAGTGACCGCCAGTTACGGAGGGAAAGGAGAATACTATGTATGAAAAATAAGGAATTTAATTCAGACAACTAAGCTTTCTCTACCCAATGAATGTGTACATAAACCACAGAAGGAAGTCTTTCAGCAGAAAGCCACCATTCCCTTCAGCTCAAGCTCTTTCGGTTCAACACAAAGTCAAACAAGGAAGCAAAGAAAAAAATGTAAACAAAGTCCTAAATAAAAAGCATTGTTTTTTCTATATGTTTGAGGGTATTTTCAACTTTACATAAAAATGTTAACAAGGCATGCCGGTTCATAGGCTTTGAAAAATGACTAACTTGTATCTGAAATACACAGATAATAAGTATGATGAAATTCAGCAATCTCTGAATACACTGAGTAGAGTTTACTCGTAAAATACCATCCTTATAATAGCAGTATTTGGATTTTAAAAGCTACTGAAACAGTGAGTGGAGAATCTGTCTCACAACACTTAAAGTCATCAGCAGGTTTTCCCTAGCGCAGAGTTCATTATTACGCTCCCTTTGATGTCCCTTTTGCACCTGTAAAGCAGTAAGGTTCTCTGTCTGTCTTGCTGTTTCTCCCCTTAATGCTTAACTTCACGATACTTCCCATCTTTCCTTTCAAAGTCCTATGGCAATCAGTTTCTCACTGATTTTTTTTTTTTTTCCAATCTGCTTATTTCCTTGCCCGCTCCCCCGACAAAGTATTTGATAGCAGATGCCAGTTTCTCCCATCAGCACCACACCACCTTTTCTAGGTCACTCTCTATACGTAGAGCATGGTTCCTACAAGCAGCTGCCAAGTCACAAAGTCACTCTCTTCTCTTCATCCAAGCTTGTGCTGAAATGCATTTATACCACAATATATACCCACAATGAAGAAATGAGTTCCCCCTTTTTTAACCATTAAAAAGTATCAACAAAACTCCCACAGTAGCACATTAAGCTGACGCACTACATGGCTCCACTGTGCCTATCTTCGGCATTCTTCAGCCTGTGACCCGATCTCCACCCTTTGGCATTTTTTACCCTGAGTCATCATAGTGTCTTTATTCTGACTATAAATAAACTGGGACAGGAACCAACTCATGCTTTCATCCAAGGATGCATCAAAAATATTAAAATAAGAAATATCAAAACTGTCCCAGTTATCGTCACGTTGCCTACTACACAAAGCATTTATCAACGTCCCTGTACAGGTGAAGTAACGTCCTCTCATTTCTTGGGATAACACTTGTGTAACTCCAGGATTAGGGGGA
The DNA here is from genome assembly GCF_036417535.1 of Chlamydotis macqueenii. NCBI lineage: Eukaryota > Metazoa > Chordata > Aves > Otidiformes > Otididae > Chlamydotis > Chlamydotis macqueenii. The sequence goes on from NC_141561.1 coordinate 29,624,929, forward strand.
AGGAAGGTGAGGACATGCTAGAGACCTCAGAGGGCTACAGTAACGCAAACGGCGCAAGCACCCACTGTGGAAGATCCCGTTGGTGACCCCCGGTGAGCCTGCTAACCAAACCCACAAACAGAACGCTCACAGCTTGGGCCTGTATGCATTCACCAACTGACGGGCTCAGTGCTGCAGTAAGAGTGACGGCAGTGGAGACTTCTCCCACACTGGTTTGCTTCTACCCACACAAAAAATTTGCAGTCCCCTCCTTAGCCAGGTCTGCTCTATAACACAGACACACCACATGGTGAGACAGCAAAAGCTTTTTTTTTTTAGGTTCTGTCCTCCTCTACTCCCAGAATAAAACACTGCTTACTTGCTATTTTCAACCAAATTTGAAAGAAAAGTAAGGACCTCATGGATATTAATTTCTTAAGAGTTCAATGAAAGCATGCTGGGCAGAGGCGAGGGACACCAGAACTACTTCAACAGAAAGAACAGTTGCTTATTAGACACAAGAGATTTATAGGGGAAAGAAACATTACTTAGAAGTGCCTCCTACTTAATACCAGCACAGCAGCTCTCAGAGGAGCTCTGGCAAGCAGGATGCTCTCAGTTCTGCCAGAGCTTGTTCTATCACCAGATCTAATCCACATTTCTCACTTCTACAACTTTTTAGTACACACCCATAACCAGTTACACTTTACTTAAACTGCACTAAAGTTGTTAAATTCCAGTCAAGGGCCAAAGAGCAGTGTTAGAGTCAGAGATTATGTCAGGCAGAGGCTGAGAAACACTGCAGAGGTCTCTCTGCTCCTCTTCAGCACAGTCAGCCCGGCTTCCCAACCAGAAGAACAGTTGCAATGGAACAGGAGAGGAAATGGAAGAAGTGTAACACACAATGTCTTGCTGTGTTTTAATCTAAAATCAGACATAAGCTACTCACAGCAGTGTCTGTTTGTAAAGCACGACAAACAATTGAATCACATAGGATCTACTCACGCACACCCTCATCTTCTGCTGAAGCATCCACTAACACTAATCTCATGCTGGCACAAGCAGTATCTTAAAAGAATCAAAAAATTTGTCTATTAAAAAAACAAAACTTATTCTGGGCAGTAGGATGAACAGAACATTCTTTTCATTTTATAGTTTTCTTGATATGCACAAATTGATTTCAAAGATTCCACACAAGCCACCATTTAAAGTTAAATGAGTTTGACGCTGTCAATTTTTATTTTCTTAAGCTTTACTTTTTATCTGTGCTCAAGGAAAAAAAAAAAAAAAAGTACTGAAAAACATCACTGCAAGCATCACTATAGCAACCGCAGCTCTTGAAGCTTCCTTGCTGCAACACACTCTGATTCCAGATGGAACAAAATGCCATGTCTATCTTGCTTTTTATAAGGTGCTTCTCTCCCCTACAAAGCTTGCAAAGACTAGCACGGACATCTGCCACAGAATTTGCTCTTATGAAGACCACACAGACTCAGATAAATTCAACTACCTTTGCAGTTCTGAAAACAAATAAAACAATCAATATCATGACATCTGCACCCAAAAGCCTGTGTGAAATGTCATTAGAACAAGAAAAGAATTACGCGAGGTATTTATTCAAGCCCCTTTACAACCCAAGGGTTGACCTTATTAAAGTCAGTGGCAGTTTTGCCACATATTTTAGCAGAGTCAGAATTCCACCCTTCGCAGGAGACTTCTCTAGTAACCTAGTTCTTCGACTCACTACGCTGCATCCAGAGTATTTTGTAACATTTTACTGTATCTACTGCCTACCGACTCTGCCTAACTACCTGGATGCAATTTGTAGAAATACTTGTGTACCCTTGATTCAAATTCTCAGAAAATAATACTACTAATAACTAAAAAAAAAGCGCTATGGAGACTGTAAACTAATCCAGGGCTGTTTTACCTGCAGGAAAAGACAGAAGACTAGAGTAAAGGCACCACTGGCTTATATTTTTTATACAGCCATCCAGAGATGAACGACAGATCATTGTGAAATCTGTTCATTGGTTCCACTGTTCTGGATGAAATTCAGCTTTATGGAAGCAAGAACAACCAAAAGATCATTTCAGGTGCCACTACAAATTGTAACTACCATTATAACATTCAAGCAAAAATTAAACATTCCATCAAAATGTATCAGTTCTCCATTGTATTCTCATTGCCAAAAACACATGGAAGAAAAAACAATGAAAATTCCTGAGAGATTCTCTGGTCTGGCCTCTACTCTGAAAAATAACATCTGGCTCTTGTCTAATCCTTTCTTGAGTTTGCAGAAGGCATCCCTCAGTTCCAAGGTGAGCTTCTGATATTTATTGCACCTTCCTGGCCTGAATGAAGTGGCAGGAGTACTGTGCAAGGTAAGACAGCAACTGACGATTGCTGAGGCAGGCACAATTGCCAGCATTCACAGGATCCTTGCAAGCCTTCATTTCCAAACAGCAATCTGGTTATGTACTAACATCATCATTATGCCCTGGAGATTCAGCCCTTCATCCTCCAGTTCACATAAATGAAAACAAGTACCAATACATCAAATAATACTGTCTCGAGTTCTTATGGCAAGTTTCTGCTATAGCTGACAGATGGCTTGGTTCCTACGAGTGCAAGAAAAACCATTTCCTAGCTGACCCTACAGACTTGGGCTTCCTTGGCACACCTCTCAAAGAATTCTAGAATAGGAAAACGGGGACAGTATGAATTCTCTCTCTGAAAAGAAAATAAATAATGGAGGGAAACATACAGGGACAGCAATTTATTTGTATTATCCAGGCCATATTTGAAAAATACTAGCTAGAACGCACATCTGTATTTCCCTTCTAGAGACCTGGGCCTTAACACTCAAAATAGCCTCAGCTGCCAATTATCTGGAGTCCCTATAAAGTTCATACATTGCAACGAGGAATCTGACAGTCACTAGTGGGGAAAGTGCAATGAAAAGGTTTGAGTTGCCATTGTCACTTGACCAATGTGTAAGAAGTTATTATAATTCTTCTTCTTGAATAATAATACTTCATTTTTAAACACCATAAGTGAGGGAGTATCTGGAATTTCTGATGGATGTCCTATGACAGGAAGTTCAGGTCTGACAAAAAGTTCAAGCAGTATCAATATCTAACCTGCAAGCAGCTACAAGAGACTAGCATCAACAGCAGTAACAACTGTTGAATTGTTGTATAAATTCTTAAATCAAATATCTAAACAAAAATTACTTTGTAAATTATATACATGGAGCTTTAGTTACTAAATGCAAATCCAGACATGCAAATTTGATTACACATTTCTGGCATGACATCAAGGCACAGAAAAATGCCACATATACTTGTCTGCCTAACTTCAACTAGGGATGACTCACATCGTAATTATTCAGAATCTTTAAAACTTTTTTTTCCCCGTGATCTAAACAAGTTCAAGGAAATAACTGCTCACTTGGGGATGTTTTGTGGAAAAAGAGCAAAACTTCAATGAAATTACTTCCTTCTAACTATCTCAGATACTTTTAGGTATAAAAATTCCACGCAGGACCTACGGCTGTAGAGTTCCCAGGTCACAAAAAATGGCTCTAAGGACCTGCAGCATGATTTAGATTACATCAAGGAAAGCTACAACCTTATGAACTGTCAGATATTCTGAGATAGTGTGAAAGATATGTCATTTTCAAGCTTAGGGGAAAAAAAGCCAACAGGAAAAAATTTCTATGATGATTTTTCATTTTATTTTGTACTTCACCCATTCTAGCATTACTAAACAAACAAGCTGCAGTGGTCATTAATACTTCTCCTGCATACTGCTAGCAATAACTTTTGAACATCTGTAGTATTAACATTCTAAATATTCCAAGCAACTTACCTTTCCATACTGGAGGGAAAAATCTGAGGTTTTCAGCTTGTCTCTGTAAAATTTCCCGTTTTTATCTTTTGACTACATTGTTTTAAACACTTGCAGAACTACTACTTCTTGTAAAAGAACTCTACAGAGAGCAACAGTCATCAGCACGTGCTTCCCCTCTGAGGCTAGCACCCCCTAAAAATTAAATCAATATTCTACAAGAAATTGTAATCCACTCCCTCTAGCTCAAGCTCTACGTTGATGTGCCAGCCAACTACTCAGTGTTCATCCCTCTCTACTCTTCTGTCTCCCTATATGCCTAAGACTTACTAGCACGAGACAGTACCAACGCACTGACTCAACATCAGTTTGTGCCATCCTTACAGTAATTCTAAATCCCTTGGAAAAAGCAAGCAAGTAGCACATTTTCTTTCAGACAACACAGACAATTTATCTGCATTGTAAAACAAATGTTGTTTTAAAAGCTAACTGTAAGCACTCCGCAGTCCTGCCCTTGCATTGCCTGCTCCCAGAAAAGGATTAACAATGCCACAGTGTGGGACAGGCTGCTTCCCTCCATAGTCAACCCAGCCAACCTAGGGTGTGTATGGTTTTCAGACAATACAGGACTATTCAGATCCCCATTCTGGCCTGCTTCTCTACGTCTCTATTAACTGATCCGCAGCTGTACAAACAGCAGTGTTTCACCAGCACACAGTCTCCTTCATTATGATTTATTTCATTCAAGAGCACTTCCACAAGATTAAATAAGGCCCACATCTGAAAAACAGTAACTAACATCTTCAAGACATACTCCCTGATATACAAAGAGAGAACTACAAGTCTCAAAGAGCAAACTGCAGGACAGTCTGCCTACCGCATCTCCACAAAGGGGTTTTGCTGAAATGGCAAGTCCTGCGGAGTCTGAGGGGCCATGTGTTAGTTTTATGAATATTCTGACTCATTATCAGGTCCTGCTCTCAAAACAGAAAACAGCACTGTGTAAATTTTGCCATATACTCAGTACAGCCATCAACAAAAGCCACCATTTATTTCTTCAGGTAGAAGCAGTTTCCACAGCTGTGCTAAGAATGCCATCATTTGCCTAGATAAACTACCAAACTGATGAGGAGACTAATTTCTAAAGAAAAGTCTGGAAAATACTTGGTTTTGCAAATTTGCAAAACAAGACAGCTAACATGAACAAACAGTACCTCTTACAGCTGACAGTCCTGGCTGGCAGCAGGTTTTAACTTATTTTCGTGTTTCCCCCCGCCAATTTTTTGGGCAGTTTTGGGTAAAAAAGACAAGAGCAAAACAGAAGAGACTGACTCAGACACATCCAAGAAACACGTTCACGCAGTCCATTCCTACAATCGATTCACATTACAATGGCTCAGCCACACTAAATTACTCTGGGTTGTCTTCGCACAGATATCCCAGGGCACAGTTTTGCATCTTAGTTGTTCAAAACATGCAGCACATGAAAAGCTCTTTATATTGGCGCTGCTCAGAACTACCGTGTTTTTTAGAAAGCCTTAAATCTCAGCCAGATCAAAATCACAGGTTAAATACAGAAAGGAAAAAAAAGTGGCATCAAAGTTGAAAATCCTTCTGTCTATAGCAGAACTTCATTTCAGAAAGTGTTCTTTTTTGATCTCTTAATATACAGTTGCCTCAACTACTGAATATTTCAGAAGACTTAAAAATTACCTGACTTTGCCCCTTAACTGATGTAGAGAATATACTTTTAAACATTAGTGGAAAAATAACTTTATGCCTTTGAGAAATTATTTCTTCCATAGTTTCTAGTTTAAGAAAAGGAACGGATTGAAATATTTATTTTTAGGAAATAGTTTACAGCTTGTAAAGAATAGGAAATGTGAAAACTAGATCATATTCTTCTAAGGCAGCGATGTTTACTTCTTTAACGTATGTTGTTTGTCATTTGATTTAGAATATAGCACAAGAGAAGCTGATTTTGCTAAGAGTACGGGAAGACCTTTGAACGCCCTGTTACGGTGACTGTCTCGCTAACGCAAAGGAAACAGGCAGGGACAGGAGGGAACACACTCAACTTTTACAACAGCTACCAGAAGTTACGGCCTACGTTTATTTCCAAGAACTCAGCTAACCCCTGAACAATAAAACACAGCAGCTGATGGGTAAAGCAGTCTTTCCTTTCTTCCCCTCCTTTTTGGAACAGCTTCTCTTCGCTGGGAGAGAACGGGGAGGCTCCCCTGCCCCGAACACCTGGCCCTGCTCCAGGCCCCGCTTAATGAGGCCCTGGCAGCTCCCCGGCCCCGAAGAGAGGAGAACCGCAGGCAGAGCTGCGCCTGACAGCAGGCCTCTTACTTCCAAAACAAAGAAACAAACAGGCATTCTAAAATATCGTATATCCCAGACTTGATGTCATCTAATCTCATGTCACTTCCACTCTTCTCCAAGAAAAATGAGAGCTAATACATTATAACAATTAACAAAGTTCACATATAGTGCTACTCGTGTCAGCTAATGCGTGATGCAAAAGAAACCCTTCCCATTTAACTTGTTAGAAATCCAGCCACCTATTTAATATTTGAGGAGGGGAAATCATAGTAGTCAACTTCTGATTTCTTTTCTAAGCACCATTGATAGGGCAAATCGCTATGACAGAAAACAATTTCTGCAAGACACAAGCAGATTCTTTCTTTAAACAAGTATCGATGTTCTCAACTAAGGAAACACCACAATAATACATTAGTGACACATTCTCAAGTAAACTCTTGAGTAGTAATGTCCACTCATACTTCCACATTTTTTAAATTACAGTAATTTTCATTCTTCATATCTGTATTTTAAATAATTTCCTTTTATTCGGACAAGCTTGTTTTTTTCAAAAAAAAAAAATCACAGTAAAACCTAACTATACAATAGACAGCAGTTTCTCTGCTTTCAAGCTGCTCTCCATTTAGTTTCAAGAAAAAAAAATTAACGAGAATATAATTAATCGTGCACAGAAAGTGCTCTCTCTTACGGAGCAGGATTTTCTTGTTTGGGTCAGGGGTTTATTTATCTGGAAAGAAATATCACTTTTCTCTACAATAATTTGCAAACTTTATTAAAATTATAATGTGAGTCTGACCTACTATCATATTACAAGATATAACCCACATCCTTGCTAACAAGGCCCAGAACATTTCCTTTCAAAAAGATCACTCACGCACAGGAGACACCCCGCATGAAACCATACATTCAGATCCCACTGGCAGCCAAGTTCCATCTGAAAAGAGTAACTTCAGTAAATTATCTGCAATGAACCGACGGAGAATCCCATCTCCTCTGGCTCAATGCCAGCACTGTCTGAGCTCAACACTAACATATAGGAAGTTTACTCCCTTTACCACTGACACTTCCCTTTACCATGTCATGTTGAAAGCACTTCTCAGCCCAAGTCTTTTGTTTTACACACACAAATTATATATACACAGTAAGTATACAGTATTTAGCAAAGGCACTTACTCTTCAAAGCTTACATTAAAAGACATGGCTACATTCTGTTTGTAATATCTAATGAACATACCAAGTAAATCCTAGGTTAGGACTGGCACTTGCTCTCTCCACCCAGATGAGCTTTGTCCAAATGGAGCAAGCTTTTCCCAAAAGTAAGGGAGAAGGTTACTGCTTGATCCGGTACAAGTGAACAGGGGAATACAGCAAGAGACTGTACCTAATAAAAGATGTGGATGAGCTTTAACAAGCACAAAGTGGAGTTGTAATAAATGCTACAGGTAATATCTAATGTCTCCCCACTGCTGGGAGAGATGGAAGTGGGGTGCAGGTCTCTGCAGCGGGAAGGGGGAGTGCAGGTCTCTGCAGCTGGAAGGGGGGGTGCAGGTCTCTGCAGCTGACGCTTGGCAAGAAAATTTTGCTTCCTATGAAAGGCATTTCATAGCATGTTGCTCAATGAAGGACTGCATTTGAATAATTTTGCAAAGGCAAAACATTTAATTAAATATAATAGTTAACAGCACAAACAGAGTGTGGGAAATCTGAACAGCAAACAAAGGAGCGTGGACAAGAGTATAAGAAGGGAGGGCAAAGGGTTGACGAGAAAATACGCCGGAAGGCAGCAGATAAGAAGTCCATCTGCCCCAAAGTGGTAAAGCACCGTCAAGGTTACCATTTCTGTGACAATCCACTCCTACATTGATCACAAATTATATTTAAATTTGTGCATAACACTGCTATCAGCTGAAATGTAAAACCACATTTCTACCTAAATAATTATTTTCAGTATTAGGTATGACTAATTTGAAATTGAATTAGCAACCCACCATCCAGTATTGAATAAAAGGTTTGCACTAACATCATCATCTTTGTTAATTTCAGACTATGAAATATATACAAATTAACACCTGTGAAAGGCAAAAATAAAGATTTATATGTAAGGATATTTGAGAAGCGACACTGATTCTGCATAATTAACAGCACGGAGGAGACGGAAATGTTTGCTCTTCTTAACAATATCCAGCAACCTGTAATTTAGCAAGACACTATCAAGAAAAACCTGTTATTCCATTTATCATTTTCTCACCAAACTGGACTGAAATTTTAGTCTGGATTTCATTTAAATCTGCCTTTGTAACGGTGCAGCTGAACACAGTTCCATAATCACACCACTGAGGATTTGCTATGCAGACTATATTTTGAGCGAGAAGGAGGTGAAAGACCTTTTCCTTTAGATACACTGAAGTAGCCTTTCAATCAGACAGAGGGACTGAGAGCGAAAAGGCATCAACAATGCCCACATCAGGGTAATGAAGCAGAAAAGCAGCAGGATCAGCAGCAGAAGAGCAAAGGAGCTGTGAGGAAGCTGGACCTTCCCCGCTGCGGGCAGGATGGCACCCAGCGCCTACGTGACAACACGGGGAAAAACCACACTGTACAGGTGAGGCTTCGGGTTAAGGCCACTCATCCTCCACATCTTCCTTCTTCACAGGGCAACTGTGCGCTTTTGAAAATGGCGCTCCTTATTTACTTGTACCACTGCTCTTTCGCAGTGCAAATCCATTGCGTAATGTTTAACATGAGGTAGACAGGGAAAACACACAACACTGACCTCTCGGCATTCTTAACATATGGGCAAAATGATCAGAAGACCTTTATTTTCAATATGAGACAAAAGGTTTTTCCCAGGGACCCAAGGCACACCACTTACAAGGATTATCCCACTGGTTAAAAGGCATTTCAGCTAGCTGACTGCTCAGGGAATGGAAAGATTTCAGGCTGTTACATTAGCTTCCCTCCAGCTATTCACTTGGTGCCAGTAACAGAGTAGAACGTTTTTGAAACCCTACACTTACATTGTATATGTTTTTTGGATGATTTCCAATACTGACCAGTTTCAGATGTTAGACACACAAACATACAATATTTTCCAGCAGAATATTCTGGTTTCTAAGCATCAGCAGCTTAGGACTCTTCAAGTCAGAGATGACAGCATTTTGTGTAAATAAATAAATAAACAAACCACCCACACTAGAAATTTTTCTTCCACACATATGTAGTGAGTATTTCTCCTTTTCATCATCCTATTCTATCCCACACATGTGTATCAACAATCTTTAAAAAGAAACCAACTGTATCAAATCACAAGTTTCACAGAAAAGCAACAATAGACTTAACTAAAATGCAAATATGGATTTCAAGCAACTTGAAATTTTCAATGCAATTGAACACCCTTTAACATCATTAATCAATATTCTTTTCAGGAAGATAATGGCATGAAATAGCTTGCATTAGGAACAAAAACAACAAAACATTTTGCCAGCAATGACCTCCTTCAATCTCGAAAAGACTGACATCTTTCTCTAGGGTTGGATCAGACAACTATAGCCTTAGTATATGTAAACTCCTCTCAAAAATGTCCATAATTCACTACCAAAACATTTGTTTCCCAGGTCACATTAAAAAAAAAATGAATTATCCAACTGTATAAAAGTCCATTATAAAGCATTACTCTACACAAAAGCAATTAAGTGCCAAGAAAATCTGACTTTATGTAAATCCAAGCCATTTATTACAAACACAAGACAAATGTCTTGGTTTGGCTTAACATTCAAGACTAGCATTCAGCAGAACACAAGCATATCCTTAACTTTGTGCTTAACATTAAGGATTCGTTAATTTTCCACTGCGTGTGCCCTAAGGAATTATGATTTTGAACCTGATGTTCAGCAAATTTGTGATAGATCATAAAAACAGTTATAAAGCCAATAGTTTTATTTCTTTCACTTTTTTTCTCTCACACTAATATCTCTAAAAATTATAGAGCTGTCTAGCATCACGTAAGTTTCTGTCAGTCCCTTCGTTTCTTCATAAATGCAAATTACTTTCTTAAAATCTCAAGTTTTTAAGATATTACTTGCACATTCTTCTGTATGTAATGCTTACAGCTTATCCAAACATGATGTAAAACCACAGAGTAACAGCTTGTGTCCATAAGGCAGCTATCACTTGACCAAATAATCCAAAAAGGAGCAACAGACAAAATGAGAGGAGGAGCGAAGACAAAAAAAAAAAGAAAGAAAGAAAGAAAAAAAGTAGTCACAATCAAGTCTTCAGTTGGAAACCTTTAAATTATAAATAGGTTAAGTATGAGCTTACATAAAATTGTACCGACCATTTGATTTAAACAAGTAGGTTTTTAGAACAGCAACAATATCAGCTTTTTTCATGACCTATCACTTTAAAAAACATCAAATATGACTCAGTAGTAGAGCTAGAAACAGGTCGTCAGAACTCTGCAAGTTTGCCATGTCTATGTCTCCTGCTGTCTCTTACCATCTCTCCCACTTTATTCTAGAAGTCTTTCAAAAGCAATCTACGTCTGCAGTATACTTCCTAGCAAATCATTATACACATCATTTACATATCTTTATTATTTACACTTTCTTATTATCTTAAGTAACCAAAGGCTCACAAAACCAAAAAGTTTTTAAAGCCTTTACCCTCCTGTTGCCAGGGATTAGCATATTTAAGCATTCTAGGGAGGCCTCCATGAAACAAAAGAGAAGGGCTGGGAAGCACCACAAATTAATGCTTCTCAAGTAGAAAAGGCTCCTTTAAAATAAAACAAAAGGAAAAAAAAAAAAAGAGAGAAAAACAACACTTACGCATTCCCACCGCTTGCCACTTACCCAGTGACAGAAACAGAGTTTAAAAAAAAAAAAAAAAAAATCACTGCAGAAATTCAAAAGATGATAACAAAAAGTCACTGTATCACACACACCCAGCTCAAACCTATTCAGTTCCTTTTTCCTTGCAGAAAAGGTCTGTCCCAAAGCTCACTAAAAAGCACAATATAGTCAAGCCCTAAATGAGCCTCCTTCTCCTATAAATCAAGGAAACTCCCAATGGGAATAGAGGATGAAAGAAAATTTCTCTCTCTTTAGACAAGAAGTTCCCAAAACATCAGCCCTTAAGCCAAGCTTTTAATTGAGGCAATGCAGTTTTAAGTTGTTTAATATGGTTTTTACACATCAATTGTGAACTACTGACTCTCTCGTGCTCCACGGACCACTTGTGGTTAGACAAAGATTTTTTCTAATCAGCTGCTCAATAACTCTAGACAACCCTGTTATTCAGTAATCCAGGAATAATTCTCTCTTTCTCTCCCAGGGCCATTACACTGCCTCTTAAACCAAACTGAAGTAGGATTAGCACTATTTTGCCTTTTCCCCTCCCCTGCTTACTGCTGTTTCTCTTGAGCCAGAGATGACACTCACGAAACTGCAGAGTGAACCAAGTCAGAGAGACGATCCGGGGAAAAAACAAACTGGGGCAGCAGGGGGAGGCTGGTTTTGAAAAGTCAGCTCCGGAAGGGTCTCACTGCGTGCTGAAGCACTGGTGCCAGCAGGGGAGAGAAGGCAAGGACAACTGGCTAGCAGGGCAGATGGGAGGCAGGTGGAAGTCAAGAAAGGTCGTCCCCAGCAGCTCAAGGTTTAAATCAACTTCAGCTGTCACAGAACAGCACCCTAGGCTTCATTGCTTCCTTCAAAAGCAAAACAAACATGTAAGAAATCTGCAAATGCAAAAAAAACCAAAGAAGTCAATGGTCAGATCACTGAAACAGAAGTTTGTGCTTGCCAAATGCTGACTGGAGGAGTGTTAGAAAACAGAGTGAATCGTCATTATCAGCTGATTGCTTCAGTATCCCACTGTGTGATACCATCCACACTTCCAAAAATTAAAACCAAAAACTTTTTCATGGGGAAATTGTTCTTAAAATCATTTACTTGGTTGTCATGGTGGTTTTATGGAAATTTAATAGAAGTTTAAGCTGTAAGCTTGTCCTATATTGAGTAATTACAGTACAGAATGGTATGAAGAAGAGTAAACTACTAAACCTTCGCAGAGTGAATTCCATAGCAGTTCATTCTTTGGCCTCTGGGGAGCCAAAAGGCAACACTACCCATTTCACAGCAACCCACTACCAAGCACGTCCACCAATAGATGAAGAAATCACAAATTTCCTCCCAAAGAAATGAGAAATAAGAATGAGTCTGCTATGTTCCTGATATCACTTCAGGACATAAAATCTTCACTTGGTTCAATTCTTTTGAAGTGCTTCAATACATTTTTGATAACTCAGTGAATGGACTTGTGGGTAGGCAATTTGCATAAATTTTGATAGAATATGCAAAGAGGTTCTCTGAAGATCCCTTTAAATAAACTACAGAGAAAACATTCATTATTTCAGTAACTATGAATGATAGAAGCTGTCCCAGAGAAATTAAGACATCCATACACTCTCTGCATTAAAATTTAATTGGATTATTTACTAGCCATGTGATTTCCTTCCTGAAAACCATTTTACACTCATCTCTGACAAGCCGCTAGAAACCCCTAGAAGCCAAACAAAAAGTAGAGACATTTACCATAATTATGTGTTTGAAAACAAAAATCCATTTGTGGGAGGAAGAAAAAAAAACCAAAACCAACAAACCCACACCAAAATACCAAAAACTGGATCCGGATTGTTGGGCAACCACCACTCAAGCTGAAGAGAAAAATCAGCAATGCGCCTGCTAGTCACAGGTGCCTGGATTCTCCCCAAATCTTATAACTCGCCAGTTTTGGCCTTTTTGGACTTCCTATTCCCATACAGCTTCCTGCGTGTAATTACTTCACACAGACATTTCCAAGCCATTCCTTAGCAGTAAATCCGTTACTTCCTTCTTTGTGCTGACCCTGAGTAACTTCACTCCTAATGACCTGGACAAATACCAGTGGACTTTGGAATTTCAAGTGTTGCAAATAATCAGACTTGCCTTTCCTTGTACACAGGCATCCATGAAACTCAAGACTACTTGTGCTGTAGTCCAATGTAAACGTCTCAGGTCTTCCCCTAAGATAAGGTAAAGGCACTGTGAAAAGGGAGAGTTTCAAACGCAGCTGATCTATGAAGACAGATTACAAAACAAGACAACTGCACTGTATCATAACAAAATGACCTTAAATAGGTTTTACAAGAATGAACTTTGACAATAATGAAAGATAAAAAGGTGTTTGATTGCTCAGAACATCTTCTCAGTCTACTTAATGCAAATGATTCCTAAAATATGAAAAAATAAGCAGGCAAATATTTCAGCTTGGAAGACATGAATACATCTGTAGATGAAGGAAATTCAGATTTGAGGATTAGCTGTTACAGGAAAAATACACAGCAACTGATGCACTTTTTTTCTGCAAGTCTTGAAAATTTTTATCTTATGAACTTAGCTAGTTCATCACCTGGATTCTACATTACTCAGCATTTCTTTTATCTGCTTACACCTTGTAAGGCATTTTGCACATCACATAAATAATTATTCTACAAAATTCTACAACAGTTTGAAATGTTCAGTTATAACATTATAATATTCTACGTTGTTACAATCGTTCCTCTCGTATTCAAAAGAATCCTGCTTTACAGACATAAATTATGTCCATCAGTCTGATACATGTTTTAGGAGGTGAGTTTAGATAGCTATCTAGGAAACTTTGGTCCAAGAAAGAAGAAATATAACAAAAGAAGAAATACAACCCATTCTTGCAGAATGAGGTAAGTGTCACAAGCTCTTTAAATTTAAAACCTGATATAGATGTGTATTATTAAGGAACCCAGCCACTCACAGAATCTAAGTACATACACAGATACTGTTTCAACACCTAATAGCCCTGAATTACCTGAATAAATACAGGGAGCAGGCAGAGCAAAACTTCCTTCTCAGAATAATTGCCAGTAACATTGAAAATCTCAAAGCGTGGTACAAAAGCACAGCGCACTCCCACTATTTAACAAGGGCTGGAGCTGACCCACAGCAGGAGCCCCCACGAGCTGCTGTAACTCGTCAGTCTGGCAGAAAACTAGGTCAGCAGCCCCCACAAACACACTACTTACATTTCTGCCAGGTTACTGACTTAAAGCAGCTTAATGAGGGGTTCCGGATGAGTACAAGGGAGAGGAAGGAATACACAGCCAGGAGCAGGAGAGAAGCTGGAAGAGAGAGATCTCCTCATGGATTGCTGCTGTAGAAGGACAACTAAGTCACCAGCTCCAGGAACTGCAGTCTCCCCTGCCTAGTTCCTGAAAACCTTGCAAGAATGTGACAAATAACTGGAACAAGTAAGAAAAGAACTCCTCTGCCTCTCCCTACCTCAAAGGGGACCTACTGACCAAACCTCAGCTATCATTACTTGCTGACATTTCCTAAAAAGCAACTCTGTAGAAAAATCAAATTCTGTATTCACGGTTACATATTTATATGGCATCCTTAAAACCACATTAAATACCATCTCCATAGAGAAACTATTTCTATTTGCCCTGAAATGAAAAAAAAATGGGAGTGGGAAGAAAAGGAAGGTAGAGAGAAATGTACTTCTGCATAAAACTGATCTACCTAAAGGAAGTGCAGCTAGAATTCTATATTAAATCTTCTGGAATAGAAGAACAGATTATCTCATGGGCTACCTGACTTTCAAGGTAACAATGAACCTGTTTTAACAACACAAACTGGTCACTAAAACAAAACTCAGTATGAATAGTGAAGGCGTAACACCATTTGCAAATCACGATGCTAGCACCGACCCTGGCAAGCACCATGCCGCACCAAATTAATGACAAGTGAAAGTTAACCTTTGCTTCCAGTTCGCTGCCTAGCTTACATACCAGTCTATAAACAAGCTTGACTTGAACTAAGTGGCCTTGCTGCCCTAGCCTTGCTAATACTACTTAAGAAGAGGATCTGTGAATCTCTTCCAAGTTCTTGATAAGCAAAACCATAGAAGCAATTACTAGAAGACACTATGACAGTCACACATTTCAGTCACCTTACAGACAAAATCAGAAAGCTTTACAAGCTTCCAGGGCTGCAGTATCAGATTATGAAGACAAACCCAGCCAGTACTTCAGAAAATCCAATCTGGCCTTCTGGCTGGCAGCCACAAAATCTTTACTTAATTTAAATTCTGCTCCAATTCTACCCTCTATTGTTTCATTGCTTTAGGGAGCTTTCCCTTCACAATGAGGGCACCTCTGCCAATCTAAGCCTGCCTCTGTAAATAATTTACTGGTTACATGATTTCATCATAAGCAGTGACTGGAACTGCATCGGAAATTTAAAACACGAGTGTCAAAACATCCACTTACCAGAATCGCCCCCAACAGCCAGAGCCCTATCAGCGGCCCTTCGGCAATGTCTGGCAGACCTGGAGCGAGTCTCTGCCTGCTGCGGGAACTACCAAATGTGTTTCATCAAGATGGGAATGAAACTTCCCTCCGAGAAGGGTAACTACTTCAACACAGCCACTGTGAGCTTCAAATGGAGTACACTGATAAAGCAAGGGGAGGGGGCACTCTACACCAATTCTGCCTCCGTGTCTTTGAGCCAGTTTCTCATATTCCTTTTAAGATTCATCACGTCTCATGCCCAGAGAAAACAGTCTCAAGTCAATTAAGAAACATCAAACCTCTTGCTAGCTCCCTTGATAAACTAAACTGCCTCATGCAGGCTCTTACAAATATGGAAGGGGCAAGAAGGTCCCTCATCCACACCAGCCAGCTGCACCCCCTTCACCTGCATAAACCATTAAAAACTGTACCACTGTCTTCATAAAAGGCACAATGACAAGAAAACTTTTAGTCCTTCTGTAAAGGCCTTTAGAACAATCTTTCATATGTAAAACTAGTTGTCAAACACACAGTTTGTGTCACCGGGGCAGTCCCAGAGAGAGAATGCAAAAATCTCTCTCCACAGGGATGCCAGGTTTTGTTATCTGAAAACATGATTGTAAAATTCAGAGCAGGTATAGCTCTGAAGATGTTTATGCTTTGCATGAGGACATGTAACTTGTGAACAGATCCATTAAAAATACTCATCTGAATACAAGTCCTTCTGCTTACAGAGCGGAAAGCAAGACAGAACAGCCACCAGAATACTGTCCTCCACAGCCGGCAACTTCTTTGAGAAGCATCAGGACTGGGGAGAAGCTGCAGAATAGCAGCGATGTGAATTCTCCATCACTAGATAATGGAGTGCTCTCTTCTGTTCTTCAAAAAATTCTGTCAGAAGTTATAGATTTCTCCCTGTAAACTCCATTAAATTATTTTACTGAATATTGTATTTATTTTTTTATTTATTAATAATATTACAAAACAAATTCAAGCAGAAGGAAAGTTTTAATCAAAATCACAAAACAGTGGAAGTCATGATGTCAATTCAGGTCAAATAGGTTATAAATGTTTGAATCAACACAGTAGGGCTGATTTGTCATTGGCTTTTTATCATGATTTGGTTCTGTTAAATTGACCACCACCACAAGTATTCCTGTTCTAGTGTATGTTCACATTATTTCAGCTCAGTATGTTCATATACATAACCTGAAATTCAAGTTTTAGGACCTCTTCTAAACTAATTGCATTGCTAAACATCTTTTCAATGTTAGCCAATTAAGGACAGCATTTAGGGACAGTTGGGTTGACATTATTTATACTTACTTTTAATTTAAATTGAGAGAGCAGGGAATAATTACATTTATTATAGCCAAGCCTGGAACTCTGCCTGTAATTAAGGATCTGACACATCTTAGAAGAACTGTGTTTTCAGTTGCTTAAAGACATTTGCCAAACTATCAGTGTGGTCACAGATTTCATACATCAAGTGTTTTTCTACTGTTTTACTTAAAGTGAAAAAAGGATTCTGTTAAAATGACACTGTCATGCATGACAGTAAGACTAGAAAAAATAAGCTTGTGAAGCCCATATTAAAACACTTTTTGAAAGTATTCTGTTGACAAATTCTAAAAGTGGAAGAAGCTGAATTTAAGATGTGGCAGACGGGCTGCCTCATACCAAGGGTGTGGCTTTTGGTTGGTTTGCGGCTAGCTCTTTTTTTCTTTTGGGAAAGTGGAAGGGGAATAGAGGGAGGATTGCTTATTTTCTTGACAAAGTACCAAAATTATAGGCCTCTGAAAAACTTCAGAAGAGGTTGTTAGTTTGGAAACTCAATTTTTCACAGACCAGCAGCACTGGACATGCTCTGCAGTCTCTCTAGGACATTGGATTATTGCACATGCTGCTTCCATAGGCAGGTAAAAATGTGCTCAGCTGCTTTATGAATTAGCCAAGGTGAACTTACCTTCAGTTCTTCCTCCAGCAGCCAAGCACCTACTCTGGTAAAACTGGAACTAAAAGCATGACTCTCTCCTAACCTCCTTGCTCTTGCCAGGGAAGGACACAAAACAGAAACCAAAATACTAAGAATGCTAGTATGTGAAGAGCAAAGAGAAGACAGAACACAGGCCAGTACAGAAAGAAGCAGTGGTGACACTGCTCAGACAGAACACAGGCCAGTACAGAAAGAAGCAGTGGTGACACTGCTCAGAGACAAAGAGAAAAAAAACAGAGGTCAAAACCAAATCAAAAGATCAAAAGCCAGGGAGAAGATACAAGTGAAACTGAGAAAAGAGAGATTGGAAATGCTTGTAGTCTCCAATAAATAGCAACTCTGCTTTGTAGAAAGTAGCACTTTTTTTTTTTCTTCTTCTTCTTTTTTTCCTTTTTCTATTTTCGCCTCCCTGCTTTTTTAAATCACCCTCTAGGTACTTGGCATTTATTCTTTGATTCTGGTCACAATGTTGTGCTTAGGAAAAAAATGCTATTGTTGTAAGAAACAGTAGGAAATAAACTGCTAGGTTCAAAGCCTACAAGCAAGAGATTTTCGTCTTTTTAATGACATCTTGTTTTCAATATATAAAGTTTGGGGGTTGGGGTTTGTTTGTTTTTGTTGGGGTTTTTTTTGTTTTTTTTTTTAATTAATTGCTTCCATATCCTTACGGCAGGCAGCTCTCACCAGGGTATCTGGATGCAAGACAGCCTCTAAGACTGATTTTTCAATCTTTTCTCTCTTCTTCCTTAGGACTTCTTGTAGTCTTTTTCCTGGTAATCAGCAGACTCACATCTCAAAATTTTAGGAACATCATTAAATGCTCCTCTAATTCATCCAAACATACTGATAAGATATGAAATGTTGTATAAGAAGAATCAGCATTACACAAGAAGGTGTAATGCTTCTAGGGAGAAAGTCTTTGTAAACATATATTACTCTGAAGTTTCTAGCGATGCACATTTATGGAACTAAAAAGATGAGCAACAATTTCCAAACTGGAACTAAAATCAATTCTTACCCATAGGATGAAACCATTTGGGCAGAACTGTAGATATAAGAATTACCCTTTGGCTACAGAATGAGCCTACAAGTGCAGAACCAGAACTCAACCAGTATTCCACCAAAGACAACCAAAACCAATTTGACACAAGCCACTCTCTTTTGTGTCTCGATGCCTCATCAGAAAAATGAGTTGATAACACAGCCCTACCTCACCAGGATATATTCCCTGCTTGTTATCTGGCACTCAGAAAAATAGAAAGAATTCTGCTATTCTTTAGCATTTGTGAGGATAGCACTAGCAGGGAATATTTGTTTGAAAGAAAACAAAAAAAAAAAACCACCTCACAGACGTTTTGTTAAATAAAGTGCCCATCTCTGGCAAGGCTTAATCTTCCACATGAGAAAGGACTACATCCAGTTCTCATATTTAACTGAGCAGACAGATTCCAATGATTCAAATATCTGGTTTTAAGAGACAATTCAGCTTCTTCAATGGCTAGCTTGTATTTGTATTCAGTAGTATTTAGAGAATGACCTCAACAAACAAAAAAAGGTAAGATACAATGTATTTTTAATTAATAAATTGGTTCTCTGCAGATTCTTCGGTGTTTTGTACCAAACAAAACTGCATAGGAGGGAAACAGCCGAGGAAAGGAACATGTTCATACTATGGCAGAGACAGGGAATTATGCACAAACTGTGTGCATGTGTCAGGCTAACATCAAAAGTCAACTACTAAGAAATCGACAAAGACTTCAAGCAGAAAACAATTCCTCTCTGTCCAACCACTTCCAGCGACTAACTCTTTTTTTTCCATATGCTTAAAGAGGTCTTTATTACACCACTCTTGTGAGGAGGATTCATTCTTCACATCAGTCTAGTGCCTAGAGCTTCAACCATTCAACCACAGAGGAAAATTAGGAAGGAAAAAAGTTTACCTCTGAATGTTATCAGCATCCTCATACCTCGCTAGCATTTGTTGTGCTTCCAAGCAGTAAATTATTGAAATAACCTTTTCTGTTACAGATCTCTTATCTTTTCATGTATGAACCAAGAATATAGTACACATTCTTCTATTTCCATCCACTATTCAGCTGTATGCAACAACAGATTTCAATCCTTTTAATTTTACTGTACTTTTTCATTAATACAGTTTGGAATCTGTACCTAGTCAGCATGTTTCTCCTACAGTATAGTTCAGTGTCCATGGTCCATTCATAATGGTTCTAATACAGCAACGGTGTAAGGTGTGGCAACTAGTGTACTTTAATTCAGGAATTTAGTAACACTACATCCTCCTTTTTGGAACTTGGGTGCTAAAAAAAATTCCAACTGCCCAAAGGTGACTTAAAATGTTGTCTCCTAATTCCAAAGTCACTAATTTTAAGACCATAATCATCCTGTTCTCTCTCTCACACACAATGAGCCTTAAGAAAACTTACAAAGCTCACTGTTAGAAAAAAAAAAATAATTGCTGTTACAAATAGGAAGGGAATAGAAATCAGTTGGTTACAAGAAAAAAAATATAGCCCCAACTACCTTAAGGTTCTGTCATAGTATATGTAGCCTAAAATTCACCCAGCTGTGCTGAGAAACTGACAATATCAGAGTAAATCTGTATAATCCACTTTTATTCATTCTCAGATAGTAGCCCACTGGATTTCCTCACACTGAACTCACTACTTGAGATGTGAAAAATGAATAGCTTCAGAAAAGGTTAACAGAAAATACTCTTAGGGTTCCATATGCTTGCTTAAATGTCCTTTCTGTCTAAGAGTTTCTTAAAATCTCTAGGGGAGGCAGGGCTCAGAGTTATTTTATGTATACTAGTATTAGACACCCAAACATTCCAGCAACATAATTGGATAATGCTAAGGCTCAAATTACCTCTTCTCTCCTACACTGGCAGAACAGGCACTTGGAGAACATTTGACTGAAGAAAGAAAAAAAAAAAGTGAAAACACAAAAAGAAAATACACAAATATGAAAAAAGGACGTAAGACTAATGACATTGCAGCAATGTGCCCATGTCCCTACACTTTGTTTTTTCTTGCAATAAAAAACCAAAGATACTCACTGTTGAAAGGAAAAAAAAAAAAAGTTACATATGAATGTTTCATTTACTGCTGCTTCCAAGAAATGCAGTGAAAGCATGTCAGAGTACAGACATTTGATTTGCTCATTTAGATATAGATACAGCTTAAGAATAGAAATTCACTTTCATCTAAAATAAGGAACACCTACCAAATAAGCACTACATTTTTGCCGAATCATTCAAATATATTCAGGTAGCCAGGTAACTGTACACACTATCAAAAAAACCTATTTAGTCATCTGTTCTGCTTAGCTGTTTATTAAACTTCACAGGAGCAGCTCAATCAAACAGACAAAGAAGATGAGTGGCAGAATATTTGGAATCTGTGGCCTGCTTGGGGTCAGAAGTCAAAGAAATTGAGAGGTCAGGAATTATTATAAATAATTCAGTTTAACTAAGCAAAACTCAAACAACAGTAAAGTAAAAAACAAGGTAAAACACTTGAAAATATATTTCAAATTAAAATGATTTTTCTTTTGAGCTATTGTATAGAATTGAAACGGTGGTTAACAGTGGTAAGAAATTAATAAACACATTTCTAAACCTTTTGAAAACAAAATTTCATTTAAAAATTGGTATCTCTAATAGTTATTTGTTTTGCAACAAAACCATCACTTTTCACAACTTTCCTCTGTAAATATAGTTTTACTAAGTATAATGTTTCCACAACCAGCTTTCAGCTATGAGATGTCTCAAAAACCCATCAGTTTGCGACCGTAATGAAAGAAATCCAAAATGGTGAAATGGACAACAACAGACCGGGAGCGAGCAAACCAGAGATCTGTTCCTCTTTGCTGGTGGCATGCTAAGCAACAGCAAGATACTTCATCTCACTATGGTCCTCCTTCCATCCATCGTCTGTAGAGTCTGTAAGTACTCTGATGCTTTTCCTCATTATAATCACAGTCAGGCCTCAACGCTTTTTTAATTTTTTTCTCCTTTGAAACATCCGTACTGCAATAATCAGTGGTGTCTGCAGCACAAGTTCTCAAAACACAACTGGTGTCTCAGAACAGAAAATCCAGGGAATGAGACTTGTCTTCCAGCTCCCAAGAAACAAAAACAATTTATGGCAACTTAGACAATCACTTAGAGGGGAAAAGCAGCTATTTTTAACTATTTTGCTCAGTGGCTGCACTTGAGGGAGGCTCCCATTTCCCTTCCTCATCTTACGTAGCAGCCGTAACTACTATTTCCTTTTCTCTCAGCTGCTTTCACAAAACATCTGGGCTTGCAGCTTGCAACAACGCACTGTCTTCAGTCTGTCACAGGTTCAAAGCAAAAGCCGAACAAGTTTTCCAAACCAACCTCTGCCCTGCAGGGCAGCAGGCAACTTTACTTTTGAATGCATCTATTTCTGTTCCACACAGAAATAGCAGGCTTGAATTAGGTAAGGGCCTGAACAAGAACCAGCAGGCCAGTCAGGGGATCCAGATTTAAGCTGCTGGTGTTCTGCGCTGCTGGTGCTCCTAAGTGCAAAGGAGATGCAGCTCTCACGAACGTATTTTGATTGTGTTGCTTAACCACTGCTACTTGGTGTGATCGTTTGCACTTGAGACAATTTTAACCAAGCGCAGGAATCTGTAGAGACAGGCAGCACTGTATGAGTTGTCAGCTCCTGATAACCAAAAGCAAATATTTGGTGGATCATTTAAGAGGAATTCAAGAGCTTCTCTCTCGTAGTATCATTGCTAAAGACCTGGTTAACTCTGACTCTAGTTTAATTCTGCTTATTTTAAAGCTCCAAGAGGTTTATTATCATATGCTAAAACAAGTCTTCTGCACTCCTTAACAGAACTGGATAAATGCTAGCACACGCTAGGTATGGGACAGGGGAAAGGAACTCTGTCTTCCTGAAACGGAGACACTGGAGACGAGGACAGTCTTTGTATTCACATTTGTATACATTTTGTTAATAAAAACCGGAAGGATAGGAAGGGTAGAGCAAGCAATGGCTACAGCGGTTCTAAGCTAACTTCCAAATCTTGATCTCATCAGGCTTGCACAATACAACTCTAAACACAAAGATGAGAATTCAAAATAATTCTAGCAGAACTACAAGGAAAGGCATCCGCTATCACACTACTTACTAGATACGGTCATTAGTGCTCTCCAAGAGAGCACAATTATTTTCTTTTTGAATTGTCACACCCTCCCTCCCCTCCATACAGCAGTTGACAATACTGAGAATAATTTTTTTTCTACACACGGTGAAAAAAATCTATTACCAGCTTGCCCTTCAGAAGTCCTCAAACCTTCTAATAAAATGTGCTATATAGGAGAAACAGTTTGGAAATCTGTGGCATGGAACCTGTATATTCCCCAAGGACTGGAGTAGCCCCTTCACACAATTTTACCCTAACTGTCCCCCTCCCCAAATCCTAACCAAAGCTTCATAAGATTCTTTCAAAAGCATTATTTAAATATATATCTGAAATTGCTCCCTTAATTACTCAAGCTCATGCATGTTTAAAAGAAGTTTAGTAGATGAGCCACCTCTCATGGGCTATATTGAGCCAAGCTTATGCAGGCAGTTACTGTTCTATACTGCCTCTAATCTCGCCCCATTGCATTTCCCCAGAACAAATTATACATTCACAAAGGACGAAGTCTATCAAGATTCTCCGAGTTTGTGTTCTGCAAGACAATAAAAGCAGAAAAATAAACGAGCCGCACTTTTAGAAAGCATACCAGAAGAGTCAGGGAAGCTAAGCATTCCTTTAGGAAAGAATAAACTTCAGTCTTTTGCACTTCCTTTATGCATCCCAGTTGATCTGAGCACTTATCAAAGATCTCTTTTCAGTAACATGATACAACTCGTTTCTTTTCATTAAAGCAAAGAAATGCATAAAACAGCAATGTTCAAGTTTAAATAAAAATGTCTTTTTACAATAACGGGAATAAGTGAAAATGAAGAAGCACACATGAAGAACCCCTCCAAACTGGAGGATATGGCATCCAAGGGGAAAAAGGAAGCAGGAAGGTCTGCAACTGTGAAAGTCTATTCTCTCTGCAGAGGAAAATACTTTATAAGAACTGTCACAATTATGCACAAAGTAGCTGAATTAAGGTCAGACAGATAGTTATAACAATGACATTTTTTTGTTTTATTGACTGATTCCAGGTTTGTTCTTAATGCTCTGCTTTTAGGCAATTCTGGTTTTGCTAGTAAAGACAGAACTATAGAATTCTGCTCATCCTCTGCTAAATACATTTGCAGCTTCCCTTCAAGTGTTCCACTTGGATCTCAAACTGCAGAGGGGTTATCATCTCCTGCTCAAGCAGAACAATCTACAAGGGAGAAGGAATGATGTCCACAAAGCCTGAGAAGATAAAATATGAAGTTACAGTGGAAATTTACTGTATATCAACTATTCCGCAGCAACTTTGCATATTCATGCTCACAACTTCTTTCCAAGAGCTATCTTAGAGTTACTGCAGGTTAGCAGCATGCACACAGGTAATTACAGCAAAGCAGTTGGCAAACTATTTAGTTTCCATCTGAGCTAATCCTGTTCCTTTCTATCTCTTTGTTTCCCCACGCTGACAAGGTGCATCTCATTGCTTGTGCCTCCTATAGTATGAGGGGCACCTGCTACTCACTGTTTGTCCTTTTTTAAGAGAAAAAAAAAAAAAGGAAAATTAAAAAAAAAAGACCTTTCCTTGGAAACCTTGTCTGAAAAAGTCAAAGCTCACCCTACTACTCATCAATTAAAATAGGGAGAGGAGTCTCTAATAGTGTTTCCTAATAGTTTTTGCTATAAAAGTGTACTTCAAACTTCCTCCTACCTCAACTTGGTAACAAGCTTTTCCTTCGATCAAATATAATTACTCAACAGCACTTCATTAAACTATTCCTTTCAAAAACCATCACTCCCATGACATGAGAAGGAACAAACATTCTGCAATCCAGATAGTATCCTTTCAAGTCAAGACCCTTAACTCCAGGAAGAGTATTGCTGCTGACCGCACTGAGCTCTTGACTTGCCTTTCCGTGTGCCCACCACAGCACATTCTTTAGCTGCAAGGTCACTTTTAAGAAGGTGATTAGCCTTCCTTGTTTGGTACAGGATGAATGATGCTCTCGTGCCTGTCTAGACTGAAACCTGATGGAATGCAGTTACCTCTGCACCTTGGATTCCCACACCTCACGGAAGTGAAGCAAGCCCCGGTGTTATCAATTAAGCACTGAAGCTAACTGCTTTATGTAATTGCCACAAAGGAATTTACTATCGGATTCCATCACATACGTCATCCTCATTTGTTATTATATATTTCAGCTAAAAGTAATAACTGTTTGCATGTGGCATTCCTAGATTATTTGAAACTATTTAGTTGCAAGTATATGTTGAAAGCACATGTCAGTAACATAAAGGTAAATTCATTACACACTTCTTCTAACCATCCTAAAAAGAATAACAAAACCAAGGGTGGAGAAGGGTGGGCAAATCTAGGAAACGAATCAAGACACAAATACCTCGTCCTGTAATAACATTGGTAAACACCCAGCCAGGATGTCTAGTTTTATCTGGAGAAGCAAGGATATCGCAATAGGCTTACTTCTCAGTGTTTCCTGACAGTCTCACTAAAATGCCTGATCTCCAAAATCTGTGTCATGTTCAAAGAACTAACTGTAAATTTGTATAAATT
Source organism: Chlamydotis macqueenii (assembly GCF_036417535.1). Taxonomy (NCBI): domain Eukaryota; kingdom Metazoa; phylum Chordata; class Aves; order Otidiformes; family Otididae; genus Chlamydotis; species Chlamydotis macqueenii. The sequence continues at coordinate 29,650,198 of NC_141561.1, forward strand.
AATAAAGTATTCAGAACACTGGAATACTAAAAAGGCTGGTGAGATTACTAACCCTTCTCCCACCCTTCCAAAACCACTCAAGAAAATCAAGTTGTTGTCCATGATGCTACTTTGACAATATCTGCATCTTTTTGCAGACCTGCACTTCTTCAAGACAAAAGACTCCTTGATGACATCCAAATAGTTCCTTTCACATTTAACTCTTCCATTCCTCAGCACGACGCAATTCAACATCCCTTCCACTGCATTCCCTCTTCAATGCCTCTAGATTTTCTCAGTGAAGTGACTTTTGCTCAGAATATGCTTGCCAGTCTCATATATTATGGCACTACTTATTATTCAAGCGTCTTAGGACCTCAGTGCTTTTTATTTTTTCCCTGCACATGGGAAAGGGAGAAAAAAATATTCTTGCATTCTCAAAGTGAAACCATCAAGTTGTTTATTATATTATAATTGTATCACTAGTCTTCCTTATTTTACACATCCTCTCCTAATTTTTTCAATTTATTTACTGTGTTGTGCGACATCTGGACTGCATATTCCTGTGCCCAAGGATCATATCTTCAATTTTAGGTAGCCTTATAAGCTCTGCATACAGATTAGTAAAATAATAATCAGGAGTTTATTTGTTTTGGACACAAACTTTCTATTCCACTACTTCTTAAAATAAGGGAAGCTAAATTTGCTGACAGCTTAATTAATGGTACTACTTCTCTGACAGGAAACAATAAAAGCAAAAAAAGTCTCTGTATTTGCCGTTTAAGACATTTCTAAATTTGTACTGAAAAACTCAGGAAAAAATATTTACTAGATTTTAAATTCTTAGCTAAAACAATGTTAAACATCTGTTGCCAAATAATTGTGTTCTGCTGCAACAGCATTAACTACTACAGACTAAATTTAACTAAAATTTAGTTAGGCTAGATTCATGTTGGTATAACTGAAAGATAATTATTTAACAGGTCCTAGTAGAATCCAGATGTAATTAATAAGTATAAAGTTCACCAGTCACACAAAATAAGGTGTTTATACGGACTTTTTGGAAATTAAGAATACCAAGCAAACAGCTAATTTGCTAGTTTTAAAATATTACGTTTTAGCAGTGAAGCAGATTGATACGCTCGAATTTTGGTAAAATACTGAGTTCATTAGGATATATACACATACAGGGACACACACACACACATATGTATTACAAGTCATCTTCACTGTATCTATGCAATATACACTAGAATGGGGGATTTGCATATGTTCTATATAAAAAAGTTTACAGAGTGATCCAAATACTGCTGCACTGGCCATGAGAAATTATTTACCCTAATTTAAGCGGAAATAAAGTGTTTCCACTTTTTTTTTTTTTTTTCACTCATTTAGATTCACAGAGTCATTCATGCCAGCCTGCAGAACAGAGTAAGAATAGCACAGGACGCTGGAACAAGTTCTTCCACTTCTCAGCGAAGTCCTACTCAAACACCAGGAGGAAGCCTTGCGAGACAGGAGCGTGCGCCCCAACCCAGCGCTTGTCTCCCGTTACAGCTGGCAGAGCCCAGGCCTCTGTGGCTATTTCAATCATGGCAGCTGCTCCGGCTACAGCTCCCCGGCCTGGGCCATTACAGCTAGAAATAAAAGAAAAGAACTTCAAACATGCAAACATAAGAAACCGATACCGTGGTGGCATCCAGACAAACTTCACTACAGGGTTCCTTTTATCCTTCTCCGATTGCAACCAAAATTATTTTCATACAGAAAGACTGTTCTTGGGCTAAGTGCCTGCTTTGCATACACATGGCAGTCCGACAGCATAACTAAAAAGATAGGTCCTACAATTTTCCTACTACAATCTTAGCTTTTTCTCAGCTTACTATATTGGCTCTACTTACCATTCGTATCTCAGACAGCTAAATATAATGAATATTTAGCCTTAAGAACCAGTAATCATAAAAAACTTAATCTTCAGCTAAGAAGGTCCCTTGTCCGCAAACAAATATAATAAAATAATTTCTAGAGTTTAGCTTTCAAACAAATAAAAGGACTGGCAAAGTTCACACCATATAACACATGCCCACAGTGTATAATACAGCTGCACTAAGATTTTTGCAACTTAGAAGGTACAGGAACATAAAGCACCTCAACTAAATCAGCTTTACTGATTTCCCTCTGAAGGATAGCATCAGAAGGAAGGACTAATTTTCAAATAGGTTCAGCAACAAACTAACTACAACACAGAACCACTCCATCACTAACAAAAGCAAACATCTTTTAGCAGCAGACAACTAAATATACTCCTGTAAGATCCTTTATTTAATAAAAACAATACTATAGAAAATAGCTTGAACAGCAACACAACCCACTACTTTTCCTGATGTATGTTTGTCAAGTCTACCAAATTCCAGAATAGCAAAGGCTTGTGGATTAGGTTAAATCCTTAGAAAACCTAATTAAGGTTCTCTAATATGGATGGGCTAGGTGTTTTGTTCCAAGTATCTACCCATGCTGCTTTTGTTTCAGAAATAAAACATTTTATTTTTAACAAACTAAGCCAAACCGAGTAAGTCTGACAAGGCAAGTACTTATTGTATAAAAGCAAGAGCAGTAGAGCATGTTTAGTCAGTCGTTTTCATCACTGAACTACACTAAAGCTTCTCACACTAGGTGAGCCTGACCTTTGTGACTTATACGCAAGGAAATGTACCTCACACCAAGAACGATGAGCCTGGGAAACGACATTGCCAACAGCCAACACTTTTATTAATTAAGTACTGCATTCTCCAATGTATAAATTAAGGAGCCCAATTAATACACATGACCTACGATTATACTTTCAGTCATCTCACAAAAAAAAAAACCCTCCTTTTTCCCATATTTTCTTACAGCCATCCTGCTCACAACTCAAAATAGAAGAAGTGTATATCTAGTAGAACAAGGAGCATAAACGTAGTATCAGCTTTTGGCTAAATGTAATAGTAAGAGCTACTGCAAGCATTACCTATCCTGCTCGCCAATAACAGCCAGTACAGCAACTCAGAGGTTCACTATATCGCTAGCTGTGCCATTGTCTGCCATTTACTCCAACCCAACAGGTGACAGTACGTGCCTTTCCATTACTCCTGCTTAACACAAATAATAAAAGTACTTTTCATGCACTTTACAGGTTCAAGTAAGTTACAGCACCGTTGCAAAAAGAGTATAAAAAAGTTCAGTGTGTGGGATATCTGAACTAAAGCTAAGCATATACACAGGATAGTCAGTTAAATCCAGCTTTAAAAACACAAAAAACAATGCATATCATAAACTGCAAGTTACTCACACACACTATGAAGTCATAAATGGATAACAGCCATTCAGTAAAGTGATCTGGGCATTGTTTTGAACATTTTGTTAAAAAAAATTGCCTGCTACACTGTCTCAGAAACACAAGTTGTTCCACAAGCTGCAGACTAATTGCCTATAAACATGCCCTTTCTCCCACACTTCTTACTCAACTCCCATCCCTCCCACAAAAGGGATCCCCAGTTCTCCTCTAGATCTCCTACGGCACGCCGAGTGAACAGAAGACAAAATATACTGTGCTTAGACCAGAATGGTGGATGCACCAACTGGCTTGCCAGCATCCCTGCACTGACTGGGCAGCCAGCTTTAACCAGGGCTGAGTTTTGCTCCGCGTTCCCCTTGGGAGACCTCTACCTTGGAATTGTCTCCTCTACTCAGTTTCGAGTTTTCATGAAAACAATAGCAAATGAATCTCTTGAGACTTTCAGTGTCTTTCACATATGGTTTAAATCTGTCAGCAGATTATTAAATTAGTGGTGGAGACGGAAGGGTTCAGAGATGGCAATGACAGTCTTCTGTGCCCATAGTACTTATTTTTCCCCTCCCTTTCTCACAGAGATAAGAAACAAAAGAGGAAATACAAAGTACAGAGATATGCAGAAGGTAGACACCTTTAGAGTTCAAAACAAAAATGTGATTTAATGCAAACACAAGATGGCAATCAACAAAACTGACACACTCCAACGACTTGAAAAAAAAATGCCATCAGCACCCAAAAACCTTGTGGTTTCCAAACTTAGGAGACTGAGGGAAGGGGAGGAGGGTAAAGGTATTATCTAAATTACTAGGTCTTTCATTCATTCTCACAAGAGAACAGAAATCTTCAAAACTGCTATCTACAACTACCTTTTCTTTCTCTACCCCAGTGGAAAAACTTAGTTCTATCACACAACTGCAGGCACTTATTCTCTAAACAAGTCTGACAAATGTAAGACACCATCTCTGGCTGTCTAATATGCTGTCTCTCTAATGGTTCTCATCCCACTGCAAACCAGACTGAATTCTTCATCCTTTCAAATCTCTCCTGTCCAGACAGCCTCCTCCTGGTCACACACCCAGACTGACCTCTCCTATCAGATTCCACGCCTGCAGCTCAGCCCAGCTTCCAGCTCTGCAACTAACAGAGCCCTTGAGTCAAGAGGGCACCATCAGAAATCTGAATTTCAGGAAGAGCATGAGCTTTCAACAATTTTTTTTTTTAAATGGCAAAAATTCCATTTTAAAACATTAGTCAACTCAAGCTTCCTATCACAAATTACTGTAGCCAAGTCTGAGACACTAGGCTTCAACATATGAACTTCTCAAGACTGATGTTCCCTGGCAATTGTCCGCGTGTGTACTCCATGCTATATGTTCAGATGGATTACCACATATTAATTAAGGCATGTCTTAAACAGTCCTGCCTTAGAATAAAAGTGGGAAAAAAATAAAAACTACTTCTGTTGCATTATGAAAAATCTGACGATTAAGCTCTGTAACAGGACAAACTACCTAGACAGGCTGTGAAATCCCTCTTCACTGGAGATTTTAGACAAACATTGTTATCTGTACTTATGCAACCAGACCATGAAGGAAACAGAAGAGAAGTCACTTCCAGGCTTACATTTCTGTGAACTTACATTTCAGAGAGGGAAAAAAAAAAAAAAGAAAGAAAGAAAAAAATCCGAACATTTCAGTATTCAAACTGATTTTCTGTTTTGGTGAACAGTTCTACTTCACTTATTTTTAAATTCAAATTCAAGCAGTGAGCAGTTCCACTAAGTCTACAAGCTTAATAAAATTAATACGGAAAACTGCATGCAAGCTATGCACAGATTCCTATCTTACCCAACACAAAGCATCACCAAGACTGTTTTATTCAGGGCATAAACATTTTGTTCCAAATGAAACTCTACACATTGCTTGCACGCAGCCCTGGCTGGGAAAGTTAGATTCTGCTCAGAAAATTACAGCATGTTCATGGCACAGCCAGACTGAGTCCAAACACAATATAGTTCCAGTGACAGAAAGCCATGCACTCTATCGTCAGGAATATAACATTTCTGAAGAACGTAATATACTGACTTTCTCTTGCCTCTGGTGAGCAAAGCAGAGGAAGGTGGTACCTCCCAAGGAAACAATGCCACTGACTATAGAAACTACTGAGAAATACTTAATTAAATATAAAAAGGCAGGGGGGACAATGATGTAAAAGTCAACAAAGGATTTGTTAGAGAAGTTTGTAATATGTGCTAGAGTGTCATCAAAATAACCACTTATACAACGTTGACCAGAAGAATAATTACAAGAAACAGTTACGTTTCCCTCTTTGTCCAGGGTGAAGTGAAGTTTGCCTTCCTTCATGAGAGAATGACAGGCAGACAATTTAGCCAGCCTTTTACACATGGTTCCTTTGAGGGTAAAGCCATTCATACTGACGCGAGATATCTATGTAAGTCGCAGGGCTTGAAATTTGGGCTCCTTGACAATCAGATGAATGCAGCTTCCATTTCCTCACAGGGTATGCCTACACTGCACAGCACAGAAGTACTGAAGTTTGCTTGGGAACTGGAAGCAGCTTAGCTGAAGTTTCACAGAGGTTCATCCAGGCTGATTTACCTAATGGCAAAAAAAGGCTCTTCTCAGCTTCTCTGTGCAGAATCCTGTGCTTTCACAGCTACACTGTTTCCTTACACAACTAGACAGTTAATGAAGCCCTAGCCTGGCATACAGGCTGCACTTGTACATGTGGTTATCCATCAAGCATACCAGTCATGCCCCTCAAGCAAACAGTCTGCTTCCATCTGTAGGCTAATATTTCTGAGCCAGCTCCCAAGTGAAGTAGAAAAATAAATTTAATCTTTAGATTACACCTGAATGAACCATAAACAACGGGGATAGCTCTAGCAAAGAAACAGAAACTGAGGTACAGATTGGTTTTTTTAAAGCTGTTTATTATGCAAGATACATGGAGTCAGTTACTAATTCAAAACACTGAATTTGAGGAACTGAGCTGAATAGGCAAAGGAGGCCTTTTCTCATGTCACACAATTCATATTTCAAGCTAATTATGTTGAGACACTAAAGTAACTTTAACTGGCAAGATACAATTAGATAAAGATGCTTCAGTTCACTCATTTTAATTAATAATTAAAATGATCATTAAAAAAAAATACTTCAATCCCTACCCAATTCCATTCACACTAAAAATTTTGTGGCCCTGCTGAACCACATAGATACAGACTTATGAAAGATTCCCAAAGATAAAAGGACATTCTGTTTGCTGTAATTTTCACTTTATACTTTCCGCAAATAATTTACACATTAGACTATGGAATGCTGTCTACCTTGGACATGTATAAAGAAGGAAAAGTGGTTTACTATTGCGTATCACAGAAGGCAAGCAAGTGAAACAAGGAAAGATTACATCTTTAATATCAGGTCCATACAAACACCCAAACAAAATTCTTTAGCAATATTGGGTAACAGCTCAAAGGTTCACCAACCACCTCTTCAGGCACAACCCTCACTAACCCTAACTAACACATTTGAATCCTTTAAAATATACGAGTGTATAAATATGTCTCATAGTTCTAAATAAAAAATTTAGTAAGAGGTGTTTCAAGTCATTTGAGAAATAAAGAACAAAGTGTCACAAACCATTTTTTTCAAACATTACTTTTTAAACCACTCCAATTTTTATCAAAGACTAGTATGGGTAAAATGTCCTTACTGTAGTATTTCTCTTTATAAGGACTAATATATTATTTAAATACAGACTTACCAGATACTTGTTAAGATCTGGATTTTATGGAAGAAGCTAGTAATATTTTCCCTCTAATAATCAGCAAATAATTCTGAATCTAGAGCTAGTTCTTTATTATATCTTCAATTACAAAGGTGAAGGAAGAACTACCTTCTTCATTCATACTCCAGATTATGAGTGAAACTGTCATCTACAGCCCCACCATAAGATTTTTGTTGTCATCTTCTTTATGCACGTTTACATCTTTCCTTTCCTGCCCATAGTAAGCCTAGGTCTTTGTGGAGCCCTCCCCAAGAAGGTCCAGATATTCTCCTCCAAACAGACATTTACAAACCTGTTCTGAAAATACTTTCCCTCTGATGTCATGATTTTGCATTTATAAACACTCAATTCTCTACACTGCTGAGATATAGTATCCATTCACTAATCAGAAGTAAGAATTAATAGGGGTTTTCAAAGCTACAAAGGCAGCGTTTCCACTCTGATGGGAGTATACACTTCATACTTTGGGGGAGGGGAAGAGAAGAAAGAGTGTTGGCTCTTTCATGAACATAAAAGGGCAGAATTACACATTAGTGTAGCTTCCCCATGTATAGACATTTTTTTTCTGAAATGCAGTGTAAACTTAAAATCAACCGTTAGTTACTTCAACTAAAGCTCAAATCAGCCATGTAATTACTTCTACAGAGGATTATAACTAAGGTTTTTCAAAATGTGGATTGTTAAAATTTCACAATTAACAAACAAATCACAATGGGAAAATAGGTTTCTGTTCACAAAACAATCAAACAAGCTGGCGTTGTTAATATCCTTTTAACAATGCAAAATCAGAACTGAAATACTGGGAATGCTGTTGCCAGGTCAGGATTGAGGTGAACCGGCAAAACCGTGCAAATGGGCTCGTACTGCACCTGCCCAGCCCTTGGCCTGGTTCAAACCTGTACTTGCTCCTTCAGTAACTCTTCTCCCTCAACACGGCAGATAAATTACCAACCTGATGAAGTTTTCACAAAGGGGGAAAAAAAAGCCTACACTTTAAAAAAAATATATTTAAAAGAGAAGTTGAGATGCTGGGCATTCTTGATTCATACATGCTTTAATATCGAGACTTCTGACCTTCAGAAGTCCCTTCTTCCAGAAAAAAAAAAAAAAAAAAAAAAAAAGAACAAAAAAAAAAGGAAAAACACTCCTCAGAAACTACCACAGAGAGATGCTGCAGACATCAGTCTAAAATAATGGCAGTCAAAGGTCGGGATGATATAGGCATCAATCTTTTCATTTAAATATCTTCCTGAAAGAGACCTCTTAAAAAGCAGAAGTGAGAAAATCAGGGACTATACAGCCAGAGCGATGAAGAAACTGCCTAAACATGTACCATTTACAGGATTTTCCTAAAGGTGACACTAGGTATCTTCAACTTTGACAAATAATTCAATTTTAAGACCTCACTGAAATGTAATATGGAAACTACCATCAGCTTGTTGGGTCATCTCAGCAAGATATAGAAATTTTCTTACAAGGATTCATTTATGAATTATACACATCAGATTACAAAATAACACTAAAAAAAGCAAGCACTGCAAATTGGATGCCAATTAGTCAAAAGACACCAGAGTCCTAGGAGTCTTCCAAAACTGCTGGAAAATGCATACAGCAGGAAGAACTGCCTAACAATGCTGGGTAACACTCAGAAGGCTCCAACATGCTAATCTGTCACCATGACAGAAAACCAAAGGATACCAGATCAACACACATCTCTCTTCCAATACCACAGCCAAACATCCGACATATCTGACAATGAGCTTCCGAGCAAAATTAAAAATAGGTCTCCAGTTTCCAAAAATATGAATAAGGATCATCTCAGCATATATGCTCCCAACTTCTTGTTAAAAATAAAGAGCACTCTTCAAGATCTTTCAGCGTTCCTCAACAGTATTTTGTGTTACTGCTCTATAATCAAGCAACAATAGAAATCCCTAAATTTTTGTTTCACATCTCTCCTCAAGAAAAAAAACGTACATTACAGTAAGTCTGTGATAAAACTGCAGCACATGTTTAAGGCCCCTAAAAGCACCAACGCTGATAAAATTAAAAATGGCTGTGCCCAAAGATCCCACAGCGAAAAAGCACAGCTCTGCTGGCGATTAAAATATATATTAAAAATTCCTGCATTACCTTACAAAGGGCGAGGTATGCAAAACAAAAAGATTATATATTTTTCCAAAATTGAAATAAGTTATTAGACAAGAGAAGCAGATCTAGGCGAAGCACACATGCTGAATGCAGGCCGAGTTCATTTGCACAATAAAGCAGATTTTATTCACCGAGACGCTTAACGTATCGGGATTTCAAAACTTTATCGGGCTTCGCCGCTGGAAGAGATGCACACACCACTTTTTAAGGAGACACAGATGTGCCCAAATACCAGCGGACCCCACCCCCCTTCCCTCCGCCAAAATGGCTAGTTCGTTACACCCACTGGCTACTTACCAGCCGCAGTGCTGAGCAGCAGGGTGGCACTGGAGAGCAGGAGCACCAGCACAAGGTGCTGCAGTGAGGCAGTCATACCTGGGGAAGCCAAGGATCGAGGCAGAAGGAGGAAAAAAAAAAAAAAAAAAAAAGGAGGGGAAAAAGCCCCGACGAGAGGAATTTCCTCCTTCTTCCGCGCAGCCTTCCTCAGCTCTCTCGGTTTACGACCCCGTCTGGAAGGGCAAATGGCAGATGAGAGGCGCCGTCTTCGCTCTCACTCCATTACACCCGCCTGCCTTCATGTCTCGGGAGCCGGCACCGCTTCGCGGACCCCGGGGAAGCGCCTGCTCCTGCCTGCCCGCCCCGGGGCATCTCCCCCCGCCGCGCCGGGAACCGAGCTTGTTTCCTACGCGGCTTCCCGGTACCGAAGAAACAGCCCGGCGGCGAAGGACATATCCAGACGCGAGCCCGCGCCTGCAGCAGCGTCAGTCAGAGCAGTCCCCGTATCCGACCAGAGCGCGGATAACGAGCTCTACGGGCTCACAGCAGAGCCGCGTCCCATCCCGCCAAGGCTCTCGGTCTTCTCCACGCCGCCTCAGGCGCCCGGGAAGGCGGCGGCGATTCCCTCAGTCCCTTCGCGGTGAGGTGCGGCCCCCTCCGCTCTCACGGCCGGGGCTGCGGCCGCATCTCGGCCCATCTGCCTCCCCCGCCGGGCGGGCTCCACCGCGTACCCCCGGCCCCCCGCCACGGAAGCGACACCACCCCCGGCCACCCCGACAAAGGTGGGGCCCGGAGCGCGGGGCGGCGGGAGGCGAGGCCCCTCCTCGGCGGCTCCAGCTGCGAAGGCGCTCGGCTCCTCTCCGCGGGCGGGAGCGCGACGGAGGCCCTTCCCCGCGCCGGGGGAAGGCGCTCTCCCCTCCTCTGCTTCCCTTCCCGAGTTTCCACAGCGCCTGGCAGCCCCCGGCCCGGCCTCCTCCCTCCGGTGTCCGCTCGCCACCGGGGAACAGCTCAGCCCCTCCGCGCTGCCAGCGACTGCCCCCGCCCCCCGCGCCGGGCTCGCCGGCGAGGGGCCGCGCCGCGCTCGCCGGCGAGGGGCCGCGCCGCGCCGCTCCGCCTCCTTCCCGTGCCCGCCGCCGGCTGCGGGGCGGGAGCCGAGGGCCGGAGCTCGCGCCCCCTCCCGCCCGCCGGCACCAACGGCTCTCCCGGCTCTAGACACAAAGGGGAGTCGCTTCAACTGCCAGTCTGGGCGCCCGGCCCGGCCACGCCCCACGCCCGCCGTCAGCGGCGGGGCCGGGCGCCGCCGCGCCCCTGACCATAGAGGTGGGCCTCCAGGTAGGTAGAGAAGTGCTCCGCACCGCCATGTTGCGGGAGGAGGCGGGCGGCGGGGACAGCGGCCTGCCGGGCTGGTAAGGCCAAGGGCAGCGGTAGGAGTAGGAGCGCTGTGTGAGCTAGGCCCAGGCCTCGCCCCGGCTGGCACGGGTGAAGGCCGCGGGCGGCCACCCCCGGGCAGCCTGCGGGAAAAACGTCTGAGAGCCCATCAGCAGGGAAGCGTCCGCTCAAGGATCACAAAACCGCGCTTAAACGAAAAAAAAAAAAAAAAATCTTTTGCAGGCTCTGAGATTGCATCAGCTTTGAACTCTATGGCCTTCCTTCCAAAAACCCCGAAGCTTGTGCCTGCTTCTCTACTTCAGGCCCCTGTTGTCACAGTCCCTGCAGAGCTCCGCTACAAGCCCTGGCGAGAGTACCTACTTCCTCTCCTCCTTAGTGAACCACCCCTGCATTACAGGAGCTTCCCAGGCAAGTTCACCCAGCTCATACAGCTTCAACCACCTGACTCTCCCAAGCAAAACCATTATCTGCCTCTTAAATTAAAGAGATTTTATGATTTCAAAACAAAGATAAAGTCAGCCCACTGAGCTGTTTGTGTGCTTTAACCTTCGCTATATTGCACGGGACCAAAGAGATAATTGAGGCCAGCAGCTGATGGGAGAACTGTGACTGGAATGTAGTGTCTGATGTTCTGGCCTAGCAAGGCTCTTTCAAACAAGTTCTACTGGGTGTAGCACAGAAGAAGGTTTTTAAAAACATCATGCACACAGAAGCCATCTTCATATCTAGGCTTGTCCAAAGGGTCGACTGTGGGAAATGCTTCCCTGTGCCTAAATTCCTACACCAGTTTCAAGAATGGGGTACAAGAAATACATATTTAAAAATCCAATTCCACACCTCAAACTATTAAATGCTACTACATAAAATGATGTAGTTGCAAATCAGTTACGTTTTTAATGATAATAAAACGCTTCTGCATAACTCTGTGCCTCTTTACAAGCCATAACAGGTGAAAGAGATGTAATCCAATTTTTGCATCATCAAGAGAATTATTAAATAAGTTCTAATAGGATTTTTATCATGAGGCTTCAGCCAGAGACATAGTTTGACATTCCTAGGGTCAAGCTGAGTTTATGTGGCTGATAGTTATAAAAATGTTTTAAAAGTTTGTTAAATATCTTTACTTTCACTCTATGCAGATCTAACATGGATATTGGTGAGAGATAATAAAATCTAGAATCCCAGATTGTAATTTGTATTGCCACTTTCCAGAATGGCAACCACATGTTAACCACACTATCCTTCCTGTTATTTGTGGAATGTGAACTGTCAAGAAATAAACTTTAGAAGAAGGAAAAAAAAAAAAACAAAAAAAAAACCCCACCCAACAACAAACAGAATAGTTTTACTTCCAAGAGAGGAAAAAAACCCACAAACACAGAGTATTTTTTGTGGGCCTAAAATCCCGTGTTCTCTTCTGGTTCAGCAACAATGCAACAGTACAGCTGTACCTACCAATAAAAGAAGTGAAATCTACTTTCTTCAAGAAAACAAGAATGTAATTGTGTGGGTTACACACCACTTTCACTGTATAGATGGTAAAAGAAAATTACTGTAATTGTTTATGATGCGTATCAAAACCTGCTTAGCCTGAAGTAAATGACAGAAGTCTTGTTTGCTTTAGTGGTTCTAGTTTTGGCTCATTAATTAATACTGAAGGTTCTTCTCCACAAGAAATGGTACGGATATTCTACCCTAAAATACTTAACTTTTCTTTTTTTTGTCTCCACAAAATGGATTGGATTTTTGTTCTGTTTTCCTAGAAAGAAGGAACAAGGCGTGCCATTTTTAATACAATTATTTCCTCTCAGTTTCACAAAATCTCAGATCCTGATCAAGAAACCACCCTTGTGAAGGCCATGGGGCTGTGGATCTGCTTCGCCTGAGCTTATATCAGGTCCTTGGGCTAATCTCCCAGACTTGCAATCCCAGCAGTTAGCAAGACTTTCTCCTCCTTCCCTACCCTATTTTGAATTTTGCGAAAGACCTTCTCCTCAAGGGCCAGGTCCCTCCTGCCCCGGTGCGACTGTGGAGGCTGCGAAGGGTCGCCGGGCACACACCGATGCCGGGCTGCAGAGCTGGAGCCACTGCACTCCTGTTTCTTTGGAGCTGGCAGGGCTGAGGAGGGGCTGACCCTTGCTTCACCACACAGATGTAGGAAGTAATCACTGCTGTCTAAGCACAGAAGCAGCTTCCTTTTCCCACGGTGGTGGGAGGAAACCAGAGATCTAAACTGTCACATTCAGACTCACTCATTGTTATATGCTTGGATAAGAACATATTCTTTCTGTGATACTGTTTTATCTGTAAGCTAGGATTTTGCTAGCCTAATATTCAACGACGTCAAGTAAGACCCACAGAAAAATACTCAGGATGATGAAAACTTGCAGAGTTGCAGCACAGTAAATCCATAGTGTGGGTTCAGGTAAAGGTAGGCAGGAGACAAGAGAAAACCTGTAAAACTTACCAAGATTTAAAAGAAAATATTCTGACTGAAGCACTGTATTTCCACTAGGAAGAACTTCACCCAATGAAACAACAATATTGAACTTAACAGAGACAAGACTTAAAAACGAGAAGGAGGAGAAAAGACTTTACAAAGGAGATGCTCTTTTCCAACTATGTTCACTGTTCTCACAGTCAGGCAGGGGCAAGGCTGCACCTGGAGGGCAGTCATGGGGCGCAAGGAGGACAGCAGCAGAGGAGGAGCCAGGGGTACGGTGGCTGCAAGCTCCCCGAGATGTCAGTCTGATGTGCACCAAGGCCACGGCAGCAGGGCACATGGGTCTTGCCCTTGGGCACGGGAGCTTTGAATGACACAGCCACATGCAGCACACTGGGGCTGCCCCTATGCTTGAGCAGGGCACCGAGATGAGAAATAAGGCTGACGTGCATCTCAAGTGTTTCCTACTGTCGGTCATGCTGTTGCAGACACAAACATCTTGATATCACTTGCCAATTCAACACTGTACATAAGTGAAATTAAACATGTCCTTGTTAGCAGCATCTCCTTTAAATAACATGTTTACTTTTAATTACCTGCAATATTAAAAACTATGGAATACTCTCTTGAAAGCATGAAAAATCTGTGGAAAATAAAATGAACTACCAAACAATACCTTGAGCTCTGTTTCTTTTTAGAAAGTGCAATTTTCAGGCACTTCTTAAAGATTTCTCAGGATAGATTCACTATTATCCAAGAGTTTTTCAGAGCTGACACATAACTTATCATTGTTAGGTCTCAGGGGACTGTTCTTTTTGACAGGGCCTTTCATGAAGTCAACAAATCAGTTCAAAACAAGGCATAAATTGTATTTGGCTGCCCATCAGCTTGGGCAGAGTGTTCTCTCAGTGCTGTCGTAAGTATTGGGGAAAGAGGGTAACAACATGGCCCAATGTTTAGCTTTTAGGGGATATTTTGTTCCTAATTTGAAAACAAAGCATCCCTGTAGCATTGACTCTGATGCATAAACATATGTTAAAACAACAATCAAGTTGTTCACAGACTTTCCTACAAATATTCTGGATCCTAAGCATCAGATTAATAAATAATGGATTTGGTACAGGTCTCAACCACGAAAGCCTGCCACTCATTACTAAATTAGGCATCTGTCGGCAAGATCATCTCCCCCATCTCACCTCCTGTAACAGTATGTGGAGAGAGAGGCGGTTTCTGATAGCTAGGATCCACCCTTATATAGCTCTCTAGATTTTAATTAACATCCTGAATTGCAGCCAGAACGAACTGAAAAGACAATACTGTCTACTTACAGTCTGCTGAGTTAGCAGCTACACCTTCAGCCACTGCAGCCAAACAAGTAATCACATGCAGACATCATTACCCTCGGAAGTATTCAGTTACTTATTTTATATCAGTGTCGAATCCGGGGTGTCACACAGAGACATTAGCGCGCTCCTGTAAGTCCCCTTGGAGTTACAGGTCAGGATAGCGAGGGTGGTGGCGGGAAGACCATAGTTACAGGGAAGTGGGCACATGATACGCAGAAAGAAAAATGGCAAATCGTCCAGGGACTTTATAAGCAACCTGGACCCAGAAGCACCTTTCTTCAGCATGGACACGTTTCCTTGGGAAAAGGGAGAGGCACTCTGCCCTTCAGAGCCTTCCTGCAACTTACCAGCATCACTTTCACACGTCTGAATTATTGTCAGTTTCTACTCTTTTTCTAGAGCTCAGCTTCATTGTGGGAAAACAGATTCCACAAAAGAGGGACAGAGAGACATCAAGCTGTGACTGAAGCCGTGGAAAAGTCCTTTGTGGGGGAAAGTCAATTCCTTTTTGTTCTTTCTGACAGCAGGAAAAGCACCATCCACAACAATTGGCCTGCCCTGCCAAGATGCAAGACTGGCAAAACCTCCTGTGGCATCACATACCAGAGCAGGCTCTCACATTCACAGTTCTACCAACAGCCTCAAGGAAATGGTAGATCAAAATCCCTGCCTCAGAGGGAAATAATTTCCCCTTTAGTCCAGTTAAATAATCTGTGCCAGACATTACTTTTGGCCTTTAGACTTAGAGGAGTGTGTCTGAAGGCTGTTACGACTTCATTTTTCTTTGTCTCTGAAGCACAGAAAAGAGCACCAACTTTCGAGCCTTTGAAAAAAAAAAAAAATTTGTGAATATGAACTAGTCAGTATTTTCAGACTTGGGTTTTTCTCACTCTAACACGTTGCTGTGTAATCTACTGCAAGATGAACCATACCCTGCAATAAAGTCACGACAGTCTGACATCATCATCATCCTGTATCGGAAGTGAAATTTTGTGCCAGCTTGTTTACCTTTCAACAGGAGACTTTTAATTAATTAATTGAATGCAAAAATTAATTGCCCTACTTTTGTGGCAGTCCCTGGAAAGATTTATTTTGATGTTAAACTTCTTTTATGCTGGTCTTACATTCCCTGGTTTTGGTATAGCGAGTGGTTTCCTTTGGGGAGCCCATAATTGCATGATTGTAGACACGAGGGTCCAGCCTGGAAAAGGAAGGAGGTGGGTGTGGGACAGGTAAGCCTTTGGTACTCAAGGAGAAGGAAGAGGAAGGTGCACACTGTGGGATAAACACACAAAAGGAATATTTTATATCTGAAAGGATTGGCAGTGAAATAGTTAATAGACATTTTTACATTTCATAATACACTATATTTCCCTGTGATAATGAACTACCAACAATGTTCGCAGCAGTTGCTGTCTTGTTTTAGAGATAACACTGCTTAGTCTGTGGAAACTTTTATCTCTGTTTTGGGGGTGGAGGTGAGAGAAACTTTCAAGCTAGCTCTGAGAAGCACCTCCCACTTTGAATTAAGCCTGAAATCATACGTTAAAGGCCCTTTGCAGCTTGCCTCAATCTCTTGGCTTGTTCTTCACAACAGAGAATGGGAAATTTGCTGCAGGGTGTTTATCAGTTCAAAACATCACTTATTCATTAAATCCAACAATGGACTTAGTCAGAAATAGAGATGTAATGAGTTGTGCTGGAATCAACTTTCTGGTCTGTCACAGAGGGGTATGTCATCACCACAGACCTGCAGGGTTTCATTCCTCAGAGCTACTTGAGCCTTCTCAAAGTCATGAGAGGCAGCTGGGATCAGAGCTCCCAGTATCCCCAGCACACTCCTCCTGCTGCTACCTTCCTTTTTTCTTCTCGTTGTGGGGTTGGGGTTTTTTTTGCTGTTGTTGTTTGGGCTTTTTTTTTAATCACCCACTACATGAGCTATTTGTCAGTACAAGCCAGCTTGGTTTTTAAAAGCCACGATTAGACCTAAAAATGTTTCTCTAATCAGCACAATGCTTCTAGCAGAAAGCTAATAAAAATGCCCTTTGAGAACAAAATGAAACCCTCCAATAAAGCCTTGGTGGACCTGCACAGTTTGCCATGGCAGTGTCCGGAGGAAGCAGCCTGTGTGCTATTGCTGGGCATCCTTGAACTCCATGCTAGCTTGACAAGTATCAGACATTTATCTAAAGGAGAGAAGCGGTGTGTACAAAACAGAGTTGTTACTTGTTATTTTCAATTACGTATTTTAATGGCAAACCGGCCATGCATGTAATCACGCCCCAAACATCCTGAGTGGTGGCAGTGGTGGCAGCATTTTCCTCTGGATGATGCCACGCATTTGAGGTGTGAAGCCTCAGTGTTAACTCCACTCCCCAAAGGACACATCATACCCTTGAATCACTCCGACATATTCCTTGCTGCCTGCCGAGCCTGGATGGCTGGTGAGGATGGTGGCACAGTCAGGGTTGCATTTGGCCCCTACCTTTTTTTATCCTTTCTTAGGCAGCTCCTTTGCAGCTGTGGTTCTCCTCTGAGGCTGCTGTTTTAGCGTAACAGGGCACATGTCCCCTTCTCTCCCCTTCTCAGTGTCTTTCAGCAGCTTGCGGTGCATCCTTCGGCCTCTGCTGTTACTTGGCTCCTTGGTTTCTCCCTATTTCCTTCTCAAGGAAATAGGAAGCAGTGTTGAGGGAATAGCTTTTGCTCAGGCTTCTTAAAACAGTTCCCCTTTGCAATGAGAATTTATACATCAACCATGAACCCAACAGCAGAGTTTCTTCAGGTTTTGTCTTCTCTTGCAAAGGTGAAAAACAGTAGAAACAGAGTTAGAAATTAAGTATTTCTTAACCTGGGGCTTCCTGCCACCACAAGCATGATGGCAGAGGGAGCCATGGCTTCCAGGGGAAGGTGTTGCTTCCAGTGTGCTTGCTCAGCATTCCTCTCCTGCATGTGGCCAGCTCCAGGGATATCACCTGGAGAAAGATAAAAGTAAAATTATTACCTTTTCCTACACCAAACAGGAGATTTCTATCCCTTATGCTTCTGCCTGTAAAATGACATCTGTTGCTTGAGAATTTTGAAACTTATTTTTATCTGTGAAGAACATTCCTTCAGATCAAGAAATTAGTCAGTATCTCTGTATGGCCTGCTTGCCTCTCAAAGATTGATTTGGAAAAATAAACTGAACTAAATGCTGCCCTGAAACATCCATCAGGAAATCTCCTTCTGAAGTGATACAGGCCAGACCACAGACTCCAGCCACCCGCACTGGTCCAGAGTTGCTCATGCACGCAGCTAGCACTGAGGGCACTGTTGCTCCTTTCACCCCACACTATCTTCTGTCATTTGAGATGGCAGAGGTCTAGAAAACCTTCAGAGGCCATTTCCAGTCTTGCCCTCAGCTCTCCCTCAGCTTCCCACCCAGGGTCACATCCATGTGTGTGGTCCCTGGGCGAGGTGTGGGCACACAGGGCACACGCTCCCCTCGCCACCCTGGCATGCAGAAGACATGAGCACCTGCACCCCTGAATGGCACTGTGCTGGGCCAGAGCTCCCTGGCAGAGCCGAGCAACGAAGCCCCACTTCAAACGCCCCTGAATTTGGATAATCAAGTGCAGGCACACACAACTGTTACTGAGCCAGAGCTGGGCTTCACTGCTCGTCTCCGTCCCACAGCTGCCCTGATCCTTTGGCCCGGCCACAACAGATACAGGCACAGTGATGGTACAGGGGGGTGGCAGTGACATTTTGTAGGCAACAGAAGACTCCCATAGCCAGCTGCACTGACACTGCTGCACTCAGATGCAACTGGAAAAGGCTCAAAAGTTTCTCTGCGCCTGCCCAGAGGAGCAGGTCCCTGGGGCAGGCCATCAGATATTACTCTGCTCAGAAGGAAGCATCAAGTCCTGTGGTTTTTTTTCAGCTTAGCCAAAAGCTGTAAAGCAGATTTTCTCCTGCCCTCCGCTAGCATTCAGACCTCCCCTGCATGTTTTGTTGATGAAATCTCTCACCCCAATTCGGGAGATAGCAGTGTTTGCTAAACATGCTCTGCCTTGCTACCAGAAGAGCTTTTGACCTTGTCCTGTCTTCTTCCTGGTGTTTGGCAAATACTTATCAGTGCTTGCAGTGACCTCCAGCCAGATAGGCAGAAAGCTTTGGAGCCAAACATGTGCACAAATAATTCCAGGGGCAGATGTTACTACTGTATTATCTCCTTCTGTGGTTTCTACAGATACAAATAGTTAATACATGTTGCAGTTCGCAGCCCCTTTCCCTTTAGCACACCAAGGAGCATCTTCCTTCAATTCGGGGCTGTTAAACACATCGCAATAACAGGGGCCTTCAGTCTGGTATTAGCCTGCGTCACCAAGTGTATCCTACCCTCAGATGAAACAGAGCTCAAAGCAGCCAAAGCCACAGATCAGAGTACTGACATCTTTAGCCGAGAAGGTCATCATTTAATCACCCTTCCCAAATTAAATGAAACAGAGGCTGCTCTGTGCATATCCAAACATAGCACCCCCTCTCTTCAGCTTCTCCAAGCTCCTGCAGCTCAGACATGAGGTATTTTTCCACCCTGACACATAGAGGTCCAAGCCTGCTCAGAGTTCATTCAACTCGAAGAGCAGCAGTTGACTCACTTCCAAAAAAATAAGACTATTATGGCTGGAGACTATTATGAAAGCCTGTGTGAAGCTGAGACCAGATGTGTGCTCTGCTTACTCCAACTGTTGCTTAAAGCAAAGCCCTGGTTTGTTTTGTTTTTTGAACTAAACAAAACAGAGGATTGACAGGAATTAGGCCTCATCTGTAACAAGAAAGATTTTTCTGATGTTTGTCTGCACTGCCATTACAGATGTGTAGCTGGGCTAGGAGCACACACCCACCAACAGTGCTGCAGCAGCTGCCAACCTCCTGCCAGGGCAGAGCAGCTCTCACAGGGTGGATGGAAACATGGAAGGAGCCCTTAGATGATAGGATGGACATGAATGGGGATGCCGTCCCATTTAAGTTCAGCTCCAAGAATCAGCTTCTTGTTGTTGGGACTTTCTGTTATTGTTTCAGTAGGATGCTCTGTATTGTCCCCTGGAAATTAGAGCGATTACAAGGCTGCAATAATTCTTTGCATTTACAGCAAACCGTTTGTCAGAGGATCTCAAAGCAACTTGCCAGCAAGAACGGGCACAACCTCACACTGTGCCTGTGAGATAAGCAAAGGATGGAATAGATCAACTGCTTAAAAGCACACAGCAGCTCTGTGGGATGAAGGAAAAATAAGAAAAATATATATCCGTTTGAAACTGTACAGGATATTGTAGAGAGGCAGCCTGGAAGGCTGCCAGGATGCTGAAATTGCCACCCCTACACAACCATGAATACCATGGAAACCAGTGGGGCACCGGCAGGCAGGAAAGGAGATCAGCTGAAAAATGGCTTTCCACTAAATGCAGCCGAGCTGGAACGCTCCTGCTCTCCTGGCTGAAGGAGGAGTACGTGCCCAGCCACCAGTGCTGCTGCCCATGGGAGCAGGGCTCCAGGAGAAGGTTTTTCCCAGCCTGCAGTAAGGTTGCTTTCCCAGTGGCAGCTGGTGGATAACAGCAAAGCGGGATGGCTGAAGACTGCTGTATCATGTCAGCTGTGGCATGGAGGTAATGGAAACCCTGACTGCCAGGTAAAGCTTCAACACGTGCTGGGAGGTGTAGGAAGATGAAAGTAAGTTGACACCTGAACGAGGGAAGGAACATGCACACGCAAGCTCCTGCATGCCCTGTCTGGTGAGACACGATAAGGAGGCACGAAACACTCAACAGTAATAGTAGTTTTCCCCCCGAACACCAAGAAAGCTCACAAAAGGATTCCTTTAAGCTAAGCAAAAGTAAGGAAAGGAAAGAGGCCTGGAAAACAAAACCAAAAATAACAAACGGAACTGAATATAACAGGAATAACAAAAATAAACAAACTCAGACAAGCAGTGGGGGAGGAATGAACATATTGTTAATCTATTCAAGTACACCATGCACCCATTAAACTATAGAGTAAGCTTGGAGAAACATCCAGCCTTCCAACTGAGCAAGGACACCTGCTTGTTACCAAGCAGCGCACATCCCTTAAAAAGTTATAGTCTTGGTAAGCCAAGTCAGGAGGAATCTGAGCATAAGACAGCTGTACTCATTCAAAATGCTGCTAAGAGGAACAGCGGTACCTCACGAGTAAGCGGGATATGGGGCAGCCTTGGAGATACGCATGTTCCAGAACCAGGCTCAGGAAAAAGCAGCCCTATCAGTGGAGAGGAGAGGCAGGGAGAGAGCACTCTCCCTATGTCTCTCAGCAGCTGAAGGGTGCAGAGGTGATCTGCTACAGACCCTAGCTGGCGGTCAGGGGGAGAGGAGAGTATCTTACAGAAAGCAAAGAGGACTGAAAAGCCAGAGAAGCAGCAGAGCGCTGTTTCTGCCATGCTAAAATGCACAAAGCTCACAGACCCTTCCAGTAACCACAGGGGAGGACTGGAAGGGGACGGGAGTGCTGCCACAGCTGGCCCTGATAAGGCTCTATCTAGGAACAGGCCAAGGCCACGCAGCTGGCGCAGGACTGTGCTCACGGCCCAGCCCCAGAAACGGGTCTGGAGGAGTGCGAGAACAACAGGATAACATCAGGCATTTCTCACGCAGCTGAAGGACCGCCACTGGTCATCAGGAGACAAGTGCAAATGGGAGACTTTAAAGTGGTGCCAGAAAAAACAAGCTACAGCCAGGGTCAAGGAACATGGGATTCAACTCCTAGTTGTCAGCAGTTGTGGTGTATACATTGCTGAAAACAGATGCAGTGCCAGGAAAATCCAACTCCCAGCATGAAAAAAATAACTTAAGAATGATAATGAGAGAAACCAAAGTAACTGTGACTGTGAATTAGAGATTACATAAAAGCTTTTATCTTAAAGTTATGTTAGGCCAAATTCTGAAATAATTTTTTTCAGCCAGAATGCTCCCTTGAGACCCTGGGATTTGGCCACAAATTGCTACATCTTCAAAAAAAAAAAAAAAAGAAAAGAAAGAAAATAAAACAGATACTTTCTTTTTAACCTAGCTGATTACTACACTGCAGGCAACAGCCTCGGCTGTGCATCAGAGGCTTCTCCAGGAGGCAGCTGAAGTTCTCCGCTTTATGCCACCCTCTACCCATACAGTGTAACTGCAAGACACGGCATGATTTTCAGGATTTGCTCCCTTATGTGGCTGCTATTCAAGGAACTGGGAACATTGGGCTGTTTGGTATGAAGTGAAGCATACATTAGTCAAAGCTCCCTGAAACAAGTCAGATATGATTTATATCACAGTTCCTTCCACTGACACCTATCAAAGCTACTGAATGCACAGTAGTTGGGTATCACCATAACGAAACGTAGTAATCATCACTGCTGACACTTTTTTTTTTTTTTGCAGAGCTGCCATGTTCTTTGGTATGTCTGGGCTGAACAGAAACAAAAATGTCTTTTCAAAATAACTGATCTGGATTTAAAGCAACCAGTGTCCTAGTGGCAGGCACACAAGAACAGCATAAGGATCCTCTCTCCCACAGCAGGAGCTTCACCCTATTTCCCGGGCTAAGCCCAGCAGCAGCTCTAGGCTTCACACCTGGAGGCCTCTGTGCAGTTTCAGATGGAGCATCTGCAAATCCCAGGCCCCAGCGAGACGTGGTCGCTACCAGCAGAGCAACTGCCCTGCAGCTGCACTGAGACACTGCTTGCTTCCCAGCATCTTTCCCCATTCTGGTCTGAGACCTATTGAGCACATGAACCTTCCCCTGCTTGTGCCGTGGGCTTGGCTCGCTGTAAGCAATACACTGCCAACCTGCAATTTCTAAAGAGGTATTGAAAATAATATGAAAAAATGATGAATATTTTGAGCAGGAAACATACCTTTCCTATGAAAGATGACCTGCTGTAATAGCCCTTCCAAAAGCAAGGGAACATGCTCAAATACCTGTTGTATAATGTGAAGCTAGAATGCTCCCCAGCCAAAAATGCTGGAAATAGCTCTTTCAAGTCAGGCAAATACTTTGGAGTTTCTGAAAGGATAAATAGCTGGAAATAGTTTCAGATAAAAGAACCTTTCATGCCAGCTGGCAAAAGGCAAACAGATGGATCAGATAGATGAGTAGACGGGGCTTAAAGACACTTTTGTCTCAACAGTGGGCTAGGCTTGTGTACGCAACATCTGAAGGCAGCATATCACATCATCTGACCCTTAAATGTTAGCTTTATGAAGTCACATCAGATGAAACCGCAGTGTTCAAAAGCATCTCAGCCTGGCAGGACTCTCAGCATCCTCCCCCCTGCCCAGCAGCACCTTCAGCAGTCCCTGGGCTGGCTCAGCACTGGCATTCATCTTTGCCCCTCAGGTTTCCCCTCTGTCTCAGTTCAGCAGTCCAGCCCCTGTCAGAGCTCGAGAGGGTTTGTTACAGCACAGGTAGTTTCACAAATATTTAGGCAAAACACTTTTTCCCTCCTTAATGCAACAGCAGCAGGGTGACTGCAGACAGTGAGGAATGAAGGATGCCGTGAAGGCTGAAGGGAAATCCCCCCAAAACAGTGTTTGATATGCTTTAACAGAAACTTACTGAAAGCAGGATGTGATGCAAACAAAACAAACCAGGGCTAAACCCACTGTATTTTTGGTAGCCTGCACAGCGTGAGAAAGGTGATGTTTTGTTTCAGCTGTGATTCTGGTGATTGAATCAAAAGAGGCCAGACTGAGTCACCTCAGGACAAGAATTACGCACTGATTGATGGGGATGGGTCTAAGACACAAGTCTGTGTGAACCCTTGCAGTCTGCTTACAGCCAGACACTCACTCCTCACCACTTACTTGCTTTTTGTAGAAGATGACTATGGTAGGGGGTTGGGATGTCCCCAGTGCTGGCAGCTCATTTCATGTGCTGTTTGTCACAAATCACGATCCCTGCAGGCTCCCTCCAGCGAGTTATCCCCTGGGACTTCAGTGGGCCGCTGCCAGTGTGACATCCTGGCTCTGCTGGATCATCAACCGAAGCAAACCCGGGGGTTTTGCTGCATCTCAGCTGGTGCAAGGAGATTATGGAAGTCTGGAAAGATTGAAATAAGTACATTGAGCAGGACCAGGAGTAGTTTAACTTTCTTTTAGAAATCTGGGGGTTTTGCTGTATTAGGACTGTGTGTCCCTGGAGATTTCGTGTCAAAATAGAATTGTGTAATGAATATTAAATATTTATCAAGAAATTCACAGTTGAAAGTGGTCCACAATGACAGATCAAAAATCACCTCTGCACCACTTCTCTTTTAGTTTCTTTATGACACATGAGTTCATCCTGAGTGACTTTAATACTAACCTTTATAAATGTTTCTGCTTTTCGCATCAGACATTAAACTCTTTCCTGTCTTGTCCAGGAAGACTCTAAGTTACTAAAGACATGGCAGGATTACGCCATCAAAGTTACAACATCCAAGCCCTGACGTGACTAATCTCCACGTAAACGGGAAAGACCAAGATGCGCAGTCTGCGCAGTGGGTAGGTGCAGAGCCAGACGGCCTCCTTCAGCCCGTGGGCGTGTGGGAAGCACGTCCTCTCCACGTGGGAACAGCCTGGGGTAGGTGAGGGGCTCCAGCACCCACTTCCTCGTGTCCCTTTGTAGGCACGGTGGTGCAGGTCCTGTGGGCACAGGAGCGTTCACCTCACAATGGACCCCCTCACGTCAGGGCAGTGAGGCTCACAGTAAGGGAATTATTCTCAGCAGGAATACTGAGTTCTTTGTTTATTTGCTTTCATAAGCACATTCATGGGGAAAAATCCTCCCTTGCATATGGCATATCACTACTTTCTACCTGTGGCCTTTGAAAGACAAGCAAAGCTGCCTTCTCTGTGTAAACTGCAGAGCCAAAAGTTCCTTCAAGAGCACCCAGACTTCTTTGTCCATCTTAGAGAAGTAGTTGTCAGAAGAAGACATCACCAAGCGCACTTCTCTTTCCTGTAGGCATCATCTTGTGATGATTCACACCGCTCGGCTGAAGGGCATTTCTAAAGCATGTCTATGATGCAACGATGGAGCGGCGTAAAATCTGACACCCGAGTGCTCCTTTTCAGAGTAAGGACGTTCATTTTTGCTTTGCAGAACCAGTTTAGCCAAAAGCATAGGTGAAGTTGGCCCAAATCCTTCCCCAGCAGAGAGCACGGGTGGCTGAGGCAGGCTCCCACGGGGGTCAGTGTGGGCCCCCGCCTGCTCTGCAGCTGCAGAAACCCCTGGGACTGCTGGTGGGTAGCTGGCGAGGGGAAAGGCCACACTCAGGTCCATGCTTGCACCCTCTCTTCCTCCTCCTTTCTTCCAAGCCATACCCTCAACCTTAAAGGCCACTCTTGGTGGGGAAACCGTGGTGGTTTTGGTGGCTCAGAGTGGCGCTGCATTTAAAAGCCAACTGGCAGGATCTCATCTGCCTTCTGTAAAGAGGCAGAGGCACCACTCTTCACCCAGCTTCATTAACTTTGGGGAAGGTGGTGGCAGGGAATTGCTGTTTAAAGGGACTTGCCCCAGCACAGCAGCGTTCCCTACGCTTTCTGCTGTTGTGCCCAGAGACCAGAAATGAGAGAGACATATAAATGAATGAAGCAAAGCCTGCATCTTTTGCAGGCATGAAACACAGCTATGGGCAGGCAAAATGGCTTGTGGCAGCAATTTCTAAAGGTCAGGGTTTCATGAGGAAATGGTGATCAGCAGCTGATAGCCAAAGGAAACCTAGACGCTTAAGTTGTATATCGAGCAAATTTGATTGAGAGAAACATAATAAGCACATATTCTGCTTTTCTACATTCAGACCTTTTTTTTTTACGTTAAAAATGCACTCGGAGCTCTTTTTTTTTTGTGGTTTTGACCTCAGCAAATGGGAGTTGTTCACCTGTCAGAGTTGCAAGCTCCAATGATTTATTGCAAACTTGGATTGCAAACGTGGATATTTTTGACTGCTTGTAGACTCGCACAGTTAATCAATGTTTCAGCTTTTATCAGCATAAGTTTCTAAGATTTATGCTAAAATAAAGGAAAAATAAATGCTAGAAATCATGAGCCAGCCAAACTCCAGAAGCTGCTACTTGTAAAACGACTGTCACTTTTTTAGTTGATCATACAGTGTGGGACATAACACTCAATTTTTCCTTACTGCCTGGAGCTACTTTTAGATTGTACTTGCAGATTGCACAGGTACATTTGGGCTGTGCTGTTGTATTGTCACAGCCTTCAGCGCCCGTGGTGCCTGTGCTTGTGACTCACCGTAGTGTTGCAGGATCCACCTCCACTGGTGTCCTGCACCCATCAGCTTTGGCTTCCAGGGAAGCCTTCTGGCAAACTCGTGCGAAGGGCGCAGCTTTTCCTGGGTGGGGGGATATGCCTGCTCTCGCTGCCCGTGGTTGGAAATCAGCAGAAGGCTCCAGGAAACGCCAGTTAGACAGGGCTAAAATAAATCCAAAACTAGCACATCAGAAGATACTGAGTAAAAAGGAATATTTGTGGTTCTGCTCTATCTTTAAGTACAGAGTTTGATGGAAGTGGTCTCCTATAGCAGTTTCTCAGCCACTTTCATTGGTAAAATGATGCACATCAGTTGGATTTCGGAAACAAAAGGTAAACAATCTGATAAAACAGATGGCTGGTTACTGAACAAGGCTCTGACCTCCACTACAAAACAAGTCATCCTGAGCATTTGCCTATCCACACAGTCTCCATGAAGTCCTTTAAAGAAAGTGCCTTTAAAAGTAAACAGAAAGATCATCACTGATCGCAATGAGAGTCAGATCAGTCTGAAATGCTGCACCCAGAAACACTGAATTTCCTACAGACCTTTCAGGAGACTTAAAACTTTTACAGGCCTTTGGAGAACGAAGACTTTCACTCACAGCTCCACTAAATTCACCATCCTGCCCCAGCAATGAAAATGGAGCAAACACTGTGAGACTTGCAGACTGCCTCGCTTTCCACTTTTTGCATAAGATACAATATTTCCTGGTTTGCAGGGTGTGGTCAAGCAAAAGAAATGCTTCACTTTCTTTAATTAATTTTGGTGCTATTTGTATCTGCACTTTTTTTAATAATTTCAGATGCATTAGTTACAAGGAACATCTGCTTCAAGGCATAAGCAATGAAAGTCCTCAATCTGTCTTCCCTTGAGTGGTTTTAAAACCTCTTCTCCTGAAATAGGTGTGAGGCCCTTTCCCACAGATGCTCTGGAGCAGAACTATTTTGATCACCAAAATAATAAAACCACAAACTCAAGAGAAGAAAAAAAAAAAAAAAAAAAAAAAAAAGGCCTTTCAAATCAAGTGAATAAGCCAAGGGAGAAAAAAAAAAAAAAAAAATAGTCATTTCTCCTACTCATGTAATTAATAGCATTCCTCTCCAGAAGCGGTAAGCACAGCGTGAACCTCTCCAAATGCTTCCTTATAGCCGAGCTCCTGCAGCTGCCCCTCTCCTGCCCTCCCTGCTGGGATGCAGTTCTGCCAGTGCCCCTGCCAGAGAACAAAGCTGCTGGTGTTGGCGGGCAGGGGTGCGTACAGAGCGGCCCCAGTGGAGGCCTTGCTCCAGCCAAGCTTTGAGCAGACGAGATATTGTAGTGAAAGGAGTGGGACTGGTTGTGCTGTAAGATAAGATTGTCTGCCAGGGCTTTGTTGCAGCCTTGCAGATGTAGGAAGGAAAACAAGCTGTAAAAATGGTAAAAGGAGAAGGAATAAAAATGCCTCAAGGGAAGCAGCACTGGCGCAGGAGACCAAGAGCTCCTAGTCAGCAAAGGGCAGAGTAACACAGAAACAGAGACAAGTGTGAACAGCAAAAGTCAAACAGCGTCACATCCCGCCCTAGGAAGCCCCCCGCCTGACTCGCTTGCACCATTCTCCACGGCCCTGGGCAGCCAGTGCTGGGACGGGGTGCCAGGGACCTCAGTACAAGGTGGGACAGCCCACCCACATCCTGAGCTGCTCTAGCCCACCTCACCTGCAAACTGTCCGGAGCAGCAGCCGGGACACTGGCTGCGAGGCCACCTGCATCAGAGGCCGCTTTGCTCACGGTGATAAAACCTACCTAGGAAACAAACCGTGCAGCTGGTGCTTCCCAGGCTGCTGACCTGGTGGGTATTTCATGGTGGCAGCAGGAGGAAACACATTTGATGGTGCAATTTGGAGGACGATTAAATGCTGTTCCTGCAAGAGAGGCAGCAAGTGAAGGACGGCACAGCCAACCTGGCCCTACTGCTTATAAACCGAGCGCAACATGGACATGTCTGCGCTCCTGCGCGTTAGCTTGGTTTGGTTGTTTTTCCAGATTTAGCCTCCTATTGCCTCTGGTCATGCCCTGCATTCATTCTGTCCCATGGATGTAGAGAGAGAACAAGGACCTTCACAGAGGGTCCCACAAGGGTCCACTGAGGCCCACCACTTCCTTCTCAACAGGTTTTGCTGCTTGGCCGTCTTGCTTCAAGCAAGGCAAGGATTCAGGGGGAAATCCTGGTTTCAGTTTAGCTTAAGCTAGTCCTGCACAGCCCAGCCTTGCACATCCCCCTCTCCCGGGGGTATTTACGGATAGTTTTCTGGATTGCATATCTCCACCTGCTTCTGGCCCTTTCCCCATTGCCCCAAGCCACCACAAAGGGAGGATGGAGTCCCCAGCTGGACAGCGAGGATAGTGTGAGGTGGGGAGCCCAGGGGCAGCTGGATTTTCCACGTGGAGATGGAAAACAGCAACCCACAATGTGTCATTCTGGTCCTCCACAGTCTGGAGGCTAAAACCAGCACCTGCAGCCCCACAGGAGCCCTGCTGAGGGCACAGGGAAGAGCTGTGGGGTCAGGACCAGCACAGTCCTGTTTGTATTCAATGAGCTGGTGATCAACTCAAATGAGCCAGATGAGACCCAAAACGAGATCATCCAGCAGCTTCCTGCTGCGCTTTGTTTGCTTGATGCATCTCACAAATAAAACCAGCATTTCATCCTCACATGGGTGAGCCGTGGTCCCTGGCACGCATGTAACCTCGAGCACAGGAGCAGCAGGGCCTGGCCAGAGGGTCCCCTCCTGCACCAGAGCCATGCGCCGGCGGCTGTGCAATCCCAGGGACAGAAGGAAGGCAGGGTACTTACAGCAAAAGCCATGGCTGCCGTTTTGCACCCTGAGGCTTGAGGTCTTTTTTTCCAGGACAAGGAAGAGAGACTTGTACTAAATAACTCGGTTTGTTTAATCCACCGTACAGAAACAAAATCCCGAGAGGTTCAAAGCTCCAGTGTTTACTCTATCAGGCTTATTTCTGGGCTAAATAAACCATCAAAATCTAAGTCTCCACTGAAAACATCAAAACATGCTAGTTGAAGCTGATGAATAGTTAGCATTTGGCAAAGACAAATCATGAATCCATAATTATTGTAAGATGAGTCACCTGGAGAAACCGGAGCAGTAGCCAACAATAAAACCCCTTTGAATAACTCAATGAAAATGAAGATGCCTAGAAATGCACACAACAGCCACAACACATCAGCGCTGGGGAAGGCAGGAGAGAGGCAGGCAGCACTTATCCAGCGCTGTGGAAGATGTCTCAGACTCCCATGGTCACCTGTGACCGAGGATCCCATGCCCATCTCACTAGAAGCCCATCCCTGGATATCAGGGCGGTCCAACATCCATATTCCCTGCGTGACTCATAGGATTGGAACAAGCCAGACTTTTGCAGACAACAAAAAAGATAAAAATCATATTGCTTGGGGGAGTGCCAAGCTATTATTTCACCCAATTAGAGTCTTGAACTGCTGAAAGTTAAAAGGATTTCCTCTGGAAAGAGAACATTCCCCAGCCAGAAAGTCTCCAGAAAGGTACAGGAGCAATAACTCCTGGTGTTTGGCATTAGGAAACAAGCGTCTAGACAAAGGCTTCTTTTTTTGGTTTGTTGTTGATGACAGTTTTAAAAGATGCTACAGTACAGATCCTAGAACTTGGATTTCTATTTTTACACTCTTTCTACCTATGACAGATTCACATGTCCAGGATATGCTGGGGATGGTTTACGCATCTTTGGTTATTTTATCTACCGCAGCCTAAAGGTACTGTACTCCAGGAGTTAAAATGGATGGAAATCACTATTTGGATGATATCACTATTCGCCTGTATGCGCTGTCGAGCAGCAATAGGAAATGGGGGCTGGCTGCACCAATCCCCGCCGCTGAAACTGCCTGCTGGGGAGACCACAGCTGGTTCAGGCCCCATGTCAGTCCTGCTTCAGAAACCTCAGTTGGATTTCAGGAGCGCAAGAGGCCCCTGCACAGGGGTCACACAGGAAAGCGCCCAACACCCTGGTACAAAGCTTCAAAGCAGCCCTCTCGTGCTGCACGTGGCATGGCTGGGTCCGGGCACAGGAGTCTTGGCGCCTCCTTTCCCACACCTGCGTTCTGTCAACCAAACAGAAACATGGAGAACAGCACTGAAGGGCAAGTATGGTTTTCACCTTGTCCTGCCATTCCCAGGTGGGTGCAGGCTGGCTGGCCGCAGGAAGCATGTTCCCTTGCCACAGCGCTGCCCATTATTGCTTCAGAATGTCACAATACACCGATTGAGTAATTGGCAATTATAGTGCATTTATCTTTATCTCCAGTGTTATGGTGTGTTACATTCACAGCTGTATAAATAACAGCCTGTCTCCCATCCACAGCAGCCTCCATTTTGTATGGCCTTGCTGATCCTGCAGCAGAGAGCAGAAATAAAGCCTGAGCTTAGGTTTCGGTTCCATCCCCCACCCACCCAGTGCTGTGCCAGTTTTAGAAAAATAATTTTTAAATGTCCTTCTACACCACTACAAAAACAAACCTTTTTTCGCTACCGTGCAAAAGGAAGTGTTTTGTGTTTTGACACAGCTGGTTTTAATTCCTTCTTCGAGAAGAACGGATTTAACGTGGCTGCCCTGAGACTGACTGCAGCTTTATCAAGAGAGATTTCATCGTGGACTTAGACAACCTCGCTTGCAGCCATTGTACTGTCAAACAGGTTTCCTTCCTCGTCTTCACAACACTTCTACATCACATCCTATTTAGAGCTCTTACAGAGCTTCATAAATAATGCGATAACGAAAGCCCTGTACATTTATGGGCTTTCGGAGGCATTATCTCATTTTTTAAGAGGTGAAATACAAAGATCAAGATTAAAGGTGGCAAACCCAGCAGGCTGTGATTCAAATGACAGAAGTTTTTCTACCTCATTTTCCTTGGACCTGGAACTGTTCTTGGCTTCCTCACCATTGGCCCAGCTCTCCCACTTCTCCATCTCAGCACTTCAGTTCTATCCTGTCCTTTCTCTCCAGGGTAGCTTAGAAGGTTTGCACTCGCACATTACCACCATTCCCTCATTGTATTTTTCTTGATGTCTGTAGAGACAAAGCTGCTGTTTCTGTTAGCCATAACTGGGACAAGAAATTGAAGATGAGAAAATCCTTGTATCATAGATTAATACTACTGAAAGCACAGAATCATTGAATATAGAGAAGCTCACTGCTATCAGAGGAATAACCTTTTGCTGAAAAAATAAGGCAGAGGGCAAAAGATGTGAAAACAAAATGAAAGCTCAGAGCTAGGGCTCACCTGTGGAGGATAGGTGCTTGCTGCAGAAGCTGCTGGATTTCTAACAGGGGCTAGTTAAGCATAAGCGAGTGCAAGTGTGGATGAAGCATCTGGCAGAACTCCACGCTAGCCCAAGGAGGCAGCTCCAGCTCAGCACATCACCAGCTCCACGGCGGCAAGGTTGATGGATGCTGAGGGCTGCACATCACATCCTGCGGCTGGAGGGGCACAGGGGCTGATTCTGGCAAGTAAGAAAGCGAGATTTCTATTCCAAATTTTAAGCTCCTCCAAAAGACAACATGCTGCCATGCTTCTCCCTGGGGAAGACAGGAAGCTACTGCTAAGCTGTCTATCATTTTTAATTAAATTATTCTTTTTTTCCTGAGAAAGCAAAGCTTCACTGTAGGGGCACATCGGCAGCAGGATGCGGCAGGAAGCCAACTCGCAGAATTTTCCACGTGCAGAAACAGCTCTAGAAGGATGGGTGAGCAGGAGGTTTCACCTGAAAACCAGCAGTGATTCTGCCCCTCCTCAGCAGGCAGGCTTTGTAACCTCTCAGAAGTTACCTCCCATGTCTCCACTTCATTCTCAACAGGCACATCTCACTGCAGCAGCCCACGAAATCCCAGAATGGCTCTCAGGAGCTCCTTGTCTCCAGAGCAGAAGGGCCAGTGCCCAAAGCGGTGCAGGGCACCTGCCCACCCCACTCCCTGTAGCAGGCAAAACCAGAGTCCCTTCGCTTGGCTTCTGGTACTCAACAAGAACTGAGGCACAGAGGCACGGACACAGGGCAGACATGCACAGAGCGTGTGTCTGTGGGTGGGAGGAACAATTTGTGGATAGCTGGAGTAAGCAGGATGCCCGCAGGCAGCAGGAGACACCTGGAAGAAAGTGCACATCCATGGCTAGTAGGCACTGGGGTGAGATTGCTGCAGGTCAGGGCAGGGCTGTGGCCACATTCCCCCAGTGGTCCCATGCAAACAAATCGTCATGCACAGAGAACACTACCAGGCAAATTCTCAAGTAGCAAAGAAAAAAAGCAAAACACACACACACACACAAAAAAAAAAAACCAAACAAAAAAAAAACCCAAACATCTGTTTTCCAAAAAGACTACAATCTTAGCCTGAAGGAAACACTCGTTTTCCTGACAATGGCTTTCATAGTGCAAAGTAGCTACTGAAAAAGCCAGATGATGTCTCTAGTGAAAATGTGCCGCAGCAGGAGCAGTGAGTAACTCCTGTGCACACTGATGCCTCCCCTGCAGAGCAGGGAAGGGGGCACAGTGCACAGCTCTCCACTTCCAAAGAGTTAAAAAAAATAGCAGAAAACTCCAGAAAAAACCCTCAAAACAAAACCAAAACAACGTTAACCTGGCCAGGCACTCTGCCACTTGGATTCTGCAGCTGAAAGCCCAAAGTCAGCACAGCTTTCCTTTGGGGTCAGTGCGAACAATGCAGAGAGGACCAGGTAGGAGACCCCCAGGACCTCAGCCCAGAAGCCAGTCAGACCCACGTACTTCACAAAACTGGTCCTCTCAGAGAGAGCACAAAGGGTTGTCACCAGCCCAGACAGAAGAGCCACACGTCACTAGATGAGCACCTGGCAGCTCCCAGAAGGCTGGGCTGGTGGTTGTGTCCCCTGCAGCGCGGAGGCTGCATGTAAGCCCTTCCCTGGGAGGGAAGGCCTTCACCTTGTTGGGTCTGTAACCTCACTGTCAAGGGGACTGTTGGCTACTGACTAAGAATTGGCTGTGAATGAAGGCTGCCCTTCCAGCTCTCAATCAACATGGAACCAGATTTTTAAAAGCAGGGTAAGCACAGCCCACACTGAATCCCTGGATGGCAGAACCTGGGACAGAGGGTTTGAGAAGTGGTTTAATCACTCAAGGAACCTATGCAAGATGCTTTCAAACTGTCAACTATCCGTTTGGAACACCTTCATTCACCCTGTTCCAGGCTTAGCCCTAGTTTATCAGCCGTTTTTCACTGTTAGCTTTGTTTTAGAGTAACCCATACTGATAAAATGCTCTAAGGATCATATTAAAACATTCTAGATTCTTCTGTTTCAGATTTGTTTTGCTTGAAGTGCCATCATCAGTTTGGCTAGCTGTTTTTTCCACATACAAGCAATTCAAAGCATCTATCCTTAATTTAATGTTTGTTTGGGGGTTTTGTTTGTTTTTGCTTTATCAATAAATAAATTTTTTGATGGATCAACTCCCGCACAAACTTTAGCGAACAATAGTATAAGGTCTATGTAAATGCCCCTTACACAATTATTTCTTAAAAGAGAGACTCTACAAGCCTCAGGCTTTAAATTTCTACTGTAAAAAGATCAAAAGGCTCAAGTCCCAATTAAAGGCCTGTCCTACTTCTTGGGTAAGAAGAACCAAGGCTCTGTGCAAAGAGGTTATAGTATTTCCCAACTACACTTGTAGGTTTTATTATTATTATTTCAAGGTGCAAGACCACTGTTTATTTTCACTGATCAAATTTAGCACTTGCATTGAATCCACTTATCAATGTTTCAGCAGCAGCCCTTTGGGATATGCAGCTTATTGTTCTTAAGAGGAGGAGTTTAACAGTTCAAGCCAGAATCCAGAGTACTTATTTCCTTACCTGCTTAAAAGAGGTGGTGGCAGGTAAGTGCCTGGTCTATCCAGGACTGAAAAGCTTGTAACTTGCTTCCTTTTCCTCCACCCAGTATTTCTGGGTCACACACTGAGCTCTCAGTGCTTTTTTTCTTCAAACGAGTTTCATTGAGCAAAACCATTTCAGAAATTTTGAAAGAGAATAAAGTAGAAGCTCTAGTTAATTTGACATTGAAATCAACACTTCCAACACTGGAGCAGGAGGAGAGGCAAAGACATGCTGCTTCATGACTAGGCTCCAATGGGCTGCCTTGTGAGATGGAAGCTGGCCTGCACGGGACATTGGCTTGCAATCATAAACCACTAAAGTGTGCTATGTAAGAAAAGAGGTGAATCTCATTCCCTTGTTATCAAAGGAATAAGCAAAAGGGAGGAAAAAGTGGCCGTGCAAAAATAACTTCTCTCTGTTTCAATCCCACTGATTAGACTTACTAAGCAACTGATGTTCATACAAATTTTCTGGTTAGGGTAAGTTATATAGGACAGTTTCTGAGCAGCACATACATAATTTATCAGATACTTTTGAGGAAGTGACTACATTAATAGTTCAGAAGAAACTCAATTCTCATGTCTGTAAAGATTTATGTTTGAAAATGCATTTACAATAAAGAACTAAAGGCACTAATAGCCAAGTCTTCCATTCCATTATGAATAACTTTTAATAACTTTGCTGCCCACTCAAACATTTCAGCTTAAATTCAGCTTACTTGTCTAGCAAAAAGCAGATGAACTGGAAGAGTCTCAGTATTCCCAGGCAATCCAGAGCTCTGCACAGTAAAACACCAGTGACTACAGACAGCACAAGAGAAGGATCCACATGTAACACCTAGAAGAGATGGTTGCAATACAGTAGCACAGTCCCAATACACTGTTTCAGGATACTCCTTGACCAGCCTCTCAATTAGAGCAGTTAAACTGACTGCAACCTTCCTGAGGGAGAAAAAAAAAATGCAGTTCACATTCTTGATACTGGTAGAAATGTATTAATAAATATGTTACTGATTTTGTTAGGGATTTGGTATATCCACTAACAGATAAGTAAGCCACAGGCAGTTAAATACCAAGAGCTGGTCAATAAGCTGTATTCCACAGAAAAACACCAGCTACGCTGGCTGCAGTTACCAAACGTTATACAGCTAAAGACATTGCTGTTTTGTTTAGGTAATAGTCTACTGCTATACATAGAAAAAAAATACTTTTTCATATTAATTAATAAACTGAGTGATAAACATAGTCAAATAAAAATTGTTTCCTTTTCCACTACAAAGCTTCAAGACCTTTAGTGTCTTGATCATATGATGCTACTTCAGTGCAGAGAATGGCAGAATTTGCAAATGGCTGATTTCTGCTGCTAATAAAAACACGTGTCTTTTCAGCTTCATTATCAGATAGCTGAAGAAGTAGTTTTGCCCTGTTTTGTTTTGTTTGTTTGTTTTATAATCAAGTGAAGAAAGTTGGCACAATCACTACAGAAGCAATTTGGAAGCTAACTCATGTTAGTTCCAAACGTTTCTGAATCCTGTCAGTCAGTGCAGCAGAACCAAAGTGTTTGAAAGTTCATTAAAAAAAGGCTTTCTCAGGAGAACGCCAGCACAGACTCAATAATGCACCTCAGCTGTTCAAATATCTTTGATATTATGCAGAAATATTTTATCAATTTTATGGAGAACTTTAGAATATTACAATCTTTGAATTCTTTAGAGAATAAACTGCAGCAGAACACTAAGTTTATTTGCTGACCATTCATTTAAACAATAAATCTTAGTAGTCCTGACAATGGTTAGAAAACCGGCAAACAAATTAAAGGACAGAGGCACAGAGTCTCCATAAAAATGTTTTAATTCCTTATCAGTGGAGAACTGTATATTTGCTTTTCAACAAAAGAAACTGCAAACCAGCAATCCTCCTAAATGGCAGAGGCACTGGGGTATCCTGCTCCAGGGCAGAAGACAGCTATCAAATCCATCTCCTTGCCCGCATGCAACACAAGGAAGTTACAGTTTTCAGCAAGAGGCTAAAGAAATTAAGTCAAGAAATGCTACTCTGAAGCAGCTGTCCAAGAGCCAACGTTCCCCCCGGTCCTCAGTCTTCATCCTGTTCTTTTATTTTCTTCTTTTTCTTCTTCTTTTTCTCTGTATTCTGGAAACAAACAAATGTTGCTATGAACCAAACCATAATGTAAAAGCAAAGCAACACATGTAGCTAGGCAACCGAGCTCACACTCAAAGCATCACAGCAACTGCCATAACTCAGCAAAGCACAACCCAAGAGATGTCCCGTTCCTCTACTGCTAAATGCATTTGATGTTTACAGCACGGTGGGGCCAGTGCCTGGGAAGCTGTGCTGTCTGCCACACCGCTGGCCGCTCAGCACTGCAGTCAGACTGCTTCAGGCAGCATAGCTGCCCTAAACAGAGAGGAGAAAATGAAATCCCATGTTAAGAACAGGATTTCAAAACTAAGCAACTAGTTTGATTTGGTCTCGTTCACTCCTAGTTGCTTGGAGACATCAAATGATGCTTCATCAGCTCAGCAGGTACAGCCTCTGCTCCCTACGAGTCCTAAACACTAGACAGATGCCTGTGGATCAGCAGGAAGATACACCCTCCCCCCTAGAAAATATGTAGAAAGAGAAAAGACTAAAGCTGGGGGTGGGCAGAAGAAAGGAGGGGAAACACTCCTGGTACGTGGAGGCATTAGAGTCACAAATTTCACAGACCTTATTTTGTAATGGAAATCTTCTTGGACATTACAGTGATGGATATAACAAAATAAAGTTCCTGGAATAAAACTGTCCTTGCATACCATGGGTTATACAGGTAAGAATATCCCCACCCCCCCACCATGTTTTGGAAAGAATCCATTCCCATAAAGGATTAGGTAGCTGTGCAATCCTGTCTCACCTCAACTGTGGGGCTGGTGGGAGGTTCCTCATTCTGTACCTCCTCTTCTTCAGCTTGCTTTTCCTTATCCTTTTTCTTTTTCTTCTTTTTGACAGGTTCATCATTTTCTACAGTGGTCTCTTCTGTACCACAGAAGGAAGAAAAATGAAAGGCAGGTTGTCAGTTATTAAGAGCGTAAAAGGCAAAAGGAAAAGCTTTCTATGAGAGGATGCAATGATGACAGCAAGAATGCAAAATACTGAATATCACACTGCCCCTTCTTCACATCTCTCCACACCCTTTTTCTTTCCACTTTGCCCTTACCTGCATGACTAGTCCCTGGTATAATCAAAACATACAACTACCTAAGACACAAGTGACACTGTTCAAACAGCACTATTCACATCTCCCAGTACAAACACCACTCCTATATGCTGCTCCCAAAGTTTAGAACAAGCTTGCATGTTTTCATTTCTCCGCCAAATTATCTTCAAGTACTCTTTCTGAAAACAGGCTGTCCATAGTTTGGCAAATACTTTCACCAGCATCACAAGAGCAGTGGAAGACTCTAAAACCCACATTAGAAATGTGTTCACAACTGAATTCTCTATCTTGATGATAGAAATCTGCTAAGAAGCAGACCAGTTTTCTTAACCATTTGGACTGGCAAAACACACAGATCTCTTAATGCTGAGCTAACATAAAGCATTTAATGCAAAAGCAGAAATTCTTTCCTGTCTTGGAAGACAGGAATTGAATTATTTATATAAGCTGAGAGGAATGTTAACCCAAGGAAGGATTTACTAATGCCCTCTTACATTTATTTTTCAGAGCTATTTGTCAACAGTTGGCCTATCTAATCACCACTCATTTTCTAGAATACGTACCACAGTCTTAGGAATCTTTAGGTAAAGAAACCAAGCAAAAATCATTACCAAGCTAACAGCCTATGTAGTAGCCAGGCTGTTACTGGAACACACCCAAGTTAAATTTATTTGCACAACTGAGTCAGTGCTGCATACCAAGTTTCTCAGTACACAGTACTCATGAGTAAGCTCATGACGTAGTAACCGCTGTCCTTCAGTAGCTACAAAACTGAGATACTGAAACTAGCGGTGTTTGTGGTGTGTATAGCTGCTACTGGAGGTGTGACTGGAAGTAATTTTCTCACTGTACGCTCCCCCAAACATGAATCAATTTCATTTTGAAACACATTCACTTACCACTTGCAAAAATAATAGAAAGAAAACCAGTGTAATTTTTAAAGCTGAACACACACAACGTCCTAACACCTTGACTGAACTTTGTCACAAGTTTAGTTCCTCGAGGCAGCAGCAGAACTGTATGAGTCAAAAATACACTTCAATCTTTGCCTCTAACATAAGCCTCAGACAAAAAAATTGGCTTCAGGGTAAAAAAAATTTCTAGACATGTCTACAGGAAAATACAGACAGCTAACACATGCAGTTAAAATGCCAGAAGCAAAGCAGTAGAGGATTTCAGATAAAGGAACTGGTAAATATATTGTAAGTGGATTCTGCCATACACATCATTCACAGTGAAAAGTGTGCAAGCACGAAGCATTCAAAACGTGTAAAACTAAGTATCTTCACCTCCCTGTGTATGACATAGGGAAATAAAAATTAGCTGAAAAATAAGCATAAACTACATTAAAGCTGTACAGTACAACAGGAGCATATGCATTACATTTTGCTATGCAACACATTTTCACTCAGCTAGATTGGTAAGCTATGCATTTTCAACCAAAATGTTGGGTGGTAACCTTGGAAAAATAGCTTCTTGATATTACCCTACATGTCATCAAGTCTGACACAGCAGGCAGTGGAACGTGTCACAATTTACAACTGCAGATGATGATGCACTGTGCGCTCATAGGCACTGTCACTTCTCACAGCTAGCAGCAGACGCCTTCCTGAAGATTTTAGTTGCTGCTTTCTAGCAAAGCTCATCACAAGACTTCACATATTTGTACCTAGGCAGAATAAAGATAAAGGCTCCAGGGATGCTGGTCTTTTCCCTCTGGGTGCAACACTACTAAGTCACTCAAGCCCAGAAGGGTTTCTTTGTGATACACAGCAGCTGACAAGAAAGCCAACAGCTCTTACTACCAGGCACTGAGGCACAGAAAACAGCACCCAGAAGAGCAATTTGATTGATGGCCCTGTGCCATGCTGGAGATCATCAGCAGTAGTTTCACTCACCCATTTTCCACTGCTTTTCTCTAAGCTTTTACACACCAGCCTGATGTACCCTCCCTCCTCCAGTGATGCTCTGCATGTACAGAATCAAGTCACATTGCCTATCGGTAGAGACGCTACGTTATGATGTCGCTGTCATTTAAGGCTTTATGTCTTGCAGAGTTCGCTATTAACTTAAGATGATATTTCTCTTTTCAGGAGACCTTTCCAAGCGACTAGCTGCTACTACATCCACACGCTCAAATGCAAGCTGAGCTCTTCACTGGGGGCAGCGGCTAGCCCTGTTGGTGGTATGCATTCTGTCTAGCCACACTCAGTTTCAAAGACTGTACTCTCAAAAATACCTGCCCTATTTCCCTTCTCCCACCAATAATCAGGTTTTAACAGACAACTCCTTGAGTGGATTATAAATTGTTTCAGCAACTATCCTTCCGCTTCATTTCTTTTTAGGTGTAAAAGGTGAAGGCGGTTTGAAGTGATGCCTCATCCCAAAGCCCCCTGCCCGTGTTCCTGTCCCAAGTACTGCCATACCTGCACCCCAAACACGGAGAGAGAAAGCACCACACATCTCACCTTTCGGTAACATTTACATTTCAAGCTAGCACAATTCAAAATACTGTCCCTCCTTTACAACAAATATTAAAGCAATAGTTTGACTAATCACTTTTCAGTGGCAGCTTCCCAGCTTATTCCTGTCCCTTATCTTCCTCTTGTAACACAAACTGGATCAAAACTGATCTGGCTGAAGAATTCAATTTTTTCCTGGACTACTTTTCCAGCACCCCCATTTATCATGCAGCTGCAAAAACAGCATGAGGAAGGAGGGGGCAGAGACTTCTTTCACAACACTATGTTTCAATGTGTAATCTCTGACCACGGAAAAGCTTAATAGAGCACTGTATCAAAAAGAATAGAGCCAAGAACAGCAGAAATTAAAGGCTCATGCATATTCAAGTGGACACCTAACATCAATCTTAACGCCGAGAGCTCCTCTGCACTTTCTCAATTACTCAAACTTCTTGGATACTATCACCACCCCTCCAGCACACTATGCAGTCATACCAACTACACTGGAAAAGAGCAAGGTCAGGCTCTTTCTAGCCTGTGTCAGTGAAATCCATGTACTTAGCTGGGTAGTCAAATAGAAGAACTTACAAACGTAAGGGCAGTGCTATTTTAAAGGGCACAAGAGGACAGGCTGAAAGGATTAGTTCTGCATATAGGTGATATGAGATAAATAAGCTCTCTGAAAACACTTCTTCCATAGTCTGAAGCAACTGGTACAGTTAGCTCTAATGCCCAAGTACCCAAATAAAATGACCCAGCTGATATGAAGAACTGGGAAAAAGCAGGAGCTATGAAGGATGCCCTATCTTTTCAGGAAGAAAAACAACACGTCTGAATCCTGTACTTCAGGTTTTGGGAAGTTTAAAAACAAACAAACAAAAACACAAACCCAAACTGAAACAGCCAGCACCTATTTCAGTAGTTCACAATTATTCTGAACACCATCTACTGCTCAAGGATACCTGCTAAGCTGCACCCAACCCCTGAACTAGGAGGTATCCATGCTCAATAAAACAAAGGAAGCAAACAAAAAACATGTAGGTTTTTGTTTATAAAAGCATGAACCATTGAATAATATAGTTATAAACAGAAACATCCTCCTCATACAGGAAGAGATCAGGCTGGAAATGAATGTAATATTTCACCTGCTTGTGAGATGTCAATACTTACTTTGATAATGCAAGGGAAGCCCAAGGGAACAATTCTGAGACTACAGTAAGCGAAGTTAGCTCAAAAGTTTATCAAAAGCAGTAGGCTGCAAGAAGACTCACATTCTCCAAAAAGCAAATGGGCATAGTTCCAGCCTCCAAAGTACTCATGTGTCCTTGTTCCATGATAAGCACAAGGGAAAAAGCTGGGGCACAGATCTCAGCTTTAGAGCAATAAGGATTCTTCCTCCAGTGTAACTTTAATTCCCAGCTAAGTTTACATTCCTACATTCCAACCAACTGGCGTGTGGAAAGATCGCACCTCAGCACCAGCTGAGCACAAAGAGGTACAGAACCAGCATAGCTGCAGTCTGATACTCTAGAACACAGCAACACAGAGAAGGGCAGAAAGGGAAGGCTCTGACAGCCCTCACCTGCTGCAGGCACAGGTAGTTGACAAAATATGGGATAGCTCGTGCCCAGATCTGGCTCAAGGTCTCACAGAAGTGACTTAAAGCCATCTTCCTTTTCCTTTTTTTCCCCCTTCCCAAGTTACACACTGGGTACTCCACTATCATAGCGAGTACTAGGCCAGCCATTTAGAGGTGCTGAAGTCCGCATTGGAGAGAAGAGGAGAGATTGTTTCTTAAAATGAACCATAATATATAACTAGATTATTCTGAAGTTGCAGTCCAAAAATCTTCCTTCACACAATAATTATCAGAGAAGGAAAAAACAATGGTGGCTATAGTTGAGTTTTAGCTCTCCAGAGAATAACAATTGTTCATTTATTACAGAAATTCAGACTGAAATTTCCAAGTGTCATGTCACATCAATTTCTGACATTCAATGTTTATATGTTGAAACATGCCAGAAAACATTTATATACAGAATAAAAAAGTATTCTTTAAAGAAAAATGGGCAAGTTCTGGTTTTACAGAGAAGACCTTTTTTTGTCTTCAAGATACTGAGGCCCACTAAATAGGAACCTGCTGAGCAAGAAATTTTGCAAAAACATAAGTAGAGTTTTGTTTTTAATGTTCTTATATGCTTACAACTGTTTAAAAGCAGATATTTAAAGTAAATTCACTGCATTCTGGTGTCAGTCCATAAAAGAATTTTTAATTTTTTTTTTTTAAATACACTGTCATACCCAAGGAGAATAACCAGGTATTCTTGCTGGCTGCAAACTTTAAGCCTCACTGCACAATGCACACAGTAACATGCCAGCAGCACAGATGCAGCAACTAACCTTTCATCTCTGCTTTGAACTTCTTTGCTTTCACAGCAATCTCTGTGTCTTGTTCTTCCACCTCCTGAATTTTGCGTTTCTTTGAAACAGCAGGAAGCGTAGAGTCACCAGATGGGTCAAATATTTTTA
This sequence comes from Chlamydotis macqueenii, assembly GCF_036417535.1. Taxonomy (NCBI): domain Eukaryota; kingdom Metazoa; phylum Chordata; class Aves; order Otidiformes; family Otididae; genus Chlamydotis; species Chlamydotis macqueenii. Next base: position 29,692,369 of record NC_141561.1, read on the forward strand.
CTTCACTGCAATGAAGAATACAACTCAGTTTAAGTAACAAAAGAAGAGCTAGCTCCCAGGTAAGATTCTGCAGTTGAACATAAACTTTCCGACACAACCCCCTGAGAATATTCGCAGATCAATCTTACTCAGCTAACGAAGCATCTACAGGTAGTGAGGCCTCTTCTCAAATACATGAATGGTTCATCAGTAATCATAACTACAATAGATACCCCACAAAGTACAACTGTCTGATCAGAAGATATCAGTTAAGTAACAGTGTGGTTCTAGTTTATATCTGTTCAAGGCTCTACAGAGCACTTAACATTTCCCATTAGACTCATCTCTCTGCCACTGAAAGCCTTTCTGTCATAGCTGTGTATGGTCACAAGCACAGAGCTCCCCACACTTTGGCAAGTACATGTAAGTGCATCCTAAGGGTAATATATATACAGGATTAGAAGTAGCTTTACTTTTCTTTCTTTCTGTACTGCCTCTCCACCATTACATTCAGAGGGCACAACTCACAAGGCAGGGTAATGCTGTGGCTCATTTCTGTACCACTTCTATCACCAACTTTATGGGACATGTGAATACCTAATCTTTGTCTGAAAGACAAAGAAACTGCCTCTTCCTGAATATCGCATTCTCCTTTGTTCAGTCCCAAACTCCTCTACAGGCTGCAGAGAACCAGCCACCCTGAAACCCAGTGCTCTTTAGGTTGGACCTTTTCAGGGGCAGCTGAATTGTCTAACAGCAATGATGCAATTTTTTTGCTTACTTATTCAGAACAGAATTCCTACTGAAGAAGAAAGGAGTTTTAAAACAGTAAGTCTAAACTATTCCCCCTCCAGCCACATCCTGATTATCCAAACTTCTCTAAAATAGGAATCTGAAGTAGCTACCTTCCACTGGTTACAAAAGCAACTGAGACTAGTGACTAGTCTGGGAAGCATGTGGTAATGCTAGCAGACAGTACCATCAATTCATCCTCTAAGCACTAGAAATTATTCTTAACGGTATGAACACTGCATATTGCTTTACAGAAATTGATTATGCAGCCTTTTGCAAACAGTGGACTCTGCTTCAGTTAAGCCCAAGCAAGAGCTCACTGGCTTCTTGTCATTGTCAAAATGCTACTAATAAATAAAAAATAATGAAAACCAACCAGCAAATAAACATGACAAAGGTGGGTAATGCACAACCTCACATCTTTTTTGGAAAGCATACTGAAATGTTTCACTTGAACCTCACATCTAAAAAACTACCTCACAATTAACTTCTGAAACATTACTTTGATGTAGCTAATTCATACAAGATCCATGGTTCCATACAAGACTAAAATTCTTACTAATCTCTTTAAAACACTAGTTTAGCCCTTCAAGCAATCTCCATAAGGCAGCAGTACTGCCATTTGTGTACAACAAGGACAGTTTGACAGGGACTGAGTCAGTTTCCCTTTTAGGCAGCCAGATTAAGCCAAACAGCCAGGAATTATCTTCAGTCTCTCCCCCAAGCCTAGACACATTTGCAGAGCATGTCTAACAGTAGAAACATGTCCTGGCAGGAATTCATGACTCCTCATTTCAAGAGGTCAAAAACCTGCACACGTCTCCTCAACACCCTGCTCCCTAAGCTCCTGCCTCCTCACACGCCCTGACGCTTCATTTACTGACGCTGTCTTTTCAAAATCTGCTCCAGAAATCACAGTCATCGCTACACGTTGAAATGCCTAGCATATGGAAATCAGAGTTACAGCTAGGCTCGAAAAAGGTGTTTGGGGACTGCAGATGGGTGCAACAGTACTATTTTTTCCTCACAGAACTAGCACTCAGCCCTGGTTTTGCTGAGCACTTGCCCTCTCTACACTGAGGGCTCAGCAAAATAAGCAGGCCAAGCTAAGCAAGAAGCCTGCAACCAAATTAAGTGAAAAACCCATGTGTCACAGCTCAGACTAATAATAACCTGCTCCAATCCTTAGATGTTCAGCTGTCCCAGTTGCAATTTACAGTGTCACTTTGGGTAGCAGAAACTACGCTAAGAGTGTCCAGAGGACAGACCTATCTATTGCTTAAGATATGTATTACTTATTACCTAAGGAAACTAAACAAGGAGATGAAGCTTTGCTCAAACCAAGTGACGCTTTTTTTCTTTTCGAAGAAAAAGATTAAGTAGGTCTCTAGGACAGCTTCCATGTCAAATAAACTCATTCAAACTCTGATTTTCTCAAATTTAATTTATTCAGACTTTCATTAAATAAGGCTGCTACATATTAACTCCCCAAACTATTCAGCTTTTTGGGCTGATGCTGATAGGATTGAAATATATCTGTTATCCCATTATGTCAGTAATTTACTGCTAGAAAGTCAGGACTGTTTCTCCAGATCACTGGTTTTACCACAACTGTAACATGCAGGAAAATGGACATTCCCATTAGCAATGGGACTTGTCAGTGTTTAAGAACACAGAAAATGTTTTCTGGATCATAAGTCAGCTCACAACCAAAAAGCTTCTCAGAAATAAAACCATGGAGAGTTATTTACACTCAGCCAAGCTGAAAGGAAAAAACTATTCACCTCTTGTTTTGATACTTGTCTGTCCTGGCCAAGGCTTTTCCGGTGCCACTTATTCTTCTTATCTACAAGAAAAATTTAAAAGTGAAAAAAACCCAATTATTCGGAATGAAAAAAAATTCACAAGTTCTACAGCTCTTGAAAGGAATTAAAAATTGAAAGATAGACATATATTATTGGTCAGGCTCTTGTGTACCTGTATGAGTCTTACACCTGGGAGCAGAACAGTGACAAGGAGGTAAGTGGGGTGAGAAAGGGATGTGCCTTGCTACTATTGCTCTTCAGGATCCCAATTCAATTAAAGGGCATCTAGTACTGGATCAAACATACCACAGCCACATGACATACAATATCATACCCCTAAATTCCCCAAGACCAGCTCAAATTTGTGCACGCTTTTTTTTTTTTTTTGCAAGGATAATTGCATGTCAGGGCAGGTATCACCCTATGCCTGGCATAAAGGCAGCCTTAAAACCACAATACACACCCCAAACTGAATTTGAATTAAATTTGTACTTGTCAGGTGATTAGTTTGTGGTTTGGTATTAATATTTCTCTTTGCCTTTGTTTCGATGGGAAGTATCACCTCCCATGAAAAGCTCAAGGAAGAACGCGCAGGTATTTCTGGATTTTTCTTTTTTTTTGTTCTAGTGATGCCAGTACTACAGCATTAGTATGAGATCTGGCTTGGAAAACTGAACCTAGTCATTATTTACAAGATCACATACAGCAGGCACGCTACATAAGAGTGGAAAGCAAACCCTACATTCTCCCGGCACGCGATGCCGATGTAACAGATGGAACAGCGGGTATAGAGGCAGAATGTGCATTAGGTGACGGGAAGGCACTGCACCAATTTGCAGAATAACTTCTTGTGTTAGCTACAGAGCAAGCTGCTAAGACTAAGCATCACTGGTATTCAGATTTTGGGGAACCATGGTGGAAAATATGATCATGGAGAAAACCCAGACGCGCTTCCTTGTAAGGCGAAGAGAAAGAAGCTATGAAGTAATAAGCATATCTTTGCAATTAATACAGAGATGTAGTAGAATGTAAAGGTAGGATCTTATTAATCTTGTTCAGAATCAAGATTTTTTTCAGTATAATGTAAATGAAGACAAGCATGTAAACAAGAAAAACTGACATACAAACAAATGGATGCAGCCAGCTTACAAACCCTACTGCTCCAGTCAAGGTTGGGAGAAACTACAGAATAAGAGCGACTCTAGATCACACAACAGAGAAGGGAAAAGACTCAGAAAGCAGTGCATCAGAAAGTCATGCTATAAACAGGAACATCAGCTTCACGCAGCCCTCTGCTAGACTTACCCCTCTCTCTTCCAAAAGCCTCAGTCTTGTCTCTACTTTTAGTCTGTTCTCAGCTCCCATTTCAGCACTGGTATCCTCCCCAAGGGCATCATAACGAATAGTCAAGGCAGTCTTTGCTGCCAGCATTCGAGAAATCTGGAAAAGCCAAAAAGAATATTAAACACTAAGACTTAACATAAGGCAATGATTCACTCTGATCTGGAAAGCATACCCACAAACAAAAAACAAAGTAACCATTTACTAGCAGTCTTTAGTCAAAAAAAAAAAATTAGTACATTATTTTTTAACATTGAAATACTCTTAATGTAACACCTTATTTTCTTGATAAATAGAGGGAAACATCTGAGGCAGCAAGTTAGTTATACATAATTCATAACCCTAACCTTGAGATCAGGTTAGTTTGATGTGTAATTTCCAGCTAGATAGCTTTCTCCACAATTCAAACACATTCATCCACCCGCATTCTAAAAGCCTAAGCTCTTTAAAAGCAAGCCACAAAAGTTACTAGCTTTAGCACAACAAGAAGAGTTCGATTTTCAAGGAAGACTAAAGACTGTAACAGCTTAGTTTATTATCACATAGAAGAATGCAGTAACATACTCCTTGAGAAAGCCAGTATTACATCACGACTCAGCAGGAATGCATCTGTTATTACTCAGATGTGTTGAACAGATAACCCCCTTCACTTTTTTGAACAGGAATGAATGACATGCAAATATTCGTGGGACAGTGGCATTTTCCACATAACCCTGAAACAATACAGTAAAGCAAGCCATGGAAAAAGCCTCACTGTGAAGCTCAAGCCATCTCATTGACAGATATTCATACTCTGGAAAAAAAGCCAAGCTGGTAAACTACTCTGCAACTCACCTTCCCTTTGTTTTTGGTATTGGTTTGTCCCACTAGGGAGGCATGGTAGATAAGGCCAAATTTAGGCGTGTCCCGTTTAGTCTTCAGAGCTCTGAAAAGTGCCTTCTCAGCACCCAGTAACTGAACTGTTGAAGCTGGATGTTTTGCTAGATTCAAGAGGGAACCTAGAAGGAGGTGACACAGCAATAGTTATTTGTCAGAGGAGCAGATAGAGAAGCAGGAGGCTAGATTCCTACGCTATTCAAAAGTAGGAAGCTCAGAGCCGTCTATTTCTACAAGAGCTGCTTCATGTTCATCTCCTGAAGGAGATGAACATTTCAGTCTTTCATGCTTCAACTGTGTCTTGGTTTCATTTCAGCAACAGGAAAGAAGGTTGACTCAATAAAATATATTCCACTGGAGTAATGCCTACTCCTGACAAAGTCTGGCAGCAAGAATGTGTCGTCACACAACTACACCATATATAACTGAAATGAGGCTACTACCTTGAGCCAGTCTGACTATAAAAGCATAATGCCAGCTTGCCAGCATTTTACATCAGAAGTGACTGGACTATCAGCAGGAGGCTCAGTGAGTGTCTCAGAAGAGGTAGTGACTTAAGTTGCCCTCATATTCCAAAAATAATTCAGGCCAACTGAAAATGTTGTCATCACAGACTACTACCAAGCTCATGCTGGTATTCTCTGATTCCTCAAGAGCCACCTTCCCCCGACTTTACCATGAGATATTCATCAGGGCCTTGGATAATGCTTTTAGCTGACCAGCTCCTCAGAGAAAACCTCTGATGAGGTCATCTAAGCTTTATTTACACTGATCAGTGTAACCCACCTGCATGAGCAATCAGCCTTGCTCCAACCAGTTCACCCACCATGACAGTGAGATTAGGAGCAATGGCCATCATTCTGTTCTTCAGGTAGTCGTACAGCTGTGTCCGATACTCAGAGATTTCAATCACCTGGCACAGAGTTTGGTTACAGGAATCAGTATTAGCCGACCAACAAATATTACAATCTAAATACATTGGAATGAGGAAGTGCTGAGAGTTCCAATGACTAACAAAATGCAAAATGCACAGACAACCATGAGCCAGAGTTATAGAAAGCTTTATATAGGGCATATCCCCAGAGCAGAGATCCATCCACAAAGTATATTGGATCTGTATTGCTCATTCCCTTATGCAACTTACTTTCTCAGCAAAGCTCCTGATAAAGGAGCTGACAACATGCCAAAGACAGTGAAGCAGAACAAAAATACTAGTAAGGACATTTTCTTTAGGACAAAACCCTGGAACATTCAGTTTTCACATAAATCTTTGCCACCATTCTCTTGAAATGGCATAAACGCTCTTTACTTGTTCCACAGAAATACACACAATTAGAACGCACATAAAAAAGCAGCCCAGTCTAGACCAAGAACAGGAACTCACTACTCTTAACCCTGCCACTCCCTGGTAAAGTCACAAAGGGATCCAACTGGCACCACTAAAGTCAGAGGGCGTTCACACACAACCTAGATGAAAGCAGGATAGGGCTCCTAACTCTTCTGGGGCCTCAGTACTCCACTTTTAATCCAGGGCTTAACACCAAGCTTCAAAAGTGACAGATTAAAGATAGGCTATACAGTAGCATTATCTTAAGGACTTAAAAGAACAATGATTCCGGAATTCCAGTCAAAAGTAAACCTGCCACTTTTGGAAGACTTCATGCAGACATCAACAGTATGAGATGGCTCAGATGAGGTAGTGACTGTGCACCCTCATATCTGTACATCAGGAGAGCAATAATATAGGAATCATCATTGCCATCACAAGTGTGTTAGCAAAACCCTGGGAAAACGTCTCCTTGATAGAAGAGGCTCTGATAAGGCTAACTAAAGTGGAGTTCCCACTGCTATTCATTCACGTGTACATACCTGATCACAGAGATGGATTATGTTGTTTATATCTTCTTCTGATACTTCTGTCCCCATGGAAATCTCGGCGGCAGCCTTCACATCCTCTTCGATTTCCTCGGGTAGGATGTCAGAAACATCAGAGGAGGCAAAATTGCTTCTGTCTCCTGTGGGGAACAGATGAAAGCATGTTTGTGCTGGGAGCAAGATGAACTAGTAAAAAAAAAAGCACAGAAAAAGGGGAAGATAAAAGGCCAAAATAACAACACTGAGTCAAGTTTGCTGTCATCCTATTCCAAACTCCTAAAATACATGTCAATGTTCTGACTTCATGGTTATACTAGCTGAGAATGGCTGGAAATATTACATTTGAAACTAGGGGGGGGAAGCAGAGTCTTATTCTGTAACACTGCAGACTTCACCTTTTCAGTAGATGCTTGTTGCAAAATTGTCAGGCACAAGATTACAAAGGAAGAATTCCAGGAAGTGAGCCGTCATTTACCACTAACCAAACCTATGTAATTCTTCCTACAATTGGGATATAAGTTCCCTTAAAACCACAAGTCTGGACTGCAAACTTCATTATTTAAAAAAAATATATATTTATATATATATATAATCATCAAGAGGAAGCACATGCCTAAGAGGTGAAGCAAATGTCCAGAATATTACAGTGGTCATTCTTTTCTTTCTGCTCTTATGAATAATTGTAGCAGTTGAGTCTCCAAGAACACCCACAAACAGGCAGTAATTCTCTTTACATCAGTTTTTGGCAGCTGAGTTCCAAACTAGTCCGACTAATTGTGATTCTAAGAAGATATGCTGGTGCTCCATGAAAACTGACTGGTGATACGGTATTAGCTTGCTCTTAAGCTTCAAAATGGTAAATTGCATCAACATAGAGACACAAACATGCACTACTTTTCTACTGGCCCTAACCACACTGCTGCTGAAAGCAGGATTTTATACAAGGTCAGGGCTAGCTGGTCTACAAATCAGTGCCATTAATGCACTGCATATTAACATGCAACATTCTCCAGGCTCATGCCTCCTTATTACTCACCAACTTTCCGCACACATTTACAATACATTAGGTTATCTGTGATGATTTTGCCCAGTTCAGGGAAGTGCCAACCATACCATTCCCTACAGCGCATGATGTAGTTATTCAGTTCTTTGTCCAAGTCATCAAGAAGAGCTAAGAGAGAGAAAAATGGACTTTTCTAAAAAGGTAATCTAAAAATGGAAAACCCTCCAATCAGCAAATTTAAATAGTGTAAAGGGCAATAAACTGAAGTATTTTATCCCATAAAGACTGGAATGAAACATAAGCTGCAGTACACTAGAAGTCTACTCTTTAGAGAACTGCATAATCCCAGGAACAACATTATAGGAATACTAGAATTCCCATGAGTGTGGCCTGAAAGCTTTATCACTAGGACTGTCTTGGACAGACTCCTTTAACAGCTGTAAAGCACATTCCCCTGGAAGGGGAGCAGCAGCCAGTATTCTTCCTCTCAGCCAGCAAAAGTGTTACACACAAGATTAATGTAAAACCTATTCATCTAATAAAACTTTAAGGAAAAATGTTTTAATGGTAAGAAACTGACCTTGTATTCAATTACTTGATTTAAAATAATTAAGCCCTTTAGCTGCCTTTGTAACAGAAATACACCCAACACAAATCCAACAGGCTCACTATTTACCAGATAGGACGAATAACTGGATTTACAACATAGAAGTATAAAACCCACAGCATATATTGCTACAGAGCCCTGAGGCTAAAATATTTCCCTCTAACGCAATACCAACATTCCCAATCTGTTGTCTCAGTGGTAGTGACGAAGCAACTGAATCAAATCATTAATTTCAGGTTAGCTATGTTTCATCATTGACAACAGTCTGGGAATTAATATTCCAAACAGGATTCCTCGCCACTTTGCAGCAAGCAAGCTGATTACGATGCAGATGACTTCAAGGAAAAATGAAGAATGGGCTTTCTAGCTACATTTACAATTTCAGTCTGTTTTCCATTAAGAAAGCAAGGAGTTGGAATGCAGCATTACACACCACAGTGGGTTTTACACACATAATATAAGAGTCCATTTCTGCATTGCCCTTTAAGCAATGTTGAAAGAAACCACCGAAATAAAGGGTCAGAAATTCCTGTCCTGTGGGCTCATTCTCCCAACACTACTTGGAAGGGAGATACGCTGGGAAATGAAATCCTCAGAGGACTCAACTAACACTGCCTGCATTTTCAGTTGATCTCTATGCTAAGAAAAAGCAGGTGCCAGTTTACTATATCACCCTAAAAATGTTCCTGCTTATGGAAAACCCTGTTGAGAAAACACACCTTATGCCTAGCTGAACACTAATGCCCAATTTACTGAAACATGCTAGGAGAAAACTGATAGCAATGCTTTTCTGTAACCAGTGTAAAGAAGCTATCCTAAGCTGAAGCCATTAATAATTTAAACTCCAAATATACTTACAAATTGCCTGGATAATCATGGTATCTACTTTGTCTGGGCTGAATTTCAACTTGTATCGGGAAAGGCTGAGGAGACAGAAATACAGTTTCATCAGCATCCTGACATCCCGCTGCAGAGCATCTCCCACCTGCTCCTATTTTACACGAATATAGCTGTCCATACATTCATTCATACCAGTTCAGTTTTATGGCACTGACTGCTCTCAGCTGTGGCCAGGTGTCACACTGACAAGCTTCGCACTGGTCACAGGGTACGTGTATGTACATGTGTCAGAGCTGTTGTGAAAGGGAAAGTTAAGGCTATCTGTACCACAAGCAGTAGGCTGAACATGAGTGCTGTGGCAGGAAACTGGCTGTTGGTTCCTCCCTGCATGGTCCCCCACAAAAAGTATTTGTCAACAGCACTTCCAGTTCTGCACAGGCTGGAGGTAATCCAGAAAACAGTACCTACCCATCAGCAATATCAGCAACACTAATGTGAAACAACAGAAGAAACTTCCTGGAACAGATTCTCACTGTCTGAGAAAACTCATTGCCACCTAGCTTTAATGTATGTTTAAAATTTCTCAGTATGCTGAGAAAAGACACTTGATATTAATGAGGACTTGCATCTTCAAAGTCTTTTTTCAATATTAATGCCTATTTTCTATACATTGTAACAGCAAAAACATGCATCTATTTTTAAGAAATTAGCTACAGCAAAGCAGTTCTCTAACTTGCCGACGGCTACAGGACAAGCTCATGTCAGAATATGGATTAAAAGTTGCTCATTGAATGAATGCTTGACCCCATGCTGATTCAACAACTTTGTATTTAACTACTGCACCATGAAAGGCAGTGACAGCGAGTGGGGAAAGATAACTCTGCCTTTAACATTTACATTATGTATTACAGGTGTATTTATTCTGGCACAAATCAGCCAATCATGGTCTTCACCTTGTCTCTCAGTGGCAATGAAGTTTTAAGTAACCCATTTGACCGCTACAGAGACATTTCAAACCAAGTCCTAAAGTATGTAACATGCAAAGGAAAGCCTTCAACTTCAGGTGAAGATGAAACCTTTCCGTAAAGGATGGGTGTGAACTGGAAAGCCCTTCCTTTATAAAACAAGATTTCAGATACAAATACGTCTTGACTTCCAGAGTATGAGACCATGTCACATACTCAGAAACACTTCAAACAACACAGCACAGCCAAGGACACAGGAGTAGGGCAGATCAGGACGAAACAGCTGTTCTACAAACTCACCTGTGTGCCAGACCCAGACACATAGCCGCCATCTCTCGAGAAGGGAGGCCTGTAATAAGCCCTTCAATCTGTGAGCGAATTCCTCTCATCAGCTCTGTAACCATTGGGCTGTGTATACAACTCAAATTCAGCTTGTCCTGCAGGATGGAAATCGATGGTTCAAGTCAGGCACTACGATGACATTCCTCTAAAGTCCCTTTTCCAGTAACCTTATCTCACTATACCTGGATTTCCCTCTGCAATCCTGTAATCATGCAACAGTTAAGGCATCTTTGATGCTCAAGTAGTGACAACCCCAGTTGCCCATAGAGTAACAATTCCAGGTTGAAGAGGAGATTTATAATTAACCCTCCATCTGTCTGCTATGTAGACACCAGAACTGAAGATTCAAGATTTCGCAGTTTACTAGAAACAGTTTGGCCACAGAGAAAATTCAGAAGTAGAGGGCTGGGGGCTTTGAGTCTTTTTCAGAGAACAAAACTGAATAATTAGTTGAGTCCTTAGTATTACTCACATTAACAGTAAATTCTCCTTATTTTGCAGCCTACACCAGCCTCCTAAGACAGAATGAGGAGGTGATCAGAACAAAACTCACTGGAACAGGCAGCAATCAGACAGGAGATGGTAACCTGGTGTTTGACACCTAGGAGACATTGGAGAAAGCAGTCCACCTATACTGTACTTCTTCCTTCCTCTGGTAGGCCAAGGACTGAAGGATGAGCACAGCTGCTTGTACACTGAGGAAGGCAAAAAAATGTGTACTCCCGACAAGGTAATAAGTCATCATCCCATCTGTTAGTGAGGAATAAGCATGTCTGCCTGGCTGGTTTTTTGTTTAGTTTCTCTTCCCCTCTTTTTTTTTCTTTTTGGATGGGATCATTAGGGAAATTCATTTTTTAATCTGCTGGGTTTCTAGCCAATGTTTAAGAAAGAAATCAAGCAAACCACAACACCTCAGTGCACTTTGACCATATGATTCACTTGTGTACTCAAGATGACATCTTCACAGTATACAAGCAGTACACATTTGGTCATAAGGAGTGGGTAGCTTCCACACTGCAAACACAGCATTGGCACCATATTCCATTGCTGCCAATTGTAAAATCTCTGGAACCTGACTATAAGATTTCAGTAGCGTGAGACAAAAGGAAGAATGGCAAAAATCAGTTATCACCTTTATGACACCTCCAAGTTTGGCATCTGCTACAGCCAACTGTTCGTGGGCATCTTTTGCCACTATCTTCTTGAGAATTTTCTTCAAGTTCTTGCTGAGCTTGCCTTCTACAAGTGCTGTGGATGCTGTATAAAATGAAAAAAACAAAGATGCAGTTTCTTTCCTCTCCTAAAGCCTGTAAAAATAGTCCTGCTCACTTTCTATTTTTATTTTAACTGTCCACAGCAGCTCTAGTCCAAGCTGCAATACTACTTCACCATGCAGTGGCTAAAATCAAAATAGAAGAAAATTATATACTTGCTCCTTTGGAGACCTAAATCAAAACCCCTTCTCCTGCTTGCCTCTCCTTTCTCCACATGGTTTCAGTTCTATTTCTGTCAATTTTGTTTAAGGAACTCTACAAACAGTATGCCATATGCTTTAGATATATGTTTAACATTTCCAAAAGCAAGGTTATATGGGAACATTTTGTGCATAATTTAACTAATCAAGCATTTTCCAGGTCCCTTAGTCAGCAACTATAATACCCTAAATTGAGTAATGGCTTATTTGCATCCTCTGCTGATAATAATGTATTATCTGAAGTCCAACAACGAATGATGCCAAACACACTGACTGGGTAGTCAGACACAGACCCTTTTAACACAGCATGCAGCCTGAAGAATTTTTAAAGGATGTTCTTCATTCTCAAGTATTAATAGATCTGTAAAAGCTTTACAATCCCACACAATATATTTTAAGCAGGCACTTATACAACTCTATGGAGGCCAGTTCTGTGCTCCACTGAACTTCTGTTCATCACAGTAAATACAGCAGAAGCCAGTGACTTTTTTTTTTTTATTTCCAAAACCTTAATGAAATGTAAGGGTAAAATCTAGGTGCTGTGCTGAGCTCCCTCTCAACCTTTCTACAACAGAGATAAGTTTCCACCTTTCAAGCTGGCAAATAGCTCCCCACATACTCCGTTTTCCCTTCAAAATAAATGAGACATAGGGTAGTTTGAATAATCTCCTGCATTTCACAGACAAGTAAACCTGAAGCAAAGTAGTAGAAGGGTTTTTTTATTCTTTTGTTGTTTTGTTCTGTGAGCATTTTTGGTTGGTTGGTTGGGTTTTTTTTGTTTGTTTGGGTTTTTTTTTTGTTTGGTTTTTTTTTTTTTAAATCAGACTAACTCTACATGATCTGAATTCAAACCTATGCAAAAACAACAGAACCTAAAAATATGCGAGGGAGAGGAATATACTGTTCCTTAGCCGTAAGTGTGACAGGGGACATCCACCTAATGATCTCATACAGCACATGCCACAGTAATAGCCATACCACTTCTGAATAATAAGCTAGAATTTTTATAATTTCTATTCAAACTAGTCCACATCATCAAGCATTTAAGTGCTGAATTAGTAAAAATTATTGGCTTTCCATTTTGTTTAAACTCTTGTATTTCTTTAAAGTGTAACAGAGGCATTTTTTAGGCTAAAAAACCAGAGGCATAATGTGTGTCCATAAACAAGGGCAGTTGTAATTCTGATATCTGTCTGTTGTCTCAGTGGTAGTGACGAAATGTTGACTCAAATCAGTTATATTCAGCTTCAGCAAAATCCATCATTGACAACAGGCTATGTATACCAGACAAAACCTTCTACATAGCGCTCATTAGCAAGCAGCCTGGGAAATAAGCGCGGTAGGAAAAAACTAGACTTCATTACATCTCTGCTGCAATATAGACTGGGAGGATGATGCCATAACACAATAAAAGCAGTTGATTTTGAAAAATTTGCAATTTAAAAACTAAGCAAAGAAAGAGAGCAGGGACAGAGCTAAGTAATGAGCAAAGCAGTGCATAACAGTGGGGTATTTTTTTGTAAGAATGGTGTTAACCCACTTACCAGCAAGTGCTTCTGTTGTGTCCTGAAATTTTTCAAAGTGTTTCAGCTTTACTCTACAGAAGAAAAATACAAGTGTGTAAAGAAATGTACGTAAACCAGAGGCTAGAAACATTTTACTTTTTTTCTGCCTTTGCTATTACAGTTCCTCTCTTCTCCCTAAGACTGCAAGAGAGCAGAGATCAATATCCAGATCCTCAAAAAGAAGGAAGAGCACTAAACCTGCTGATTAAGTTTGAGCCTGATGTGACTTTTCAGCTGGGACCCACAAACTATTAAAAAAAAAAAAGTAGTAATTTTGATTTAGTACTTCTAGGACCAACATAATCAGAAAACTGAAGCCCCCCTTTTGTTTTGTAGTTCATATTTAAAGACAGACATCATTCATGTAAATTTCAACACTGCATCCTGATTAACTAGGTGTCACTGCTGACTGACTAATGATAGCATCTTCCCACTCATCTTCAAAAGGGAACCTTCTGCCTCTGTGGAATGCATAGCCTGCACAGCCCAGATTTAAGATGCTTTTAAACCAAACACATCTTCAAAGACTTGAAAACTGAACTGATTCATTGTTCATGAATCCTTAAGTTCCCCCTTGTAATCAGATGTCAGAATACAAGTTCTCAGCTGAGTTTAAAACAAACAACAGAAAATTCTTCCATGCCAGCTGACCAGAGCCAAAAATCATACGCATAGTGTTTTACCACACTGCGTCAGATCCTTAGGCCCAACTTCTCTCTCCCCCTCACATAGTCTGTGGTGTTGATATGTAGAGTTACAGTTAAGAAGTTATCTGAATCCAGTAAATTCCTTGTCAGGGACAGGCATTTGACTAATCCAGTTCTGATTAACCACTGCTCTTTGTGAGTCTACTATCTGCAAAGCAAGCAAGGTCACAGATAAAGCTGAATGCTTAAGTTAAGCATTCGTACAGCCCAACAGAAGCTTCAGGCTTATACTGATGCCTTTTTACAAAGGCAGGAAAGAGGAATTACTTTGATCAGAGTAGATATCCATTAAGAGCCACATCCTGTCTAACAAGTGGCCAAGATGATGTTTCCAAGACAAGATTAACAATGTTACAAACAGGCAGATGTACAGGCAGATGTGGGATATTCCATCTGCTCCTCTAAATACTGTTACAGAGCAGGATAAATCCAAATCACAAGGCAGAGCTTGTTCAGAGCTATCCATTATAACCAAAGCTGGTTAGATATAGTCATAAAAACACCCAAGACAGACTTGAAGTAATCCACTCTTGTCCCCAGCTTTAGGACAATTTGCTAGAAAGGCCAGCTCGGCCAGTGGACACTGCAATCCCTGTGCAGCTATGCAATGGTGCTAACGCTCACTGATGGCATGGGCAACAACAGTAACTCTCAATTACAGTGATTCACATGCTATTAGTTTCAGTTGGATTTTTTTTTTTTAAAGAATTTCCTGAGGAAAAAAAAAAACAACTGTTATTTCAGCCAGTTCCTGCATTACAAGTTTGGATGTTCTTGTCAAAGCATCCAGATCTCCTTAAAATATTGTTTAATTTTTTGTTTCAGTGACACATGGTAATGACTTCTGCAGCTTAATTACACTGCAAGGAAAAAAGTTATTTCTTTCACTTAGATATTCCAATTTAAGTTTATTTTGAGTATCTGTCTTGACATTATCATTGTTCACAGCTTTTAGGTTTTACAACACTGAAAAATAAAAATCAAGACTTCTTTCTGAACCTCAGATGTGCATAAGCCTACAGGCAGTCATGTCCTTCCAAAAGCCAGGCTGCTATCCCCACATAAAGCTGCTTACATTTTGTTTGCTTTTTCAGGAGTTTCAAATTCTTTCCACAAACTGTCAACTTCTTGGAGCTTTTTCTCATTCAGAACCTGTAGAAGAAAGAAAACAAAACAAAACCACATTATTATATTTAAAGCACTTCCGAACAACCTTCAAGCCCGCATTCAGTGGAGAAGACCTGAAACAGATTTACAATGTAGACAAGTACTGGAAGTTAATACTGATCGAGACAACAAACTCAATTTTGGTGATCTCCAGTTTTGTCATTCTCTCTCAGCAGTTTTATCCTACTAATATAGAACTATATTTACAGTGTTCTTACTTTCAACTGAATTACAGAAGTTGCTCAATAACGGCTGGGTTCTTCTGAACCTGCATGTTAAAGCAAAATGCTCTCCTTGTTTATCAAAACTGGGCTCGCTCCACCTCTTCTACAGGACTCATTCACAAACCCAGTGACCCAAAACCAAATCTGACACTACTTTGGGAAAGTACAAACATGTCTGGGACACCTAACAGGAAGGCGTGATCTCACAAGTTATTTTCATTAATCTGAGCTAGCCCAAGGAAGAAAGAGGATGTCTCTACAAAGAAGGCTTTTCACAACAGCTTGCTAATCAACTGAGCCAATAATTATCTAAGAGGCAGCAACAGTTTAATCCCATCTCTGTACAAAGGAATCCCCCTCAGTTTTTAAACAGCAGGAGGTCAACAGTTACACCTCCAGAGGCTACACACACTTCACAAAACGCAGAGTGTACTGCCAATTCCTAGAAAAGTGCTCAGGGAACATTATGTTCTTTACATCTCAAAAATCTTGTGGTTTTGTCCCCACAACATAAATCAAACACAACTGCAACCTGACTCACTGCAGTGCAGAAATCATTCTTGGGATTATGAGATTTTACTCTCTCACAGCTTTTTAAATGCTGGTCAAAGGAGGCTGTCTTTTTTAAACTCAATTAGTAGCTGACCAAATAAACATTGTAACTCATTTCCCAGAGGACTCTGAGGCACAGAAAAATGGCAGGGCAGCTCTTCCTTTCCTCAGCCTGCTGATCCTTTCCTCCAATTCATCTTTCGTACCCCAAGGCCTACAGAATTTTTAGCCTCTGCAAACAGACATGGGTGCACAGAGAAAATATATAGAAGCTGCTAAATCAAGGTTGTTAGTATACAGAAATTACAAGCCTGGGGATATTTTTGTGTCCTACAAGATAGACGCATTGAAAAAAGTCTTCCAAGATCTAGAATATGGCTACGCCCCATTTGCCCTGCTGATGGGAGCAACACCTACAAGGGAATACCCAAGCGCTACCCAGTTTGCAGAGTACAACTGTTCTTGATCACCAGGGCATAAAGGCAGAGCACAGTTATGCTGGCAACAGACATCTATGGGCACTGCTGTGAAGAGAGGAGTGGGTGACCACGACTGGTCTCCAAAATTTAGAAGCAGACATTCTGTCCAGGCTTTGAGTAACTAAAACACACAAAAAAGGCCCAAACAATCCCTCCACCCACTCCCCGCCTCAAACTTAGCAGTGACAATCTTTAGAGATAGCTATAAACAGAAAAAAAAACTAAATTCTGCAGAAAGTATTTTGTTACAGAGTGAACATACAAGTGTAACAACGACACAAGTTTGCAGCCGAATAGCTACAGTGTCTAGGAAAGGAAAGCTATGTGACTGAGAGCCTGGCCCTGCAGATGTGCACTGTGGCTGAGGCTTGTGGTACCTGCCCTTAGCAGCTGCAAACAGAATCAGCACAGGAAACCAAAGCTTGTCTCAAAACATGTATTTTAATAAAATACTACTTCTGCTCAGTCCCAGCAGACAGCTTTCACCTCTCTCCCAATCCAGCCCAGACACCATTCGCAGTCCGCTGTCTTTCCCACGGAGTAGGTGTTTAGCAGCCCCTCTTTCGGGCACCGCTCCTTAGTGCCTGCTGCCCTCTAGCCGCTTTGCACACACATCACAGCCAGAGCCCACGCTCCAGCCGGTGACACCCGCAGCGGAGCACTGCAGCACTTCTGCAGTCACCTCTTCCTTTCCCCTTTATGCTCCGCCTCCTACCTTTGCTTTATGCCTACTCTGCTACCAGAAATTAAAATACGGGTTATTTTCAGCCCCTCCTAGCTCCTGTAAAAGGTTAAAAGGCCCTGGCTCACTGCACAAGAGGTTTGATCCAACTCGAGTGGTAACTTTTTTTTTTTCTTTTTAGTAACTTGGAAGGTGCAGGATACAGCCAGTGAGCAAAACCTTCAGGAAGACTGCTGTGTTAGCTCCCCGAGTATAAGTGTTGGGGAGGAAGGGCCACAGAATAGAAGTCATCTGCTTTTAGAAGTATTTTTGTCTTCTCCTTGGAGCTTACATCTTGAAATTCTCCTTGCCTGAATCACAGAGCTACACCCCAATGAGGAGGAAAGGCTTCAGGGCAGGAAAAAGTAAACACATTGCTCTGTAGAGCACCAAGGGCGTACATCTGCAGCAGGGCAGGGCAAAAGAAACCAGCACCTTACTCTCTTTGCACTTCCGTTCACACAAGCTAAACCCAGGAAAAAAAAAAAAAAAAAAAAAAAAAAAACCAACAAACCCCCACACTAAAGTGGGGGGCAAAAATACACGTGTTACGATTAAACTCTACGAACAAGCCGGTGGAACTGGACAGGCATGAACGCTCGAGCAAAAGAACAGGCTGGAGGGGAGCACGGCACTGCAGCAGCTCTAGTTTAGACTTGTTCAAACCACCGTGAAGCTGCAGCCTTCGAGTCACCTCACGGGGAGGCTGGCAGAGACCCGTGAAGCGGCCCGTCCCCAGCCGAGCGAGGGAAGTCAGAGCAGACGCTCCACCTGCGGGCACGCTCGCCCTGCCCGTGTGCTCGGCCAGCGGACGAGCCCCGCTTTCGGAAATACGCTCAGGCCCAGGCACCCTGCCCACCCGTTTGGGAACGGGCTGCCTGTCTCCCACGCGCCCCTTCCCTGCACCCACAAGGTTTTCCTGGAGCATCAGCCACGAGGGCTCAGCTGGGAAGAGAAAGCGAGCAGGATGCCCCAGCCCGGCTGCCTCCAGAGACTCCAAACGGGGGCACGGCCACAGGTGCACGCCCTCCTGCCGAATCCACCGCTACGAGTGGGAACAATCGAGCGCCACGGGTGATGCCTGGCACGACCACCGAGGAAGCTCCCTCCTTTCCGTCCCTCCGAGCACCCTCAGACTCCAGCTGCAGCCCCTTCCCCGCGCCTCCGGCCCGAAGCCTTCCTCACAACGCGGCCTCTCCGCTCCCCCCTCCCCGGCTCCTCCCCAAAGGCACCGCAGAGAGCCGCGCGGCGCGGGGGGACTCGCTCGCCGTCCGTGGTTCCCCCGTAAGCTCAACGCACGCCCGGAGCGCTCCCCCCGCCGCCTCACTTCCACTTCAACCGCTGGACGGCAGCCGAGACCCCAGCCGGGCGGGGACAGGCCGCGGCGGGCGAGAGGCTCCGCACCCGGCCGGTCCCTCCGCGCCTCACCTTGAAGATGGCGTAGCCAGCGGCGGTCTCGAACAGCACCAACATGGCGGCTGCGGCAGCAAGGCCGGCGGCGGGCCCGGGAGGGGCGCGGCCACGTGCGCCAGCAAACGAGACCCCCCACTCAAGCGCACGCCCGCGCGCCGGAAGGGGAAATGGCGACAGCGGAAATGAGAGCAGCGGAAGAGGAAACTTGGGGGGGGGCGCGCTTTCCTTTGCGCGCTCTCGCGAGCCACGTGGCGGGCGGCGGTTCCGCGCGGCCGCGCGCGGCGGGCGGGGGCGGAGCCTGTGTGACGGCCGGTAACTGCCGTTACCGTCGGGCCTCGCCCCCAGGCGGCCCTGCCCGCGGCTTGGCCTCGCCCCCCCCACCTCCCTTCCTGCGGCGTCGTGTTCGTGAAGCTTCAAGCCTCTTGGCGTAAAAAGCCGCCGTGTAAGCGGTCGGGCGGCTGCCCGGTGCGCTCTGTGCCAGCCTGCCCGTGTCCTGTGCCCGCCCGGCCGCTGGGCCCTGCGCCCGCAGCAGCCGTTCACCAACTGCTGCTTCCCCGGGAGCAGCGCCCGGCACCTCTTGGGCCCTGCAGGTGCGGTGGTTGGCGGTGACCGGGTCGGGTCTGTGCTCGAGGGCTCTGTGGTGCCCGTGTTGGCAGTTTCTGTTTCCCGAGTGAATCCGGATGCAGGTTTGAGCTGGTGGCCCCTCTGGTGACCCCAGGCTGTGCTGGGGCACTGCACCGTGCCTGCCTGCAGTGCAGGGTTTGGCCGGTCCTCCCGGCCCTCTCCACACACCGAGGTGGATCCCCTTCTGCCCGCTCCACTCTGGTTCCTTGGGCTTGTTCCCAAGGCCTTGTCTGCAGATCTTCATGCAGGTACAGCTTCTTTTTGTAAATAATCTGTTGCAACTAAGTGTAGTTGCATATATTTAAATGGTTTGCTTTTTGGACAGAGAAGCACCAACATATGTGCATTTAAAACATACATTTTAAGAGCTGCTTATTTCCCCACACTGCTGCAGTGTCCTCAGGATGTGGGCGTTTCTGTTTGGGGGAAGGCAGAGGCCAAAGGCGGCTAAAGCCACCCATTTGTGCCACATACTGGTTTCTGTCTTAGCAAAGAGAGTCTTTGTGCAGGCTGCCGCGCCTGACCTACTTCTGTGCCTGGGTCTGCTGAATAATTGAAAAGCTGCGTGCTAGTGGAGTACAGGCAAAAAGCGCCAGTCCTTGCTCTGATAAATTCCCACTGATTTCACATTGGAGGTTACCTGAACTGAAAATAGAGGAAGAGTTTTTCCTGCCCTCAGGAACAGAGGCTCCAAGCAACTCTTGGGCTTGATTAATATCAAACATTTGTTGCTCCATTTTATGCAACCATCGGTATGAGTCAGCACGCCTTCATTTCCTCTCCTGCTTCTCCTGTAAGGAATATGCTGGAAAGCCAATAGAGAGATCTGTGAATTCACATCATTCTTAAGAATTTTTTTTTA
Organism: Chlamydotis macqueenii; assembly: GCF_036417535.1. Taxonomy (NCBI): domain Eukaryota; kingdom Metazoa; phylum Chordata; class Aves; order Otidiformes; family Otididae; genus Chlamydotis; species Chlamydotis macqueenii. The sequence continues at coordinate 29,712,582 of NC_141561.1, forward strand.
AAGGAGAGACTTTGGTGCTTTAGGTAAACAATTTTTTGAAGTCCCACAACTGGTAATATATTCAAGTAGAAAGAGAATTTCCAGATTCCTCCTAGTTTTAAAGGACTGATTCTGGTGCTGCTGGCTCAAGGGGAATACTACTGTTGTGAAGAGCAAATTTAAGAGTAAATGTTACTTAGTTGTCCGATTTAAACACTGTTCATCCTTAGAACACTATTCATCCTGTTTGCCAGCACTAACCACTTTCAAACAAATAATGTTGTCACTATGAGATGACACATTGTTCTTAGGTTAAAGTTCAGTTTTATGAGAAATTTGGTTTTGATGGACTGAAAAGGCTTTGCACAGACTATGTGGGCCAGTACTTTTGAGAAAACCAGTAACAGTTCTTCACTCCTAAAACATATAGACAGCTTTGGAGAAGCTAGTTAGCAGCAATTTGAAGGAACAGAGGTGAACTTTATGGACTTCAGGTGATTGAGATTAGTTGCAGATGGGGGAATCAGGGAAGTTGAAAAGCATCTGAGAATTAAGTGAGGTTATTAGGGCAGGTAGCCTCGATAGTGGCTGCAGCAGCAAGGATGACTTTGGGCTTTGTGGGAAGAAGTTTGTTTAGGTATATTTAGTCTTTTTAAAACAGCATTTTCTTTTTTTTTTTCTTGTGTTGAATTTGGGCTGTCAGAGAATAAAAGTGTGAGTTTTGCTGATGTACTTCTGTAGTTCTTGTGGGCTGAATGGAGAATAGCTTTGCGGATGCTGTGCAAGCTTGTGTCTTGAAGAGGCCAAACATCCGAGTAAGAAGAGAGTAAAGAGAGGTGGTGTTACTGTCACTCAGTGCATCTGCAAATGTGTGCTTCAACGTTATGCCTTTATTGCAATGTACAGGGATAGGTAACTGTATTCTGACTCACGTGAGCGTTAGCTTTTATTAAAGGATGGTGTAGAAAAATTGGGAAAACGAAGAATTACACTCAGATTTTGTGCCAGAGTCTGAGACACTAGCTTTATTGTTACAAGGCTGCTCTCTCTGCTCTTAGAACCGCTTTCATTTGTAATAGCAGTGATGTTTAGGACAGAGTATGTATTTGTCATTTTCTGTTTTGTTAGTATCTTGTGTTTCTGTGAAGCCCTTGAATGGTTATTTTGATGCATTGTGTAGTGTTATTAAGCTCATAACGAGCTCTTACTGTAACTGTGGCACAGTATGAACGTATCTGGCTTTCCTACTACTAGGCCTTGCCTGAGAAAGATCATCTTAATTCTATAGCTCTGCATAGCATCTGTTTTGGTTCTCTTTAGTTGTTTGTTTGGTTTTTTTCTTCCTTGTTACTTCTCAGTTGTTTTAACGGTTGTGATTAAAATTTATTCACATGAGTCTAGATACTGTGTAGTTTCACTACCTAGTGAAAGTGCATCTCTTGGTGCAGCGATGTTGTAACACGCCGTTCAGCCAGTGAAATGCAGCAGTGCGGACACAGAGTGCGGCTGCTTTGGTGGTGTTACAAAGGAAGGTGGCATGCAGGGCGCTGGAGACTCTGTGTCGATGGATGTGCTCTGCCCAAAGAGGCTTCTCGCCCTTCCCCAAAGGTAGCTGGTAAAGTTAAAAACCTATCTACTAGCATCCAGATAAGAATCTCCTTGTTTCAGTGGGCTGACTTCTGTTGTTCCATTTAGTTTACAGTAACATTGTTATTTTATTACTGGCTGCTAAACGCCAAGCAGGCACTTACTCTAGCAGTAGTGCCACGCAGGAGTTGCCTTAGTTGTCCTAGAGGGATGTTAGTGTTGCGTGCTGCAGTCCAAACGGCTTGGAGTCTAAATGTATTATTTTTAAGGTGTAGGTGTTGCTTCTTGTGCAAACCTCTAAATAGCTGCGCTGCGGGGATGTAAAGCAGAACATCCGTTCTCTGCTAGTACGGTGTATTGCTAAAAGTTTGTGCAAGAGCAACTGCCTCAGTGCAAATTCACTTAATACATGCGGGTCCTATTACTTTGCATAGTTACAATGATTTAAGAAATGCAAACTGCATAAGTGGAAAAGTGAGCTTTGTTGTTAAATATAGCTTTTAGTAAAAACCTTAGCAAGTCATTACAGGTAGGTGTAACGAGAGTGACTTTTGCTGTTAAGTCTGCTTTTGTTGGAAGAGTTACATGGCTTGGCGTAGCTCCTCTAGGGCAGGACAAAACGGCTGTGCAGACCCGTATTTTCAGTCGTTAAACTGCCTGTAACTAGTAGAGTTTACGAAAACACCTATTTTTCGTATCTGGGGCAGGCCATTAGGTGCCTTTCTGTAGCCGGGCCTGAGCTCGCAGATGCCGGGCCTGGCGAGAGCCGCCGTCCCTGCCGCGGCCTGGCCGCCTTTCCCTGCCTCTGCCCGGGGTCGGGCCGGTGTGGGCGAGCCCGGGGAAGCGGTACGTCCGGGTTTACGGCGCGGGGCCCCCCGGGGCCCGAAGGCGGTGCCTGCCGCGGGTGCCGGTGCGGGCGGGGAGGAGCCGCCGGGCCGCGCTGCGCCGGGCCGGGCGGGAAGTGAGCTCAGGCGCACAGGAAATCCCGCCCGCGCCGCGGCCTGTGTTTGCGCTGCGGGCAGAGAAAGGAGCGGAGCGCCTGCAGCGGCCCAGCCAAGCCTGCCGCACGCAACGGGGCCGAGCCATGTCTGACCAGGTACGGGCGCCGCTGGCCCCGCCCGCCCCGGGAGGGAGCTGCCGCCGGACTTGGGGGGACGGCGCGGCGGGCGGCGGCGGCAGGCCCCGGGGGGGCGGGAGGAGCTGCCTGCGGCCCCCCCCACCCCCTCGGCCAGGCCCGGCCCCGCGCTCTGTGAGGGGCGGCCCGGGGCGAGCGGAGCCGCGGCCGCCCGGGAGGCGCTGTGGGGATGTTCCCCCTCGGGGAGCGTGTGTGGGGATGCCCATCTCCGACCCCGGCCGAGCTCTGCCCCCCGCTTTGTCTTTTAATCCCCCTTTCCCCTTCCTTCAGGGTATTTCGCCAGGAGCACGGGGGCGAGCTGCAGGCGGGGGATGGCCGGGGGCCAGCGTCCGGCCGGAGCAGGGGTGGCTCCGCGGCGCCCCGGGCCGGGATCGCCACCGGGCCAGCCCCGGCCCTGGAAACCCGGGAGTGCAGCGAGGGGCGAACCGTGTTGCACAACAATTGTTTCCTTTCGGTTTCCATTTCTCGGGTGTGTGGTAGGATGCTCTTCCCCCGGAGCAGGCTTTGTAGGGGTTAGGCTAGACCTGCCAGGTCTTCTGTTTGTCCTAGGAATGCAAAAGAGGGAGGGGGGATAAAACAGACTTTCCTAGTTGAGCGTTGCTTGCCTATATTAAACACCCCGTCCTTCACCAAGCCTCTGTCCTGCCTTCATTCCTTGCACATCGTTATGTTCCTGTCAATTCTGATTTCTCGACTGGGGACTTAAATAGTTACTTGTACTGCAAGTTCCTGGCTTGCTTGGTGTGGCATCTGTACAGCCCTTTGCTTACAACTATTGCTTCAGGCTATGTGACCTGCTAGTGGAAAGTTAAAACAGCATTCCGGTTTTAATGTGTTTTGCTTTGCTTCATTTTTTATATCGCCTTCGTATGGCAGTGTTTTCTAACTTTGTCATGACGATTCAACTTCGGAAAAATCAATGTCAGTATCTACAAATGTTTCCTGCAGTGCTGTGAAGTCAAGAATAGTACTAGTGCCAGCCAGGAAATTAAAAGTAGACAGAGGCAAGGCTAAGCATAGCATACACTATGTCTACATTGATACATTATGACCCGTGAATAGAAACCATTGCTGTATGTGCTGGTGGTCTTCCACCCTGCTCCTGATTTTCAACCACAGTGCAGCTCTGCTGGTGAGGATGGTGCTGCTGCCTATCTCTGCCTGGGAGAGTGCAACTGGGAGCACACCTATTGCTGGCACCCACGAGGACACATTTCCAGTGGCTGCATAAAGAAAAGGCAAATTCTGAACTAGATTTTGTAGACTGATCTTCACGTGACCTGCTCTCTGCATTTGTGAACCAAGGCATGTTTTAACACATAGCAGTTTTCATTAGGTAATTCCTTCTCCAGGCAAGTTCTGCTAAAACACATACATATTTGTTCTTTGGGGCTGCTTGGAGTGTGTAAAATTCATTGTATATGATAACCTTTTTTGAATATGTGTCTTAAAGGTCTCTGAATAAGAACCTTGATTTTTAATTTTTTTTAATAATATAATAAATAAACTAAACATTGTTATGTTGTGTCACTCACTTCTGGGGGGACTGCAACAAGAGCTGAATAGATGCTTAAGTAACCATATAACATACAGTAATACAGCACTATAAATCTCACTCCTCTGTTTATCATACAGGAATAATGGGATTTCCCAAAATTGTGGATTGCTTACAGGTTCTTTCTTTTTGGCCCTGGAATTAAGTTAAGAGAACGTATTTTATCACCAGTTATGGTAATTAGGGCTTGTCTTTTTAGTATAAATAAAGAAGCATACTTTTTTTAGTTACTGTATTTCCAGTAGGAAATTAACTTTTTATGATAAGTTAAAGCACTTGCAAGAAGGGCAGACTTCAAAAAACACATGGCTGTTTGGTGAGATCTAAGCAGAAATAAAAATAATTGTTATTCCCCTCCCTTCAAGGATCTCAGGCTGTTTTTGCTTTAATTGAATCTAGATGCTGGCATTTTTATCTGTTCATGTACTAGTAGTAAAGAATGCTATAGTTTATCTGCATTTTCTGGTAACAAATGTAAGAGTTTATTTGCTGTTTTAGGAAGTATGTTGTAGTCCTGTTCCTCTATTAATTTTCGTTTTGTTAATTTTTTTTTTCAAGATTATCTGAAATGTGTTGAGTATGGGGGAGGAGTTAGACTTGGACATTGAAATTTGAGCACTTCAGAAAATTGGAGGAGAACTTGCAATATACTGCCTTGCCTTACAATGTTTTATTTGTGGTTTCGTTAGTTGCAATAGCAATGCCAGTGTGTTTCATCCAAGAAACCTTGGGTGCTTTTTATGGTCATGAATTTGGTGTTGATAAATAAATGTGAGACAGTATTGGGATCCTCATTTTGTGCTATTTAGGAAAACTGCAGAATGAAGCCTGTAAAACTTTATGTATCTAATGAAAAGTTAGAACTTGGAGTGTTGTGATATTCCTGTTATGTTTGTATGGTAGTCTTTTTTTGTGTGTGTGTGTACATACTGTTTCATTACATACTTGCACTGTGAAAAGAACTGGTGTTTAGGGTGAAAGTCTGGAAGCTTGCTTGCAGATTGCTGATCCAGGATTTTGTTAGTGAATGCTTCTAGTTCAGTAACTTTGCAATTTCCTTGCTTTCTTTGTTCTTAAGTGTTTTTGTGTTGGCTTTACCATTTGTCATTGAATGGCAGTATAGTTCACTGACAGACTGCAGGGAGCTGTTTCAGACTTGCTGGGTCTTGTATTCTGGTTTCAAATATTTTGCTCTCTCTCTTTTTTTTTTTTTTTTTTTTTCCTTTAGCTTCAATTATTGGCTTTGTCAACCTTGATTTGATCTTTATTTCTCTTTTCCTGAAATTACAGTTCTGCTCTTTTTTTTTGTGGATGAGAGGTTTCTGGGTCTTTAAATGAGCATTTTTTTTACGATAGGATATTTCAGGACTCCAGTTCCCTCTGCTTTTTCTACTGTTTGCTGCTTCCCTTATTAATTTTTAGTACTATTCCTTGAGGGTAGGAATCAAACATCTTATGAGTCATTGCTTTCTACTCATGTTGGCCAGAGGCACTGTCATAGTAGCAATGATGATTTGTCATACCTTGTACAGGGTGATTTGTTTTGGAAAGCTAAGTGGGTAGATCTGTTACAATGGACAGAACTGTCTAAATTGCTACAAATGCCTCTACTGCTGGGATAATGTGCTGCCATGCAAAGTAAATGCAGACAGTAACTAACCTGAAACATCGTGTAAAGGGACAGGATGTTCTTACAGATTCATTTGGTGACAGCAAAACAGGAGATAGTTTTGAAGTTCCAGACTTCAGATCTGTAGATATTTGAATCTTTGATTCCTAGAGGTTAGTGATCATGCGTACGGACAGTAAAAATACTGTTTGTGCAAGTTATCAGAACATGTTGCAGGGCCTTGTTTTTCTTTCTCTTTTTAATCAGGAGTGGACACCAGGGTATTTTTATGCCTGCAAATAGTCCCATGAGGTTAGAGTTCAGATGGGTTAGAAAGGGAAAACTTTGGTGTGGAGCACAGTTGCTGTGACTGTGTTACTAGTGAAGACTCCTTTCACACTTCAAAAGTTACTTGCTTGGAGACCTGAGGGTAATTGTCCAGTTTCTTGAAGGCTTAGGGTCAGTTTTTGGGTTTGAGCTTGAAGGGTGGTGAATCAGTACCAGCAGTCTAGGTTGTGCCCAGGTGGGTATTAAATAAAAAAATGATTTTTAAAAAGGTATTCAACTCGAGTGGAGTCTCTAGCTCATACTTTTTTGTTGTTGTTGTTGTCACAGAAACTGAATGGATCTGGCTCGAGACAATGAGTCAAACTGATACAAAGAGCACCTCCTGTCTCTTTTCTCCAGACTGAGGCTGGTACAAATAGGGAAGGTGTTTGCAGATTTTTTTTTTAAACCCTCCTGCCCTTCCCTGAACTTTAACATTGAAATAAGCTGCACATGTTTAACCTGTTTAGGTTAAAAAATGCTTGAAGAAGGCTTGTTTGCCATTTTAATCGGGAGATAGTAAAGGCCTACCTGGATGGACTTAATGCAGAAGTTTAATATATGTTTTTGGCACTTGATCCTAAAGTTCACGTCCAACCGTACAAAGGATATTTCTGTATACTCAGCAAAAAGTCACTTTAGGTCTAGGAAAACATATGTAGTAGGCACCTGTACATATTTTGCTTATTTTGTCTGCTGTGTTAAGCACTAAAATATGAAAGGAAGATTTGAAACATGATCAGCAGAGTATCCTTGTTTCTGACTACTTGGGAAGATTTCTTCATCGAGCACTGTCTGGACTTGAGGCAGTGTCTGTGAAATCCCCTTGTGCTGCAGTGGAACGTAACTAAAGGCCTGATCCAGAATATGTAGTGACAAGCAAGGGATGGGGTTAATGGTACCTGATCTCTCACTTGTCTTATCTATCAGCAGTTAACATGAAAACTTTGATGTCCTTAATTCGTGTCTTACAGAGCATAATACTTAAACCCTTTTGAGCTTTAGTGCTCAAGTTGTTGAATCAAACTTGTCTGTACAGTTAATTCTTATCCTGGAAAGATATCAAAACACTATAGTCTTGAGAACTGCAATTTTTAAGAACTTTTAAGAATTGTGGTCTTAAAGCAAACATGCTAGAAGGAAGCTGTTACTTGATGTTGTTTTGCTGTCATAGTAAAGAAGGTGGCTGACCATTCTTTTGAAAGTAGTGATTACTGTTGATGCAATAGACTGAAAAATGTTTGCATGGTTCACTTTCTTTACGGTGATAGGATGCCACAAGTGCTTTCTGTTTACTCTTGTCATGACATTCTTTTTTTTCTGTCAAATAACTGAGACTCTTAGTACACTTCCTGTATTTCTTTTTTTGCAGTCTGTTTGTTGACTAGGAGTTAGTGGTATAAAACAATGCTTCTCATTTTTGCATCTGTCATCTATTTCCAAATGATTATTCTCTCATCTCTTATGTTCTTCACAGTGTTTCTCTTCCACATTAATTAAACTTTTCACAGGCAGACAGGCAATACTATATTGCTATATTATTGTTATATTGCTATTATTTTCAGACTTGGGTAGTCTGATTTCATGTAATGAGGAGGATGACAGCTGTGATACTGTCCAGTGAAAATAAGTGTTGAACTGATCAGATTTTTTAAAATGTTTTTGTTGCAGGAAGCAAAACCTTCAGCTGAGGACTTAGGAGATAAGAAAGAAGGGGAATACATAAAACTCAAAGTCATTGGGCAGGTGAGTTCTTACGTAATTACTTGTTGACATTTGGTGGAGGTGTGAGCTTTTGCATTGTAGAAATGAAGAAATGAAAGTTGATACTTTCAGTTCTTCACTGTGGATCCTCCTCTGCCATAAATAAACTACTTAACAGTTGCTGGTAATGTGTGTTAGTATACTCCTGTGTGGGTGGTTTTTTGTTTTTGTTTTTGGGTTTGTTTTTTTGGTCGTTTGGTTGGGGTTTTTTTCAGCTTGAGTAACTTATCCTTATGACTCAGGATTTGGTCAGTGTGATCCTCGTCTTACACCTAGGGAACCTGATGTATTGAGGGATTAATTTATCCAAGGATATGAATGAAATATGTGGCAAAACCGATAAATTCAGATCTTTAGAGTTCGTATAGTACATTATGCATAGGGTCAACTTTCTTGGACAGGCCTAGGAAGAGGATTCTGTTGGCTGGCATGCTGGTAGATGTGAATGGTGAATTATAAGTCTGAATTCAAGTTGTGTTAGAACGTGAATGTCGAGATCCTCCCTGAACAGAAGTTCTGTGTGAAGAACCCCTAGCTCGGATGACATAACTCAGTATTGTTTGTTGGAGTACTAGCGCAATTGCTATGCTGTTGACTGGAGACAGGTGACTTAAAGTAGGGCTAACACAAACTAGCTTACCTCCTGCTGATTTAGTTGACAATTATGAGAACACATTAAAAAGCTGTGTGACCCACATGGTTTTTGCACAGAACCTTTTTCAGTCTGGTTTATCTGTCGTTATTTTGACAGTTGTAGTTACTTGTATCTTATGACTGGTAGGAAGGACTATAGAGTAATGACACCTAAGATTTCTCTTCAGGTTAGTGTTGTGTTGCAAAGCCTGCCTGTATCCTAACTTATAGATAATTACTCTAATTGAATTAAGTTTTGTATATATTTTGAAGTGCAAGCTTTAACTTGTCTCTCTTGGAATCTTAGAGCAGAAGTCCCCTGTATGTTTGTATTTAATAAATATGTCAGCTGGGTAAAGATGGAAGCACAGACTGAACCATGTATGGTTTTTAGTACTTTTTAATCAAAAAAACTCCATAGTGAGCCTAAGACTATACTATGCCATCTGTTTTAAAATAAAGCTTCCTATGGAAGTGCATGATGATTTTAGCAGCTGATAAATCATCCTGGAGCTTCACATTATGACGCACTAAGGTATGTGTGATGGTTAAACTGCATTTGATGTTAGGTTTATGGAAGTTTTTCTTAATTAAAGCATTAAAATTAGCATAGATAAAGTAAGCAGTTACTACAAAGAGAGTAACTTCTTTTCTTTTCTGTTCTTAGGACAGCAGTGAAATTCACTTCAAGGTGAAAATGACAACACACCTCAAGAAACTCAAAGAATCATACTGTCAAAGACAGGTTTGTGAAACAATGACTCTCTCTTTAAAAAGAAAATTAAAAACCAAAACACTTTAGCTTTACTTTTCTCACTATTCTTTCAAATAAAGATATTTATTGAGACAGTCAAGCTTCTATCTAGTTACCAGCAGGACAGGTATCTGATGGTACAGTATAAAGGATCTCCTAATTTCTTTTGACAAGTAAAGGTATTTCTATTTAAGACAGTTTGAAATTTTGTAGTAGGTTAAAATTACTGTTTTAAAATATATAATGACTACTCAGTAGACATAGAAATCACCTTTTAAAATGCCCTAGAATGCATTTATAGTTACTGTAAAATCCCCCATCTCCAAGTGGAATTCCCTTAAAGCTGTAGAATACTGTAGCTTAGGATGAGAGCAGCCTTAGGCATTGTTACAGCCATTAATATGGTAATCAATTAACACTAGCTATTATGCCCTAAGTTAAAGAAATCTGCAACATTAATTGTGGATGTAGGTAAATAGTAGCTACAGTTAAAGAACAAAAATACATCTTCACTTCCAGTTTCTGTGGGAGATACTGTGGATCCACTGCTGCTATTTCCAGAAGCCCTGGCCTAGTTTACCCCAGCTTTGGGGATAGATGCCTTGTGTGGCCTTTCCTTGAGTGACTGTGTTGGAGTTCACTTCAGGAGGTATAATCATAAGAAATAATACTTTGGGTTTTTTCTTAGTACCTTGAGACAAGTTGAACTTGTCAATTGAAGGGTTCTTTAGTAGAATATGTTCTTTTTGCTATCCTTCTAGAGTTAGAGGACAGAAAAGATCGAACACCAAATACATTTGTAGCCAAATCCAAATTATTAAAACTGTGATTAGTTTGAAAAACTTGAACTTTTAAAATAAGATCTTGGAAATAATTCATGCCGCAGTCTTGTTGACTGATGAAAATGCATGTATGTGGAATTTATTTTTTTTTAGAAAGAAATAATTGTTTGAATGAACACAGCTATATCAAACTCCTGGGCTGAATTCTACAGAGAGTGATATCCTTCATCAGCAGTTAATACGATTTTTTAGTGTCAAGTAGCCTTTTTCTGGTGAAGGGACTGTGAACATTTCTTTCAAGTTGACCAGAAGGGTTGTTGGAACAGTGTGAAGACCTGTTCTTTCCTGTGAATTTTTCTGCCTAGTTATTTGGAAGCAGTATTTCTGAGATCTAATTGATGCACAGAACAGGTCATATTTCACTTGTTTGTTTTGCTCATAACTTGAAAGAGAATAAGATGAGGTGTTTGCCTTATCTGTTGAGCTGAAGTATGATATTCTGCCGTAACAGAGGCACACTGTGCAATGGACATACTACAACTTTGCCATTGGGATGTTCCTTTCTCCCCATTTGAATGGTGTTCCTTTTTCTTCCCCTCTGGTCTTTCTTGTCCCCAGTGTAGAGCTTTTGCAGAACTGAAAATGGTAAAGATTGCTATTCCTTCCTATGGTGATACAAGATCATGAAAGCAAGGGTAGGAGTTCATGAAGGATAAATGTCATGTTCCTCCTGTTGTCTTAGGATCTTTAATAAGGCTGATACGCAGTTCAGAAGAAGACAGGACCTTCCTGTGCAATGTTATCTCAGAATGGAGGATGTAGTCAGTACTTTATAAATGAAAAAGACAAGAAAAAATAAAGCTAAGGAAACTTCCAAGTTGTTGAGCTAGAAGTCCAGTAAGACTTTGGAATAAAAACACATTTCAGCACTATCATACTCCTTGAGTCACTTTTTTGTAGTCTCCATGGTTGCAACAGAATAGCTGAGCTCCCTGTGTAACAGAAACTAACACTTTATTTTCTGACTTTCACATGTGTTGTTTTTATTTAAAATGTGGGTGTTTTTTGTAAATCCATACAAGTTTCAATATGTTTTTTTTTTCTTGTACATCTGTTTCTTTTTTAGGGTGTTCCAATGAATTCACTCAGGTTCCTCTTCGAGGGTCAGAGAATTACTGATAATCATACCCCCAAGGAGGTGAGTGAGTTTCTGGAAAGTGTTACATAGCTCACTGGAGAAACTGAGTACCAAAATGTTTGGTTTCTCTGTTCTGCTAGACAACCAGAATGAAGGTGTTTCTTCAAATATAGCCAACTTTTTGGACTATATTTAGTCAAATATAGTCTGAGTATATTTGTCTAACTAGAATCTTTAATAAGGCCCATATGCAGTTTAGGAAGAGACTGATTGGACCTTCATGTGTAATGTTGTGTCAGAAGGGAGGGTGTAGTCACTGCTTACCAGAGAAAGGGGGGTAAAAAAAAAAAAGCAACTAAGGAACCTCCCAATTCTTGAGCTAGAACTTCAGTGTGACTTTGGAATAAATACATATTTAGTTCACACTTATTAGATGAAAGTGTGAAAAAAACCAGAAAACAGGTTACTTCTGCAGTCCAGTGACTTCACCAGTTGTTATGACAAAACAGGAAGGAACACTGTTAAGTAATGACCTTCTGAAAAATCAAACTTGTGTACTGTGAAATTGAACAAGTTACCCTCTTTGAGAGAACAGTTGTAAGCAGGCTTTGAGTTGCAAGCTGTAGGCCTTAGCTGTATTATGAGCTAGTAGTGTGCTATATAAAATTCATGTGACTGTTCAACTAGTGCATTCACTATGGTGTTGGTTGTGTTCCTGTGCATCTGTTGCCCAAGAATGGATTTAGAGAAAGGTAAAGCTAACAACATCCAGGCTGATGTGTACCACTCCACAAGCTGATTTAGACTTCACTGATAACACTTTTGCTTTGACTGATATTGTAAGACTGAAGGAAAAGGACTAAAAATCACAAGTGTTGGCTAGTGAGATGATGACTACAATTTTTTTTTTCACCCCTTTAATGAATTAGGATGGGACAGAGGAACAAACCATTATATAACTTGTCTAGGACCTGCTCTGAATTCAGTACACCAGATTTATAATTATAATTATATGCTGTTTTTCTCTGTTCTCACAGCTGGGGATGGAGGAGGAAGATGTGATTGAAGTTTATCAGGAACAGACGGGGGGTCACTCAACAGTTTAGATCCTTCTGTTTGTTTTCTTCCCCCTTAATCCTTTTTTATTTTTAAATAATAGTTCTTTTGTAATGTGGTGTTCAACACTGAATTGAAACTGGCACCCTGTCTCTGGGAGTTTATTTTCAAGCGTCTGGTATTTTGAATTCTCGTGCTCATTATACACTATTGTTTCTGTTTTCATTGTGCTGAACTTTTGTGATCCAGCTGCAGCCTTGCTCCCCTTTTCCCTTCTGCCCTCTCCTTTAGAAATACACGTACACACATGCATTTGTATGTTCACTAGGTTCGTGCATTTCAGGCACGAAGGCTGTAAGATCTGCCAGGTGGGCAAGTGTTCTTAATGACTTCCATATCTGCCCTGAAGTTTTGATGTGTGACTGTTTCACTCCTGGACTATAACTTTCAGTGCGAGATGAAGTTTTTCAGAGAACTAAACTGTGGAGAAATTGTGTATCCATAACTCAGAGCTATTTTGCTTAAATTGTGCTGATGACCCAACAAAGAAGATTACCAAGTTGGAAATGGAAAAGCTAGAACTGTTGTCATCTGTACCTTGCTCCAGAGATGGCTTTGCTGAAGACATAAAATTGAAAACCCTAATGATTCTTATATCTTGCCAGAAGAGCCCAGAAGCATTTTAACTTCATATAGCAATTAGTACATGCAGATATTCACGCAAGAATGTTCACAGCAGACAACTGGTGTTACTTTGACACTCTTGTTTGTACCTTTTGGCCTGGGACGTGGGTTTTGAATGGACATTGTCTGTACCAGCTTCATTTAAAATAAACAAGAAAAACAATTTTATAAACAACTTGCATTTTCTTTTCAAATGTTTGGAAATGAGCAGAACTATAAAAAGTTATAATTAAGGCATCCTTTTCCAGTAACTATATGTTGAAGCCAGAAAAAAAAAGTCCTCAGTAAATATACCTCATTTAAAAAAAAAAAAAAAAAAACCCAAACAAAAAAACCCGCAACTTTTCTGCTTACCCTAGTAAAATACTTGATCTGCTTGGTTTGCAGGTGACTCTTTGAGACTCCTAGCTGTTTCTTTTCTTGTTAGAGACTACTTGCATTCAGTTCCATACAGCTTTACTTCCTGCAGAGAAGGTAAACTGGAAATGCAACTTGGAAGGAAATAGAAATGTTTTCTAATGTCTACATTTCATATGATCATGGTACCATTAAATAATCTTTCTGGATGACATGGAGGTGTTATGACAGTTCATCAGGCATCATTGTGAGCATCCACTTCACATTCTAGCTAGTTGGAGGTTCTAAATGGTCAGTTTGAGAATGTGTTACTGGATGTGAAAGCTCAGATGGGAGGTTATGGGCAAGGTAGTGTGGGGAGAAGGTTTCTGCGCTGTCCCTGCTTCAGCCTTTCTGCAGGTAAATAGAACTTGTTTTCTGATTTAGTTTGGTAAATGAAGTTCACTATGAATGCCAGCTTCATTTAAAGACACATTTTATTGCTGGCATACTTGGAAGAAATTGCAGATTTTGAATGATTAGTTTTTATGGCACTTGCTGTAAAGCTAGAAATGCATTTTCTTTCATGCTTGTGGTTTGTGTCCTGTTTCTGATTTAGTAATACTTTTGTATTGCACAAAGCAATTTTTTAAAGATTAAAATTAAATTTTTTGCTTACAAAATGTCAGAATATGAGGTTTTATTGAAGTATTCTATATAATTCAATTATTAGGGGCAAGAGTGATTGCTACTGTGATGTAGAACAACATGGCTTCTTTGCACTTACTTCCAATTGCCTTTTTTAGAATACTAAATATATCTGCTTCAGAATACCAGAACTAAAACAGCCTTGTGATTATTATCAGATCATCTTCTAATATAAATTTATCTAATACTCTTGTTAGTAGACAAATTCCCATTCTCTCTTCTGCAAATTAGGAACTGAGGTGTAGGGGACAATAATTTACTCTGGTCCTCTGGAAGCTGAAAGTGGAGCTGAGAACAGAATCCAGATGACCTGGGTTTGATGCTAATACTCTAGTTGCTGCACAAACTTTCTTTGCTTCTTTCCTATTCACTCTCATCTTCCAAATCTGTTTTATATGCTCATTTATATCAGCTTTCTAGCTGAAGTACTGCATTTAGTTCTCTTGAGACGATGGAGGAGGGTTTCCTGCAGAATGCAGCTTCAGTAGGATGAAGCTCAAGGTGAGGATTTATTTCTATTCTGTAACCTTGTCCTAAAATACATCCCTTTATAGAGTGGGTATGGTACCTGTGACACTCTGATTTGACCTGTTTCTCAGACTTGTTGTGAAACCTCAAAGAGCTAGTGTTTCAACGGAGCTGCTAGACTAAAGCAATGTTTGTAGTGTTACAACTTGACGGAAGAGTAATAACAGGAAAACTACTCTGAGTATTGAGAGCTTCATGTAATATGAGAAGATACATATGCTACACAGGTGCACTAGTACCCTTTTAGAGGAAGTTCACTCTTGGAAGTTGTACATTGAAATAAAACCTGAATTTTCAAGACAAGGAGTAGACAGACTTGATTTTTTTCTTAATTTCTCTGGAAGAACTAATACTCTTCAGACAATTTCTTTCTGAAAAGATCCTCTGGAATAGAATTTCTAGACCACTTATATCTTTGAAGCACATTACAGGAAGTCAGATTAGCCTTCATATGTTGGAGAAAAACAGCGAAAATAATCTTTTTCCCTTTGTTTACATGTGTACTTGTATATTAGAACAACTGAGTTCAGCTGTTCATGGCTGGTTTTGTTAAGTGTTTAAAAACAAAAAAGTTGTGGTGGAAGAATGAAGTAATCGTCACTGAGTTATGCAGTAGAAGCTAATACTTACTTTATTTCTAATTATGAAATTAATATATTATTTAATATTCACTATGGTGGTGTACAAAATCCATATTGATAAGTGGTTTTCAAAATTATCAGTCCTGACAGCTTTTCTTAAATCTGGTATGTTTAAAGGATTTGTATTTTGTCGTAAGTGTAAATATATCTACATGACTACCAGCTTGATAGAATGAGGTTTTCTTTAAGTGAAATGTGTAAATGTTGGCAGGATTTTGACTTAATTTAGGATGTCAGATAATACTAAAACTTGAAGTCTGCCACAAATTTTGACTAACCATGTATTGTTTTAGAAGCACTACAGCTGTATGTTAGTTTTTAGCTTTTTCTACTTCAAATAGAAATTGTTTTTAAGAATACAATACTAAAATGTCTTGTGTTGACCTGTGCATCTTCTGCATGCACTTTTAAATTATTACTGTTCAGGTAAATTATCCTAAATGAGAATAATCAGCTTCTGAGGCACCATACAGAGAACTGTAGAAGTTATGCAAGTTGGAAGTAGTGTAAACTGGTTTTGTTTTGCTTTTAGAAACGGTACTTAATACATATTTACTTTTATGAAGTTCAGCATCAATTTAGAGACTGCAAAAATTGATTACTCTTCTTTGCAGGAACTGTGATACAAATTGAATCTACAAATGTTACATTTCCTTATGTTAGATCATAATAGAGAAGCAGAAAATAAGATCAGCCTGATTTACAAGGAAGAAAATGCTTGTATCCAATCTGTTTTCAACTTATGTTCAAACCTGTCCTTATCTCAACCCTTCAGGCCTGTCCAGGGGCTCGAACTTTGAACCCTCAGATTCAAGTCTGATGATCTCCTGACTGATCTAGCCAGGCCCCTTTGTGCCCCACAGTGGGCACCAAAAAGACTGTTGTGACTTGGCCCTAGTCACCTTAGAGTTGCTTACTCTCCCTCCTCCTCATTAGTGGGATGGGAGAGAGAATTTGGAAGAAAGGAAAACTCATGGGTTGAGATGAAGACAGTTTACTAGAATATCAAAGGAAAATGACAATAATAACACAATATAGGGATACTAAAATGTACAAAATGAATGATGCAGTTTCTCACCACCTGATGTCCCAGTGACCGGTACAGCCTGTCCCGAGCAGTGATCACAGAATTGAAACCCAGCAGCAAGCAAAGGAGAGAGAGAGAGATGACCCCTCCTTATATACAGAGTATGACGTCTATGGCGTGAAATACTCTCTTTGGCTGGTTTGGATCAACTGTTCTGGCTATATCCCTCCTCGCTTCCTGCACCTGCACGGTCATGAAACCTGGGAAGCTGGATGGTGTCCTTGGTCTCTCCAGCAAAAACCCGTAACATCAGTGTATTTATCGACATTCTTCACATTCCAAATCCCATACTAAATCCAAAACACAGTGGCTACTCGAGAGGAAAATTAGCTCCATCCCAGTCAAAACACCTTGCTATGGTTTCTCTGTTGTCTTATTGCTGTTACAGAAATCTAGCCTTTTCTTCAACAGTAGCATGTTTATTGCAATTTATTTATTTGGAGAATTCTTCCAAAAGTCAGCTTTTGTAAACTGACAGTTCCGTTGTTTTCTCTTGATGCAAAATGGACGAAAGAATCTGAGATGAAGCAGCAAAGGATGAATTAAGTGTATTCCTGCACTTCAAGAGGTCTGTCTAGATTCATTTCTACTGGCTGATAAAATATGAATGGTTTTACTTGCTATTGGTAGGATGTATACACAGGTTACTGTTGCAGTCTTGGAAAACAGAGAGTAGCACAAAAAGGAACATTGTTCCTCTTTTGAATGAGGTTGGAACCTTGAATTAAATGGAACTGAAAGAACTCACTACAATGACCCATTCCTGGCACCAAGTTTTTGGTGTGGGTTTTTTTTTGGTGGTGGTGGTGGTGGTTTTTTGGTTGTGGTTTGTTTTTGGTTTTGTTTTTTTTTTTTTAATAGTTTTCAGGCCTGGCTTTTCAAGCAGCTGAAAATAAGATGTTCTTCTCCAGGGGTGATTTTTTTAAGTGTGTTGTGGTCTGGTAGCTTCTATTAGCAGTGCTCGTTGGAACTTCAGAGGTTGTTTGAGATCTGCTCTTTGCCTGCAAACTGTTAATAAAGTGGATTGCAGATACAGGATAGAATTCCTCCTTGGGTTAGAAAGCTGGTCATTTGACTTGAACCCTACCTCCGCAGTGAGCTCATTGCTGGTTCACTCGCAGTTTCTTTGACTTTGCCACAGTGTATACAGTGCTTTCTGTGGCACTGAGCCTGGACAGGAGGCTGAACTTCCCCTAGGAGTTGACTTTGAGCGAGGTTTGGGAAGGGCTGTGGAAGAAAATGTTGGCTTATGCTCATACCTTCTTGTGGGTCAGTAGGTTCTATGACAACAGTATGAACAGAGCAAGCAGGTGACAGTTATTACTGCTCAGCTATAGTTACCATGTATCCTCTTATCCCTGGTAGTGCTTTGTGGCTTACAAGTTGATCTAGGCTTCCCTTAAGAAGGCCTGTTAGGCTATTTGCAGGGTTTTATTATGTGGTATGCAGATTCCTGTGTCCTGAGGTGCTGGTAGGAATGAATTCTGGAAGCACGCTATGCTGGAGTCTGCTCCAATGGATTGCCTAAAGGTAATAATAGTTTCAGATGTGTGGGGAAATCTAGTTGGGCTTCTTTCTGTAGTGTAAATGGATGTTATAAGCTCTAAAACAGTTAAAGAATAAAGATAAGATGTATGTGAATTGCTGATGGAATTTGGGGAAACATTGGAAGACTGGTTAAATAGAGAAAAAACCGCATTGTGTCTTGGAGTTTGAATTGAAGGCAGCTTAACAAACGGATACTGCTCTTCAATCTTAACTACACTTATAGAACTCCTGACTACAGTATTTTTGTATAGGCTGGCACTAAGTATAAAGTATTATTACTGAGGAAAAAATAACGCTTTGATTAGTAGAATCATACCAAATTAAAAACTGTACTTGTGTTTTGGCTTCCTCTAGAGCTATTCTAGCATCTTCCCCTTTGTTCATTTGCTCCTCAGCCTCATATCTTGTCTTTTCCCAGTTTCTTGTTTCATATTCCAGGCATTCTTCTGCCATCTCCACCAGCTGCTGGTGTTCTTTGTCTAACCACACTGCTCCTTTCTGCCTGCGTTTTTTCTGCCTCTTAGAAACGGATCAACAACAACTATTGGTTGCTCACATACTTCCTATTTAGGAAACATTTTTTTAATAAATTACAAATAGAAAGAAATTGCTGTATGACATTACAACTATCTAATATTGTCTCAAACATATGTGTTTGTCTTAAATTGTAATTGGATTTTTTTTAAATCTGCTTGGCATTTAGGTTTTCAAGCCTTCCTCTGCAACTCTTTGTTAGAAGTAGCATCTCTTTTTTTTCCCAACTGTGTAGCTACTGGAACTCAGGCTTTCAGAGAAGATATATAATGAAAACATCTAGAAATTAACAAATGTAGCACAAATATTGTTATTGCTAGCATCTTGCACAGTTGCATTGCAGCTAGGTTGTGGAATTTTTCTTCAGGCTGCAGGGACTGTGGAAGAGAGGACTATTGTTAGTGTCACAGGAATTCCATGGCAGACACACAGGCTAAATCTGCATCTTTACCAAAAATCAGCCATTCAGATGAATTATGTGCAACTGAAGTAAGCATTAGCCTTCCTACAGACCACTTGCTCCTTGTTCTTCTAACTGTCTGTTCTGGAACTGCAGAAGCTTTCTGTGATAATCCTCCAGCTGCTGCCAAACACATTCTTGTACTGCTTTCTCTAATTGTGACTACTTTGCAGCCTCCTCCTCCTCGTGCCTCCACTCTTCTAGTTTCTGTAAATGACAATGTACATGGTTATTAATTGCTATAGCAACCTTGGGTTTGCTGAACATTCTTGCCAGAAAGAAGAGCAGGTTCTAGCCCAAAGATCTAAACAGATTGCCAAAGCAAAGGGGAGAGAAAAGAGAGAACAGGTGCTGGTTAGTGATACTTAGTGTAGGTCTGGTTGGTTCTGCAAATTAGTATTACCAAGAAAAAAAAAATGCTGTCTACTTTCCTTCACACTTGTGTGTAAGGGGGTGCAAACCTGAATTATAATTTTTAAATGTGCGCTTTTGAGGAGGACATGAGGACTTACGGGATACAGGCACATGGTTTCCATCAAACAAAAATGTGGAGACAAGGGATGGGAGAGAGCACAGGGACATCTAGGAAAGTTCAGAGAACAAGAGCTGGAAGAAAAAAAATTAGAATGCAGCTTTGTAGAACAAGAACCCAGGCTATGCAACAAGCAAGGAGGCAGTGGAAAGCCTTGGCTGAGAAAATCTAATCTCAAAAAACGCTTTATGAGTCAGATTTATCTTTTCTTTTCAACCAGCTGATTAAAAGATGCTACTTCTACAAATCTGTTTTTTATAAATGCCTGTGACAAAGGCGTACCCTCCAAAGTGTTCATTTGTTTCTAGGTAGGTTGCAGCTCTTAAAAATCACCCAAGGAGGTCGCTGTTCCCTCAGTAAATACCATTCTTAATGAAAAAGTACAACAGAAGCAAAGCAATGAGATGATGTCAGAATGTGTTGGTTTGTGTAAGCAGAACATTTAAAAAGGTGAATAAAAATGTGATAATTATATTACACTAGAGCTTGTTTCTGATACTGGTGGGTTTCCCAGAGGTTTGCCTCAAGTATTTGTTTGGGGGTTTTTTTCCCCCCTAAAGCTTTGTCAGCAGAGGTAAAGAGCAAAAGTGCTCTCACTGCCTTATTTTTTTGTAGTATAAAATTCTTGTATCGTTAAGGAATAACCTACATTGCTATGAGATGTCTTTATAACCACGCTGAGGTTTTTGTCAAGGAAAATGCTCCAAGGTGGTTTTGGTGATGTATGGAAAGTGTGGAATATCATCTTCATGAACTCACTGTAACCTAGGTACAGTTGGTTGATTAATTGAATTTGTGTAATTACTTTGATTCACTGTTGATATTGATTTTCCATTAATGACTTGGAAAATTGTAATTTTAGGACAGACTAAGAATTCAGAGTAGTGCTAAATGGATGGAAGTATTAAAAATGAATTAAATTAGTAGACAATTTACACAATACTAAACTTACAAAAATCTAATATGCTACTAAAAGAGGGAACTTTATGTATGCGTATGATTCAGATGAAAAGATCTGTGATGTTATCCTCTAGTTTGGAATTTGCCTGGGGGTACTGGATCAGTTTGCTGGCTCCTTTACACTCTTGTGTGTTGTTAGTCTTCTATTATATTAGAAGACGCTTTGTTTTATATATGTTTCTTCATGCTGGAACATTTCTGTGTTTGGATGCATACGCCTGGCTGACAAAAAGCAAAGCACAGGCTGTAGTAGTTCTGTGTCATCGTTCCGTTCAAATGTTCCCTTCTCAAATGAGAACCTTATCCTCGCTAACTGCATCTCCTCCATGCTCCTCTGTTCTCCTTTTCCAGATCTGCCTTCACTTTTTCCATTTGTTCCTGCTGTTCTTTCTTTTTCCATTTCAGTTCTTGTTTCTCCCTTTTCTTCTCAACTTTAGCCACTGCCTTTCTGCCTTTTCTGCTCTTACTTTTCTTGTGCAGATTTCTCTTCTTGCTGTTTTCCAGGAGGAATCTGAACAGGAATATAATTAATAATGCACTTAAAGTTGATGTCATGTGAATGATGATTTATCTGTTGTTAATTGAGATTTAAAATTCTTGAGAGATATGCTTTATGTACTTATTAAAATAGACTTTACTTATGTGGGACTTCTCCTGTGAGTGTGGGCAACAGTGCTGATTTTCTCTATATGGTAAATGTTTTACTATTTTTTTTTTCTTCCAGTAGGTACTCACATTTGTGATATCTGATGACTCATCTTAATTTCCTAATATTTAGTGTCCCAGTATGTTACTACTTAAGCTATGTTATCTGAACCTCTGCCAGCTTCATATTTTCCCCTGCATTTTTTCTAAATGCTTTGAAGTAAGTTGTAATACATGAGGGGGCAGGCACAGAGGTTTTATCGAGCCCCCAAAAATAAGACACTTTGAGGAAACAAGTAAAGTCTAAAAAGGCCTAAATGTCTGGTACCTGATCTGTCAGCTAGAGGATCACTATGGTGAGATAGGAAGGCTGCAAACAGTCCGTATTTCTCCAGTTGTCCTCTGCCAGGAGCTGCAGGGGTTTAAGATGCAGCTCTGGCGCGTATCCGACCAGCCTTTTTGCCTTGGTCTGTGCTGTTCCCTTTAAAAGAAGGCATTGGGGAGCAGTTCTGTGCTCCAGGTTTTATCCAAGACTGGTCTTAGAGATTTACTGTCTGTGAATCGTGGTTTATGCCAGCCCTGCCGCAGTGGGAAGCGGATGAGTGGGCTGGGGGTTGCTCACTCCCCACTGCCCCTGCCTCCCCTCAGCACCCTCCTTCCTGTGCCTCTGCACTGGCCCTTCTGTGTGCTGCTGCCTCGTTGGGTTGGCGAGGGAGCAAAAAACCACAGATACACTGTGTGAACAAAGGCCTCCTGACCAAAGGACTGTAAAGGGTGAAGTAGAGAGGGTGTGAAGGGCAGCCTGCCTCGGCAGAGGGCTCCATGTCTGCTAGGCCTTCCTGAGAGGAAGTTCCAGTTAACGGCAGGAAGGATGGCTTTGTGCCTGGCTGGAGGAGGAGGTTGGCTGGGTTAGGTGAGGAAGCAGCATATCTTACCTGCCCTTTGGGAGGATCTGAGGAGGTGGGGTGGTGGTGCGTTGGAGCGGGGGGCCTGTTTGGACTCACCCGCTCTCCTGTCACCCTTAGCCAGGCTGTCATGGGCTACTCGCTGCTGTGGCCTGCTGCAACATGGCAGGCAGGAGCTGCTCCTTTGCTTTCTCTTGTCCAGTTAACCTGCCAAAAAGCCTCTAAGAGTGATGGCTTCATCTCAAACCTGCCTATGTGGATGATGCTCAGGCAAATAAAAAACAAACCAAAACGAAGCCTGTTGCTAATGAGGGTAAATGAGTGTGGGAGTGACCTGAGCTTGTGGTGAAAAACGAGCTGGAGCTGCTGGGGAGCTCTTTCTGGCACGGGGCAGCCCAAGGGGCCGAGCCTTGCGTGGGGAGGTGCTGCCCTGTGAGGCTGTGGGACCGGTGAGGTGGTAGCCCCTGAGGGAACGCCTCTGGCCGGGGTGGTGACAGGTTATGGGGCTGGAAAAGCGCTTATGAGGAGAGGGGGCCCGGCTCTCCCTCGGTGCTGGGGCACGGACACCAGGAGGAGGCGCCATCTTGTGGTGGCGCAGGCTGGCAGCAGAGCAGCCCTGCAGCAGTAGCAGGTAAGGACACGACGGGTAAGTCTTTGTTCTTGTTTTTTTTTTTTTTTTTTAATCCCTGTTGCATGGGAATTGCTTCAGTGTGCGGTCCTGCCTGCATCCACATGCACTTTTTCTCATCTCCACAGCCCTGCTGCTCCCGCGGGTGCCCCTGGCTGGGGTAATTGCTGGAGGCAAGTGGCCCTGGTCAGGGGGAAGGCCACAGCTGTCTGTGTGGGGCTGGTTGTCAGAGAAGGCTTTGTCCTCCCTGGGAGGAGAGGGCTGGCCACTGCCCTCTGCCTCGCCGGCTCCTCGCTCTCCATCAGAGAGATCTGCACAGATCCTTTTCTTCTCTTTGACTCTCTTCTCTTTTGGTTTTCCTGGAAAAACACGAAGCTTTCCAAACCTACTGTGTCCAAATCACTGTCAAAGTAGTACATTGTTGACCTCAGTGATATGCTTTTGGATGCTGTGGGTACTGTGGTGATTGTTCATTCAGTGTACAAATGTTTCAGTCCAGAGGTAAATCTGTTTTTCTGTTTATTTATTTTTGGATCTATGTAATATTTTTGTGGTGGGGAAAATGTCAGAACAAATAATAAAAAGCATGAAAGTGGTGTGTTTTCGTCTAAATCTCATTCTAGGAAAGAGAATATCCTCTGTGATATAACTTGGTGACTCTTAAAATGAAAACTTCCATTTTTGGTCTTTCTGCCTCTATTCTGTTTCCTGTTCCACCTGAGTTAATCAAATACACAAAGAATCTTATTTTGAGTCTTCATTGTTATGGTCAAAAAGGTACAACAAATGCATCATCAGGACTGTAGTGAACTTCAGAAAAACTCGGGAAAATGTTAAGACTTTGATGCAGATACCTGTTAACCTATAATAAATCACCTTGTCCTAATCAACAGTACTTGCAGCTCTGACTACTCTCCTAAAGACTGAGGCTCTTGACTGTCTGTCTAGATTAAATGCTCACACTTAACTTAGTCTGTTCTGTGAACAAGTGGTAGAAGGCCATGATATCTAGCAGAGGGAAGCTGCAATATGGGACAGGTGAGTTGTGAGCTTCGTGCTGCCTCTGGCCTACTGATTAACTTTATACAGGTTTTTTCCATCTCTGAAAGTCTGCTGACTACAGTGTAAGGCCCAACAAAATCCAACTTTGTGTTTTGAAGTACCACCCTGATGTAAGCAGGCATGCCTAAATAACCTCAAGCCATGTTTACTGTAAGTGCAGGCTCTAGTAGACATACTTGAGGATTTTTGGCTTTACAGGCATGAGCTAGAGAGAAAAATCTAGCTACCCTGTCTGCTTGTTAATACAATTTGTAATCCTTGGCTTTTGATACAAAATGAAAAAAACCCTTACACTTAAACTTACTCTAAGTGTCGTTTAAATATTTCTGACTGTTAGTGATGCTTGATATATCTTGTTTGAAGCTTAATAATAATGAAATTAGTTTTAATAACGGTTGATTATTACTGCTTACAAAAACTACAAAATAATCACTAAATACAATAATTTTCCCTGGTCTTTGGTTTTGCAAGCAACTACTAAGCAAAAAGCACAAAAATCAAGTTGGCTGGACGCTCTCTTTCGTTCTGTTTTGAAGAAATCAACTCTAACATTGTAATCCTTTATATATCCTTGCTGTATCTCCCATTGAAATAACTGGAAAGGTGCATACAATGTTGTTCAGCAAGATACTAACAGATCTGCTTTTTGTTCATTAAGCTTATCTACTACAAATTCTGCCTTGTCACGTTGCCAATCTTTATAACTGTTCTTTTTCTGCATTTTGGATGCTGGATCCACCTTTGTCAACTTCTGTCTGATGATCTTCATGACTAGTCTGCAGCTCCCACATACTAGAAAAAAAAAAGTGTCACAGTGTATGTGCTGATTATGTATGGTGATAACGGGTATTGATTCATCTCTTGGCAAACGGCAAATGCTGAAATTGTTGTGCCAATTTGTTAGTTACCTCACAAGAGTTGCTGATAAGAGAATATGTGTATCTCTCCAGGATTTGCACACTAAGAGTTCACCACCTGTTGCAGTCCACCGTTGTATGAGCACCCCAAATGAAATGTATTCCTCTGCTACCGGGTCTAAAAATTCTGCATGAAAACCTGAGACATGAAGACAACTTCAGGTTGCTCTATGTACAGTGGTGCTCAGTGGTGAATAGCTGAGGAAAACATAAAAGAAAAGATAAAGGAAAATTTTCCTTTATAAATTGCAGTTTAGGATTTATGCTAAAAGCTAAACCAATGTCTATTGATTGTTTAAAGAATTGCTATTACTCTGTGTGAGTTGTTGGGTTTTGGTTTTGTCTATTATCTGCTGTTGATGTAACTGCTGCTACAGTTCCTTCTAGTACCGCATTGGCTGTTAACTATGCACTGGGACCCTCCTGTTTCACTTTACCCTAAGACCAGTTGTTGGACTGGTGAGGGAAAATCGATGGGATCTCAGAACGTAGTTTGAGCCAGAACTTCTCCTCTCCTACCCTAGCGGTATTTTTTTCAGTGCTGCTGGCCTGTGGATGGGTTACAAGGAAGAATGGTGTTCCACCATTAATCAGTAGTGTCTTTACTTCTGTGTACATAGATGTCACTTAGCAGTTGGCTATATAGAATTTCATCTGCAAATGAATGATTGTTTTGCCACCGTAACTTCATACTGATGGTACAAAACAGAATCTGTACCACAAGCAAGACAGCATTTACTGCATTGCATTTGGTGTGTGAACCATGATTGAAACCAGTCTATAACATACATAGTCAAAGTCATTCCAGGAGAAGGGACAGGAAGTTTTGCTGCCATAGGACTTACAATATCAAAGCTGCTGCCAACTGCTTTTTTTTCCTGCTGTCTGTTCATTGGGAAGACTCTTCTCTTGCATACTGCTTTTCAGAGTTACTTGGTTACTTTTCAGAGTTACTCCCCATGTCTCCTTCTGCAGGGAGGATGATGACTGGGAGATTGCAAAACTCTTGACCTAGATTCAGGCTCTATATCCTGTCTTTAAAAAATTGAGAAATGGGAGAGAGGAACAATAAAATTAACCATCAAAATTTAGACTTGATTCCAGTTTAAAAAAAAAAATCTTGCAAATGTGTAGAAAAATCTTGAGGTTTGGTTTCACTCCTGCCTTAACCTCTCACCGTGTTATGCACATCTGTAAGCCCTGAAACTCTTCAGAATAATTTGTCAGTATGATATAATGAACAACTCATGTAATTGTAATGGCCCTAGCAGGTAGCTGCTACTCTCCTTGGAGATCACTTGTCTCCTCATTACTGAGGAAAGCGAGTTCGATTCTCTCATATGCTGCAATGAAGATCCAAAGACTCATTTGCAGGTGCCTTGCATATTTAATAATAGTGAATATTTTAATAATTACAGTTTCATTTCTGTAACACTTAGCATCCAAAGATCTTGAAGTATTTTAGAAACTCATGGTCTGATTCTTATTTTTATTTTAGGAATGATGTGAATCCATACCTTCCAGTGACTTTAGCAGCAGCAGTAAGTGCTCAGTTTCTCTGAAGATCAAGCTACAAATAATGACATTTCACATTTTAATTAATAAGTTTTGTATGAATATTCTGTGACATCCTGTTTGGAATTATTTCCTGAATATGGTTGTAAGAGGTGGATTTGTAAATCAATACCACAGTTAAAAGAAAAATGAGAAGCTTTATTTTGCTTCTTGTATTAGGGTAAATAGGTCTAGAGCAGGCAGTTGATTCTGAAAGATGTGACCTGAGTGTAAGGACTTTTTATATAAAAGAGTTAGCACTATTACGGTGCATTGCTCTTCTTACCAGAATATCAGAGTAGTTAAAAACAAATGTTCATTCTGAGCATGAAATGTAATAACTATTACATTTGGCTTAAGACAAGTTCTGTATAAAACATCTTACTAGGGTGAGAGAGAAGGCAAAAAAAAAATCTTTCTTAATCCTAGTTGGATATTTTATTTTTATTTTCATTTTGTTTAAAAACTGATTCTGCTTTGAGGTGATTTGGTATAAATCCCACTGAAGATGTTCTGCTTGGGCACCTACTGTAAACAGATGCCAAGAGACTTGTCCAGGCCTAGAAAGAGACTTGTAGAGAACCTGTGTTAAGTATGTGTCTTCTCCCCGTACTTCCAGAGTCCCTGGTACTTAGCATCACGGAGAAGAATCATAAACATGGCTGAACTGTCTGTTTAAGACTAATTTGTAGTTGTCTTGTATCATCCAAGTAGCACAAAGCCTCTGGAACTTAACTATCACTATCTGATTAAGTTTTCTGTGGTGTCACCATGCAGCTTGTATATATTTTCTCTATAACTCGTTAGTTTTCCTCTAGAGTCCATCTAGACTGGAGTGTATGGTTATGTGTTTAACTTGAATTAATTGATTTACAACTGAGCAGTAAACTTCATGTAGCCTTTTTCTTTTCCCCTCAGTCCTTGTTTTAAGACGTCTCATCAAAGTGCCATAAAAGAGCTTAAGATGCTGTAGCCGTTTAATCTGGGGACTCTAACAGGGGATCAGTCTCTGACTGTATAAACAGGAGGCAATGACTGTCCTTTTGTGCTAGGAATATGGGCCTTAGATGCATCTATTGTTGGGGTATGATTTCTGAGAAATTCCACTCTGATGCTTCACTATGTTAGACAATGTGATAGACAATAATGTAATTAAGATGCCTGACTAAAATAGAAACAAAGGAAGTGGAAAGCTGGTCTGAGTCTTGTTTTCAGAAATGAAAGTTAAAATTTAAAAACCTACCATTTCTGTGTAAACTTGCATCTCTTCACTAAAGTTTGTTATATGGTAAAAGCAGGTTTCCCTTTTGTGTAATACTGCGTTCAGGTTTTCTGTCCATTTGCTTGTCTGGATCTGTAAAAGTGAAGATGAGCTGTTGGTCAGATTAGGCCAAATGCAGATTTGTGCACAATGGTTTTCCTCACTGAACATCTGTGCTGCAGCTGTGGTTCAGTGCCATTGGTCTCAGTAAATAAGTAGCCGAACCATAGGATGAGATAATAGCTTTACTTCTAAATTTGACATTGGGGAAAAAAAAAATAGTGATGATGTTTAACTCCCTCACCCTGAGAAACATTTGGAATTTCGTGTTGCAGTCTATTCTGGATTGAATTACGGATTTCTGATAGTCCTATCAAATATATTATTTCTCAAGGTATAGAGTGGTAAAAAGAAGGATTTAATAAGTCTTAATAAGGATTAAATAAGAACAACTAGTAGTTACATGCTCAAATTAATTAAGAATTGAGGGACAAAAAGCAAAAACCTAAAATAACTCTCCAAACTTAGGTGTAAGGTTAAAGACTTTCTAAAGACAAAAGTAACAATGGTACAACTTTGGAGGGGGAGGGGATTTCCCCCCTTTTTGAGTGCTTTTAGGTAGTATTTTAGAATTGAAGGTTTGAGGTTCAGGTGTACTTCCAAATCTTTGAGCCGGTATTGAGCCTTCAAATGGTAAGATAGGCAAATGTCTCCTGAAACCTTGTATCAGGGAGCAGTAGTAAAGGGATTGTTTTTTAAATTAAAATAAAAGTTTGCAGGTGACCTCTGAGCCAGACTGAAGCTGCTAGATTAACACCGTGGTGCTAACAATGATCAGTCTCAACTGTTTGGAAAATTAATAATAAAAAAAGGCAAGAGGATCTGTAAATAGCGACCTCTCTTGTTCCTGACAAAGCCCCAGTGGACAGTTTTCTTGCTAGCATCAGCTGAAAGTGCAAGAGATTAAACTGTAGAAGTAAGCAATTATTTAGCAGTAGAAGGCTGTCTTTCCAAGGTATATTTAAGAACAGTACTTGGGAAACACCTACTAAAAGAATGAACCTCAGGCCTGGAGAGGAAGGAGCAGGATTTTCACTGGAAAAAAAAAAAAGTAAGCCTTTGTGCTGTGCGTTTTCAGTGCTTTTCTCTGCAGAGCTGGCCTGTGGTATAGGATGGTAAGGCACCAGTAGAGAGAGCCATTGTTTCAAGGATGTGTGAAAAGCCATATAGATGGTACAATTTGCTGTCAGGGCACAACACTGAAGTGTGTTGCTGTAAAAGCTCACATAAATTTTTAAGCAGATAAAAGAACTCTTGTAGAGAAGGATCTTCCCCTCCTAAAGCCCTCCCCCCATCCCCAAGTACCTGGACAAAGTTGCACAAGGGTCACCTAACAGTTAAAGGCTTTAATCCATGCTTCTGCTTTTTTAAAATGCTTCCTGCAATGTATAGCCTTTAATGATTTACCTGGGATATGTGCAGAGCTTGTCTCAAAAGAGCTTATAGAGTGGGGGCAATCTCATGTGCCCTGGGATGTTGGTCAGGAAAGGGCTGAGGGAGCTGTGAATTCCAGATAAATATGTAGTTATGAATCTTGTAACTTAGATCAAATGTGTTGGGGATCAAATTCAACGTAACAGCATGAACCGTTCTTCCTGAAGTCATCAGCTGCTGTTGAGACTTACAACGTTGTCAGCACAATGGTGCATCCTTAGTGTGGGGGAGATGCTATTGTCCTTTTCTGAGCTTCCATGTGAGCAGCTGCACCAGTCTTAACTTGGCTGTAAGGCTGATATTGCAAGCCCAAGAAGAAACACAGAATTCCCAGCTGTTCTGTTAGCCATGACCATTTGCAAAGCTGAAATGGGTCTATTTACTTTTGTTGGGGCATGTGTAGTTGCTTGGCAGCTTCTTAGCCCATGAGCAAAACCTTGTAGGACTTCAGAGCTTAAACAAATCACAACAGAAGACTTGACTGAAGCTGCAATTTCTCACCTTGCTGCATGCTGGAAACTTACTGAATTCTTGATGTTATGTGACCTTAATTGGCAGAGGATTTCTTACCTTGCCAAACCTTCCTAGTGTGGGGGTAATGAAATCTGAAACCAGGCAAGTTTTGTGTGGTTCTGAATTTCATCACAAATCACATCTCACACTTCTCTTTTCTTGCCTGGGGGAGAAAAACTCTGGTATCTTTCTGTCTCGAGAAAGGAGGCAACGCCTGCATAGTTCCCCCATGCTGGCTGATTATATTCTCTTAATCATAATTGAGGAAGGAGTCAGATAACAGCTTGTATGTGGTACTGGCATGTAGAGCCTTGTACAACCTAAGGCCAGCCCTGATGAGACAGCAAGAAGGAAGCAGTGATGGCAGCAGGAACAATAGAGATTTGCTGACCTATCTTGCAGTTGTCACTAGAAGTTGTGAAGTGCAGGTGGAAAAGCAATGAAATTACCTTTTGCCAAACAGAGTTATTTCTTTAAAAAGGAAATAGTGATTTCAGGAGACCTACTTCAGGTATCCAGAATCAGCAGTATATGCTAGGAAAAGCCAATATATGATGCAGGCTATGTAATAAAAATATCAAAATGGACAGAAGTCTTTAAATAGCAATCTTTTTTTTTTTTTCCAGTGACAACCACAACACAAAAAAAAAGAGGAAACTTCCTAAGACTATATTTCTTTGATTTATTTTTTTTTTCCATTTCTCTTTGATCCTTCAGAAGCTCTTAAGCCTTGCTTGAATTCTCACTGCTATTTTTGCAGGCTTATTTCTTATTATTCCTTATTGTAGTAAGTTTAAATAACTTGATGTCACAGAGCTGACCAGCTACAGAAGGAACCAGAAACGCCACCAAATCATGCATCCTTGCAGCTTTGGCTGTTTACCTCTTACTGGTCTTAGTGGCTATGTTATTTCTGCTGCCTCACTGCCCCCTTCTCCCTCATCAGAAAAATGTGGTTTAAAAAAGTTTTTGGTTTTTTTTTTTTGGTTTTGTTTTTTTTTTTTACTGTAAGCAATCGCTTACTAGTGTGGTGTACTGTCCGTTCCACCAGCCTATGCTGCTGCTTCTGTGGTCTCATGCTGTGGTCCACTGTGTCTTCACATGTGTAGAGCAGATTGTAGTAATGCTAGGCGTGATTCCAACACTAGCCCTAAATTTGCTTTAAGGTAGTGGGGGGCCTATACTATAGATTTAACTAAAGTCTTGATTTCTCTCCTCCCAGGAAGGTGCACTATTGTCCAGAGTGCTAGTACTGAGAAAGTTACCAGTGCTCAGCTGGCAAAAGTGTAGTTGGAAGGGGAAAAGACTATAGTTGCCTTGCAATGTTTCTGGAACAGTAAATGACAGTGGGAAGCACTCTCTCAAGTTATCCCAGATCAGTGGGTTTCTGAAGCATCCCACAAAACCAGTATGGCCTATAATGAAAGCAATTTATTTACATTACTGGAATCCTGTAATATTTTTGGTGTGTTGGGATGTACCTTGTCTTTCTCACCTCTTTTTCAGTCCTTTAAGTGTTTTTCACCTTTGTTAATGATTTGAGATTGCAAACCTTCAGCAACTTAAGCCCCTTACTACAGTGTCTGTGCTGCAGGAAGTAGTACTTTGCCTTGAAAGACCTAGGGACTTTTTGGAAGGTTGTTGTAAGGAGAAGAAAAGGAAAAGAAACTAAAATAAAAATGAGTTATGTGGAAACAGCTCTAGAGGGAGTTTTCAGAGCTGGGATGTACAGTCGTTATGGGCTTACTAACAAGAAATTCTGTATGTGTGGAGTTCAGAAAAGAGAAATCAACTATGAGATGAAACCCATGCTGTGTGAAAAGGTGTGCTTTAGGAACTTCCCTGGTGTGAGCAATGGGTAGCCGGGAGAGTTAAGAGGTTTAGCTAACAAATGCTGGAGAATAACAGATAAGAGAATGAAACTCCCTCACTAATGCACTGCACTGTTTTCTTTAGTGTTAAAAACAGCAGGAGAGAACTGATATTGCTCAGTATTACCAGTTCTGGCCTGATACACACATGAAGGTTTTGTACATGTGAAGTACAAAAGGGAACACTTGGCTTTTTTCCATCATTTTCCTTTGTTGAACTTCACTCTAATCTGTTCCCTTCCTCTTCTCTTGGACTTCCACGTGCCTGAAGCTAGGCTTAAGTTACCAAATGCCGCATCAGTGCCACCATTGCTTTCTCTGCATGATTTGGGGTGATGGTACAGAGACTTGCAGTGGCTGAGCGTTAGCAACTGGCCAGCAAGGATGTTATGTTTTACCCCACAACTTCACTTAAATGAATTGTGTGACAAAGCTGATGGGAACCTCAGTGTGACACGAAGGTCATGGTTGCATAAGTTTTAGCACCTGAGCTGCATTTCCTTGTGATCCATGTGATGCTGAGCTTCTAAGTCAGTTGCTTGGAATAGTAAGCACAACAGTAAAAGCTGCTTAAGAGAGAGTGCTTGGATCTGGCAATAAAAGTTCTGAAAAACAGGTAACTGATCCTCTGTGAAAGGATGGCTGGTAAGAACAAAGGCAGGTGAACTCGGTTAAAGATTGTTGTCAGAAGCACCACAATTAAGTGAGGCATGGGAGAGCAGCTAAAGAGTTAATAAAGCTTTTCTTATAATGTAGTTCTCAGCAAGAAGTGGCTTTCTGGATTCATTGTTAATGTTGCATGACAGACCCTTGATACTTAAGACTCAGTTAAATGTGGTACCTGTGCCTTGCTCTTATTTAAGCAATGGAGAATTAATTTCTGTGTGACACTTACAATAGCTTTGTTGTTGAGTTTAAGACTCTAGTCCAGGAAAACATGCAAAATATAATAATATGTTGACTAGCTTTGTAGACTGTTTCATAAGAACAGGAAGATAAAATTTTATTTGGAATGACTTGTCTTCTGCTCAGAAAAGTCAAGGTACCTCTTGCTCTTTAAAAAAAAAAAAAAATCTGATTTTCAGCTTTAGAGCTGCATCTCTAAAAAAAATTATGTAGCGTTTTTCTTAGAAATTGCTGAACTGAAAAAGTCATGGGGGAAAAAAAGGAGGGATAAACTTTCTCCAACTCAAGTCTTGGGGAACTAAATTGAGCATTAAAATAGATTTGTGCCATCAGTCCCCTTAGATGTGAACATTGCCAGGCTTAATGAGAAAGTACTGAAGCAGAATGACAGTTTCTTATTAACTCAACAAGACTTGTCTAGCTTTTTCCACGCTGCTTTCGCTTGCTCATTAATGACCTTCTGCACTATAAAAAGAACAACCCAAACACTCTAAGCCCCTGGGAAGACCTTTTTATATGGTCTATCAGATGTTAAATGGCCTGCTAGCAGCTAAGAACAACCCTGTGAAATGCTGATCAGCATTTTTGTCGTCTTCTTGTGCCTAGACAAAAAACGTATAATTGATTAAATTGTCTACTGCAAGATAACAAATGCAGGTGACACACTAATCCCCAGTCACTGATGTCTGCACTTCATTCCAGCAAAAACCAAGTGGACTTCAAAGTAATGGACTCACAGCTGTAAGTAGCTCAGAAGGAAGATAAAGCTGTCAAACTTTCCATGAACACCACTATAAGTAAGTGAACTGCCTACAAGGAAAATGTTTGTCATTGACCCATCATTCTAAAAATGCAGGAAGTGTAGCAGGAAGGAAGTTAAAATAGCATGGATCTAACTGATTGTTTCCTTAATGTGCTGGATGGGTACCTAAATGGGGGAAATGGTCTCTTGTGTCAGAATCTGAGCATCTTCTTGCAGATGGAGCTAACAACTAAATGCTGGGCAGGGCTGCCCTTTCAGTCTAGGGCTCACCTCTGTAGTCGCTTCCTCGCAGCTCCACAGAATTGCAAATAATTGCTAGTACTGCCTGGTTATGAGTAGCCAGGTTACCCAAAACAGGACTGCTCACTAATACTGGGGTATTGATAAATTGGGTTGTGAACTCTTGGCAGTGAGTTAACTTCATCTCTAGTGGCATTTCACTGGGTTTGGTGAACTCCACTCAGTCTGTATGGGAGATCACTGCGGTGGGTGGGGGGAGCAGCTCAAGATAACATGAGGATCAGAGCTATGTGAACTCAGTGCAGTGGAGCTTTTAAACATACACCATTTTATCCCCTGAGGGTCCATGAAGCTTTTAAAGCTTGGGAAACTAGAACTGAAAATTGTGTTAATGATTTTCAAACTTTAGTGCTCTTAAACTTCGTCCCAAACAAATCTGAATCTGGAACAGTTTTTAAAATGAGATTAAATTTGAGTTTTGGAGTTGTTTGTTTTGTTTTGAGTTTATCTGGGCTGGGAATTGGTAGACATGAGGGGTGTTATTTGTTAGCATCAGTGCAAGTCTATTGAATCAAGCAGTATCTAGGTACCTATATAAAATAAAAAGAAATGCCTACGCAATCCCCTTTGGACTGAGATTAGTGATTTGGCTTGATATGAAATCCCTATCCTCTAACCTGGAAAGCTTGCAGCTGTAAAAGGAATGGTATTTAATAATTGATTTCAATGGAAGCATTGTCCAAGTAGGGACATCAGAGCTTGGTACCAGAGCACCAATAAAAAAAAAAAATAGCCTTTTTATTTATTGGGCACTCAGACTTGAGGACTCCCAGGTGTCTATTGGTCTAAGGACTTGTCTATACAGGAAAGTTAGTATGCAATATGTTGGAATATGAATTTACAGTGCACCAACTCCTCTGTGCTCCCCCTGTGTTTGGATATTTTTAGCACACGTAATGGTACCTTTCTCTGTGGCAGCTCATTCAGCTTTGAAAGTAAAGTATATCACATTCTGCTCATTGCAAGTGTGGTGAGTGAATGCCAAATAGCCAGTGCCCTTTAAACTTGTACCCGAACTTCCTCCTTTCAACTAGTCATGTTTAGTAGGATTCTACCTTTGTCCATGAAGATGCCAAATATGATTCTGCTTACTTTTTTAGAGGGGAGGAAAATAGTATGTTTTCAAAAGTCCATGTATTTCGGTTCTCAATACAGCTTTGGGTATGTAGGGGTTTAGATCAGGGAGTTCCAGTATAACTCCGCTTTGAGAGTTACTTTCATTAATATTTTACAGTTGACACTAAAATACCAGGTTCTTGAGCCTGACCAAAAGGTTTGTATGGCTTTTTAGTGAATTGAATTGAGGTTTACTAACTATGGGTTTTTTTGGTGGTGTTTTGTTTTGTTTTTGTTTTGGTTTTTTTTGTTTTTTTTTTTTTTACTTGGTTAGTTTTAAGCTCAAGTCCATTCAAACAAATGCTTTTCCTGGCATATATGGAAGAGACGGTGTGGCATCAGAGTGAGAACATGGAGAAGGAATAAGGGAGGGAGGGCATGTAGATATGGCTCAGTGGTTTTGTTTGGTTGGGGTTTTTTTGTGGCAGTACTGATGTTTGCCATGTTTTGAAACTGTGAACTGAAAGTGTAAGGTACCTGGACAACTCTCAGTTTGCTCAGAATTCTTGTAATGAAAATATGGGCAAAGAAGCCTGACTATTAGAGAAACTTTGAAAGATGGGTGGTTGGTTGTTTTTTTCTCTTAACCTAGAAAGAAAAGTGCAGCAATGACTCTCAAGCTAATATCTGTTGGGGGGAGGGGGGGTGGGGAAGGGAACAGGGAACAAGTCTTGCTAATTCGGTCTAATCCATACTTGATCTGTTCACCTTACTAAGGAAATTCCTTCACCCTTGTTGCTCTAAAAATGTACTAGCTTGCATATAAAAGATAGGAACTGATTGTGAATCTTGCACCCTTCACAAATTGACGTTACCTTGCTGTTCTGCTTCAGGTATCTATGGTATGTCACAGGAATGCAGCAGAGAACCTAAATCCAACTGAGTCTGTTTATCTTGCATTAATCTGAAGCTTCCACAGAGACAATCCTGACTTTGTGGCTCTCTGAATTCAGCAACAGTGCTCCTGTTTCCTAGAGGAAAAAGGAGGGAGAAAATAGCTATAGGTCCATGCACCCAACAAATGGTGCCTCAGGAATTAGACTAAATTTTACATAACTTACTTTTAACTAGGTCATTTCCTGAGATGGATCTACTTCATCTGGTTCTGTTCTTCTGTGTGGTAAAAAGAAAAAGAAACACAGACCCATTAATGCTAAAGTGAATTAGCATTAATTCACTTAGAATTTTCTTAACACTATTGTTAAGCAAGTGAGAATTATTCTGTCCAGTTGGAGAACTAAACAGGCTGAAAGAAGCATTGCTGCTCTGTCTCTTGCATGTGTGTACAGAGAAGACTTAGCAACCTGATGGCAAGGCTGGGATGCTCATGAGGGACTGCACTTGAAGTCTGTACACACTGTCCGTTGTAGAGCCCCATTCTGTGGGAATTCCTCCTTAATCCCAATGCCATGAGACTGAAGGAGACAAAAGGTGACTGGATATCAGCCTCAGTGAATTGTCTTCATGGGATGACCGTGGTAAAAAAGTTAGCACTAGTTATTGCTGGGAACTGTTTTGTGTGATGTTTGCAAACCCACAAGTTTGCAGCTAGAGTAGATCAGAAAACAACCATGTTCTTTATTTCAGTCATGCTGGGAGGAGGCTCTCATCCAAATTTTGCCTTGACCAACTGATGTAGTGTACGCAGCTTGTCCCTGCCTGTGGTGTTTGTAAAGCCATGCTATGCACTGATGTGATCACGAAATACTGAAGCTCATGATCTCCTGTGTTGTAACTGCGGTGAGGATAAACCTAAAGGAAGTGTCTGCCCTTCACACAAGGACAGTGTAGCTACAATACAAGTTGGAGCATCAATGTTAGTGGGGTAACCCTTTATTCTGTCCAAAGGAATTGACCCCCTACTGAACTTTTGGCTGTGGGAAGGGAAAAGTATTTGACCTTAAATGACTTGCACAAAGATCAAGTGGGAGACTGTCAGGCTGGGTCTTACAAGCAGCCTGGCTCCTGGACCTCTGCTTAAGTCACTAGACCGTATGTCTCTCTCCATTCATCCTGAATGAATTCTCAGACTGTGCTACATTTCCTCCCTTGAATAATCATCTTTAATGAAAAGGAAAATGAGAAAACAAGGTAATGACAGATACCATAGAGAAAACATTGGAAAGTGAAGAAAGAAACGTCTGGGAGTAATAGCAATGCTGATATTCCCATGTCAGTGATTCCAGAGCTTACTGACTGACGTAGAAGCAAAAATGATAGTTGCTGCAGTTTACAGAGATTTGGGCAATACGAGAAAAATTTTGAAATTGAACAGTAATGGTTTCCATGTTTGTTCTCAGAAGATGCCTCCAGCTCCCTCTTGCATGATATGAAGTGGTCTCTGAGATGCAAAATGCCCCTTTGCAGGTTTTAACATGTAGTTAATTAATCTGAAATCCTTTCTATCTGGACTGACTAAAAACTTAATAAAGTACTGAGACACTGATCTCAAAGAAAATAAGCAAAACTCCCAATTATATCGTCAGGTATATCTGTGCCAGGATTGCATGAACATGCTCTGGGTATCTTACGTTAGCTCCACGTCTGCTGTTTTTTTTTTTTTTTCACCTGAGCACAAATACCAGTGATTCTAGTAGCTCTTAAATCACCTTTTCCTTCAGACTGTGTGTTTTGTTGTAACTACATTCACCTCCCCTGCTCCCTCCTCTTTTTTGAGGTCAGTTGCCTGTGACAGTTGCTATATTCTATCTGGTATGTGCAACTAACCACTTCTGATTTTAGGGAACATGGTTTTAATTAGCTCTCTTCCTCTCCTCTGGTTGCTAAGCAAAGCTGGCCTCAGGTGGAATTTAATTGTGCTATTGCTGTCTCTGTTAAACAAGCTGGAGTTATGCTTCATAAAGTAATTTTGAGACAAAAAAAATGAGACTTTTTGTAGCAGAATTCACAGGACTCGTCAAAACTTTTTAAAGTCACGTGAACAGTTGTTTTTGACGTGTGTAGTAATGGGCACAGGAAGTAGGGAGATATTGCCCCTCCTCTCTAGGTTTGTCCGATTTCACTACTTTATTATTTACCAAGTTATGACATGTTTGCGTGTGGCTGTGCAGTGCTGGTGCGGGATTTGCCTATTTTTGCTACCTCTTTAGGAATTAGTTTCCTGAGACATTCAGGGGGAGCCATAGGCTTTCTCTTCTCCCTTTTCTCACTGGCATAAATTCTCACGTTTGACTGGCCTTTGAGGAAATGATTCCATTTGCTACTTTGTCAGATTATTTTTTTTTTCTTTTTTTTTTTCTTTTTCTTTTTTTCCCCTAGGCTAGTTTGCAGCTGGGTGAGCAAGCTGGTAGATTCAAGGAGAGGTTAGGTGAATGCCAGGTGTGGCATAAAGGAAGCAGAGAAGGTGTGTGGTAGGTTGGGGGAAGACGGTAGCGTGGGATACTTACTTATTTTGACATGGTTAGCTGTTTAGCCTGGCTCACTGAACTACACTTGAGGCTTGCAAAGGGCTAAGCTGTCTCCCTCTTTTTTAGGCTGGAGACAAACTACTAGGGCACAGAAGAATTATTCTTTCTTTAGAAGTAAAGCAAGGAGCATGACTGAAAACTGTGCTGGGCCATGAAGCAGCAGAGACTAAAAGACCTGGCTGCTAATTTCCCTTACTATGACAGGCTTGGGAAAACACCACCTTCTCGGCCAGTGCAGGAGAACGCAACTCTCCCCAAATTGATGGGCATTTTCCTGAGTGTATCACATTGGTGAGGGTTTTTTTGGGGTTTGGGTTTTTTAGTTTTGTTTTGTTCTGGTTTTTTACCTAAGGTGTTGCTCTAAGCTCTTTAAATACACTCTGGAAAAAGCTATCTCTAGTTTGAATATACCAGCCTCTTATCTATACAACCCCCAGAATCTCCTATCTCCAAGGTAGTGGTTTCCAAGATTTGGGTGAGTTCCTGTGAAGATAAATCACATCAGAGGCATGACCTTTATCCTCGGTGCTATTTAAATAGCTTAAATATCTATTGACTTCATGCCTTGTGATTTCAGTTGCTGAAAAGTGAACACTAAAGAAAGGAAGAGTTGACCTATAGTGTATCAGATTGGTGATATCTTTGTTTATAGAGCTCTGCAAATACAAATGGCATTTTTCCA
Organism: Chlamydotis macqueenii; assembly: GCF_036417535.1. Lineage (NCBI taxonomy): Eukaryota > Metazoa > Chordata > Aves > Otidiformes > Otididae > Chlamydotis > Chlamydotis macqueenii. The sequence continues at coordinate 29,750,964 of NC_141561.1, forward strand.
ACAAGTTCTCCCCCCAGCACTGCTGTATTATGGCTGGATACTTTTCAGAAGGAATCTATGTGTCCATATGGAACCTAGCAAAAGAAAAGAGACTAGTGTCTATTAAAAAAGTTAAAGTTTTCCAGGTAAAGACAAAAATATAAGCGAAACAACTGGGAACCTTCTTTGTCTGCAAGTAACTGTTCCCTAGTGATTCTTAAGAACATTCTTTAAATCATTTGCTTATGTAATTCTGCATCTTTGTGGGATTTTTCTGTGGAGAGAGGATAGAGCTGTAACTGTTCAAGTCAGGAAGGTGTAATCTAGAGCACCATAGTCAGTATATTTAAGAAAGAAATGTATTTGCATTTGCACCTTAAAGGGCAGTAGATTCAATATATTATAGAAAACTACAGCAAAGTGTATGGCACTCCATGTCTTCTATATTTACAAAATGAATACACTCACATGAAACTCTGCTCTGGAATAATCTAATCAAAACAAAGTCCTGTTTTTATTCTTTTAAGAGCTATGGAAAAAAAACTTTGTGTAAGCCAGGGTGATGCAATGCATACTTCAGTTGGAGACAGTGTGAAACTATAACCAAAGAACTGATTAACTCACCGACACTGATGTGTTAACTCTAGCCTATTTACTAGACTGTTCAAAGATCAGAAACACCAAGAACAGCACGGAACTGGGGCCTGTGGGTCAATGCAAGGAATTTAGAAGGTGTATTCATTTATTTGGACTCTGTTTCCCCGTAGGAATATTAACCATGTGTTTAGACTACATAAATTTGGTTTTGCATTGCTCTTTGAATTCAGAAAGGGCTAAATATTATTGTTCTGGTGGCAGATGCAGACCTTGCATAAGGTATTTAGTTATGTTCCTCTCAGCATAGGGTAGACTATTGATATTAAACAAACAAACAAAAAGGTAAAGTATAATCTGGGCTTTTTAATATTCCTCAAGCTAGCAAAACTTTAGTTTGGAAATTAGGTACTGGGGTATTACATCTTCCCAACTTTAATATGTTTGTTTATCATCATTCTACATCTTTATTTGAGCATTTGGATAAAGTTGATAAAAAACAGCTGGCTGTGAAGGAACTGATTTCCGCCTGGCTGCAAACACCGCTGTCTGGTCAGGACATGGGCAGTGAATGGAAGATTTGCCTGGTTTCTTAAATATAATCTCTTATATTATAAGAGCTGTTTTATGCTAGTTGCTCTGCTATTTGGAAATGTAGTATCCAGCCCACTAGTTACTGAAAAATGCCATAGTCTGTGTTGATTTGGGGTTTTTTGTTTTTTACAACTGAAGGCTTCCCTTTTCTTGAGTTGGCAAGTTCAGTTTGTCATAAAGGTATATGACAGCATGCTAGACAACGCACTCACATAAATGGTACATGCAAAAAATCAGACATACATCTCTGTAAAGTTCTGAGGCTCTCCTTTCTTCTGGCCAGCTGCCTCCAAATACTGTAACATTTTCTGTAAAGATGACCAGAAGAATTTTAGAGCCATGACATACAATGAATGATATTGAATATCTGAAATATTTTCAGAAATAGTTTTCATAACTGCAAATATTAAGAGTTAACTCCTGAATGTGGCTTAAGAGCGGTCCTTTTCCTGGCTTTGGATGACTGTGCAGTGTCACTGAGCCATTAACTGCAATTTTGCACAGCAAAGGCAGCAGCATTTCACTAGTGCTGTGATCTCATCTATAATTTGTTTTTATAGGTCAGGGTTTGGTTTTGTTAATGTTTATAAAGTGCTTTGAATCAAATGGCAAAGAAATTTGTATTATTGTGACATCTATTCCTCCCTGAGAGCTTGTGTAACCTGGAGGAGCTGTACAACTGTCAACCAAAAACATAGCCAACATTCGTATGAAACAGTAAAGAATTAAAGTAGGTTTGTTGTGTTTCTCTTCCACACTACTGTTAGCGTTATAGCTCCACTTTCACATCAGCAAGGAAGGCCTCTACAAGTTCTGTCAGTCTCTGGAAGCAGTAGGTTTTGGACGATGTTGAAGGGTCTAGTGGGTGACCATGGATGGGTGTCACCATGTGGGTGACACAATTGCAGGTGAAAGAAAGCATGCAGCTGGTGGGCTAAGCCTCTATCATGCTGAAAAGGACATGAAAAAAATTTCAGGCGTTCTGCCATATATTACCCTATGCATAGCCTGTCCTTTTGATATTTATCCATTGTACTGCTTATTGATTCTGCTTTACCTTACGAAACTTTTCCAAGATATTTTTTCTTACCACAGTTATTTCTATAAATTCCCTTTCCAAAGTTGTTATCTTGGGTTAATGTAAACTCTCCCAGCTTTAAAAGATAATGTCTCTGGTTTGTATTTTTAAAAGTACTGTGTACATTTGTGGTACTATAAAACAATTAGTATGAATAACATAGGAGCTCATTTGGGTTACAAACTTTAAGTGTTATGATCAGATTGCAATGGGATGGGTAGCAGCTTGCACACTGCAGAGAAGTACCTAACGTGCTAGCTGTTGCTTACATATAGCAATCCTCACTATTTATCATGATGGTTTGAAAGAAGCTTAATTGTAAATGACTACACAGTTTGGATGTACAGTTTGTTCAGACTGACTGGCAGTCTTTGCGTAAAACAGGCCCAGGGCTGGAACAGAAAAATTGTTTCAGATCAGGACTAAGCTGGATTGGCACTGAGGTGTGGGAAGCTCATTTAATGCAAGTTGTAGCTGGTGGTATCAGTGCTTTGCTTTCATGAACATAGAGCTTAACTTTGCTGCCAGCCTGGCACCTTCCCACTGGGATAATGTAATGCAGCTGCAAGATTGTTTTGGCTCTGTGCTAACTCCTTGTCATACCTTTTTAAATAGTCTATCTCCTGCCTTTCCCCATCCAGTCATAAAAACCCTTCCTAACATTTGTTTTGCTTTTAAGAGCTAGTAAGGGCATAGCAGTTGATAACAGAGCCAACACCTTCCATAAAAATGTACTTTTCAGCAGTGAAATATGTTGCCTTTTGGGGAGTTTCAGGACTTGGTTCTGGGGGATTGTATTTTGTTTTGGTTTGTTCTTTCTCAGCTATCTATCCCTCATATCATAAGGCTGGCTAAGGTGCAGTTTGTGTATTTCTGTACTGTTTGAAAACAAGTCCAAGACTTTTGGAACACAGTAACAATCTAGCTTGCTTGAGTCTTGACCAATTTAAAGGGATAAGAAAAGACCTAAGACCCACTCTTGGAAGACAAGACTACTTTGGGCTCTTGGTCCTGTCTTCAGAAAATCCGGACTAAGTTTGGCTCTCTAGAGCCTAGATACGTAGTCATGGGTGCTCAGCTTGACCTGGTTGTCACAACTGTTTTGTAACAAAAGTAATTATTGATGTTGTAATTCATGTATCAGTTGTGGTATAATGAGATTTGTTGTTTTAGTCTTAACTAAAAGAGGCTCAGTTTCTATTTATTGCCAAACTTTCCAGTTCTTGATTATCAATAATGCAAATAATTTAAGAATATTATGGTAAACTTCTTTCTTTCATAGCTTCAAACTAGAAGGACTAAGAGAGCTTTTAAACTCAGGATAAAGCCTTCTTTCAAGGCCATGAGGAAATCACCCGAATAAGGGTAAGGCAAAGGTAGCTAAATACACTCTGCCTTTGGCTGCAACCTTCTTGCTTGGAACCTGCAACAAAAAGCCTCCCAACCCATCCTTCCTTGTGTGCTTATTTTCTTCTGGAATTTGACCTTTAAATGAAAATTTAAATAGTTTTGATTTCTTGTGGGGAAACCACAAATATGGAGGAGTGTAAGCTTGTAGCAGTGACAAGTATTAGTGTCTGCAGAGGCTGAAAGAATAGACCAGGGTGGTGAAAACTGCACTCTCCTGCTTAATTAATTCCTTGCTTTTGTATGGCACGTGGGCCAAGGTACAAATTTCTAAGAACCCAACCTGACCTCATTTGGAAAGGAGAGAGGCTGCTTTTGTGTGTCTAATTACCCTCTTTCTTAGTAAATCAGTGACAATTTCAGCTGCAGGTAGGAAGATCCGTTCCCCCCTACAGCCAACGCGGTAAGCTGTTCCTGTTTCTCTTCTGCTGTTCATTCTCTGGCCTTGACCTGGCAAGCCATCCTTGTTAAGGGAGATCTTTCTGCCGCTTTTGTTGGTGCCATTGTGTTACAGATTGTTTGGGGAGCCTGTTCAAGACGTGCGATTAAGACCTGCAAAAGATCTGGGGGAATTTCTTTGTCTAGGTTTTCTCTAAGTCACCCCTGGGGCTTACAGGCGGGCCCTGTCCTTGCCCTGCGCCTTCCTGCTCGAGGTGGAGGGGTCAGACGTGAAGGCCCGAGGTAAGAGTTAAACCCTTAGGAGACAGAAATTAAATTTCTAGATAATTGTTCAGGTTTTCAAAAAAATGCAGGGTGGCCGGCTGCTAGCAGCAAGCTCAATGTCTTGGTGTCCTTAAGACTGATGGAATATTGTGAAATTCAGCTTTTCGTTTGTTTGTGTTTTTTTTTTTTTTTTTAAGTTTGCCCCTCTTGTCCTGACTGCATGGAGTAGGAGAGCAGCAAGAGGTTATCAGGTAATGTGTATTGGAAATAACCAGTCGGCCAGCGGCTGGAGGGTGCCAGGGTGTAGTCACCACATCTAAAGGCAGACATCTGTAGGATGCTTCGGGTTCCTGAGATTTTTATGAATGAAAGGTGCTTATGACAGGAATGTACTCTGAAATAGGCAGTGCTAATGGAGAGTCTCTACAATCTCCTTATCTTCTCCTGTAAATCTTCCCCTGAAGATAAATGTTTAATAACATTCCTATTTTGGTTGTACTTGTTAGAAGTGGTTGAACTAGTGACCTATAATCCAATAGATCAATTTGTAGTGAATAGCACTAAGGGTTCAATCCTGTTGATTTAGCAAGATGTCTGCTTAATTTACTGCGTTTCGCTCTTGCAGCCCTTGCTCACTGCTCAAACCAAGTGATTTACCTGGCACTGAATGTGGCTCACCTTTCAGTCGCAAAAGGGGCAACAATTTCTTCGTATGTATAAAAATTAACAAAAATCTCGCATGTCCTTAGGAATTAGTAAATTTGTGTGTGAAACACAGGAATTTGAGTTGTTGCTTCATTATGATTTGGTCAGATAACGGATGCGTGTGGTGGTAGCTGCATACGTAAACTTCTGGTGCAAATACCTGTGAATATGCATCTGAAATTTGCTTTGGTCAGTAATACACATGCACTCAAACAGCTTTTTTTTTTTTCCTGCAAACATTAAGGAAAGGTGGAAATGTGGCCAAAGTAATTTTGTATCACACTTCAAACAAATACCTGTGGAATTCTTTCTGTTTGGCAAATGAAGTGCTCCTAATCACTTCAGTGGGAATCTGTCTGGTTTAAGGAATGCAGTATCCTGACCTAAGACCCTTGCTAACACTTACGTACTGAGAGCCACTGAACCATGTGGGACTACTTATGCACATGAGTAATTTTGTGGACAACTTTGTGCAATATGCAGGTCCAGGACAGTGGTTATGACAGCAGGCACTGATGTTTGATTGCAAAGTAACAGGCTTAGGCATTAGGCTGAAGTGACAGTGACCCCAATCATGTCTTCCTGCTGCTGCATTGGGGATGGTCTCCTCTTCCTTGTAATCTAACTCTTCTAGAGGACAGTTGCTTTATAAATCCTGAAAAATGTTCCAGTAGCTATTTACTCACCAGGTTTTTTTGTTAGATAGAATGACCATCTGGCCTGTGTTCCAGGAACTTCCTGTGATAAAAAATAAACAAATAAATAAGCCTTCTACCCTTCTGCTGTCACTCAATTATTTGCTTTGTTAGGAAGTGCTGCAGTTCAGAGTAATCATTGAAGTGGGTGGAACTGTGTGGGGAAAAAAATTACTACTTTTATGAGATACTTCTCTTAAAACTTTTTTCTTTTTCAAGCATTGCTCCCAAGTGTGAGGTGTTTTATTGCCAGCTCAGATATGAGGCTTTCTTGTTTGCATCTCTTTATAAGAGAAATATTTTGAGGCAACTGGATCCTGATACCCCAGCTTGTGCTCTCAGGTTTTGTGGCCTTGCCAGTAACATTTTATTGAGGACCTGGACTGAACAGTGACTGATAGGAATAATCTTCGCACTGTTACTAAATTTTTAATTTAGTAAATTGAGAGACCAAGTGAGGCCCCAGGGAAGGGGCAAAATAGTGAGAGCAAAATATTCCCTTCACAGCCTGACAATTCTGTCATATGCTTAACGTGATAATGGTGGATGTATCAGAAGGTTTGCAGTAAAACTGAGGTATTTAAGATTCTTGATTTTAAAAGCTTTTTTTTTTTTTTTAAATTGCAAGTGTATAAAGCAAGCCCAAGGCAAGGAAGGGAAATAGCCTAAATAGAGACTACTGATGCTTTGTCCCCTTTTTTATCCTTCACACTAAATTAGACTAGTTTCCATCTTCTGACCCTTTTGTAAGATCATACATGCCTTCCAGTGTAAGTATTCCTGTTTAAACCTCTACATTAACCTGTTTTCCTGCTTGGTGTCCATTTCTCTTTTTGTTTAATCTGGCTACCACAAGTTTTATTAGAAAAAAAAAAACCTATTTCCTCAGATGAGACTCAGTGGTCATTGCATCCCATGTCTTCAGGACTGCCTGTTAGTGCAAGTTCACTGAAAATTTCATTTTTCTCCTGAATGTGACAGGGTAGGGCTTAATGTGGATATCTGTACAAACCACAAAGGCGTGTATGTGGGGGGAATGACCAGATCATTCTAGAAAAAAAAATAGGTCCAATTTCTGCAAGGGAAAATTCGTAGGGAGAAACAGTTTCTCTTTTTAGACCGACTAACATAACTGGGAGGAGGACAATAGATAAGCTTTTGGGCCTGCAAGCCCTCCTCCAGGTCTGCTAATTACTCGATGCAATATTTCCTTTTGTTTTCCCATGAATGTTTTGTGTATTACTTCATACTGAATTTTACAATAAGATATGGCTTGTACCTTGTTACTCATTTCTTCAGTCAAAGAGGTTTCATGTGAATATATGTGAAGATTGTATCTAGTTTCAAAAGGTAATTCAGAGTCTCCTGCAGTAAAATTGAGAGCATCTTAATCAGATCTATATAGTTTTCTCTCTCTCCTTATAGAGTGAGTTTTAATTGCATTATTGTTTAAAACAAACAAAGAAAAAAAAAATGCAAAACTGCAAGCAGAACAAACAAGCTAGACTGACAGCTCCAGATACAGAAATTTCATCTGTTTTGTCTCTTCTAGAAAGGGAAAAGCATAAGCAGTACAGGTACACAAACCTACTCATATGCAAATAGTACCCAAAGAGAGGACATGGTCCACAAAGGTCTCAGACTGCTTTAATGAAGCAGGGGTGGTGGCAGCTGTGTGGCAGTAGACTGAATGAGACTGGCCAGAGTCTGTCTGACTTCATACTGGCGAAATAAAAATTGCATCTTGGAGCTCTGTGGAGGGTCTGCCTCCTCTTTCCTGTGTATGCAAGGCAGAGTAGGGGGTAGGATGCATCTTCTCTTTTTCTCCTTGGGGAGACTGAGTTGGAAGATTTGGTTATCAGCTGAGGAAAAGAACTATCTCTAGCAGACTCCCGTAAGTCACTGCCTGAGTGTACCTAGACAGGTAGACTCAGTAGTTAAAATACTGGCTGCACCAAGAGCAGGGTCACAGCCACAAACTTCTGTAGAAATCACTCAAAACTCTGGATGGCCAATTTTAATGTCACATTCCACAGACCAGAGCTTGCCCTTACTGATTTCAACTGAGACCTCCTCACTTCTCAAATTCTTACATAACCTAATTTGCTGCGTCTTGTGTGATAATCTTCAAGTACTGCCATGAAACTCAGGAATGACTTGTGAACTTTGTGTGTGGTTTTACCTACTTACTAATTAATAGCTCCCCATAGCTGCTCAGGCTTTAAAGAAGGAGGCAGTGTAGCTTTTTAGTTGTAAACGGGATGATGTAGTTATTTTCTTTATAGTACAGAATTAAAATAACGTCAGTTACAGTTTTGTGCCTTTTCAAGTATCTGTCTTTTCTGCAATCCACTAACATGAATAAAAAATGCAAAATGATCATATAAGAAGCCTGTTCTAATTATAAGCATATTTTTATCCATTTAAAGGATTGTTCTAGTCACCTTGAAATTTCCCTCTAGAGAATGGCTGCTAAAAATTTCCTGTGCTTTTGCTCTAAAAAATTAGAGGGCCCTATAGCTGATTGTCCTATAACAATAAATATAAAGGCTTTGCCTTATATGTGGTACAATGAGGAAATTCTTGATATTCTTGTAGACCAGTAGCATTTACATTTTTGCAATAAGAGGGCAACTTAATTTCTGTGACCTGATGACTCTTACTTGTTTTTAAAAAAAAAAAAATCCTGCATAAATCCCTTGTGAATATCTTGGTTAGAATGGAAAAAAGCCTCCACTGTTCTTCAGTGGAGTCTGTTTCTGAATACTTAAACTGTAAATAAAATTGAAAAGGCTTTCTTATTCCACCTTGGAAGAAAATCTTTGTTCAGTCTGTGACTAACCTACAAGCTAGTAGTTTTAAAGTGATAAGTCTAGCTTAGTCTGTTATTTTTTGACAAATCTGTTAGGATTATATTTTCCCTCAGCTGAAATATTGACATGTATGTTAATTGTCAACATCACTGTTTTTGATGTAGTTTGACATAAAATCAGATTTGTTTCTGCCTTCACATCAATAAAATTACAAAACTATAAAAAATTTATTACAAGCATGAAATCGTTGTCTGAGGGATGTGTGTCATCCTAAAAAGTTAACAGATCTATTATCTGAAGGCAGAAAGTACTGTCTGTCCACTCTCCTTAACTTCTAAGTTGTGGCGTTGAAGACCCTTCAATGCTGGGACCATCATAGGAAAGATTTTCATTTTTAAGGAGCTTTTCACTAATGGAAACATTCTTGCTTTTGCAGGTGTCTTTGAATTCTGCAAGAACTGAGTGGCTTTTTGCTGCAGAATAGAGTATGGAAAGCCCCCCACTGAAAACCCACCTTCCGTGCAGTACTGAACAGCTGACCATGGTGCGATGCGGCTGAGATTAGCGGACAAACATACAGAAAGGTAAACTGTGATGATAGGAATATCTTACCTCAGGGGACTGCAGAAAGTATGATGATAAATGGACAGTGTATCCATATATCATATGTGCAGAAAGTGTGATGATATATGAGGAGAATCCGCTTCAGTTGGACTGAAACACGGGTGAAAGAGGAGAGAGACCAACTAAGAGTGGGCACTTGTTTCCAGGGAAAAATCTGCTTAGATGAAGCAAGAACTTTGAATGACAAGGTGTGTCACAGAGATGTGCGGTGTCATCCTGAGGTGTTTGGGTGCTAGACTCTAGTATGGCCATCAGTGTCGTCTGAAGGGAACGTGTGCAAATGGATTGTTAACATGTGCGTTGTTAAGACGACTATCTCGGCAGAGACAACTTTAACAGCTAAACTAATTCAGTCCCAGGAAGAGGTGAGTGTTGGCTGGGGCAAATGTTGCTTGAGAAAAGCGCATATCAAAGAGGAGCTAGTGCAGAGGTAACTGGCTTCAAAAGGTCTCCCATGGGTTACTGGAGAGAACTCTTAGCCTTCCTGCACTAGGGGCAGTTTTGCCATTGAGTTCACTGTGGCCAGGATTTTGCCCTGGGAGTTAAGACTGAGATAATTAATTAGAACGTAGATTTCTCTAAAGTGAAATGTGGAGAGTTTTTATGGTCTTCGGTTGCAGTGCCTATGGTAACTGGGAATGAAGGATGTGTGAGTTAGTGATGAGTGCTGGAAGGAAAACCATTTTCGGCATTTTCTTGCTCTTCACAAGTAATCACCATAATTTAGATTTCAAGAATAAATGGCTTGATGGGAAAACAAGAATTTAAATGCTGTCTTATGTATTTTAGCTGTTCCTGAGCTTGTAATGTTTAACTTCTCTGTTTTTCATGAAAATATTTGAGTTTTTTTAATAATTGTGCTTTAAAGGATTGAAGGAGTGAAACAATTTCATTTGTGTAAAAACCAAAATCTAATGTGAACTGTTGCTTGTAGGGTTAGAGGGTAGATGCACTGAAGACTTTCTATTACTATTTTTCAGATATTATTTTAACACATGGTTTAATTAAGAGACAAATAGTATAATAAGCATTAATTTTATCTCTCAGAGTGAAAACTACTTCCTAGAAAAATCTGATAATGAATATGAAAATATATTAACTATACACAGCTCTTAAAGTATTCCAGTCAGTCATTTGTATGTTATCACATTTTACCTCATTATATATTAACCTTTAAGTTCTTTATTTTAAATTATTTTGGGAATGCTGATTTCCATCTTTGTTATTTATTGATATACCTCTGATAGTTTTGGGGAAAGATCTGAAATGTAACTTTTAATATTTTAAAATATAAGTTAGCAAATAAAAAGCATTCCAAAATTATTTAAATTATTTTGTTATTTAAGTTCTGATTTCTTGAAAGCTTGGTTATACCTGGAGAGGTTTTTTTTGGCTGTGGCTATACCACAGAAATGAGCTGAGATGCTCAGATGCTCAGAGAAAAGCATCTCTGCTTTTACTCCGAATTCCTTCGCTTTAAAGGAATTTAAAGGCTTTAAAGATGCTTCATTGTATCCAGAAAAGTGCCCTGTGATTAACTGTGTTGCTGGTTTGTGGCTCTTAGAAGGCCCTCATATCAAATGCTGGAGATGTACAGTTGCTCTTTGCTTTTGAAACCCACTGGAAGAGGCTCTAGGAGAGTAATTCTTCATGAGGATGTCCTTGTTTGCAGATGAAGGTTAAGTTGTGTTCAGCAGACCCCGAGGAAGGCAATATTCATTCCCTTCAACTCCACTCCTTCCCTGTGTGTGGATTGACTCAGAGGCAGAAAGTTCAAGTTGGTGCTGCAAGGGCAGAAGTGTTTCCTTTCTATATGGATTAAGTGAAACTAAGCAAAGTTAATCTTTCACATGCATCTATAGCCAGGAAATACAGAAGAATGTACAGAAATCATATGTGAGTTGTGGAAACATTTGACTATCACTGACTGTAGAGTTTTGCTTCAGTCATAGCAAAATTGTTAAATGGTCTTGTAAGAAACTTAGTTAAAATAGGCTTTCTGACTGCCAGCTTTTCACATTGCCCAAGAAAGTAACAAAGAACAGCTTGTTGGACTACGCCATTTCCCCTACCCCCACTGAGTTTTTCCTCTGTATTATTGGAGGAGGGAGGGAGATATGAACTCTGTGTAGCTTTATGTGTGTAACTGGAGGCATAATTTGACCTTTGAGATCTTTGCTACTACGAGTGATGCAAGAAAAATGAAAGCCACAGTTGATATTCAAGTACCAGATCAAGTTTGCAAAATGCACAGTTAGAGAAAATGTAATTTTTGCCGTGACTTTGCTGGCTTTGATATGACTTGCTCTGGCTTGGGCTTTTAAAATCTGGAGCCAACTCTTTCACCAAAAAAAAAAGAGGCAGTATAGATAATGTGTCAGTGCCGTAACAGGATAGTGCAAAATATCAGGAAAGGAAAGAAGTGGGGAAAATATCTTTTGCTCTTTTTTCTACTGCTTTCTTGGAGATTGACTAGGAGTTGAATGATACCCTGTAGGGCAGGATTGCTCCGCCTCTGCCTGCTTGCCTGCAGCTTCCTGGGGGAGAGCTGTAGTGTAGCAGCAGTTTGACTGTGCCCTGGCTTTTGCAAAGGGACTGAGGAGGGATTGAAGGGCTGGGGAGTTTCTGATTCGTGCCGTCTCACCTCTTTATCCCAGGGAGGGTCCAGAATGCTCACAGGTCAGTGCAGTCTGGACTGCAGCTTACATGGCTGTCAGCCAAAGTGGGCATTTGTCAGGTGATCTGACCCACATGTCTAATGATGCAGCCGCATGCTTCTGCAGTGATCTTCCTCTTAAAGCTTCCCCAAAAAAAGCCGCGTTGACTGCGTTACTGCACCTGTAATCACTAGCTGTGCTGCATGTCACTGAATTCTAACATGCTTCCCATTTATCCCTAACAGCAAAAAAGTTCTCAGAGACACAAGTTCTATTTGTTGTTGTTTGAGTTTGTCACTCTTGGATGTTGTTTCGTGTACATGATGGCCCTTGCCAGAAATATGACCTGCTCCTTTTCCATAAACCAGCCTGCAACTTAGTTTTTTGGAGACAGCATAACTTGTCTGTCAGATGATTCACATTGGGTAGCTGAGGCGCATAGCAGAAATACCTGAGCAGATTACAAACTAGCTACCTTTTCCTTTTTTTGTGACTCTTTGCAAAGGAAAGGAACACATAGTTTACAGCTGGCAAATTCCAAGGCAGCTTTGGTGCTTGTTAGCGTACAATATACCAAACCCCTCCATAGCTGTGCTTCGATCTTTCCTGTTGTTTGGGACAGGTGAGCTTGCTGTGCAGTTGTTAGTGGAAGTGTCTTCATGAGCAGAAGGGATTCTGCAAGGAAAAACGTTGACCGAGTCCTGTTATTTAGTTTTTCAAAACTTTGAAATTTGAGAGCTACCTATGTAAAAATGAAAGTAATCTTTGAATTGCTTGTGTTTACTTTCATCTGGATTGAAGCTGTATAGAACAGGAACATCTGAATTATGGACAGACTCCGATGACGGACAAACTACTTCATCATCAGGAATCATGATGGTTTTGGCCCTTTTCAGCAAGGATTACCAAAATCCAGCTCTGTGTCAGAATTTGGGTGCTCAGTTACAAAATTCATGTACAGGATACTTTCATCCACAATGCATGGGAGTGCAACTCCTGAACATATATACAAATGCCTTTCTGCCACTTCTCTAAACTTCCTGAGTGGAGGTATATTTCTTTACTCTCTCTTCTTTCTGTTATATGAGCAGCTTCTGGGGTGGATGCTTGCTGACCATTGCTTTTGAGGGTAAGTGTGGCCAGAAATCTAAAGCTGCTAATTAACAAAAGCATGTATTTTATAGGCATGTATCAAAACATATGCCTCCTGCACCTGACATGGTGACTTTGCCTGTAATTTCCTTGCAGAAAATCTTTGGAGTTTAGTTCTACTACTGATCTTTTTTTCCATTGTTTTTCCTGAGTTGAGTTTTTAATGTTCTTGCCGAGATTTGCCAAGCATTGCACATTGAGCATTAGATGTGCAATCGACTCCTGTGCTAGAGTTTTACATGGTTTGCAGTAAATGTGGCAACTTTTATCGGCCTTAATTTCATCCATTATGAGGATGAAAGCCATGTTGGCTTCCAGGCTTCCTGCTTCTCATGCAGTACTCTTACTTCCACACCAAAAGTGCCAAGTATTTTACCTGGCAGGTGACGGCCTGTAGCAATAGGCCCGTTCATAGGCTTGCTGGGTTCGAGATGCAGTGTGATCAGTGAATTGGGCAGCCCTGGTGCATTTGAGTTCTGACAGGGAGGGGGTCCAGCATGAGCTAAAGCTGGGGACTGGGATATGCTCACCTTGTGTACTGGAAAGAGGGAAAAACTCAAACCCATGTCTGGATTGTCCTGCTACTTCTGTACTGATGGGAATACTGGAATATATAAAGATGTGTATGTATGGCCTATATAAAGGAGTTCTAATCCTCTTGATTTTTCCTGCTTTTCAATAGCATCTGGCACACGTGAACTTACAGAAATTAATCCCCAACCCCATCTCCTTCTGCACAGAAGTGAAAAATAAAAACAGTTCCTAAAATTCCCAGGACTCCTACTAAAAATATCACACTAGTCTCCATGGCTTAAACAAAAGCAGTTTTATAGATTCCTTTCATAGAACAAGCATACAGCAGAGACTTATCTTTTTGCTCTTCCAGGAGGGCACCTTGTGCAATTCCTACAGGGATAGCCTTGGAAGTGCTGTCTAGAAGGGACATCACTGCTGCTGGGAGCTTTAGCACCGGCCCTGCTCTCCTGGCATGATGGATCTTTGTTTACAACTATAGGTGGCAGGAAACCTAATGCTGGGGTGTTGTTTGGGTACATAGCTCATCATCTTCAGCGGAGAAGGCATAGCAGGGAAAATAATGAAATGCTGCGTAAAATAGCTATGACCTCTGAATGGGAAAAACAAAAACCAATAATCCAAAGAAAGCCTGTAGAAATTAATAAATATTTAAGGTAACTTGTGATTTCCACACTGGTCATCTTTATCCATAGCCATCCAATCTTTACTTTTGCAGGCATTTGCAGATGTTGTTTCTTTTACAATTATCAATCTAAAAAGATGAGCAATTGTAGTAACTTAAAGGAAATTCAATTAGTGTTTTTAAACAAAAGTACAAATCATGGGATTTTGCTAAAAAATTTAATAATGGATCTACTACTGGATTTATAGGGGCATGTAGAAAGGTACTTTTACAGTATCCTTTTGAGAAATTGATAGACACCATATTTTTCCTTTGCTCTTAGAAATAACCGTTCTATCTTATATTCCACTGGGTAACTATATGCACTGTAGAGTACTGAATTTTTAATGTTGATCACTAGCTTATAGAAAACAATTTTTGCCTTACTGACCTTAATACTTGTAAAGTATTAGGTGCATGATCACATTTTCTGTTCTTGTATGGATATTCTGCATCAGGGCTTTATTTCCAGAAGCAACTTATTTGCTGTAGAAGTTTTAATTGGGAAGTATTAATTAATAGCCTTTTCCATTACTTTAAAAACCTTTTTCTAAAAAAATCTTTGTTAATTTTGGTCACATAAATATCTGCATAGCAGCAGAAACATGCTCGAGATAGCCTTAAATGAGTTAACTTGAATGCTGTAAGTAGTTTTGCTTGTAATTTTTGTTTCCTAAAAGCTATAAACTGATGTAATTGTGACGCTGAGGGATGCTGTGCCATTCAGTAGAGTGCATACAGAGCTCTAGGAAAGAGAGCACTTCCTCTTCTGGTCAGTTTGCACATTGTCTCTATTGAAACTTCCCCTGAAGTTTGTGGTACAATACAGCATTAAAAGCATGTGCAATGTCTTCCACATCTCATCAGGAATGGCCACAGTTTAACAAATATTTGAGAGCATTATAATTATACATACACAGAATCCCGTTTTTAAAATGTGTTAAATGTCTTGAGCCTTCTGAAGTGTTGGTATGAACTAATGCTGCAGCAGAGATGGTAATCAAACTTTGCTGTTACCTGAATGGTAAAAAATATAGGTGCAAAGCACAGCTCAGGTGTATTTCAGTTGGAAGTTATTTTGGACTATCTGATGTGCTTGCAATCAGGTGCTGTTTGCTGAGGGATGAGATTTAGTGGTCTGTAGCTAGGAACTTGTTAGTTTTATAATTGAAATTAAGTTAGTGTGATTAACGTCAGGCAAAGACAGTCTTTTCTGATGTAGACTGACTGGCCTTTCTTGCAGTGGCCTTTTGTGCTAGCATTCATCCTTCTTGCTTCTGCTTTCCTCTCCTTCAGAGCAAATTCTTGACTGCCTGTTGGGGATCGGGTGAAGCTACCTTGATGTAAGTCTGGATAGCCTCCAATGGCCATCTGGTGCTGCTTAGCTGTACCTTCTGGCCTGTAAATGAGATCATGCAGGGAAGGAGCCAACATGTTCTCATGGCTGCTGGTCTCTGGCTTGGATGTGTAACAAAGAGCTCCTGGACTAAGGGAGGTAAATGAAAGGGGGATACTAGTCAGTGTTTTTGTGATTCATTCCCTTAACCAGTTTCTTGGAAAAAATAGTTTCCGAATGGCTATGTTCCTGTTGTTCTTCTGTATTTTTTTTTTTTATAAGGCTGTACTTGGCAAAGTCAGAATGCACAATAGCTCTGAGTGGCATCTTCAAATTTGTGTTGATATCAAGAACCTGACAAACACAACTTAATTCCTCGCCCTTATGCAATGCTGAACTGGCAGTTGCCAACTAGCATAACCTACCAGGCTGGAGCCAAATTAGGAGTGCGTGCGCTAATGTTTGTTTTATCCTTTTTAATCTTAGAAATTGGAGGGAAAATTGCATATGTTGCCTATGTGACATAAGTGTACTATTCCCATTTCATTGTATGGTGGGCTTTCCACATATGTTTTTCTCCTCCCTGAAGTCTCTTTGGTTATTAAGTGGTAATAGACATTTTACTCAAATCAGAGGTGCCTATTAATGGGACTGAAGTTTTTCATATTGGTAAATGAATGCGACTCATACGAAGTTGATTAGGAATTGTATGTATGTGGAAGCCAACCCTAAACTAATAAGGATAGTGCCTCTAATTTTTGTTCATAGATGAATATCTGACACTCTTGCAGTTGTTGTGGGGTGAGGGACATCTATTTAGTGAGTTTCTCCTCTTAAGTGACATTGTAAATTCATTGACTATGCTGATGATTATTATAACCTTTGTTATACTACACTATTTTTATTGTGTTTTCTGGACTTCCCTTTTATTCTAATATGGTAAAATATTTTAAAAAGCAGCTGTGAATTTATTGTAGTTTAGCCCCACTCGGGACCACTCACTCACTCTCCCCACCCTCTGAGGGAATGGAGGAGAGATAATATAACAAAAAGCTCGAGGTCTGAGATAAGGACAGGGAGAGATCATTCAAGTTACTGTTATGGGCAAAACAGACTTGGCTTGGGGAAAACTATTTATTTATTATTATTATTAATAAAACCAAAGCAGAATAATGATAAAGAGAACAAAAACAACTTCCCCTCACCCCTCCTTCTTCCCAGGCTTAACTTCATTTCAATTATCTCTACCTCACTCCCCTCCCCAGGCGGCACAGGGGGAAATAGGGAATGGGGGTTATGGACAGTTCATCACACATCACTTTGTCACTCCTTCCACCTTGGGGGAAGAACTCTTCACATTCCTCCCCTGCTGCAGCATAGGGTCCCTCTGACAGGCTGCAGTCCTTCATGAACTGCTCCAGTGTGGGTCTTTTTTCCATGGGGTGCAGTCCCTGTCCCTCCGAAACGGGTGCACCAGCACAGGCTCTCCACAGGCCACAGCCTCCTTCACATATCCACCTGCCCTGGCATGGAGTCCTCCATGGGCTGCAGGTGAATCTCTGCTCCTCTGTGGGCCTCCATGGGCTGCAGGGGGACAGCCAGCCTTACCATGGGCTGCACCACAGGCTGCAGGGGAATCACTGTGGGGAGCCGCGTTACTCCTCCCCTCACCTTCTTCACTGGCCTTGGCATCTGCAGCCGTTTTTCTCACAAGAAATTCTTCACAGTCAGCTCAGGCAGACGCCTCTCAGGTTCTCTTCACATCTCCTCTCGGCCAAGTTAGGCCCAGATGGGCGCCCAATAGGACACCAGAGGGTGAGGGCTGCAGGGACCACAAGGCTTGCACCTCCCCTTCTCTGTCCCCACTTCAGCTTCTTCTTCCCTCCGACCCACTCCTTAAATACATTATTACAGTGGTGTTATCACTGTCACAAATTAGCTTGGCCCTGGCCAGCGGCAGGTCTGCCCTAGACCTAGCTGGGTCCACCAGACAAAGGGGAGACCTCTAGCAGCTTTGCACAGAAGCTGCCACTGCACCTTGGCATCCTCCTCTGATTTTTTGTTGATCTGTTGCACCTTTTCTGGGAGTGGATATCATTAACCAAATAAAATTATTCCTTTTGGGTGACAGGTCTGCCTGAGCACACAGGCAGATGAGCATGACAGTCATGATAGAGAGAAGAAAAAGCACAGGTGAAGACTAAAATATTACGACCTATGTTACAGATCAACTGGCTCTTAGCAGTCCCTTCTAGGTCTAAAACTCTGTGAAAGCAGAGGCAGAAGAGAGAGTGTGGAAACTGAGGAGGCCAGGAGATGAACTAAAGGGAAAGGTAGGACTGTAGTATACAATGAAAAACTCTCTTGCTCTGTTTTCAGCTTGCAAAGTCCTGATTTTGGTTTTTTGTATGACATCTGTGGTTCAAGAGTCACATTTATCCCAGGTATACTGGGAAAAGTAGTTGCCTTTTCAAGTAAATGACAAGAGGAATAGTTTCCAAATTTTGCATTTTAAAGGGAGAAAGCATTTAAGCATTAAACAGTGATTGCTGAGAAACAGAAATACCTAGGGAAAGCTTGGTTTGAAGCTATTTTCTTATTCACAAAACAAGTAAAAAGCCCCATGCCATCTTAAGTAATGTATCCCAAAAGCTGTTGTCATGCTATTGACGTAAAATGCTGTTTAACTAAAGAGATTTTTTTTTGTTGTTGTTTTAAACACAAAACAGCAACAAAAAAACCTCCCCAAAGCCCCAAACTTAATACTGTCAGTTGATGAGCTGAAGTGATGGGCCTGCTTACTTGGAGAAGCAGGAGTTGAGATGCCAGTATGGTCCAGAGGACTGGCAGTCACAGATCTCCAGTGTTCTGAACTGGTGATATTAAACTCTTGTTGTGAAAGGAGGAGATGACCTATGAACAACTTAGTTTGGTTTTTGAGGGAGCAAAGGTATTTCCCCAGCCTTCTTTTTTTTTGTGTACTGTGTCAATGCTGATCGCAATGAAAAACCCGGCTATTGATTTGTTAATATGTGGGGGGAAAAAAGGACAAGAGTGCAATGTACCTCCTGGAGGACCTGCTTGTCTCAGGTGCTTTCTTCCTCTGCATTCCTTAAGCTGAGAAATCTGTCTTCGTAACATTTTCCGTCTTTGTTGCCTTGGCAGCCCAGATTCCAAATCTGATCTTTCTTCTGGCAGTATGTGATGTTGCAAGCTAAGCGTGGGAGGGCCACATGTGATCTGCAGAGTTTTGTGATGTGCCCTGTGGCCCTCTGTCTTTTTATAGAGAGATATGGCCTTCAGAGACTACAGGTCCCAGCAAGCAGTGCTTCATTTTTGATCTGATAAGAACACTCAAATCTAGATGTGCGTTGCATGTTAGGGCGAGCTAGCTATATGAGCCGCACCTCTGCACTCAAGATAAAGGTAGCTGCAGACTGCTTCAACCTATGCAAAGTAGATGCAGCTTTGGTCACAGGCTGGACTTTTATTTTTCTTCTGCTCCTCAGTTTAAGGAATTGTCTTATCCACTATTGCAATGGGATTCTGGTATATAGCATGATAGCTCATCATTTTGAGTGACTCTGCTTTTGGTTTCTGGGTTTTGTCAGATGCTACATTTACCTTCTCTAAGATGGCTGCCCTCATCTGGTGTGCAGGAATGGGCAAAACTTTTGGAAGTGGCTGATTGCTTCAAGAAAGGGTGTTGTTGCAAGACATCCAGCACAGTTTTTACTTGCCAAAGAGACCTGGCTCATTCAGACAAACTTTGGCAAAGCAGTCAGAAATTCAGGGTGGTTTATCTGATATGATTTTTTTTAAGTTTGTCCAATACAAGGAGAGAGTCTACCCTACTTTGACATGGACAGCTGAAGAAGGAGCTTTGACACACCTTTGGATATGAGCAATTTAAGACACTTGTTCTGAAATGTCTTCAGATTAAGTGCTAAAGCTGACTCTGCTTGGATGCGGTTCAGGATGGGAGCAATCCCTTTCTCTCAATCTTAGGCTAGGTACCTTACAAGATGATTTGCATGTAGCTTACTTCGCTAAAGCAACACTTTTCTGAGTCCTGGTCTTCAGCTGGGTCTGCATCCGAACAAGCGAAGGTGTGACCAGGAGTTCCAGGATTTCACTGCATGTCAGATGTTTTTTAGGGAGTGTGTAAACCCTGGGTGACTCTTCTGAGATTGTAGTTAACTTCAGTGTTTCTGGTATCTGTTGTAAAGTACAAACCTAAGATGTCAAGTGCCCTGAACTATCTCTTATATTTATTTATTGCCTTGTAGTCTTGTTCAAAGAAAGCTCAGTAAAGCGAAGAGCTTTTTTTCATATTCTTTTAAAATCCAAATAAATATAACTTTCCACCACAAGAATGGCTGTATCGGGTTGGCCAAGAGGCATGTTTGGCCCAGTATTCAATCTCGGTGCATGGTCAATAATGGACTCGCAGGGAAAGTGTAGAAATGACATTGTATGTGAGAAAATAGCTTTGCTTTGAAGTACTCTCCTGCTTAGGAGCTTGGGTTTCCTAAGTTAGCTGTTGCTTCTGGATCATAGTTACACCAGTTCCTGCTGACGTATTTTGTGTCACTCTGCATCCTATGTATGCACTTTTGCATGTTTAACGTTAAAAGAAAATAGCATTACTACTTGGATTTAATTCTTTGTGTAGCTCTATAGTATGGGTACCACACGGAAAGCTACATGAAGGCAAATCAGATGCTGCTAATCCTTCTTGCTTAATATTTTGTATATTTTGAAACTTGGCGATAATTCTCAAGGCTGCAGTTTGGTCATGTATTAGCTCTATTTATAATTCTTATTGAACCCTGAGATCTGACTTTTATCTCAACCTGATAAATAATGGAACCTTGGGCTATTAGAGTGAGGATAAATACATAAATAAAGAAGAGCAGTTAATAAGTACCTGGTCAACGGATATGACAGTGAATAAAGATACCTGTCAAACCCTCAGCACCATAAAAGTAAGTGTGTTTGGCCTGATCCAATGTCTGAAGAATTTTTACTGATTCCAAAGAGATGCCTTGTTAGCCTGCATAATACAAAGTCTTATCTCTGTATCCATTTTTTTTCCCTTTTCCTTTTTAAGCACAGCTATGTTATTTGATTTGACTCCCTTCTGCAGCACTGTTTGCTGTTGAAACAGCTTCGTGGAGAGGAGTTGGCTCCATGGTATACTAGGAACAGCCTGTTGGGTAAAGGCAAGATAAAAAGGTCAATCCAGTGCTTTTAAGGAGAATAGTCAGCTGTTGAAATATGGGTTTCTCCAGAGGAATACTATAGTAAGGAAAGTAAAAAAGTCTCTGATACAGACTTTGAGAAGTCTCACCAGTCCTCTGTTCTTATTACAGGGCATATTTCTTTTGTTTCCACTCTAAGGCATATTGTTTGGTTGATTTTTAACCAGAGCAAGTTTTAGTTAATTTATACCTGCGAGTAAACCTATCAAACTGCTGCACTGAAAAATCTATGGCAGGATTTCTATCCAAGCCCAATTTTATTCTGACTTTCTGGCAGATATGAGTCTTTTCCCCTAAGGCAGTTCAACTGTGCTGTCTCTTCTACTCCTGGATATTCTCTTGCTTTCTCTGACTCCACCTCAAATATGTCTGCATCTTAGGACTTGGTTATCCTACTGTTGTCCCTTGGTGCAGTTACAGCATGATTAAAATATGCAGTATGACTGGGACCTTGATCATGTTCTAACAAGAACATAACCTGAGACATATTGCCCAGTTACAGCATGGTAAGTGTCGCAGAACAACCCTGCTCATCTTCGTAGCATGGGGTGCGGCTTTAAGTGCTTTTCCTTGGCATATTTCTAGTCACACCACTTACTATTGTTGCATTCCAAATGTCATTATCCCAGGTGCCTAGATCAGCCCCAGGGATGAACTTGCAAATACCCAGCCTTTCCAGCATTTTTGCTGCTGTCTACAGCTCTAAAGGAGTAGTAGTATGCACTTTTTAGTTTCCCTTTATTTTCCAAACATTAAGTACTTGTGGAGTTACAAACTCTATTCCAAAAAAAAAAGTGCATGTACTTATTTGTTATGTATTTTAATTCTGGGACCCTGAGCTCAGAGGCCAATCTTTAAATAGTGGCTTTCAAGAAGGACTTTTTCCTTAAGGACAGGCAGTCCACTAACTAAGCACATGTAATTTCTGAATTTGTTCACTTTTGGCCTCTTCCTGGGAAGTGTCTAATACTATCCACTGTCAGAGACAAGATCCTGGACCAGATGGACCACTAGCTTGTCTCAGATCCATGCACTGTATGTGTCATGCTTACGTTATGACCCCTGAGACCATTCTATAAGCTATTCCAACTACAGAAGAATTAAAAACAAAACACACAAAAAAAACCAAACCTGACCTTTCTATGTTCCTCTGTTACCACATCTTGTTCTGAGTCTGTGGCAGATGGGTTGTGGTTTTGTTAGTGAGGGGGGGCCTAAGGTGGTAGCTTCTGTAGGAAACTGCTAGAAGTCGCTCCCCTTTGTTCAGTGGACTCGGACGGGCCTAGGGCGGACTCGCTGCTGGCCAAGGCCGAGCCGATTGGTAGCAGAATGTTCCGTGATAACGCCTCTGCGATAACGTATTTAAGAAAGGGAAAACAGAAAAAAAAGAGAGAAGATAAGATGTGAAGAAGCTGAGCGGGGGCAGAGGTGCAGAGGGGGAGGCGCAGGCCTCATGGGCCTTGCAGGCCTCACCCTCTGGCCTCTCGCCAGGCAGCCAACTGGGCCCGACTTGGTCCAGCCCGGCTGCAAGAAGTGGAGAGGAGATGAGAAGTGAATAAGATGATGTAAAAAAGATCCTGAGAGACATCTACCAGCCTGTTGTGAGGAACGGCTGCAGACGCCAAGGTCAGTTCAGAAGGAGGGGGAGGAGTAATGCGGCTCCTGGCCAAGATTCCCCTGCAGCCTGTGGTGACGACCATGGTGGAGCAGGTTGTCCCCCTGCAGCCCATGGAGGTCCACGGAGGAGCAGAGATCCACTTGGAGCCCGTGAAGGACCCCGTACCGGGGGAGGTGGATGCCTGAAGGCAGCTGTGGCCCGTGGAGGGCCCGCTGGGACAGCTGTTCTAGAGGGACTGCACCCGTGGAAGAGATGACCCACGCTGGAGCAGTTTCACGAAGGACTGTGGCCCGTGGGAGGGACCCCACGATGGAGCAGGGGAGGAATGTGAGGAGTTCTTCCCCCGACCATGAAGCAGTGGTGTAAAACAACGTATGATGAACTGACTGCAACCCCCATTCCCTCTTCCCCCCCTGTGCCACTCGGGGCCGGGGGGGGAGAAGGTAGTAGAGATAATGTTAAGCTTGGGAAGAGGGAGGGGTGGGAGGAGGTTACCTTGTTCTCTGTCTCATTATCCTGCTGTTTGTAGTAATAAATGAATAGTTTTCCCCAAGTCGAGTCTGTTTTGCCCGTGACGGTAACTTTAAGGATTTCTCCCTGTCCTTATCTCAAACCTCGAGCCGTTTTTCTTTATATTTTCTCTCCGTGTTTTCTCAGAAGGTGGGGGGAGTGAGAGAGAGAGACTGCATAGTCTGGTCCTGATCAGGGCTGAACTACGACAGGATAGGAGCAAAAAACCTATTTTCATTAAGTCCTTTAATGTCCTGGCTCTTCGCATATTCTTGTTTAGCTATGAAAGAATGGGAGATGGCATAAAGAAGAATGGCAGATAAAAACAGGTTAGTGCCTCTAACTGGGAGACTTATCCTGCTGCCGAATCTGTCCTGGAAAAAAGGCACTGCACTCCAGATGCCCCTGTGGAGGAGGAACGTTTCCTCATGACGTGTTTAAATGTGTAGCATTGCAACAGTGCTTCCTTCCTATAGAGCATTGCCACACACCATCGTAGGTCAGGTGTACTTAAGAGAAATTCCCTGTGCCCTGTAGTCACAGCTAATGGTGACAGCAGTGGCCATCAAATCAACACAGTCTTGTACGCTACATGTTTATAAGTCTTATAATTCTTCAGGAATCTATTGACTTCAGGACAAACATGCCTGCTATGTGGTTTGAAAAATATACGTATTTCTTACCATTGTAGGGCTTCTTTTTTTTTTCAGGGAAATAGCCTCTATAGAAAGTGGAATAGGATTTTTCACTCAGCAGTTGAGAGATGCTGGTAGTGTTGTTCCTATCAAAGCCCTCAGTGGGTTTGTTTAGAGCTTCAGTGTCCCTTGGGTTTTCTATAAAGTTCTGCTCGTTCCTGTGTCTGTGATCTACCATTGCAGCCTTTGCAACCAGGACCCTTTCAGCCATGTGGTCTCAGACAAGAGAAGGAAAACTTTCACAGAAGCACTGGGCAGAACGATGAGGTGTTCCATCCCTTCTGAGGCCGATTTACATGTTCTCTTTGAGTTTCTGTTGTTTAACTTGAAAACAGTCTTCATTTTTGACAAACCTGAAATGTTCTGAGGAAAGCAGACACTCTCAAGAAGTTGTGCTTATTTCAAAACCCAGTTTCCAATCAAAACTATATTTTATAGAATAATTTTTAAAAAATTTTTTTAGTCTGAGTTCTATTCACATGTTTGTTTCTTGGCTGGGATGTTTTTCTGCTGGTTTAGCAAGCTGAATAATCTCTTCCAGGAATCAAATGAATACTTCAGCAGGCACAAAGGGAGTAAGACTGTGCGGATAGAGCAGGAAAGAGAATAAGTTTTAAGTTTTTCCTACCCTTTGTTTCTTGCTAAAGTGCTTAAATAGAGAACTTTTTTTTTTCCCCCTCACTTTTTCTTTGTGCTTTATATACCATTTAGCCAAGGATTTGTGCTTGATCTCAAGAGGGGCTTGACAGCACTTTCACTGGCTTCAATGTAATAGATTGAGATCCCCTAAAAGATCACACTTTAATGGGTACGTTGATGCAAGATGTTTTTCTTCTATGAAGTCTCTAACTCTTTTCAGTATATTATTTGTAAACAGGCATATTAGTCAAGTCTTAGTGAATAGTCCAGGAATCGCAACACTACTAAGCAAAATAATCTTACAGTTTTGAGAAACAGACTTTAAGACAAAAGCATCATCAACTTCATTTACATTCTCAGCACAAACAGCCCCAAACACATTATTTTCTTTCAAGATTTTGGATGTTTCTAATCTCTAAACACCTTCCAGTGTATGCTGAGCAATGTGACTGCCATCTATTTTTTGCTGAAGCCAGAGTATACGCTGCTACAATTTTTGCTGTAAGACAGGCTCCATCGTGCCCATTCAGCACAGGTCCAGGGGACTGAGGGGACTCAGAGCTGCAGGCCAGGAGCTGGCTGAGCTACGGCAAAGTGGAGCAGTGAACAATGAGTACTTGTGGGACTTCTGAACAGGAGGTAGTTTGGCTTCGGGTAGTGTCCTTTGCGGCCCCTGGTCTCTGTTCTCTTGCTAATGCCCGAACAAGTACTTGGGCTCTCCTCCTGCCAGGTGTTTCTTGGCTTCCTGCAAGCTTTTCTTTGTCCTCAGGCTCCTTTAGAAACAAGTAACTCTGCCCTACCAGAAAGAAGTTTGTGAGGTCTGAAGCAGAAGTGCAGCATCTATGGGAGATCAGAGCAAGTCTGATTTTTTTTTTAGGTTGAAGTGTTGTGGGTCTACATCCCTGTCCAACACTGAGAGCTATGCTATCTTGTAAGATAGTAGGTTGTGAGTTTGGCTGCAAGAATCTTTATCCTCCAGTGACAAATTAATGATGCTGGCTTCTTATTTCATTAAGAAGTTGACATGGCTGGGCTTCAGCAATCTGTGCTCAAGGACAGCAATTGAGATTTGATTCATGTGCAGTGCATGGAAGGATCTTTGTTTACTCTTTTAATGTGCATGAGCACAGGTTAAGTTAGAATCTAGTTGAGAATTCATGCTGTATTCCAGGAAGCAGTGTTCTGCTTCAACAATTTTGTTTTTCTTTAAGGTGTTGACCAGTACTTTGGAATTTAAAACTATGTATCCTGAAGAAGGCATAGAAAAATAATTTGAATGCAAACTGTATTAAGCACTCATCCTGTATCCTAGCAGGAATTTCACCAAACAGGGGAGGTATTCATTGAACTAGGAGCAAAGCAGTGTCAAGTTGAGAAGGAAATTACTATGGAAATGAGTTTTAAAAGCCTGAGGCAGATGTAGGGAGAGGCACATTGTACTAGGAATTTTCCTCACACTCTCTAGCTTATATGGCCTTTCCATTACTTCAACAGCAGCATATAAGAAATCCTTGGCTTGGAACACAGTCTCTGAATGTCAGCAGAGTTGCGCTATTGCTGCAGGCCAGCTTCCTTGTTAAGAGAAGTTAAACCCAGCCTCAGCTAGGATTGGGGCATCTGCTTGTACAGGAATGGCCTTGCTTGAGGCAGACCAGAGGACCTTTCAGTCCAGCATTTTATCTCTCTGTGGTGGCTAGATGGGTGCTTAGGAGGGAATGAGAGAATGGGAGAAATACATTAACTGCTTTTCTGCTGTACTCTGGCAAGGATGAGCTGAGCGGCCTGTAGGTTTATTAGTCCTTGATTAGGTTTGTTTTCTTCTGTAGATTTGTCCCTTTTTTTTTTTTTTTTTTTTTTTTTTTTTTTTTTCAAATTTTAATTGCACATTTCAAGAATCCGTATCTTGTGGCAATGAGTTCCACAGCTAACCTGCACAGGAAAAAAAACCACAACTCTCTCCCATCTGCCTAATGATAATGTACCATGTCGCTCAACATTTTTGTGTTTTAGAGAAATTGCAAATAAACTGCCTGTTCATTTTTTTCCATGCTCTTTATGATTATGTAGACTGAGATCAAATTTCCTTTTAAAGATTTTTGAGCAATACATAAGTGGAGTTGTTGGCTTAGTTCATTGCAGAAAGATGGTGGTACAAGCAGAAAGTTGTATTTTTCAGGAACAGCACAGAGGTTCTGTACTGTCTTACCATAAATTCCAGGATATTCCTGAGGCAGTAGTGGGTACTTGATAGACTGTGGAATGGATAGATTGCAAGTCAAGAGATATAAGGCTTAGGGAAGGAGAACAGAAAATGTTGGCAAAAATTGATGAGAAATGACTATGTGGGAGAGGAAAATGGGATTATTAATATATAAATAAGTGTGCATGTTTACAGATTGTTGGGGGACTAATGGAACTTTAAAGAGCTCAGTCCGTTCCAGTCCCTCACACGCTGAAAGGGAATAAACCATAATCTCCCCCTATTTTTTCTTTTTTTTTTTTTGTGGCTAAAAGTACAAAGGGAAGAGAGAGAAAAAATCCCAATAGACTGAAAACAAGATTTTTTTTGTTACCCACTTGAAAAAGTGAAAATACTTAGTACAGCTCTTTCTTTAATATACTTGTTTTCATTCAAAACACTTTGTTAAAACTATCCTGATGACTCCCAGTAATAGCAGAAATGTGAGTATAAAGTATATATAAAGCGAGGTTCCAGTTGGAGCCTGTATCCAAACAAAATACTGTATCTGAATAGCCTGGAAGTT
The DNA here is from genome assembly GCF_036417535.1 of Chlamydotis macqueenii. Lineage (NCBI taxonomy): Eukaryota > Metazoa > Chordata > Aves > Otidiformes > Otididae > Chlamydotis > Chlamydotis macqueenii. The sequence continues at coordinate 29,777,950 of NC_141561.1, forward strand.
TATCACTTGGTTACATATCCAAGCTTTGTGGCTATCCACTATAGCTTTAAGAGACAAAATTTATATGCCACATCTGGGGAACACTGATTTGTTCAGAATACGTACTCTTCTGTCCTAATGTGGTTTCATTTGGTAAGTCTGGAAAACATGGAACTGAGAGCTATAAATTGGAAAGTCCCAAATTTTTGCACCTTTCCTGTAACACATGCAGTAAAATTATTAATTTACCAGGCTCAGTTATGCAGTACTATCACTTTGTATGTTGATATTAAGAGTAATCTGAGGTCTGATTAAACTCCTGTCTGCTAGTATCTGTTCACTAATTTGAATGGAAGCTGATTTGGATTCCAAGTCCTGTGAATCTTGCTATCTGAGAAGAAAGTTTATGCTATTTTCCTTCTATTCAGTGAGGAAGGAATGTGTGTGTGAATGTTCATTCTCGTCTTCTAACTCCCTCCATATAATGCAATAGATTTTTAATTTATTTTTTTTTTAACAGCTCTCCTGGTAATAGCTTCAGAAACATCTGCATTATTCGTAAGTACAAAAAAAATTAAAGATCACTTTCATTATCTTTTAACTTTAAATGCCACTGACCTATGCAGTGGAGCCTGTCTATTATGCCAGGATCTCAGGTTCAGGAGTCTGAAGAGGTAACTCTTGGACAAATAGCCTGGGCAAATCTGCTGGTCAATCTGGTTATCAGGTTTGTTCAGGAAATGGAGGTATGGGTGCCAAGGTGTTCCTTTGTGGTCCTTCTGCAGCAATAATACACGTGCAAGGACTTCAGTGTCAGTGTTTGCCCCGTGTTCCTGCTACTAATGAGTTAACAGGCTCTGATCAATTACTCAGAAGGCACTTATGAAGATGCCTACAGGTAAGCAACTAAGCCAGTAAGAATTTAAGAGAACTATAATCAAGGTCAGTTACCTTTTTAGTCTATTCTGAATTTAGCCACCTCCTTGGATTTTGGCCCTATCCCAGGCTCTGCCTCTGTGCAGTGAGTTGCCAGTGATCTGAACAAGTCCCAGTGCCGTGTCAGAACTGAAAATGAGTTAATGAGGTCATGGTCCCTTATCTCAAGTACTCTGCAATGTACCGTACTTGTTCCCTGATTAGGGTGAGTGTCTCTCATGTCAATGCTGTGGCTCATGAAGGACTAACCTGGGAAGACCTGTTCCTCTTAATGGGCTGGAAAGATCTGGGTTCCCTATGTCCCAGTGAGCAGACGTGTAAAGAACTGAAAGGACATAAATGGAAAATCAAATACTTTCCTAGAAGAGAAATAAATGAACTGCAGGAATATCAGCTCTCAACAGTAGTTATCACCATAAACTGCAAATTCTATAAAACTACAATCATGTCTGACAGTTAATAATCTTCTAGTTTCTGTAGATTCATGGAATGTATTTATTGGCAGTTCGCAAAGCAGGCCACACTGTACTTGCCCAAGTGTTTCACAGTAAAGGAGGCATGTTGAAGCCTGTCCATTTTCCTTTGCACTAGAGACAATTACTGAATTTAATTATTCTTTTCCTACATCTCTGTATATATTTCTCTTCAGCATTCAATCATTTCTTCTAGTGAGAGCCATTGTAAACTACAGGTTGATACCATGCAGTAGAAAACTTGCACTGGCGCTGATGGTGCTCATTGCTTTGGAGCCTGTCCACCCCTGAGAGCCCTCTTAAAATGTGCAAGACTTGACTTTAAGGTACTGGGTGCTCTCAGCTCAAGCTGGAGTCAGGCAGCATGTCAGGCCTTTGCCAACATATGTGCCTGCACGTGAGAATATTGGGAAGTCTAAACAATGTTTAAAAAGATAAAACTTCCAAAGTCTCATCACAACTCCTTCCTCAGCAATTTCCTGTCTTGCACAGCCCCACAGCCAGCTACAGCTACTGAGGCATTGCAGGTTGGCCTGCATGAATAAGGCTGTAAAAACGCTATGGGAGAGATGGTTGGATTGGGGCACCAGAGCTTGTGGTGTCCAGGTGAAGGCAAGAGCCAGTGCAGGTACTCAAGAGGAAGTGGGGCTGTGCTAGCTAGCAGGGCCAGCCCTTCCAGCCCTTTTGGGTTTTTGTTTTGCTGAAAGTCTTAGTCTATATCCTTTTCAAATGGCAAATGAGAATGTTCCCATTTCAGTTCTCAGACTATCTCAGGGAATCTTGCAGCAGATTTGGGAATACAGGACTAAATTCTAGTGACCTATTTCAAAATAAAAATAGTAAAAAAGAGGAGTTTCTCCACCATTTTTATGTGTGTATGGACATAATATCTCAAAGTAGCTTGGCCTTTTTTTCCTCTGTGAGGGTAGTATTATTCAAACATAGGAATTTTATTCTACAGTTTGTACAATTTTTTACATACCATAGTACTCAGAAGGGCTTTCCATTCTCCTTTAACCACCTAGAATCAGGAAATGTCATGTTCAGCCTGTCTTCCTGTAGCAATCTGCTTTATGCATAAGGACAAGATGGGTCCTAACCAATGGAGCCTATCTGTGCTCTGTGAAGATGCATTGAGATTGTCACTACACACTGGAGGTCAAGAGCACCTACCTTCCTTGGAAACCCCAAGCCTGCAGCCTCTGAGCTGTTCCACTTGCAGCCACATGAGAACTCTATGCAGATCTCCCTTCTTGCAAAAAAACCCCAGAGAATTAAGCTCAGATTTCCTGCTCTCTGTAAATTTAAATTTCCGTGTATTACAGACTATTCTTCACATCCTGAAAAGAAGATGAGATTTTAGGAAAATGAGTTGGGGTTTTTTGTTTTTGTTTTTGTTTTTTTTTTCTCGCAATGAGAAAGCTTGCAGCTTCTTCCCTGTAGTAGCCTGTTGTTACGGCTGGGGACAGCAGGATGGGTTAATCGTGGCCCCATTTCCTGAGGTCTCCTGCAGTCATGATTTGTGAATGCCTGAGAATACCCCTGCTGAATTCTAATTGTTTGTGGCAGTTGGCACATGATTTCAAGTGTTTGGTCACAGCAGTGTTCATTTTCTGCTCTTTTAATCTTTGATGGATGTTGTGCCTGGCTTCACTGATGTGGTTCATGACACAGTAGGCACTTATTTCCTATAAGATGTTTTGTCTCGACTACAGAGGTGTGGAGTCCCTATATGATGGCCAATATTTATTAATGACATCCCGAAGTTTCTAAAGAGAAAGCTGTGCCATAGACCATTAGAACCTAATCTATTCCAAAATGTCAGATGCAGTTAAGCAAGAGCTATCTCGATTGCACGGAGACTTTCCTCATTAGTTCAGACTCTGATTAGAAGACTGATTAAAGGCTTTCCCTTTGTAAAGGTTCACTCTTTATCTCTGCAGATATCGTTACTATGTAAGACATGATAGAGCTAGCTTAAGGCTCACACAAGTGCTAGAACTGAAAAGTACTTGTGTGTATGTGTGTGCACAGTCATGTCCGTACAGAGCACATGTATATTTTTTAATATGCCCTTAATTAGTTACGTGAAAAATATTATTTTCCCAATGTGAATAGGGTTGAATTTTGTTGCACCTTTCAAACTATTCAGCTGATATTATTAGTGTGCACTTGTATCAAAGGTCAAATTTTCGTGTCGTATGTAAAGCTGTAGGATTAAGGTTTTAACAGCAATTTGGGGGTTGCTGGGATACAAAATATTTTGTGTGGAATACTTCGTATCTGAGATCATTACGACTAGCCAAATTGCTTCCTGGGATTTAAACATTGCTCTTGCTGTTCACTCTAAGCTCCATTATTGTGATAGTGCTGAAATATTCTAGGCTCCTCCTAATATTTTACTTACAAATAGCGTTCAGCTTTGGCATATGCCTTTACATTTCTCATGATGTTCAGTGAAGATGGCAATTTCATATATAAGCCCTTAGAAGAAAGACTTGTTGATCAGCATGTGTTTGTATAGTGCTTAGCACAATAATAAGCTGGCATTATCAAGAAATAAAAACATCCATGAGGCAACTGTCAAAACTTCCAAATGATTTTGCAAGATGTAGTTTCTAAAAAAAAAAAAATGGAGCTTTCAACTTTTATTCTTGAGTATTTTCTAGTTGTCTGCCTTGTGCATGAATCATTTTACAAACACCTTCTAGGTTAATGAGGAGTAAACTAGAAAATAAAGGCAGCTTTAAGAAATTGTATGGAAGTTAGTGTTCTCATAAGAGGGATTTGATTGTATTTTCCAGTCTGGTCAGATTAATAGTAACTAAGCATTGCTACCAGTCGATTGCTTGAGTATGCATTTTTGTATGTGAAAGAGAGAACGTAATATTAAGCAGTCATATTGGTCCAGTTACCACCAAACAGATAGTTTGTTCAATTATTGACAAACTTTAGCAGGGAGGCAACGATCTGCAGGGCAGAAAGCATTAGTATACTGCTTCTGAAGTTTAGCTTGTAGACCTTGACTCTTTATGTGCCAAAGTCAATCTCATTAATCTTCTTCAAAAATTGGAAAAAAAAAAAAAAAAAAACACAGCACAACTAACTATTTCATTGCAAATACCATATAGGATGTACCTTGTCTTACAGCTGACAGGCTACTAGAGGTCTTGATTTTGCTTTTTCATGGGCATCCCTTATCTAAGTAACTGAAGTTGCCCTTTGGGATCATGGATTTCATGAATTCTGGAAAACTTTTTGGACTGGTCCTTTTTGGGATAGGGTTACCAGGGCTGCCAAAGGTGGTAGCAGCGCTTTTTCTAGTGAGCTGCAGCAGGAACAGCATGTCACTAGATTAAGACAAAAACAGGACTTTCTACTGCAGAGTTGTCTGCTGACTAACTTCTAGTTCATTTTGCCAGATTTATCACAGACTTGCTGTTTGCTGTCAGATCTCCAGCACTAGTGATGCCATTGTTTGTTAAAGACTCCGGTTTTTCTATATTTCAGTGGTGAAGACTATTTAGTTAAACCCAAGTTTTCTGAATGCCAGGCCAGTGTTTTTATGCCGTACTCTGTGTGACTTTAAATCAGTTAACTTCAGCTAATGTATAAAAGAGGAAGAAAAATTCTCAGTCTTCTGCCTATACAGTCCTATGCACACATATGCAGGCACAGAGTTTGTGTATGCTATGTACCATTTTCCTCTTCCAGAATCTTGAGACTGTTTACTCTTCTTGAATGAAACAGAATAAATAATAGTGTGGATAGACAGCTGACCAAGGAAAGGAAAGCCTTAAGGCTGTGACTACAAGCTGTTAAGATGCTGTGCCACAGACTTGAGGGGAAATACTTATGTTGTAATTTATTTCCCAATTAAAAGTTGAGTTCCTCCTTCCAATGCTGTTTTTCAGGAAACATCTACTCTCTACAGCCAGAGGTTTTATTTTCAGAACACCTGCAGCTGTTGATGACAAGCTGGCCTTGAGAGTGTTTCTGAGCATCAAGTCTGGCAGTCTCAGTCTGGTGGTAGGTGTGTCAGCTGGATCCTGCAGAGCTTTTGTTAGTGGCAGACTCTGAGAGGCAGTATCTCTGCTTTTTCCTCCGTGCCCTCCTAGACCCGTGGGGGTCGCTTCCAAAATGTATTTGGCAAGCTTCAACCCATGCCTCACTCAAATCTTAAGACCAACCTAGTGCAATATTATCTCCAGAAAGTAAGCAGAGATGCTCTAACAAACAAGAAGTGTTGACCCTGTCACATCACTGTGAAGCAGATCCTTGGCTATACTGTGCTGCTTTTACCTTAGTGTGGGAATAAGAAATTACAGGTCTGGTTAAATTTGTCCTTTTAACTGGTCTCCAAGGTTGGTTGATTCCTAAGGGATACCTTCAGTCTTTGGAAATCCCTGAGTGAAGTGCTAGAAATTCAAGACAGGAACTCCCTCGTCTCCTTCTCAAGGAGTAAGAGATTTAGTCAGAGACATTAAGACATCGCCAAAATCCTCAGCTGCCCTAGCTCTCTTGAAACTGCTAGGCAGCAGCAAAGTTAAGTTGTGCTGATGACAATTAAGCTACTTAATTCCAGGATCAAGGAATTACAAAGGTAGCATCAAGTAATATTTGTGCATTATCTTTTCTGTCACATGAGAAACTGGGCGCAGCTCACCATCAGACCTGCTGCAGCACTTTTAAGCTATATAATCTCCATCAGCGGCTGTCAGTGCCCTCACCCTGGTCTGTACCTGGTTCGTGAAGTAGAGTGCAGATGAGGAAAGATTTTCTTTATCTCCTGTGGGCACTGTTGACACAACATAGCCTGATGTTGAATCTTCGGATCTCTGACATTTAGCAGGAGACAGTCCTAGGAAAGCAAGATGCTTTCCTACAACTGCTAGGAAATGGCTGGGAGAAAAAATAACTCGTGGTTGGTTTTTAAACTGTTTGGTCAGCTCTGACTTGTCTTCCAATGTAAAAGTAAGCAGTATTTAAGTATTTGTCAGAGTATGAAAATATATGATGCTGGGTGAGGATCTTTGCTACCTGATATTCATCATAACTTACTAATACTCTGTGTCATCAGAAAAGTAGCACAGCATGGGCTTGCTTAATTTGAGAATTTACTGTCGTAGACATCTGTGAACGTATCACTGTGTGTATATATAGCACAGATCAAGATGTAGGATGTTGGGGAAAAAAAATTCTTGCCACAAGTTTGGGATGAACTCATTACATCACTAATGGTGTAGCCAAGAATGAGTTAAGGAAAGTCTTCCCAGACAAATGTTGGTAGCAGCTCTACAATATCTCTCACAATCAGAGATTGCTGGATAAGTCTCATCCTCTTAAAAAGCCTCACTGTGCCTTTTACCTTTTTTTTTTTTGAAGTAGAGTTGCTGCACTGCAGAAAAAAATCATGTCATTGGCATGGGTGTAGCTTATTAGTTTTAATAGCAATGAGTTATGCAGAATACAAAATGCTATTATGTAATTGCTTTGAATATTCTACCATGACTTGAGAAATATGGGAGCCAGTGTGATGAGTATCATGTGGGATGGCTGACGCTTTCCTTTCCTATCCAAGGGAGAAAAAAAAAAACAAACCTTGGTTAGTTAGCATGAAAAATTTTCCACTTGAATAGAAGTAGAGAAGGTTTGTTCCTCGTCAGGGTTCACAGACATGAAATCCACACATGAACTGGCTCCGTTCATGCTGATGGCAAAATTCCAGCAGACTTTACGAGAGCCGAAATCTGGTTCCATGTGGGCTTCAAAGAAAGCAAGTCTCCATACAGCAATGTGTTTGAGAAATAACTTGCCCTTTGTGGAGGCACAGAGACCATATTGGCACCATTTAAAACCTCGGAACAGGTAGAAATTTAATCATGACAAATTAACTACGGCTGATAAATTTCAAAGGAAAGAGGGGTAGATTATAGGGAAGATGATGCTAAAGAATATGTTTGAATATCAGGTTAATTTTATTAGCAGCTTGTTAACATCAGTGAACAGCAGTTGTCTTTTTGAGGTTTTCTTGGAGTCACTGTGTAGTTAACGTCTAGAGGAACAGAGCCAGGGGTCTCGTGTAATCTATGAGTTCTTACCCGCTTTCCTCTGTATGCTGAAATGACTCTTGTAAAGTCTTGGAGGCTGTGCAACTCCATCTCTAGTTTTCTCCCACACTTGTGGCCCTGCAGGCCCATTCTCCTACCTCCCTTTTTCCATGAAGGCTCAGCTAAATTGTCAGAGTACAGAACCAGCACACCTGTTCCTGTACTGTAGGTTACCTGGAAGAAACAGACCCAAGCAGTGCTTCCTGGTGTGCTTTGTTTTAAAGTCTTGCTAAAATGAGAGTAACTTTCATGAGACTTACAGTTAAAATAATCCGAAGACAGACAAGGAAAAAAGTAGGGTAGGCATTGGAGAGGAAAAAGCAAAACAAAACCTTTAATCAATTTAGAGTTTGTCAAGTTGTGGCTTACTAGCTACACGGGAAATTATTCCTTCCTTACATGCTTTCACCATTGTGGTTTTATCTGCTGTCATCAGCAAATCTATCAAATGGAGCTCTGTTGTCTATACCTAAGAATTACTGTACAGCATAGCTAGGACCTGAGCTGTGGTGTTCTCTAATAGACCACCTACAGCAGGAAGCATTGAAAAGCCAGAGTTCAGACTGTGAATTAATCATGGAGATTTTGCCAACTTTTAAGCTGGCAACACACTACATTACTTCAGTGGCGACTTTAATTGATTTTTTTTTTTTTTCTCAACTGCAAGAGGGTTTTATGGATTAGGTCCAGACAAGTCCTGACCTAGACAAAGGTATGGTAAGCATTTGCTTAGGGCAGCAGATGTGTTGGGCAGTGACTGTGAGCACGCAGCATACTTCCCCTAACACCAGAGCTATGTAATGCCAGGCTGCTGCTGCTGCCACCAGGATGGAGCCTCATTTGACAGGGGCAGTTGTGGCTTTTCTGTCTCTTTTTATCCTAGTGACAGCAGGAGGAGCAAGCCTATGTCTGCAGAGCTTTCTCTTCCCTCTCTCTCCAGCTCTGCCCTTTTCCAGTGCATCTCCCCTTCCTGTGGCCACAGCAGCCCTTCAGCCATGGGAGAAATCTGTTTTGCCCACAGTGCTGTGGAGCAGGTGGAACAGTTCTGGGCCCAGGCTTCTGCATTTACAGATTTACACAGGATGACTTGTTCAGAAGTGCTTGAGCGATACTTCAGTTTTTACCTGGAGTCCAATGCGTCTGGTGGGTTATGGAATACAAAAATGGAAACAAATGTACTTTTAGGATACTTCTGACTGGATCTGATAAGTGCCCTAACTATAGGAAGTACTGCAGGGGCAGGACTGAACACATAAAATGCTTACAAGTTCTACAGACAAGCAGTGCCATGCATAGATTATTGCTGTGCTGAGAAGTGTGACAAAGATATCTGTTGATAAGCCTGCATACTAGAGCCATATTCACGTCCGTATTCAATGTGGTTTGTATCACACTGGTTTCTCAAGACCATGGGTCAGAGACTGAAGTACTTGTGCTGGTTTGCTGCATCTCATCCATGAGCACTATTACTGTGAAACATTTTCTTTTTTCTTAACTGGGAAATGGATGTGAAATGTAGTAGCACAGGGATCAAATGTCTTAGAAATAAAAAGTAATTGTAGGTTGTTTTCTGTTTCAGTTTAAAATGTTTTTCCCTTTGCCTTTTCTCTTTGCATAATTGATCTCTTTAGAAGGGAGGATGTACTGTGAACAGAAACATGTCCCCAGCCTCAGGTGGGACAGGCAGTTGTTACGCCATAGAGATAGTAACTGTGTTACTGTAGCATTCAAATTGGTCCACAGCTCTTTTATGTTGTGTCCTCTGCGAATAGATAAATCTGGCCCCTCCTAGCTCAAGAAATCTTCCTCACAGGAGCCTTTAAGTCAGCAGCAGCGGAGAGGAGATTAATTACACAATGAAGAGGAAGTTGCTGTCAAGTGGTCTTAATATGGTGACTTCTTAAAAAAATGAGTTTCCCTCAGAAACTCTCGCGTGCTTTGTTGTAGGAAAGGCAACAGCAGACATGCATCTCAAACAGATTATACTATCTCAGCTGGGAGAGTCCGTCTCAGCCTGGGATGCATCCCCATGCACTCAGAGGTTAGAGGAATGGATGCCCTGGAAAGGGTGTAGATAAGATAGAGACTTTGAGACTGTTGTCCGTTAGTGTGCCTTGAATGAGGTGAGCAAGAAGGGCTCTGATAGATCAGTTGTCCTGGGCCACTGGGAGAAAACTAGTACAAGCATACAGCTGAGAGAAAACTGTAATACAAGCATAGAATGTTTCTCTAAGGAAACTCTCTGGTTTCTTGAATGCAACTCATCAGGCAGGGGTTTCCAAATTATTCTTGCAATTGGGGTGTTCACATACTTTCTTTGATGTAAAGTTAGGGTGTCATTCTGACTCCCAATGACCAGATGTTGCATTTTAGAATAACTGTTCCGATGGCAGTGCTTAACAGGGCAAACAGTCCTGATTTTTATGGGAGGTACACCTCAAAGCAGGATGAAAAATAGACAAAGCTGATGCTTTCTTCCTAGTTGCTCTGACACTAGTAACTGCAGTGCTGAAGCTGGGAGAGAAGTTTAGAGTAAATTTTGGTCTGCATCCTGCATGCTTTAGTTTTTCAGTTTCTTTCTGTGTAACTGGATCAAAATATGATCTTTTCAGAAGTAATTCTGAAGATCCACTGAGTCAGGTTAGGGCCACTGTGCAGAGTGCTGTTGGTATGAACTCACACTTTTCATTGCAACACTGCTGTGCATTATATAAATGAGTCTGTTCTTTTAGCTGCTGTGAAACTTTTGTGGAATGTGCTATTCAAACGAAGTATTATTTTAAATCAGTATAACAGATGTAGGCCCCCCCTCACTAACAAAACCACGACATTGGCTCAAAAAAAAAAACATAAATCCTAAAACTAGCAGGTTTACCTATTAATCTGACATTTAACAACACAGAGACAATGCTTTTCCCTTCAGAAATCTATTCTTTTGTGTGTGTTTTGGTTTCCCAAACAATAATTTTAAGATTCTCCAGTTTTAGCTACAGCAGACATGTATATATCTTATTGTATTACATCACTGGCTATTATAACATTTTGATTTTAATTTAAAAGAAGATACTGTAAAATAATTTGTCATTAAAAGGATTATTTCAACATTAGTTAACATTCTGAAGTGGGAAATATCTCAGGAAATAATCCCTGAGAGCTACTATGGACAATTTTCTAACAGCGACTCACCTCTGGTTCATAATGCACTTCCAGTTTCTCCTGATCTTTTTTTCACCACCTGCCCGATGCCACAGATTAGCAGGGAGAGATTAGGCACTGAGCCCCAGGAACATCAGCAAGCTCACGTCTTGCCACTAGAACTGCAAACTTACTATCAGAGTGCTCAGCCAGATTCTTTGTTCAGAAACACACTAATTCATAACTTTGTGCCTTGCTAACGTGCAACTCCAAATAGCAGAAAAGCCAGACTAGCATCCTGGGTTTTTAGAGTGTGATGGATATTTGGTGCTGTTGGTTACTATTTTTCCTTCTGTCTGTCCCGTGCGCTTGTTCTCTCTGTTCTGGTTGCTTTGCAACATCTTGGGATCTATGAACCACCACCCCCCTCCTTATTGTGATCAGGGGTTGTTTCTCTGTTGCTATAGCGGCAAACAGAAATTAGGATCCTTACATCAGCTAAGGAGCCCACAAGTAAGCACATAAATACTTCAAGGGCCAGGTTTGGATTTAAAGGGTGGACTGCCCTGCAGTAAATACTCCAAGGTGACAGAATAACATTATTTTTCCCAAACTGCTTTATTATATTTTCTGTATGGCACCATCCAAATCCATTATTATCTGAGAATGGAGAAAATTACTGTTATTAGAGCTGGAAGAGACCAGGTTTGGGGATTGTTTTGTAGAACACTCATCCTCTATGAGTTTATGTAGGTCTTTATGTAACCTGAATGACTTTTTCTCTGGTTCTTCAACTGTTTTCTTGCAGAAACTTGGTGTAGGAACATTCCACCCTTCCTAGGTAACTGTGGAGAAAGGTAAGAGTCTCAGCCTCTCAGTTGTATTCCTGATTCCTGAGATGGAATTCCTGTTCTTTAGCCCCCACACCAGCACTGGAATGGCAGGACCGGTTCAGATATTTACTTGCTCCAGTGCTCAAGTGTGCCATTCTTTTCCCTTTTCACACTTCATTCAAAGGTACACGTTTCTCTTTCTTTAATTTTCTCACTAAGCTACTCAACTTCCTTTGAAAATTTTTAGTAGGAACAAGAGGGACGGGGAGCTTGTTGTTCAGTGCAAACCTGCTCTGCTTTCAGATGTGAACACACTGTGAGCTCTTCTGCCTGGTCTTGAAACCAGGGTAGTCTGTCAACTGCGCTTCAGCATCATCTTGTGGAAGTGCCCCCTGCTGCCATGTACAAAGACTTACAGCATATTACAACCCTACAACTTTTAACTTTATTTTATACACTGTCTTTCACTCTACATGTGCTCAAAATGCTTTACAATATACAAACAGCAATAGAAAAAGGTACAAAACAAATATGTCTTCAAACAGAGGAGCTGCTTTCTTCAGCTGGCAAAAATGACACTTTCCATAACAGAACAGCAATGGAAATGAGCCTGTACTGGCAGAGCCATTCTAAACCCTCCCCAGCTTAGGATAATTTTCTTCCAAGCACGATTGTTCTTCATGACTTTATAATCAATTGAACCAAACATAAATTAAGAAAATAGATATTTAGGTGAGAATACAAATCTAAATTTACCTCCAAAGCCTGTCATTGATTCTCTGCTTTGTAGTTTTTTAACAAGTCTTATCTGACACTGTGCCACATAGGTTTTAGGCAGTGCTTCATTAGGTTTTATTAATGTTGTGGGAGGGGTTGTATTGGCAATTGCTTTTTATGATTGTCAGTTTTATTGGTGAGTACTATTAGTTTATATCTTAAAAGGATATATATTTTACAATTAAAAATCCAGCACTCGAGTGCTACATCAGATATGTTTTAAATGCTGTTAAAATAAATGTATGTACATGCAGAGTAATATATTATTGAAATAAACCCTTCAAATCTGTAGATATGGAACAGCTATGGAAAACATGCATTTTCAGTGAGTATCAGAGTAGATCTCATTGAGACAGTGACTGTAATGAGAGGTTTGCTTGGGAAAAAATAACGAGTTAACTCGAAGTAGGACCAGCTGCTGATCTGAATGTAGGTGCCAGTGCCAAGGAGAGGAAGAGGACATGAGGAGCCCCAGTGAGGCTGGACATGGAGGAATAGAAAAGGAAGGACTGAGGAATGAGTGGTGACAAAGTTGGAAAGGACTGTGGGCTTCAGTAAAGGCTGAGGACAGACTTGTTGCAGAGGCTGGTCAGAAGGCTGGGCAGGGGGCTGTGAACTGAGTATGGAGCCTGAGGATTGAGCACAGAGACTCTGTGCTATGTTTGGGTACAGAGTCCAGTCATTCAGGGCAGCATTCAGCTCCTTCACTCCAGGAAGCTCTTGTTTCTTTTCCCAATGTCTTTTGCCTCACTAGCTGTGCAACTTCCACTTACTATGAAAAAAAAGACGTATCAGAGTCCTACAGGACAGTGTCACTTTTGTCCTGGAGCAGGTGTAATCTTTGCACTGAGGCTTGGATTCTCAGTATGAGGAGAACATGAGTTACATCAACTGAGAATTTTATCTTGGTGGATATGGGAAGAAGGGAAATACGTTTTAGAAATGCAGTAATTACATCTTGCACTTCACATTTCTTGAAGGCTCCAGTTTGTAAATTCAATTAAGTTCCTCTAACATAGCAGCATGAGTGTGTGTGTGTCAGTGTAAGGAATACATATATTTTGGGGTGATTATCTTTGGTGAGGAGCTGAGCAACACATTGTGGGAGGGGGACAGCAATAGCCAGTGTTAAATATCACTCTCCAGCATGCTTACTTCAGTACATCTGTACCTCTTTGTAGTGCAGGGATTGGATTATTAGCCTCTGTAATAATACCATCTTGCACTGCAGTTCTGTTTGCTCTTGCAAACTGAGCAGAATCACATCTGCGTGGGATCTTTGACTGGAGTTCTGCAGAGGTCACTGACATGCCACAGAACCATGTTTGTTCAGTAAGCGACACTTTCATCCTGATGTCCCACTAAGCCAGCGCAGCAGAATGGCTTTCTTTGCCACTGTGCAGTATCTAGCTGTGTGTATGTGTGTTCTAGGCTCAAAATACAAAATGCAGACACTAACTGGTTTTGATCGTTAGAGATTTTGTATGGAACTGGTTAGAAAACTGGGCTGTTAGCCCTCATATGTTGCCAAAGTTGTGTTTAGATAACTCTGCTCTGCCTGTAGAAATGTCTTCCAGTTCTTCACTTATTCACTGCTAACCTAAGCTAAGCTGCAGTGTTGTTTTTCCCAGTGTTGTTTTATGAGGGTTATGCAAGAACTTTTGTAAAGAGGCGGTTGTGTCCTGCCTGAGACGGGGGCTCTGCAGTGGGAACAACTGCTGTAAGCCTGGCATGCATATCTGCAGATTAAACCCAGAAGTTAAATTGTAAGCAGGTAGACAGCCCCTTTCACAGCAATGCAGTAACTAATATGGGATCTGAGGGCCAAGCCCACAGCAGGCCTGTGGACCCTCAAGTAAATCACTGCAGAATTCAGGGAGGCAAGAGTGCTCTGTACAAGCTCATGGTGATTTTTCAGCATTGTAGTTTGCCATTTGTGTGTGTGTGTGTTCTCCCTGTCCTCAGCTAGGCAATACAGCTGTGGAATAGCACTTAGCTGGGACGCCAAGGAGCTCTGGTGGAAAGAAAAGTAACTGTCATCTTGATGGTGAGATGCTGTGCCTGTTTGGATGGACACATGGGAGCCTGATTCTCCATGATCACCAAGCTGGACAGGAGTTGGCATGGGAGTTGTGTGAAGATTTTAAATCAGCTTTGCGATATACCTACTCTTGCCCATCCCCTAGAATAAATTTGAGGGGCCCAAGGTTTATTGTCCCTTATGTTCAGATTGTTAGGACTCACACTGGGACTTTATGGCCACTTAAGCATTATAATAGTATTGCTATGTCCTTTCCCCTGAGGCCTTCTGCACTGTGGGAGAGGCATAAAAAGGCAGTAGTACACTGGACCCCAACTCAGAGCTCACTAGATGACTGGCATTACCACAGGATATAAAAAGGCTGAAATGGAGACTGACAGGGGGAGTTCAATATAATACTGCCGGCAACACATTACTTGCTCAACACAGTTACAGACTCTGTGGGATCAAAGCAGTTACACAGCCAGTACTGGCTACATGAGAGTGGAGGGGCTTTCACTCAGGCTGGAGGGAATGGCTTTTTGTACTTTGGAACACGTGCTGGATTTGAACTGGAAGCCCGAAGATGAAAATGTTTGGGACTAGTCATTGCCCTGCAAGAACTACCCAGGCTTCCAAATGTTACTGCTTCTAAATGGAGCAGGCAGGCTCTTGTGTTCAAAAAAAGCTTTGGTTACAGCCCCTTGTTAGTTTAATTTTAGTTCTTATGAATTGACATATGGCAGGCATGATTTTTAATTAGAGCTTTAGCTGCATTTTACTGGTAGTGTTGCAGAGCACTGTGGAATTTACATTAGGAAAAAATGCTCTGTCGGTAGAGTACAAGGCTGTTTAGTAATCAGAGTGGAAAGTTAACTTTGAAACAAATTGGCAACTGATCAGATAAAATTCAAATCTGTAACATTTGTGTTGGAAACCAGCTCAGATCTGGGAAAAATGGAATCTAAGCTATTCTGTTCCTCTTGCAGAGGAACTGACTGGTGAACACACTGTGCACATCAAACTTCATGTGTAACACCCCCTACAAAAACAAAATTAATACTTTTATAGGGTTTTCCGAGCACTTATCTGATTCCTTTTCACGTTAGTGTAAAACGAAGCGTTACTTTGAAGACAAGTTTCCTTACATACTTTACAAAACAAACAGACCTCCTTTGCCAGTCAAAAACTAAAGGTCAAAAGTTTCCCCCCTTTGTTTTCCTTTTGGATCAACAGAGTATTATAGAGAAATATCAGGAGATGTTTTGCTCCTCTGCATTTCTAACAAATTCCCATTTTCCCAGTTCATTGTGTGGACTCTTTTGGGTACTGAAAGAGTTAATGGACTGTTCAGGCCTCAACCAGCAAATGCATTTAAAGCTCAGTCCAGCACTCACATGGTTTATATTCTTGCGCTGCTGGAGTGGTGTGTTCATGGCATCTGGTTCCCTGGCAACAGCTTTCATTGGCTCAATCAAAGCCTTTTCTTCTTAAGAAAGCTCCCACTGTGACACCCTACCACCACCACTAATCACCATCTTAACTGAGTGTTTAAGATGCAGCTGGTATGAAAAATAGCGCTTGTGCATGTGAGAAGATTAAGAGGCTACCTTGCATAGTACACCTGCCCTGGAGAGTGCTCTCACTGCTTGGTATTGCGCATACTGGAGACCGTCTGCTTTCCTACTGGAAGAAATGAGGCATCAGTATATGAAGAGTCTGCTTAGAAATAATCTTTTGTTAGGCAGAAATCCATAAACCTTTGTGTCTTGTGAATAGTCATTTCCTCTTTGCAGCTGAGATGGCGTTTGGGCCTCTGTGCTATTGACAAGGGGCAGAAGTGGGATGTAGGGGGTGTACAATAAAATCCATATTGTTGAAGCTGTCTCCCCTGACAAGGAGGAAGCAGGAAGAAGTTTCCCAACATGTGAACGGGAGAACAATGGGAGCAAAGAATTCACATTAATCCTCCTCAAGGGTTATGTATGTTGGGATTTCTGGAGATTCAGAGTTTGCATAAAAGTTGAGAAAGCCTCTAGCAATCACGTCTGTCTGTGTCTGACAGAATCTAAGGTACAGAGCAATTGGGAAGCTTGGGTATTAGCACACCCCACATCATGCTTCCGCTGTTACAAGTGTTGTCCTTTTGAATTACTGAAGCTCTCGTTGACTTGGCAACTGACAGAAATTCTTCCCTTATTTTCCTAGTCTTGGAGATTACCTTGGAGGATGCTCTATAACCATCAGAGACCATTGCACTGGAATGATGCAGCTAGAGCAGAGATGTAGGTGAGGGTAAGCACAAGGAAAGACAGTGTGTGCACTGCAATCTGTGCTACGGTGGTTACTTGTTTACCAGGCAAAGCACACAGGCCAGACAACACCCTCCTTTGCTTATCTCTGTGCTGTTGGGCAGGAGAGAGAACATGGATTTAAGAATGTGGGCTGGAGAGCGTGTAACATCTTCAGCAGCTTGGCTTTAGTCATGTAATACCCTGCCAGAGATTACTGGACTGAATTTGTGCCTGCTTTGATTAGATTTTAAGGTAAACCATAGTCTCCCGATAGAGCAATTCCGTGGACTTATCCATTGTTTTAAAATAGCAAGTGAACATATCTCTTTAGAGTTGGAGAGAAGAGAGCAGGAAACTTGTTTTGTGAGACCCTGTGCTGTATTGGGCATAGAGAGACTGAGGCAGTATGTGCCTGAGAAAGAAGCCAGGGAGGACAATCTTGTAGTTAAGCTACTATTGAGACTTGACATTTGAGTGTAGCTTCTCCCTCTGTGTGGCCTTGGGAAGGTCTGGCCATAGGCAAAATAGAGAATTAATTACCAAGGGCTGCCAAACTAGAAGTGAAGCTGTGGTGACTCCTTTGGCTGTGGCAGAGCCCAGGGAAGCTGCCTTGGTAGCTGCTGCTGCTAGGGGCAGAGCAGAGCCAACAGGGTAGCACCTGGCTACCATTGTCCCCTTGTCTTTTTAGGGGCAGCTGGAGCAGCAAGTGCAAGACTCAGTCCCCAGCTCTGGTTCCCACCTCTGCCCTAGCCTTTCCTGATGTCTGAAATAAGTCAACATAACACAATGGTGTGAGAGCAGAGCTATGGCAATTTGAATCAAAGGAGGACACACCAAAGCCCATAGTCAGCCTCCAACACTGGCTAATAAAAGATGTCAGGGAAGAGCAATAAGAGCACGGCAAACCTAGGGTGAGTCTTCTCCAAAATTTGCTCCACACTTCTAGCAATTAGCTCAATGGGTTCCTGAGCCAGCACTGAGTCTTTGTATTAATAGACTGTCTGAGATTGTTTCTAGGCGCATCGTGAGCCAAGCACTAGACTGGTACTTGTTTTGTTTGACTTCCAAGTGTCCAGTTCACCCTTTCAGTCCAGCTGTAGGGTCTTTGCTTGGGGTGCAGCCTTTGCCCCCTGAGTCAATACTGCTGCAGCCAGGAGCATCCTGGCTTCCCCAGATTCCACAGTAATACAGGCATGGGACTGGAATGCGGTTAACGTTGTGCAGGCGCAGCTATGGGACCAAAAGGGTACAATAGCTGCACAACTTGAAAAGTAGGAGTAATTCTCCCTTCGTTCAGAAGGCTCTTACAAATATAAATCCTTAATATATGAGAGATGCTTAGTAGCTGCATGGCTAAAAGCTACCCTGAAAAGCCTATGTATGTTTTTAAACACAAAATATATTTGAAAGGAAGAAATTCACTAGCTGAAATATTAGACATGACAGCAGCAAAGAATGGCATTCTGAATATGGTAGGTCTGTTTTCTTCAGTGACTTGTAACTGTTAATGAAATTAATTTAAATTTATTAACACCCAGTCAGTGAAAAAGGAGCCCATAGCAGGTACTAGAACTGTAAAAACAACCTGTTTTGAACATTAAATGTATGATTTGGTAAATTTGTTTTAAAGTCTGAGTGTGGAAGGTGGTGTTGCTTCCCCCTTCCTGGAATGTTTCAACAGACCACGGAAGTGCATGTGCATGCATGTGTGTGAGGAGCTACACTTTACCTGCTACACTGACAATCTTGACCTTTCGGCTGATACACAGGCCTCAAAGCAGGCAATGAAAATGTGACTTCAGCAGGATAATTGGTAGATGTCACTGCTCCAGCGAAAATCAGATTTGCTTTGGTTTAGATATGATTTTTGGATAACATTCTTTATTTGCACACTGGTTTACTGTGAACTCTGGAACAAAGGAGTTCTGGGAATCACCTGCGGATATAAAGGGACAGGGAACTTCCACTGCTCTCGGGGTTTTCACAAGCTTCCGCTGGCCACACAGATGGATAGCTGAAATTATGTAAACTTGGCAAAGCGTAGAAGGAGTGAGACCAGAGGGTACCTCTGTGAAGAAATCTGAGGCTTTTCCTTTCACATAGCAGGACCTGTTTAAATAAGATAAAAGGTTCTTGATTTGCAAATTGAAGATATTTAAGTGCACAGAACACACTCTTGCTATATAGATGATGGTTGAAAGTAGAGATTATTTTGTTCCTTAATTCATTGGGTAAAATGACTTTTACTAGAGAGTATGTGTTATTATTTAATTTCCTACTTTTTAGATTATCAAAGTGCTTTCAAGAAGCCAGTTTAACCTTTTCTCTGCCCCTTCTAATCATAGTTTGTACACATGTGCCTCTATGTGATCGGGGTGCCTAGTGGATAAACAGCATGACTTTCTTCTTTCCAAAAAAAAAAAAAAAGATCAGAGAGTGAGTGTGAGGCGCACATACAAGTGCAAACCTTTGAGAAAGGATGTAAATGCTGGCCCTCTGCACAGGACTGAATTTCACTCTAAGTAAACCTAGAGCAGGGTCATATAATATATTGGTCTGAAGTCACGGCAGTAGATTTATGTTATGTGAGTGAATGGGGCTATGTCTCTGGCAGTGCTGCCTAACCTCTCGCAGAAGTTGTGCGGTGTGAATAAAGGCCAGAGGCCTGTTGTGAAAATTATTATTTAGGTGGTTGATTGGGACTCTGGAGATCTGGTCGCTTTTCCTGCCTGCCTCTTTTCTACTTTGCTTTAGAAAGTAACTCATTCTGACTCTCTAAGTTAGGGATAATAGTTCCTCACCTCACAGGGGCATTTTGGAAATAAATGCATTAACTAGTGCAAAGCATTTGGGGCTCTGGTGCTGAACAGCAAAAAAAAAACAGCGAATGGAGAAGTGTCACTGTCCATGCAGTGTTGCAGCAGTTGGTAGTAGATGAAGCGGGACCCCCACGCTGAAGAGCCAAGATTAAAAAGAATATTGAAGAGCTGCTTTGTATGCAGAGCACTGTCGGTCCTGTGCCTGGAGTGAAGCAGGGGCTCTTGCCGAAAGAATGTAGGGGCAGTACCTGGTCAGAGACTGAAACAGTATATTGTGCCATACAACCCAGAGGCAGAAGGAAGGTTACGTTAGGCAACCTTTGCTTTGCTCTTTCATGATATTTGAGAGCTTTGCTTTTCAGCCTTTGATTGTTTTGTTTTAAATGACATAGTTTTAGCATGGAACTGATGATATAGATCTCACAGTACACCTGGAGCTTTACAGGAAAGTGTGTAGATAAGGTCTCACCCCCTTAGATCTTACAAACTGGGGCCTTTTTCTTCTCTCACGGACCTTGTTAGATTAAGTAATATAAGGAATTCTGGTTTTACAGCAGTGACCCATAATTTAGCATTGAGTTAAGTATAAATCTGCAATATGCTACCATGGAGTTTCAAACTGCAGAATTTTTTTTTTTTTTTTTGGCTTCTTTGCATGCCTTAGTCCTGTACCATCTTTTACCCAGCAGGAATTATATGACCTTTTTACTGACTGGCACTCAACAAATTAGCAATCAGCAGAAACAGGAGTTACCAGCCCTACTTTTAAAACTGCTAGCATGTGTCTTTGTAGGCTCATTGACATTTCCACCCTGTATCCTGATAGTGAAGCAAAATCAATTTCCTTCCCTGTCCTTGGGCAAAGATTGGTGAATTAAATTTATAGAAAGAAATACTTTTTTTTAAGAAATATTTTTTATTTTCTAAAACCTGTTCCCTTTTAGACACTATTTGGGTGTCTGATTTTTTTTTTTCCTTTTAAAAACATTTCCTTTCCAGAGTATCCAGCCTGCTGGAAAGAAAACAGTTGCACCAGTATTATTTATGAGCACATCATCAGCTTCACATAGGAATACTTAATAAGCCCACTAGCACTTGAGAACGGCTAAGCCCTGCCTCAACGCTTGGCAGTGCACAGACAGGCCAGGAGAAGCGATGGGGCTGAAGGGAGCTAGACGTACATGGGAGGCTGCAGTGGGGAATGGACTCAGTGGCCTTTGGAATTGGAGATTGTGCTGGAACTTTTCCACCCGGTATTTTAGAAAACAGCAGGAGTCAATGCTTTCACACTAGGAGTCAATTAAAGAAACCCAAATTATTACTATTTGAATAAACAATTATTTCTTCTTCACCCTCACAGAAGCTTGTTAGGATGAACTAAAAGCCATAACTAATTAAAAGATCTGATAGCACAAATCATATCAGAAGTGTTTCATCTGGTTTAATTAATTCTTGCAAAAAAAAAATCACTGCTGCTCTTAGCATATACTGAATGATTTTTTTCTTAATTAATTTTTTTAAACAATTTCCATTTATATCTGTTTTTAGTACTGCTGGGATTCTCGCTCTCTGCAGTTGAAGTGGGAGTGTTTACAGAAGCGCTTGACTGCCAGGGAGATTTTTAACCCTAGAGACAGACAGTATGGCAAATACCTTGTAGGTCAAGAAAAGGGACGTTTACACCTGAATCTGAGGATTTTTTTTTTAACTACAGAGTAGTGTCCTGAGCCAGTCAGCTGATTTTTGCACCCAGAGCTTGGGATAGAGGCTTGAGAGCATTCAGATCTGAGTGTGGAATCTGCAGCTCTGCAACCTCACCCCTGAGTCAGGACAGTATTTCTGAGGAACATGAGGATGCTGTTGTCAGCTTGCTGTAGGACAGCTTCTGTGTTTTGGCTCTTTGTAGATGGTAATGGAAAGTCTCTTCCTTATGGGATATTTTTTGGAAAACCCAAACTGTAAGAATGTGCTCATATTCAGAGACTAGAGTCTCGGCCTCTGGGACTGGAGGAGGTTTGGATTCAAGATTCGATTTTGTGGTCCACCTCTTGATCTCATACTAGTGTAACGCTAGTAATGCATACCTGTGTCCATACAAAGGTGGGAACAACCATAACTCCCATGTTTAGCTTTGTAGCTTTGATTTCTGTATTTATTTCTCACTTGATACTGCATTCCTTGCTCAGCCAAAACAAGAGGTTGTAAGCAATCACAGAAGTGCTCGCATGTTGCAGATGTGCTGTAATTGTAGTACTAGGGTTTGCCCTTCAGTTCTAGTTGCAGGACAACACTGTGCAAACTAGCTACAGAAATTCTTATCAACAGGAGGACAGACGCTTGCTCTAAGAACTGCTGCTTTGGATGGTAAAGACCAGAAAAATATGAGAATAGCATTATTTTCCATCTGACTTTCATGAGGACAAGTGACAGGCTTTAAAGTTTAAAATAGCGCTATTAAAGCAGTATAAAAATGTACATATTCAAGACATGTCAGTAAGATAGGACATTGTCACAGAATAATGGGTGCTAGCTACTTGGCATTCAAAGTATGACAAAAAAAGAGGGAGACGCTAGTGTGATTCTCAGTTTCCTAGGGAGCAGAGAATGAGAAATAAATAGAGAAGAGGGACAGCGCAACACTTCTGAGCATACCCCTGCCATGGTAAAGAGCATTTGAGCAGGGTTCTCTATGGCCATGCATTTCAGAGCAGCATTTATGCCATAGCAGAGAAGGCACTCTCTCTGCCATCCTATGCCCTGCCAAAAAAAACCAACCTCTTAACTGACACAGCAGCAAAGTTGTCTGTTAGCATCTTCTACTTTTCCATCTTGGCAAATGTGGTAAGCCATAAACATTTTGAAAAGCAGGGCCTGAATAACCTTATAACCTTCCCCATGCCCTCGCTGGGGTTGGCCGTACTGCCAGGGATCGTGCAGGTCATCTCTGGGAGCTGCCCTGCTCCAGCTGGCAGATTTGGAGCTGCTTTGTGGCTGTGACACAAGAAAACTGCTGGACTTTGACATGAGAAAGGCCTTGTCCCTCTGGAAGGTGGGTTGCCTCTTTCCCTGCCTCCTCTGTTCATGTGGGTGGTTCAGCAGTGTGTCTCCTTTTGGCGTTGACTTTGTAAATTGTGGTAACACTGGTGCCTAAATCTCTTCCTCCCCAGGGGAATTACCAGAAGTGTGTGAGGGTGCCGGCAGGATGGTCTGTGGGCTCAGTGCTGGAGAATGGAGCGAGAAGTCCTGTAGCAGTCTGTGAGGACAGGGGTTGTAAAGTGAGTGGGTGTTAATCAGTGAGGAAGAGACCAGATGTCTCTCTGGTAAGGTTGGTGTCTGCACTCCCTCTGTCCCCATTCCCTGTGGCTTCGGTACAGACCAGTTTTCTCTTGCAAAAAGAAGGCTTCAGACTCTGTCCTGTGGTCATGTGCCCTGTTCCCCAAATGTTTGCACTCTGCCTTTGAGATAGCACAGGCTCTGTGTGTTATGGCCATATTGGGGCATCGCTCAAACAGCACAGTTAAGGTTGTGTTTGCTCATTCCTTAACTCTTTATTTACTGGTTTCTGAGGAACTAGCTAGGACCAACATTCTAGAAAGGCACTCTGTGTTCCTGGCAACCTTCATGAATTTCTTTGTCAGCAAACGTCTTACTTTTGAAAATTTATGGGAGGAATATAATTTGGTGAGCATTCACATTGATGGCAGCAGTTTACAGTTAGTAATTAGTTTACCCTGGAGATGCTACTGCAGCTATGTATGACTAAGTGCTCCTTCACAGCCTGGACACTTCACCGCACTTAACGGGTGACAGAGGCAGCACTTGGCTATGTTTGGAGGCCAGTCCTGTTAAAAAGGCAGTGTGAAGAATCCCAGAGTCACATCTGCCTAGATGGGCACATGCAGTCACGTGTTCGCCTTGCACAGGCTCTGGGATGATGGGCTACAAGCCAGCCCAGTGTACAAGCGAGCCCATTGCATTAGCCAGCAGGCAGGGCCAGTTAGAATGAGCATTGGGCTCAGCAGGCACAGAAGCATGGCTTCACACTGGAGTTGTTTTCTTTCTCACCAGCCTGAAACCCAAGAAAAGAAAATGTACATGTAGCTGTAGCTGTGCCCATATACCTCTTGTGTCTTAGTGTCGGTTGTTTTTTATTGGTCTCCTCTTTCTCTGCTCTCCACAAACACTTTTTGCTATATGCCATACACTTTTTGCTATATGCCATTTCTCATCTCATTAAGCAAAATGTTCCATTTGCTGCCATATGTCCCTTATTACCAGGTCTACATGACTCAGGTGAAGTGGGTTAGACTTTCTCAGTGATATGGGGCAAGCTGTAGGCAAAACTGATTCCTGTGTCTGCCTTAAGCTCCCTGGGATTCCAAAGCCAAGCTACCTGCCTTCAGCTGTCATAGCCTTGGTCCATCTACTCTGCCCCTTAACTCCAGCTGAACCTTATAAGGTTGCTTAATGTCTTTCACTCATTTTGGGTGCATTTCAAATTCAAACTTGGAGTTGCTTCATTTAAGAAGCATTTAAACAAAATATTCAGACATTTTCCTCTTTTTTTTTCTTCTTCAGCTGAAGCAGTTCACAGTGAACTGGAAAATTGTTTTGCTTGACTCAAATCCGTATTTTGGAGGTGTATGGGGAAGTACTGGGCTTCCTCCTTGCTCTGCTGCTTAATTATTTAATCACTTCACTAGAGATCATTTAATGAAATATTCAGACAGTTATTTTAGGTTGGTTTTTTTTTTTCATTGCAGATAAATATTTTCCTTTTATGAACAAGATAGTTTCCTCAGTGACTAGTTTTCATTTTTAGCAAGTAGTAAGCCAACAAACAAGCTGATTGGCCAGCATCAGTTCCACTCAGCTGGAGGTATTTTGCAGTATGTGCTATCACACACACCCCACATGGCAACACTTTGTACAACAACCAAAAAAAAACCAGGCAGAAGAGGGCATGTGACAGTAAATCCCATCATCTGAAGAGTCCACAGAGACTCTTCAGAGAAGGGAACATTCCTTATGCATGTTACACAAAAGCCCAAAAGGTGATGAGTGACACTTCCCACTTTCATTTGTTTGGGAAGATTTGGTGTCATCACATATGTCTCTACTTTGCCACTAATGTTTAACTATTTCCCCATAGAAATTAAAGCACCAGCTCACTCTTTACTATTCTCTGCCTCTTAATGATCAATTATTTTTAATTGGAACCTCTTGCATTGTGCCGAATCTTGAGAGCTGCCAATCAAGATCAGGGCTCCAACAAGATAGGAACAGTATCAAGACGTACATGGCGATAATAGAGACTTTTTTTTTTTTGTCCCAAAGAGCATGATCCTATTTGGAGAATGGCTGAAAAAGAAATGGAAGAAAGGATGACTGGAAGAATTTGCAGACCACGGGCAAGTTTGGGAAAAGTATGACAGTCTCCTGATCTTTAGTCTGGTGCCTTGTTTGCTGAGGGCAGACTGCCACTGCTTCTCATTTACTAATAAAAATATCATTGGCTTGCAGAATTACGTTTAAGGACAAATGAAATACGCTGGTATTGGTACAGAGAACTTAACCAGCTAAATAATATGCAGCCAGAGATGACGCTGAGAGGTGGAGTTTGTGAAAATAAGTTATCATGACACAGGCTTATTTTAATGTATATATGTATATATACATATTTTTACGTATATAACTTGTTACTACACCTTTAATGTCTGTGTTTAAGTAATGTATTAAGTCTCGGGACAGTGGTGAAATGCTGACCAAAGGACACTTTATTACCAAAGCTAGTTTTAATGAAAATTGAGAGCAAAATGGAAGAGTCATTAAAGTGAAATTGCTGAGTCTCTTGAGGTTGTTTTCTGAGAAACGTTTATTTTTGGTTCTCGGGTTGAGAGGTTTTGATTAAGATTTGATTCAGGATTTGGTCCTGTAAGACCTTTACTTGAGGAAAATGAGAGACATGGAGTGAAAGTGTTAGCTCTGTTAGTTAATGTCAACTCTGTTAGTCAAACGGCAAAAACCTTACAAAATCTCAAAGACAGAAAACAAGATCTCCGTCTCTGGACGGTGACACAAAGCTCTGTGCCTTCAAAACAAAGCAAATCTATCTATTCATCAATTCACCTTTGCAGATAAGGGATTTCTTACCAGAAAAGACAGTTTCTGTCTCACAGTAACTGTAAAGTACAGTCTTTTAAATCTTACAATGTTCAGATCCAGGATTTTGGTTTAGCCTACCATAAAAGCAGAAAGTTGCTGTGGGATTTGGCCTGGCCGCTGGAAACCCAGCCCACCTTCTGCCCCTGGCTTAGAGGAGAATGTGGTTCAGGCACAGACGCTGTTTAGCCCTTCGGACACGGGTGCAGTTTGGGCTCTTACTGTGGTCAGAGAGGCCAGATCTTTGCCTTCATCTAGTTTGAATTCTTTAGCCGTCACGAGAGTTGTTTCTGCAAATCCAATAGCTGATTTACTGTCTTCAGAGAGCAGAATGTGTAAAGAAAAACAGTGTGAGTAAATCCTCTCTCTAGAAGGGCTTTCTATCCACTCACATAATCCCGCTCGGTTCCAGCCTGGTATGCGTAGTTGTGTAAGGGTGTCAAATGACATCCCTTTTACTGGCTGTTGGCCCTAATGGAATGCTGCTTTGCACATCTCGTAAAGTAAGGACGGGAAATGCTGCCTGAAACTTTTACATTTTGCCGTTAATTAAAAAAAAAGGAATAAAATTGAAAGGCAAGAGCACTACAAATAATAAATGCTCTTTTCATCATGGATTAAATAAAAAAGATTCCATCTTTACATTTAGTTTTTTACTGTTTCTAAAGACTGACTTTTGCTTTAGATAATCAAAGCTGGCTTTGAACTAGCTCACAGGAAAAAAATCTTTTTTTTCTTTAAAAATAGCCCTATAGATATATATACATATCACAGCTTTTCATTCCTTTTATAGAGGGTTTCATTTTCTGTGAGAACGTGAAAGTTCTGAGGGATCCAGAGCTCACGCAGGCACCACAACAAACAGGGGGAGCGGGGTCCGAGCACAGTGTTGCAATTAACACCAGTGTTTAATTAGCAGACAGCTGCATTGGACAAGGGTCTTTTGATTTTCTCTCTTCACTAGGTTTTTGATGAGAGATTTACCTGTAGCTGTAACTTGCAGCTGTTACACTAGCATGTACTCACGCTACACGTGCGCACAAATGCACGCACACGTATACATACACCCCCGACATGGAAAATTTGTGAAAGGAAACCATGTCAGGCAACTGATCTGATTCATGCTTTATGTAAATATTTTTGGAAGTAGCTCCCTTTGACTATCTTCCATAAAAACTCTTAAGTTATATTTTTGTTTGCTTGAGAGGGGGATTTATAACTTAGAGCATGCTTTGATGCATTTAAGAATCCATTTTGGTTTATTGGTTTACTTTAGCTAGCAAAAAAAACCCTGATGTGTGGTGAAGGTGAATGGGTACAGAAGTCTCTCACAGGAAAGGCTGGCATCAGGGCAACACACAGATGTCTACACCGGCCAGCTTCGATGCCTCTGCATTTCATCAGTGAAAGTATAGTAATCTCATACTGTTCCCTGTTGTTGAGGCAAGAAAATGGCCAAACAGCCAACTAATCCTTCTACTTGGCCATCTTTAGTAAAGAGAAAAATGTTGGAGGTCATGATAACAGAACTATTGAGGAACTAAGTGACTAAGGGAAAACATGGAAGAGAAGGTAGATTCTCACTGCTAAGGGCTTGGACAAAGCCTTGGACACCTCTGCTTTAGCCCTACTACTTACTATCATTTAGATTTTGCTTGCAGCAGGCTGAAGTGAACTGTAATGATTTAAAGAGGGGCAGCAGAGGTGTCATGGAGTCTTTGATAATAACTGTGTTTATAACATAGGGAATGAGAAGTTGAGGAGTACTGGAAGAGCTAAGCACGCTATAGCACCAGCACAGATGGGCGGGCCCAAATCCTTATCTCTGCTATGCATAAGCACCAGGAAAACACAAGTCCATTTTGTTTGACTGTAGTCAACAGCTGTTGATTTTCGTGCATGGCCAGTTCAGTGTAATTTTCTAATTACCTAGCTTGTGTCTTTATACCCTCTCATACCTTGTATTGGAACCCTGGCTAGAGTGATACTTTTGTGAAAGCATGTGTTCAACCTGCCTAGTTTTTTACAAGATATTGGAAAACATACAAGTCATTTATTCTAGCTGGTAGTCTTAATTTGGCCTTCTCTAGAACGTACTTGCAAAACATCAGACTATGGGATAAAGATCTGACAGAGATATTTATATAAACCCTGTTATCATTGTATTTAATTTCTTCTGGTTTTGAGAGTATTTACTCTCAGAGCATTCCTATAATACAGGGAAGTGCCACTGTTCCAATTTTATAGACAAGGAATTAGACGCAGAGATGAGATATTCCAGTCAATTACCAAGACATGCACCTGGGAATTCAAGCACTTATGAAAAGTGCTTTCCATGTACCTGCCTGCATCTTTAGCTGCCAGAATGCTGCTGAAAGTCTGGCTGTAAGCGATCTGTTCACCATCTGTGACAGAGCAGGTAATCAAGCACTTGTCTTCCAAATTCTAGATTAGTGCCTGCTTGCTGGGACACACTTTTGTGTCTGTCTAAGACAGATAATGTATTTTTCTTCTGCTACAACTCCTGTCAGAATTCCCCATTCACCATGAGCTTTTTCTGAACCCCCTCTGTGTGTTAGCCTGAGGAAAAGAACAGCGTGGTGGGAGTAATCTTACTCCTTGCCTGCCCTGAGAATGGCATTGCCTTCCTGTAGATTGCTTTGAGAATGATGCTAGAATCGCCAATACCTCCAGTAAAGCTGAAGATAGGGAAGAACTGGGCCTTGATGGGTTTTTTTTGTTGGTTTGGTTTTTTTATTTCTAGTTGTCATCCTGGCCTTTGGGATCCTGGTGTTAATACTGAGGTTCATGGCTACCTTGCTGGCCACATGATGGGGTTTCCATTACCATAGATTCCAGGACCTATGCAGGTATAGACTCTAGGCAGCACACCTGTATTTGTAACAGTAACATGCTTAAGCAAAGGGTTGCATATAACCAACCCAAGTTGTGACACAGCTAGGGCAGCCAAAATGAACAAGTTGTTGCTAGCAGAATTTCCTGACTAATATGGATAAGTGATCCCCCCAATTTATAATTGTTATTTTAAAATGTGCTCTAGGCCCTGCTTATTCCTGCTTTTTATCCATATTCTTGTTTATCCCAGTCCCACTTTCCTGGCATGGTTAGGCTGGCTGTACAGAGAGGAGCAAGCGATATAGAGGAGTACGCACTCAAGACCCTGTTTGGGCCTGTCTGTTCTCTCTGTGCATCATTCAGTCAAATCCAGTTTGGCTGCAGCTGTGGTAATGCTGTGGTTGAGCCTGGTCTTTACCTGGGTTAGGAGAAAGCACTGTGCCTTACTTCCAGTAATCTGGTTTTGAGACGAGCAATGCCCAGCCACCCAAACCAGGCAACCTTGGACCTCAGGTTTAAACAGCGTTAAAACCCTTCCCGTCCTCCTCTGACTGTGGTGCAAACTGGTTGTCTGAGCAGCATTAAACTCTGATGTACGTATTTTAGTTTTACAGTTTGGGCATCATTTTAGTCAAAATGTGTCAGTTCTAAGTGGGGCATTTGGGAACTTGCCATGCACTGTATTTATTCCCCAATCCTATATTATCCTGTGCAGTGTTGTAGCTGCCAAAACCACACGCTCATGTTGGCATGAAACAATTATCCTGGTTTATAGAGAACAGGCTTGGCAATAGTCTATCTCAATGAACAGTCATAGTGCTGAAAGATTCAGAGTCGGCTTTTCCTCCCCAAGCAACAGACTAAATTTCTTGCAGCTGGATTCATGGTTTTAAAAAATAACAGAAAATAGAAAGCAAGTATGGGGAGGAGGGTGAATATGGAGTACCTGTAAGGTCTGGAAGGAAGTGAGAATGAGATGCAGAAAAAAAAAAAAAAAAAAAAGACTATTGAAGACACAAGCTAGTAATTTGGTTTCTAAACCTGTGTGAAATTATAAATAATGTTTACTGTTGCCAGTTGGTGAGCACAGAGATGTGTGGTTTTTTACTTGCATGCAGAGCTATTGGTTGTGGGTGAAGTACTTAGACAAAACCAGTCAATTGCTGGTGTGGGTATTCCACTAAAAATAAACCCAAACAAACATTGACTTATTATAAAATCACTTTTTTCTGCAGAGACAAACATTCAGTTGCTGCTGCTATTTGTGAACTCTAGAACTGTTAAAGCCTCCTGTTTAACTTGCCTGAAATAATAATACTTTCTTCTAGAAAGTAACACAAATGTCTCTGAAACTTAAGAACCAGTGTTTATGTATTTTTCATGAAAATGTAGTATATGGTGTAAACTTACAGGGGTATTGATCAATGATAGCTATTAGTTGCCACGGTCTTGTGAACCAAAAATGCCACATAGACAAGAGCCAAAAGTAGGAAACTTTTCTTAAACTTAGAAAAATGTTAACTGAAAGTGGACTTAAACGTCAGTCAAAGAAAAATTGTTTTGCAGTGGTTAGCAAAGGTTAGTAAAGGCTCCTTTTCCCTCCTTTTCTCCAGACAGCTTCACAAAGAGATTTTTAAAATTGTACTCCATTATGAAAGTAACTGCTATTTTGTTGTCAGAATGGTGATAGAGATTTTTATTCCAGAAGGCCAGACGCTATCACTACTTGAAATTCTCCAAATTGTTTCCACTGTGCACAAATTCAGTCTTGATGTGAGTCACATCTGCTTAAAAGTGAATAGCAGTTGCTTCTACTTTACACCAGCATCAAATTTCACCTGCAATCTCAAATTTTAAAAATCTACTTAAATCCTAGGATTTTGATAGTATTGCGTAAGTGAATTTAAATCCACAAGTACCAAATAGGAAACACTGAAATAAAAGCATTCGGCTTTAGTGGTTTCTGGTGGGAACAGAGACATTTCCTTTCAGATATGAATGTCTTGTGAACTAAAAAAAAAAGTCTATTTAAGTTTTTCCACATATGGACAAAAAAGTAGCAATCACACCTAATGCAGTTTCTCATCCAGCTAGCAAGGATGGGTGGTGGGTGGAGAGAAGAGCAGGGGGGACAGGCTGCCTGCATGAATTGTGGGCTTAGCTGTCCTTGATGTATTAAGGATTAATTGCAAGTTTAGCAGCGCAGCTGTGGCTGCACAGCACAGGGGCATCAGTCACACCAGTGCTTCCGTAGGTTCCCAGTCCTTCAGAGCACGAGCTGTTTCAGCCGTTCCATCGCTCTGGCCGGCACTGATGGATTAATGGGAGGAAATGTTTACAGAAAGGTTCAGGTTTCCTAAGTGAGTGGAATGAAACCCCCCTCAGCAATGATCAGCAAGCTCAGTGTCATGGAGCAGTCTGAAGGAGCCTAACTCACAGGAAAGCAAAGGCCTTTTCAAAAAGGAAACTTGACAAGTGAGCGATTCTGGGGAGCAGCGAGAGGTGTTTTCAAATAAAGGATACGGCTTTCCTAGAGACACAACATGAGTGGGGCTAGCTCTGAAAAGAACTTTAAATCAGTAGTTCATACACTATAAATGTAAAAGGTTATGTTTGAGAGCACAGTGTCCGAATAAAACAGTGCCCTGCAACTATTGCACACTGCACTCAGTAAATGAAATAATATTGCAGTGCAACCGCAGCTGCCATGACGGCATCCAGCTAAGGCATCTTAGATCTCTGTCGTGTAACTTAAAATTTAGTATAGCCACAGTTTAAGGCCAAGGAAGGGTGATGAACCCAATAAATAGGCTGAAATCATTGTGAGAGAAAAGCTGGAAACTATTTCACAGGTGTAAAATCCTGTTTGCTGGGGCACTTTCCACAATTGTAGCAACACAGCTTGAGATCTAAACATTCATTTCAGTCTAAAAAATGAAATAAAATAGACCATTCCATTGAAGCTATCAGCTTTCAGATGACTGTGATAAGAAAGAATGCAGGCTTCAGGCTAGCTATTAAGATTAAAGTAAAATTCACCTGAACAAAACTGGAGATAGCAAAGGTGCTTGGGGGAGAAAAAAAGCCAGTTCAAAACATTGCCCTTCGAAAGCTATTGAAAAGGACCTACTCCTTAGCAGTTCCCCAAAACACTCATCCCGTCAAAGCAAAGATTTAATTTACAGCACTTGTAGCACCCTCCAGTTCTCCGTCTCAAAGCCCCTTTGGAAGGGGAAAAAAGCATTATCCTTATTTTCTAGATAAGGAAACTGGTTTATCAGCTTGCCCTCAGTGAGAGGCAGAGCCTGGAAGAAAACTTGGCTAGGATGCAACTACCTCAAGTGAGGGCAAACATTTGAAACTGTCTCAAAAGGTGGTATCCTGTTGTGAGGGGCTGGTACTAAGAAAGGCCAGTTTCAAGTCACCGCTGAGTTTCTGGTCAGTATATTCACAGTGTATTCACCCCAAAGTCTCTTGCATCTCCCACAAACAAAGCGAGGGGGGGAAGATGCCACGCACAGAGCTGCCCCCCCTTCCATAACCTGGCAAGTGTTCAAAGACTGAAAGAACTTCAGTGGAGCCCTTCTATTAAAAATTATTTATTTAGTGATCTGTACATGGGATGAAGCAGGGCCTCATACAGACCTTAAAAAAAAAAAAAATCAAGTAAAAACATAAATACATATTTTCTTACAAAAGTGAGATTTACAAAATATACATACTGCACTTGTCTTACATGTTTGTTTTTTTCCTTTTTCTTCCACGTGCACATTATAAAAGACAAAAAACCAAGCCCTGCAAGCCTGAAATCAGATCTACTGAAGGATTTGGCTGATGGGCCCATTCCTCATGCCCAGACTCTTGGTACGCCCTCAGACAGCAGCAGTCCGCCCCCTCACCCTGAACAGGTTTTTTCTTTTTAAGTTTCATTCCAGACACTTTTCCCCCCCAAAAATGAAGAGCAGCTATAGGGTGGAGACTTGCTAAAAATCCAGAAATTCCTATTTTGTCCTTAGGCAAGAATATACACACACACACACACACACACTTATAAAAACAACCCTTCAGTGAATATAAATGTGAAGTAGTATGCAAAAAATAAAATATGAACAAGTCAACATAAAAATTTCAGAACAGAAAAATCTGTCACATTTCAAGAAGAAAACAATGCATTTGATGATTAATTTTTGAATGTCTTTCCTTCCAAAACGCGATCACTGGAAACTTAACCAGCTGTATTTTAGCTGAAATGAGACGGCTCCTCACTTGCGGTGCCTGCTTGCTTTTAAACCCCAATTCCAGCCCTCTCCTGCACCATGAGTCATTGCCGTGCAGTTCAGGGAACCTGAGGAGCAGGCAAAGGGTCCATTGTGAGCCAAAAGGATTCCTCCTGTCCCCAGAAGCCGGCTGTGTATTGACTTTACCTGCAGCAAACTCACTGCAAAGCAGGAGAGAAAGCAAGTTTATGGGAAGGAAAGAAAAAAAAAAGTATCTTTACGTTACATATTTTAATGGCTCTTGTTTTGGCAGGAGCTCTTGGTTATGCTCTTCTTGCCCTCTAAGTCTTGCGTTTCCTTCAGCTTAGAAAAGCGACCCATACTGAACGGTAGGAAAACATCCTGCCTCCTCCTTTTTTCATAAAAGGAATGTTTATTTCTGCGAGCTCCTCGCATCCAAGGGTGAACCTCAACGACTTCTTTTTGTTAGTTTGCCCATAAAAACCGATCCCATGCTTATGCCTTTCCACATAGAAAACACTTTTGTTTCCCCCTTTGTCTCCTAGAACAAAGGCAAGGGGGAAAAGCCTTCTGCTGAAAAGCAACAAGTCATTTCTTTTCAGGGTGTGGAATAGCAACCCCCTCCTTCCCCACAGCAGCAAGAACAACAGACCAAGGGCCGGAGTTTCACTTTAAAACAATTAAAACAGGTATCTCTGAGGTAAAAAGGAACTTGTGAGTTGTCAGAACAGAGGCATCTCACAAGCACACGATGCGGGCTGTAGCTGGTTGTGCAGTACTCACGTGATTGCTCTGCCGAGCTGGAAGGAGCAGGCGGTCAGCTCGGGCTTGGGAGTTACCCTGCCTGCACTGCAGTGAGCCCAGCAACTCAGAGGGGGTTTGGCTACTTCTCGCCAGGGCAGCTCAGCTCCTCTGGCTTCCCCTCCCTCTCGTCCAAAGCAAGGCAGGATGGTTTTAGTTGGGTTGGGTTTTTTTTTTCCTGCACAGAGGTAGTGGGAGAGAGAAGTAAGGGGACTTCTTGCAGGTGAAGGACTCGCTCTCCCATCCCACCAGCGCCTCTTTTTCTGTGCTCTTCCACTTATCTGGGCATAAGCACCACTGGACATAGTCCATCTGATCCTCTACACAAAGATTATTATTTTTTTTTCCAAACCCTCTGGGAGGAAGAAAAAGTTTGGAAAATCTTCCCTTCCTCCCTTTTCAGGGAGCCATTGCCTTCCTCTTCTGCCGAGTACCCCTCTCCTCTGCGTGTGTGCATGCGTGCCTGTGTGTGTGTGCCAGAGGGGACAGGGGGACTCATACTGCTGTCTCGCCTTTGCTGCCGGTGCTGAGTCTGTGGTAGAAGCGTCGCCAGGACTGAAGGGTTTTGCCAGACCAGATCCAGAAGCCAGTTGTGATACCAACAATCATGGTCATGAGGTACTTGATCATGAAGACCGTGAAGTCCGGGCTCATAGGAGCAAAGTGGCTGGGACAGGGCACGGCATAGGTTTTGCAGGTCTGGAGGAGCCACGTCTTCTCCCAGGTGCTGCGGAAGGCCTGCTCATAGAAGTAACATGCCAGGACAATGGTGGCAGGCACCGTGTAGAGGACACTGAAGACACCGATGCGCACCATCAGCTTCTCCAGTTTCTCCGTCTTGGTGCCGTCATGCTTCATGATGGTGCGGATGCGAAACAAGGACACGAAACCAGCAAGCAAGAAGGAAGTGCCAATGAAGAGGTACACAAACAAGGGTGCCAGCACAAAGCCCCGCAGCGAGTCCACGCTGTAGATACCTACGTAACACACCCCACTGAGTACGTCCCCATCCACCTGCCCCATGGCCAAGATGGTGATGGTTTTGACAGCAGGCACAGCCCAGGCAGCCAGGTGAAAATACTGGGAGTTGGCCTCTATGGCCTCGTGGCCCCATTTCATGCCAGCAGCCAGGAACCAGGTGAGGGACAGGATGACCCACCAGATGGAGCTGGCCATGCCGAAGAAGTAGAGGATCATGAAGAGGATGGTGCAGCCTTCTTTCTTGGTGCCTTGGGCCACAGTGCGGTAGCCGTCCTCGGAGAAGCGCTCCAGACACACCACTCGCTCCTCCAGCAAGAAACCTGCTGCATAGGCCACTGCCACCATGAAGTAGCACCCTGAGAGGAAGATGATGGGCCGCTCCGGGTAGCTGAAACGCCGCATGTCCACCAGGTAGGTGAGCACGGTGAAGAGGGTGGAGGCACAGCAGAGGACAGACCACACGCCCACCCACAGCCGGGCAAAGCGCACCTCTGCCTCCTTGAAGTACATGAGCCCGTTGGGCCGGGCTGGTTCACAGGGGGCCCCGCAGTCCCGCTCCCCCAGGAACCGGTAGCCCAAGTAAGGGGGCACTTTGAGCTGCCGGGGGCAGGAGAAGGAGAAGCCGGAGGCGGGCTGCGGCGGGGTGAGGAAGTCAGGGAGGTACCCGGCCGTGGGGTGGGCAGTGGCCCCCCGGCCCGCCGCACCGCCAGGCCCCGGCGGGGCGTCCGACGTGTTCTGCCCCACGCAGATCTCACCCGCGCCGTGGACGGGGAAGTTCTCGCAACGGAGCCGCTCTGGCCACTGGAAGCCGAACTTGTTCATGAGGGCCTCGCAGCCCTGGCGGGCCCGCTCGCAGAGGGAGCGGCAGGGCGGGATGGCCTGCTCCAGCACGGTGCACACCGGCGCGTACATGGAGCAGAGGAAGAACTTGAGCTCGGCCGAGCACTGCACCTTGACCAGCGGGTAGAACTGGTGCACCTCCAGCCCCGCGTCCTCCTGGTTGGTGTGGCCCAGCAGGTTGGGCAGGATGGTCTGGTTGTAGGCGATATCCGTGCAGAGCGGGATGGAGATGGGCTGGCAGAAGCCGTGGTCCGGCACGGAGATGCCCTTCTCGCCGTGGTACTGCTGCGCCGCCGCGCCCGCGGGGGTCCCCAGCAGAGCGGCTAGCAGGGCGGCCAGCCCCACCAAGGGGCAGCCGCCGGCGGCCGCCCCGCCGCTTCCTCCTCCGCCGGCCCCCATCGCCGGGGGCCCGGAGAGCCGCGCAGAGTCCTTCAGAGCCGGGTGGCGCGGCGGGGCGCCAGGGGCATCAGCGCCCGGAGGGCGGCGGGGCCCCTTCCGCGGGGCAGGGGCGCGGCGGCGGGAGCTCCGCGACTTTCTTCCTCGGCTGCGGCGGGTCGGCGCTTCCCCCGGCGAAAGTTTCCGGAGCTGCTCCCGCCGGAGAAGGCGACGGCCAGGCGGGAGACGCGCGCGAAACCCGGCGGTGGTGGCGGCGGCTCCGGCCAGCTCCGCGCGGGGTCCTGCGGCGGCGGCGCCGGGGATTTAGGTTACGGCTAAACGGATTATTACCGCGCCCGGCTGAGCCGTGCGTGTTACTCCGGGGCTTAAAGAACTTTTAAAATCCAATTACTGCGCGATCCTCCCCGCGGCTCGGCTGGGTTCCGCTCCCGACGGGCGCCGCTGCCGGCTGTGCGTCCGGGGCAGCCGTGCGCCTCCCGCCTCACCTCGCTCCGCCCGCAGCCCCCACCGACACCGCCCGCACCGCAGCTCCCAGCCTGCGGCCGCCCCGGCGCAAAAAAAAGACACATATACGGGCGGGCGCGCGGCGAGGCCCCGCCCCCGCCGCCGGCCCCATTCACAAACCGCGCCGGGGGCGGGGCCTCGTAACGGCCGCCCGCCAATCCCCGCGCCGCGCAGGGGGCGGGCTGGCGCGCGGGGGGCGGGGAGGGAGGAGTCTGCACCGGAGGCCGGGGAAGGGGTGGGGAAGTTGCGAAGAACTTTTTCCCATCCCCGGCGGGGCGGGGGCGGGAGGAGCCGCCCAGGGGCCCCGCACCCCCCGCGCATTGCAGGGCAGAGCCGGGAAGGGAGGGAGGGCAGAGCCAGCTCGCTGAGGGTGGCCCGAGCAAACGAAAGTTTACCAGCTGCTTTCTGAGAGGGCCTTGGAAATGCAAACAGTTGCCTGTGCCCAGAGTTATTAAAAAAGAAGGGAAAAAAAAAAAAAAAAGAGGAGGGAAGTAAAAGCAGCGCACGGGTCCGTTTGCAGAACAAGCCGGTCGCAGTGTCGGGCTGTTTGTGTCTGCGCGCCACCGCCTCCCCCAGCGCGGGGGGTTTGATTTGGTATCGCAGCATGACCGTTGCTTTTTGCTGGCAGAATAAACGCTTTATTCATGCAGATCTAAGCTTTAGCTGGGGGAAGGCAGCTTTTTTTGAACCGTCCAGTGTGACCTAAGCAAAGAGGAGAAATTTTAGATCCCCGTCTGCGCTGTGGCAACCCCTTGAGAGACGGAAAAGCCATAAAAAAGCAGCAGCTTTTTTCTTATGGAAGCGCCCAGCCTGCCTGCGGGAGAGAAAATGGCATCGGTGGGGAGAGGGCTGCTACTGGCCTGCCACGCGATGCTGAGCAGATCTAGAACCAGAGCAACGTACGTTTGCTAAGGACAGGAGCGTGGGGTTCGCAGCGTAGCTGTTTTGAGGTGCACTGCTGAAACACGGGCTGCGGGAACCGTCCAGCCTCTGGAGCGTGCGGGCAGAGCTTGTACTTGGCAACACGGAAAGAGCGCGCTCGAAAAAAGCCCTGCAACAGCGCCTGCTTTTCCTTCACACTGGCCCACAGAGGGCCAAGTATTATTCAACCCACCCCATCCCTCGCTTTGAGGAGAGAGGACCCTGATCTGTGCTATTCAAATTCTTACTTTTACTCCTTTACTCAGGATTGTGCTCCTGTTAGCGACTAAGAAAAGACACCGATCTGTACCATCCTCCCAGGCAGTTCAAGAGAGCAAGATTTGGCTCAGCGAGCTCCAACAGCAATTGTTGGCCAAATGTTTCCCATATCCTCTCCTGCTCGTGAACAATGTGTCCTCACGCCAGTAAGACCATGGAGCTGTGGCTTTTGTTACATTTGTTAGGAGAAGTTGACAGTTATAAACAGACTTACTAAAATAAATTTACTTCTTTAAGATTTGACATGTTTTTAAAAATAATACTGTGCTCTCCGATATATGTATGGGCAGGACTAGCTACTCATGGCTGCAACAGTTGCTTCTGGAAAAGAAATGTCTTTCTTCATTCTCAGCTTTAGGTGTTTGAGAGTGCCTTAGAGGAACTTCAGTTTTTCAGTTTGTTAAGGCTTGTTATCTGAATTCCTTACTTTTCTACACCTAGTGACTAAGCAGATTTTATGGTACTCTTCACCTAAATAACCTGCCATGTTACAAACTTACATGAACTTGTCTACTCTATTGTTTGTTCTTTGGCAGTTAGTAACCCTCAAAAAGAGTATTCTTTACAGTTGTTTCTTTTTTCTTTTTTTTTTTTTCTTTTCCCATCCCATCTTTCTGTAACAATCCATGAGCCTTTGAGTCACCTATCTGTAGTAATCACCTTAAAGCCTCTATTTTCTGCTTTGGTTTATATGGCTGACTTCATCTGCAAATACAAAAAATGTTGGATGAAAGGAGATGTTTCACTGGCAGGCAATAACAATGCAGAGAAAGTAAAGCCACTGCAAACTTTCTGCCCCATGCATCACTTCTTCTGATTTCTGTACGTCAAGAGACAAGTTCAGAGCTAGTAAAGTGCTGTTGCAAGAAACTATCTTTCAGCAATAGAGAGACAGTGACAGAAACTATTCAGAGTGAGGAATGTCAAATTAAGTGGCAAGATTTTAACTGGATATTTATTTACAAGGCAGGGCAGATGACATCAGTTGTTCCTCCTGTTTTCTACTGGTCCCCTTTGTTAGAGTCATTCCTCCAAATCATGTTATGAATGAAAAGAGGACTGGGAGCACTGGTACATGCTATAAAAGCTGTATGACTCCATTACATCTGTGTTGAATGTAATGTAGAATCAGAGTGAAGCAAAAGAAAAAAATGTTGAAGAGCAGGCAGAAAGGGAGAAGATTAGTTCTTAGGGAGATAAGAAAAGAGTAAACTTACCACATGAAATGATGCTGCTAGGCCATCCCAGATGGCAGGAATATGCAACAGGATTTACTAAGATGAAGGAAGAAACTCTCTTGGGCATGTTACCAAATCCAGGGTTGTTGTTTTCCTATTTAGACACAGTGAGAGAGGGGACACAATCAGTGAGAGAGGCAATAGCAGTCTCAAAATGGGACATTGTGGCCTAGGAAAATCCTGGGCTGCTAAGTCAGTCTGAATATCCTGACAGCTTTCAGGGGACAACTGAAAAAAAAAAAAAAAAGAAAAAAAAGAAAAAGAAAAAAAGCAGCAGCAAAATCTAGGATTCTGGAACTCAGGTTACCCCAAAGCATCCAGAACCTCTGTAAGTACCATCAGTCATGTTTTAAAAGGCAGCAAACTCATGCTCATCTCCTGTTCCTACCTCAATCTAAATTCACAAGTGTTAGCCTGCAAAATTACTTAAATTTCCTCACAACAGGAGGGATTCTCATCAGCACATAAGCACAGGCAGCCACCGTTAGCCAGGTTGTCAGCCACCCAGAACAAATGTGCTGCGGAAGACTTTGCGGCATCTGAGAAATTGTCTATTGCAACCACATAGCAGTTAAAAAAGTTTTCTTAAAAAATCCCCTAACGGCTAGTGTTCTGAGTATGCCACATGGTCTGTCAGCAGCAAACCATCACAAGAAAAGTCCTGGCAAGTCCAAGATACCAGAATAGATTTACAATCGCAGGTATTGGTACCAACTCTGGAGCTGCCTGACTAGACTATTGTGCATAGGGAGGGGTTGTTGGGAACAAGCAATTATCTGTCTTTTAACACACTTAAAAATAAATCCAGTTCAACCTCCAAACTAAGACAGAGTGAGGAGCAGCATCCCTACATTATGTCTTTTCCTGCTGTTTTAAAGCCTCCTTAAACAATACAATATAATTTTCCTTGCTTCCTATCCCATCTGATAGAGAACTCTTCCCATGGAGGGAAAAAAATCAAAACAAAACACCCCCTCCCCACCCCACCACTTATTTTGGGTGCCCGAGGGTGAACATTTTCAGATTACCTGTTGCAAGACTTCCAGTCCTCCTTTCCCTCAGAAGAACAAAGGCCATTGCTTCCCCCGTCACCTTCCACTGGCTGGCAGAAACTCACCAGGCCTCGCTGGCCGTCCTGCTAGCAGGCACTGCCAGCAGCCACAATGCAACCGCCCAAACTGTGAGATTTGTCCCAGTTACATTTGGTAAATGGCTTCCGTGACACTTTTAACCTCAACATTTAGAAGCGTACTTACCTATAGTCTTACATGATCAGGCAGGCTATTGAGCTGCCAACATCAAAATTTGCACTCCCTAAAGCTTAGTGGGGAAATGCCAGGAGCCTGGGGGGAAATAATGCATTTGCCTGTTTTACATAATGATTTGCATAATTAGAACTAAAATAAGTTCACAGTATTACATCTGCTTGGATTTCTATCAGTCTGATAGATTACTCTAAATAGCATCTTGTCTGAGCTCACCAAGGAAATCTCACCTTCCTGTAAAGAGGCAGGAGAGCCTGGTATTTCACAGGCGGGGAGTGCAGAAGGCAAGCCCCTGCCCCCCACCACGGAGCCTTAATTTGAAATTAGATTGAAGACATAAGAACCTGATTGAGAAGAGCATATGGGGAGGGCACAGGTGACAAAAGGAAGGGGATACTGCTGGAGGGGATGTGGTTTCCCACAGTGAGAGAGGTAAAAGCTAGTTGCATCATGGATTTGTGAGGTAATTATTAGCTTATGAAGTAGTATCCCAAAGGATACAGGGAAGCTCCACTGCCTTCCACATTTACGATCAAATTGGAGAAAACATTAGGAAACGATCACAAAGATGGGCAATCAGGCTGATGATTGCTTTCATCTCCCAGATCCATGAATAAGAAAACAAAACCTGAAGCTGATCTGCTCATCCCCACTCAGCAGCTCAGTGAGGACATCAGTTACATTTTAACTCTTTGATGGCACTTTGAATTCCCCTGTTTCTTTAAAGCGAATTTAATCTGCTTTCTCACGATTCTAGGGTTGCAGAGGCCCTTTGGTATAAAATGCAGACAGTCTCTCCCTATTTCACTTTCTTAAACTAGGTGTTTTTTTAACAAGACAAATTCTCTGCTGTGGCAGCAGTATCATCAGCCAGGTCCTGTCATCGTTCTGTCTGGGTGCAGTAATATCACAGTATGAAGAAGGGAAGCTTCCAGAGACAGCAGGAAAAGATGACATTTGTGTCTGCTGTCCTCTTTCCATCGGTAGGGAGGATCCTGCTCCTCAGATTGAGACTCTGTATGTAGCATAGGCACATGCAAAGTTACTTTCTGGTTCTTTAAATCTTAAAAGGTGCTTCTGTCCTGGCATTGTGCTTGGATGCTTCCCAGACTGCTGTAGCTGATTTTAGCTGATTCCATACACACTGGGATATTTGACATATCAGCCTGAGCAGTGCCTGGAGCAGAACCACTTGGAATGGAGCTGCCCCAGCCACCTTCTGTTGGATGCTGCAGGAGTTCCAGACTCATGGGTCCTCCAGCTTATCCTGAGCTTCTCTCAGAGCTTATGAAAATGACTCACAGGTCTGCAAAGGTCTCTGTCAGAGTTAATCCTTGCCCAAAAGTATTACAGATCCAAACAAAAAATAAATATACCCTTCCCTGCTTGCTCCCACCACCGTGGAATGTTTTTCATGAATTTGGCTAGTGTCTTTTTGTGGTTCAAGCTCCTCTTCCCAGAACTATACTCCTCTAGGCCTCTCTTCCACACCATAGATCCTTGACCTAGTCTGGACTCTGTCAGATATCTCTTTTCCTCCAAAGCCCCGTGATTTCATTCCTTCTGTGTGATTCCCCCTTCTGTAAATCCTTCTCCAGTTTCTGAGGCCAAAGACAAGTGCTAACACCTCATCTCTGGGTCCTTCCTGAAGGAACTGCACAATTATAAAGCTCAGCTCTCTGCAGAAAAGCTAGAAAAACCTGGTTCTTCTGCTAGACAGACACTTCTATAGAGCTGTTCTGTTTGCATAGCTGCTGTTAAGGTGATTTCAGTCTCTTATCCAGGAGTGTTTCTATATGCAGCTCTAACAACATAAGGCTGACTGAGGTATGTAACAATTTAGAGAAAAACAGCCAAGTTTCTCAAGTTTGTGTGTAAATTTCCCATCTCATTGCAGGTGGTGCCACAATATTTGTGAGCACTGAATTATGTTTTGCTTCTGGCACTGGGGTTGGTGTGGACACAATGGCTGGTTGCTCTGATCACTCTCCCCTTGATTGTGAGGGATGCAACGGTCAAATGCATTGTGCTATGTCTTTTGTCATTTATGCCCAATTTTGTTTTAATTTTGGCTTTCTATAGACTCATATATTTGAGATTGTATCTTAAATCCTCTTTAATGCACAGAGTGAAGGCTTGCACTTGTCTTATTTCACTTAATGGGTAAGGTTTCACTTGTTTCAACGGAAACAGAACAGAGTACTCATCAAAGCCTCAAACTCTGTTTATGTAGGAAGAAGAACCAGATTTAGCCCAAAATAAGAGATGGGAAGGACTCATTATATTGTTTAGCTCCTGTTATTACATATGCCAGTGGTGTAATTAGTCCAATTTTAAATGCCTTGAATAATGGGACTATTGCCATCTCTCTTGGGACATGGTTCTGCCACCTAACAATCATACTGGCAGGAAGCCACTGCCTGATGTTCAAACAAATGGTTTATCTTTGCTTGATTAAGACTCACTAAAGATTACTGCAGCCTCCAGAAATATGTTGTTTCCAAAGCTTAGAAAACAAGGGAAGAAGAGCTGTTATACAATACAGAATTTGCCAGATGTCTAAAGAGGCTAAGGAATTCCTAAGCCTCTGTTTACAAAATCCTCTCTCCTCCTCCCCTGAATGCTTAAATTACCAATCACTGCTATCATCCTATGTTTAGGGTGAAATTTCCTTAACCAACTCCACTTCCAAAATTGGACTGGAAAGAGAAACAAACATTTAAATTACTTTTATTTTCTTCCCAGTGAGCTTGCACAAATTAACCCTTGTCCTCCACAGTTACAATTAAACTCTTAAACAGGATTGTTTCTTCCTTTGGTCCCAATTGTGCCCTGGAGTCCCACTTGCTGAGGGTTTGCTGCTTTAAGGCCACATGAAGGTTTGCTGTGCAGGGCTACTGCCTGCTGCATCCCTGCAAGTCCTGGAAATGAGTGATGCTGCTGTTGGGAGAATTTCTCTTTCCAGAAGAGCCCCCAGGCAGTGGTGACCCAAAGCACGTTTCGATGAAGCCATGCTGTTAAGGAATGCCATGCCTACAGACAGCTCTCCTGAGAAACTGGGGCTGTGCGCTTTGTGGACCAGCATCACGTGCTCTCCTTTACCTTTTTTTATCCAGTCATTTCTAAACTATGGTTTCTACTCCAGTGTCAGCCTGCATTGACTGAACTCTCTTCGAGCTGGGACCAATGGTACTACTGAACGGCGCTGGAGATATTAAGCTGATTTCCTTCCGTGGAGGGAGGGGAACCAGAAAGCAGCACTTCAAATAAGCTCCCTCCTTATGGAGTCTCTGAAGGGAATGAGGGCCCATTTTCTTAATTACATGTTCATTAGTATGTTTAGTGCTCTCCTCCCTCTTTTCCCCCAGCCCTGCCACCTGGGAGTTCCTACTATGTTACTGGAAAGCCACAGAGGTTTATTTAAATACCACATAGTCAGATTGGAATGAAAAGCTATGAAGCTTCCACTCTTTAATACTTTTTGAAATTATTTATGGGCTATGCTTCTTGCCTACGTAGAAGGTGCCTTCTGAGATTCCTGCAAGTCAATGCAGAAATAGCTGTTTGAATTGAGCAATAATTAGAAGCATATGGAGCAAAGCAAAGCATCAGAGAAATCCCATTCTGCTAAAGAAACACTGCTGTCTGAAATAGATTTCAGCTGCATGTAACGTTTTCTCATACGGGCTAAAAAGAAATAATGTCATATGTCTGCTTTGCACCTACCAAAGCTGGGAAATTCAAAGTAACGTCTGTGATTCTGCACTGAACTCGGTCTAATACCGCATGGCATTTGCAGCCCCTGCGTTTGCCTGGACCACGGTTACAATTTCTTTTCTTTGCTAGACCTTAGAACAATGGAGATGCAACTTTCTTTTGTGAATGTGTGTATATTTGTGTTTGATTTTTTTTTCAATCTTTGCTTTTTTTTTAGTTATTTAAAATGCTGAGGAAATGTCTGTGACTTAAGACATGCTTACGATCTTTTGTAATGCACAGGCTCTGTCTGGGGAAGGTACTCAGAGCTCTCAAATCCTAATTTGCTGCCAAATTCTTACGTGCTTGATGTGGTAGATGATTGTTTCACTCCTGACTTCTAAAAATAGCAGATCCTGCTCTTGTTGCTCCCGCAGATCATCCCTTTGAGTTTAGAGATAACTGAAAGCTCTCAGCACCTCAAGGGGAGACATACAGCACCCAAGCTCAAATTTTTACTCTATTTCTCATTTGCTTTGCTCACATGAGTGCAACTGGACGCCGTTTGCTGTGGGGCTTTTGTTGGACAATGTTGTTGGGATGAGATTATTTTCTTTCGATGATTATAACTTATTGACCTGATAGCTAGCCATAAAGTCATATTTTGGTCAGCTGCTACACATGTACAGTAAAGACATTGTTTTAATTATGAACTTGTTAATATCTACGCTGGATTTTTCAAGTGTCAGGGATTCATGCTACTATGTACTGGAGTATCCTCTAGCCATCTTAAAATTACAAAGACACTCAATCTATCTGAAAACTAAAATATTGTAGGACTCTGAAGTATTCAAAACTTGTGTTACTCAAGATTGCTTACAAACAGGTTTAAGCATTTCGCATGGAGCAGAATTACT
This sequence comes from Chlamydotis macqueenii, assembly GCF_036417535.1. Taxonomy (NCBI): domain Eukaryota; kingdom Metazoa; phylum Chordata; class Aves; order Otidiformes; family Otididae; genus Chlamydotis; species Chlamydotis macqueenii. Next base: position 29,822,420 of record NC_141561.1, read on the forward strand.
CCTAGAAAAAAAAAATCTGATTTTGAAGGAAATCATGAACGTTGGTAGGTTACTGTGTTCCTTCTGCTGTGAGCGAGCAGGCATGCACTGGGCTCAGCGAGGCTGTGGCGTGTGCTTGCCCCACAGTGCTGTTTTCGACTGCATTCAGGGGGGTTGCGCAAGTCGGGCAGGGGCTGGGCTTGCTGGTGCAGCGAGGAGCGAGCGTCATGGCAAGTCCTGTGGCGTAGGAAGTGATGCTGGGAATGCCATAGGTGGCATTCCTCTGTTTGACCCTGCCTCCCAGCCCCATTCTGCTGTAGGTGCAAGGTTTTGCCTGGGGTGTGAAAGCTGAAATTCCAGCTGCTGATCGCTATTAAAGTGCAACTGCAGAAGTAGAGATGTTAATGCTGATGTCTTTGCCAAACTCCTGCTGGCTTATTTTCGTAAAGGCTGTTGCGGGTGGGAGGGGGGATAATGAAGGAAAATGAGATCTAATATTAAAACAATAAAGAAATTTTTTTACAATGAGGGTGGTGGAGCACTGGCACAGGTTGCCCAGAGAGGTGGTGGATGCCCCATTCCTGGAAACGTTCAAGGCCAGGTCTGAGCAACCTGATCTGGTTGAAGATGTCCCTGCTCCTTGCAGGGTGGGTTGGACAAGATGGCCTTTGAAGGTCCCTTCCAACCCAAACCATTCTATGATTCTATGACTTTCTGGGCAAAGCAAACAAGTGCTCCAGTAGCATCTTAGAAGCTACCTCGCATGATACATTGGTGATGGTGAAGGAGTGCTAATCCTGGAAACAGTGTATGGACATTAGTAGCATTTTGTTAAGGTCAATGATCTGTGGGTATTTGCGAGGTTCTTTAAATTGGTGTGACCTGAATTTGAATGAGAACCCCATCTCTGGGTGAAATAAGCATTGTGCCAGTGGCTCCTGGTTAGGGAGGCAACAGGCCTCTGAACTGTGGTGTTATTGTCATTATCTAAGTGCAGTGTGATCCTTGATGCTTTCCTAGACATAACAGTAATGGCATTTTCTGCCCAGCAAGATCTTATTCATGCAAATTCTCACTGTGGTAGAGAAGGGTGTTGACTCATGAAAGGCTGTGGAAAGTGGGACAGCTGAAGTGGTGACTGTCCCCAGCCGGTGCCCCTACCCTGCCCCAGGCATCACCGCCTCCAGGGCAAGGACATCTGTACTCTGCCCAAAGCCAGTCTAGCACTGCCACCACCGTGGTGGCCCACTGTGTTAGAGCATTTAAAATTGGGCACTGGCTTACTTCCCTACTCTGGACTGCAAACCAAGGCAGTTCCTGAAACAACATTGTTTTTGACCCAGAGATCCCTGTGAGGGGCAGCTGCTTGCGGGAAAGCGGCAGGGCAGGGCAAGGGGGAGGGAGTTGCTGTAGCCATCTGATTTTAATCTGTGTCTGTGACTCAACGCACTCCCTGACCACAAGGGTCAGCTCTTTGTGAGTAAAGTCTATAGGCGTTGGTCCCTAGATATTACGCAGATATGGTGAGTTTGGGCTCTCTGAAGCAACCTGAGCAACTGAGTAATAGATACTCACCAGCTTCCAAATTTGCTCAACAGTTTTCCAGAGAAAGGTTCTGTTTTCCAAGTATTCCTAAGGCAGCTGTGCTTATGACATCGAAGATCTAAAAATTAGATTTGCTTCAAAAGCATATCTGAAAGCTGCTTGGTTTGTTTGGCTTTTTTTTTTTTTTCTTTTAAGTGAGACTGACTCTCCCTTTAAGATGCTCTCAGATTCTGGGTGCCCACCATCAGGGCTGTGGGTGGGGAGGAGACCCAGGCTGCTTCTGAGCCTCTTCAGAGATGCTGATCCACCCCAGGGAAGCTGCTCGCAATCTGCAACCGAAGCCAGGCAGCGGAGAGCCAGCACAAGCGCTGTTTTGCTAGATGAATTCTCTAGGGTCTGAGGGCTTGTTTCTGAAGAGGGCCAGCTAAAAAAATCCCAGAACTGGCATGGGGGTTGTATAAAACTTTGTTATTGCTTTTGTCTAGCTTTAAAAGTATTGATTTGGAGGTATGTATTTTTTCACTGCATTTTTATCAAAATCTCTTTTGAAAATAATTGTTTGTTGAAAACTTTTACCAAGAAAATTAAATTTACTGGTAGTATTTGAAGTTATCGCTTTTTCAAATGTGATGAAAAAATAACAGTTGGGATAGGAGCTCCTGGAAGCATCATGGGGGAAACCCAAGAAGTACATCATCCCAACATATTTTGTCTTGAAAATCACTTGAAAAAGGATGGTATGTGACAATTTCTTCCTATTCACGAGCATAGAGTTAAAAGAAAAATCAGGTCAATTTTTAATGCAAAAATGCCAAGTGTTTATCTCTATAAACAGAAGCAAAACCAAAAGCCGGGTAAACCCAAATTGTATAGCTGCCCAACGCAGGCACCCCCTTGACTGGAGGAGGAATTAGTGCCTTGCATAATCAAGCCTGGGGAGCTCATTTTGTCATGCTCAAAGGCCACAGTGGTGCAACAGTAGGGGTGGAGGGATCAGCAAGCACCAACAATGAATTCCCTTCATTTTTCCAATTTAAGGCCTGAGTAGAGGAAATGCAAAGCTCTTCTCTTTTTGTGCTCTCTCTCTTTTTTTTTTTTTTTTCCTTTAAGGGCAGATGAAAAGAGTGAGGCAGTAAAGGAGCCAGGTTGACACCTGTATCTGTGACAGCTCAAGCAAGGGAAATAGTGGGAAAGGATCCACTGGCAGCAATTTGAAACTGTCCCCCTTCCTGACTTGGCGGCTTTGACTGATGGTGCAGCTTTGTGCAGCCATATGGTCGAATATCTTGAAGGGCCGGCAAAGAGGTGCTGGTGCCAGCGCTGGGAAGGGGAACCAAGTTATTATCAGAAACCAGATCTCCAAGAGAGGAGAGCCATTAATACAAACTTTTGCTTCATGCTTCACTCTCGTCTCTGCACACAGGATTGAACGCAGCACTGGGGGACAGGGAGCCCCAGCCTGGACACTGGGAACAGCTGTGCCAAGCCATGGTTAAAAGGAAGGGCTTCTTCCTCAGCGCTTAGTGCACAGCATGGTCTCTTTTACAGGGCGGCATTTCCCTCTTTGCATATGCTCTCACACACTCCTTTTTATTTGCCCAAACCCCAAATTTGACTTTGTTATAAACTGCCACATGGGTTCTCCCTGCAAAAGAGCCATTGCAGCACCAGGAGGACGGGGTTTGTTCAGCCCAAACTGCAGCTGAGATCCGAGGAGAGCCGAGCTCCCTGGCTGGGGCCCCTGGCAGCACTGCTGTCCGTTAATGTAAAGCAGCACCAGGGCCAGCAAGATAAGAGTTGTAATGACTGCTGTGGGTTCCCGCTTTCTGGTTTATTACTTGGTACATTACATTTGTTTCCAGCAGAGAAGAGTTTGTGTGAGTGGCTGCACTGGTTGTGTTGGACCAAGCTCCCTACATGGTTGTGTGGATGGACTCCAGGGACAGAGCTGCACTTCCCCTTAATAAGCTCCTCGCACCACATTAAAGATAAAAGGGGAAGGGAAATATTTATATTCTGACAAAGCAGCTCTTCCCTTCAGGCTCTTGTTTTATTTATTAGATTGCTCTGTCCCTCTTTTGCAGTTTTTTCTCTTGGTTTCAGTGCCTGTGCTCTCTTTTTCTCCTTTATTCACTAATTTCATCCCTGGGAGACAGTGACAGCAAAACTTAAGAATCGCTGCCCAAGACATCAGATTCAAGTTGTGTAATTCCCAGTTGGTAACTACAACTCTCCCCCATCTGTGTTTTTAACACAAAGTAATGATTTATAGTGCTTAAACAATTGAATATATGACATCTGGTTTACTCGCACTGCTTTAGATGAAACTGTAGAAATGGGGTGTGTAAGGTTTTTGATGGTAGTTGTTGTTTGTTTGTTTTTTATACGTTGCAACACAGATGCTGAATATCCTCCCTTGTTTGTGTAGGCAATGGAAACCACTATCACTCTTGTCTAGAGAAGCCCTTACCGAGGCATGACACAGCTATGCTGAGACCTTTCTAACCTCATTCATCAAACACTTCCTTTCCTCTGAGGCCTTGTCCCGGGGGACCATTCATTTCCTCCAACTAATGTGCCACACGAAAGAAATCTTAGGTAGATTCCTGTGTCTGGGTCTAGCTCCAAATTTGTATAAAGGTTCAAGAAGACAACGTAAAGATACAAATACAATTGTATTTGGCAATGTGGTATTATGAACCATTCTGCATCTTTTGCTCCTTGTCATATGTTGCAGAAAATCACATGCTGACTTACAATGTCAGGGGACACCAGTGTCCGTGTAATAATTATTTTTAGAGCTATATTTTCTTGCCACACTCGGGTAGCTGTCTGCTAAGAGTGAAGCATGAAAATTAACGAGAGTTGGTGTCCAGAAGCTTCACCTCACTGACATTGTCATGTTTCTGCCTAGTGTTGTAGAATTGCAAAATATCTGCAAAGCACAGCCTTTACACCACCATGCTTAAGTGGTGTAAACTGCTGACTGAATGAATTGAAGCTGGCTGGGTTTTACCATTCACAATCTCTCCCCAAAAGCGCCACAGCTCTGTTTCCAGACTGATCAGGAAGGCAAAGGAATTTGTTAATTGATTTTTCTCCCTCCCATATCAATTAATGAAGCCCGTCTAGGGAGATGTGTGCTCTTCTCTCTTTGTTAATTAATCCTTTTCCTTTATCTTCACAAATAACGGCAATAAAGCAATTAGCAAAGGATTTACAGGGTGTGGAGCAGTGAAAGATTCCTCCAGCCCCTCTGCAGCTCAAGCTGTTCGGTGCTGCTGCAATTCAGGCTCTGTCTAAAGGGATTTGTGTCCCCCACCCTCTGCGGTGCGGCTGCTGAAAGCTCGGCCTCCTCAAGATGTGAAATCCCCAGCTTGCTTTCCCTTACGGGAGAGTTAACAACTTCAGTGCCAGTCCTTGGCAAAGGCCTCCGCTGGGACAATGGCACCAGGCTTCAAAAGTGACAGGCACTGGCTGCCAGTGTCACCGCTGTCCCCAAAGTCCCTGAGCCCATGGCTCCCAGGAAGGGTGCAGCAAGGCAGGGTGTGCTGAGCTGCCTCAGTGCCTCCATCTTGCTACAACAGCAGCCCCTCTGTCTCCGTCCCCTCTCCTGGCCCTCTCCCCCCATCCCAGCCCATACACAGGTTCTGCCTACACAAAAGCCCTCGGGCAGTGGTTCAGCTCTGTCAGCCAGTAGAAGAGGAGCCTACTACAGGAGGACGGACTTGCCCTCTCTTCTCTGTGACCGTGAGGTGTTGGATGGGTTTTGCCGTTCTCCCCAGATGTTAGGGCTCACCTGAACAGCTGTCTCCAAACTTGCTGACACAGCTGCCCTGATGGTGGATGCCTTTTGTGGAAAGGACCGCAGCTGTGCATTGGGTGATGCGCTGGTGGAGGGAGCAGCATCTCCATACAGGATATTCCCACCCTGACAAGGCATCTGTCCCTGTGCTCAGCTGCTGAAGTTAGCCTTTGTCAGTGTCTCTCCTGGGTGGTTCCCTCCTCTTTGAGTGTGGAGGTGAGTCCTGGCACTTTGTCCATTTCAGCAGCAAAGACCATGCAGATTCCAGCCTCGGGCAAGGAAAAAGGCATTACTGACAACTTATATTTTGAAATGTTTATAGGTTAAGTGGTTAAGCTAAGGCAAGGTTCAAGGATTTCAAGCATTTTTTTAGGCAGGCTTGGGAACCCAGAGTTTCATCGTTCCTCCGTGTGTAAGTGTGGTCTGACCTTCACACCTCTGCACAGGACTTGGTGTGGAGAGCGTGAAAGTTGGCCCCACAACAGGGAGCACAGCACCCTTGACTGGTTTTGATCATTTAATGGTTCCAAATCATCATTTCTTATCACTTGCCCTTAAATGTTATTACCAAAGAGTAAGTTTGTTGGTAATGTCCCATTTAAGAGGAGCTTTACAGAATATTTATCTTTCCCTGCTGCTTAAGAAGATTACTAGTACGTAAGAGTAACCAGCAGGTCCTGAAGCACTGCAGCAAGAACTATCCGTATGTTCAACCTCCTCCTTTCTGCCCACAGCTCCCCCTCTGCCTTCTCATTAGCAGCTGTGGTGTATTGCTGGAAGGCCCATCTCCACCCTCCTTCTGGAGGCACAAAGAGCTAGAGATGAAAATCTTCCTCTTCTGTGCTCCTAGCTATGAAAACTGTGAGCCCTTATGGTTCCTCAAATGACAAATTGGCCTGGGAAGGGCAAGCAGATCCCACCAGCCCTGCATAGAGTGGTCAGTGAAGCGATCCCTGCTGAGCTGGAGCCCTTGGAGGGAACAAGCATGTGGGGCTGAGTGCCCCCAGCCCTTGTTGGTCCCCAGGCTTTGAAGAGGAAAAAGGTCCCATCTTAATGTGCAAATTATCAGTGGTGGTAGCTCTGCAGCTATACTGTCACCCAGCATCCCCTGGCAGAGTTTAGGCTAGGTGCTGGAAAATGAAGCAACTGACTGCAAGAACCCAAAGAAAGTGTCTGTGCATGACGGAGTGTTCAGGCACTTCAGGGAAGTCCAGCTGTCCTTCAGCCAAGATGTTTTACCCTGGTGAAAAGGTATAGCATGGGTGGCATGTGTTTGGTTGCCACTCAGCCTCCTGTGACCATCCCAGCCAGCCTGGTTAGCTCTGTGCTGTTGTTGTGTGTCTGGCAGGCTTTGTGAGCTGCCCAAAATCAGTGAAGGGAAGAGCTGGTGAGCTCTAGAAAGCATATTCAGCTCTTACAGCACTGGGCTGCTTCATCAGACCAAATTCCTTTCTCCTAATGTAGGCTCCACAAGAACAATTTTTTGATACACTGCACGTAATTTTAATTATGCACTAAACATGTCTGACTTGGGTCAATCCTTCTGTCACTATGGGGAAGTGTCTTGGGTTTTTTTCTTTGTCTGTCATGTTGTTTGCTCACCGCTGCCATGCCTATCTCTATTTTCAAATGTAAACTTGGTGTGCCACTATCAAGTGACAGTGAAGAGATGTGGATGTTCTGTGTGACAGCATGTATATAGTAGATGCATATTTGTCCTTAAGGCAAGACGCAATGTTTCATCCCAAGGGAAATAAGAATGACCCTTAGTCTGTCTGGCTATTTTACGATCTGTCCTTCCTCTTCTGTTTCCTGTGAGGTTAAAGACCTGCTGGTGATGATTAAAAGTACTGCAGTTTTTTCTCTCTCTAAATATTTTTTTTGAGTTATTTCAGAAGCAAGAAAGAGGCTAGAAAGGTTTAGTTGCACCTTCCTTTTCACCCTGATGTCCACAAAAATTCAGGTTCTGCTGCATTTTACTTTGTAACAAAAGTAAAACTAAGTAACCTTTTTCTTTCTGTTCTTCAGCAGCTGAACATCCGCTATCCCTCCCAAACAGATTGCCAGAAGGACATTTTTTTGCAGCCTTCATACCAACAGCTCACTTGCATGGTGCCAGCATCGGATCTCCAGCCTGGAGCTCCTAGCACTTCTGGGTCCATGTATATTAGCATCATAGCTGTTAGGAGGCAAGTTCAGAAATTTATTCCAAATTACCCCAGAAATGGTGGTCAGGGCCCGTATCAGATCTTTATCCTTGGGCTCCATTTCTAGTCCAGAGCTGCTATACTTCTTTCTGCAGAACCCCAGCAAAGATACTGTTGAGAAAAATCATAACAAGGTGGTGCCAGCAGATTGCCTGTGCATTGCACAGATGGTCTGCACATGCAGCACAAATCCAGTGCTTTGGGAAATGTTGAATTTACTCTACCCTGGCTTCACAGCTGATTCCAACATGCACCACAAGCCTCTCTGACACTTCCGGGAAGTGTTGGACTCGCTTGCAGACTCTCTGCAGCTGATCTGGGCAGATGCTGTGGAAATGCCTGGGGTTCCTGGACATTGAGTAACCTAGGGTTGCTACCGCATAGTACTTCCAGCTGGGCCATTGGACTCTCAGAAATCCCACATAAAGGTAAAGAAAGTCCTCAGATTCTCCCTTCCTTCCAGACAAAATCTGTGGGCAGAAGAGGGCATGTCCAATTAAACCCAGACATGTTAGCTTTGCTCTAATCTGTCTGCTGGATGTCTGCAAGATGCAGGGAGATCAGGCAGAAGATGAATGGTGTGGCAGTCTAAAACCACAGTTTGCTGTGAGTAATGTTAGCATATTGATGCAGCCTTTCATTCTCAGGGTTTCTCCAAAGTAATTAGTGTAAAGTTCTCTGCAGGATAAACGTTTGAAGTATTTTTTCCACTCCACGTTCTCTTCTTTCCCATCTTTTAACCTCCTCTTAAGTCACTGTGTTTGCTTAGTGGCAAATCTGTGTGTAGCAGTTTCATTGTTTTGCATTCATTCTACCTTCATGATATCTACAACTGTCTGAAATCTCTTACTGAATATGGCCTGTCCCAAGTAGCCAGGAGATTGGATCAGGCAATCAGGCCAACCCTTCTGCTCTTGAACTTCTCCAAATGAGAAGGGTGTTTAAAGAAATAAATAAATGAACTGCCACCTCTCCTATGCACCAGGGTAGAGCTCACAGCCACTCAGTCAGAAGGTGCTGGAGGAGATCTGATTGCACTGTGGAGTGGCTGCTGAAATTGCAAATGAAATGAAACAAAAAAATAATCAACATTTCCAGTTCCCTTTCTCTCTGTAGGCAGCCTGCTGCCCTGCACACACTCAGCTGCCTGGAGACAGGGCAGTACTACAGGCTCCCCACAGCAGTAGCTGCTGAGGAGGAAGGGGTAAATACCTTCTCGTGGCTGAAATGCCCTGCTAGCAGTTCGTGTCCTCTCAGATAAGCAGTGACATTACAAACCCACACAGATTTTGAAAACTACCAGGAAATACACCAAAGAAGAATTTCCTGTTTTAAATGGCTGTGGAAGTTGCTACTCTCCTCCATTAGAAATACAGATTTCAGCTGGGGCTCTGAATGAACACGTGTGGAGGGCCTGGCTTTTTGGGGCTGCTGCCCAGATCTGTGATGCTTTGGCTCCTCCCCAACCAGAGTGCTGCAAAAGGGGCCTCTGACCTGGACCCTTCTGATGGTTGTGGGCAGCACAGCACAGAGGCACACAGCACCTTAGTCTCTCAAAACCAGGCAAAAGTTGTATTTCAATACTTAGATGATGTTAATATGAGAGTGGAAAAGGATTCTGCCTTCCCTATCTTGCTTCCTCTGGCTGCACAGCTCTGTTGAGGTGTAAACATGAATCTCTGGTGGAGTTTTGGTTGGCCTCATTCTGTACCTGCCTCATTCACTCACCCTCTGTTTTTCTTTCCTGGCAGATGGTTCCTCTCAGATCACGAACATGCTGCTTAGTAATTGCATTAAGGCAATGGAAACAGGGCCTTTTGTTTATCGGCTTTTCCTCTTTGTAAGCGGGGCGGAGGTAACTGCGGGCAGGAAGAGATGGAGGAACAGTTCACTGGAGATTGTCTTCCAGTGAGAAAATCAAAGTGCTTGTCCAGATCCTCACCCTCTTGTAGAAGCATGTGGCATTGAAACAAGGCAAGAACTGAATTCCTCTCTCTGTGTAAGATTGGTATTAAGAATTTACCTGCCTTAACTACATTTTGTCAGGAGGGAAGCCCCAGTGTAGAAGTTGCTTTATGGTCTCCAGAAGTCCCTTTTCACATAGTCTTGCTGGTCATTGGGTGAGCTGGCTACATCCAAAGCCCCTGCTGTATTTGTTGAAATCAGCTGGACATACAGCTTTTCTATAACAAAGAGAGGGAGCTGCTTTAGTATCAAGACATGCAGTCTTACATAAATTAAGTAACTGTATGTAGCTTAATAGGATCATGTCCCTAGCTCCCTGAAACTGAAAGAAAAAGGAGGATTATTTTTTTTATCCTTCAAGTAACATGCTTTTAACAGGACTCTTACCTGACTGCCATTCTATTGCCCTCTGTCACCAACATTAAACTGCTGAAATCTATAATATAAACCTGTCCATACCTCTGCCTATAGTATGCAATGTCCCAGCCTTCTAAGAGCAGCATGCCAGGGAAGATGCTGTATAATAATGCAGTAAGTATAGGCCATCTTCAGTAGAATTTAGCTTTTAGCAAGTAGAACAATCCTATACGCAAAAAAAAAAAAGGAAAGAAAATTCCCAGTGTGGGCATCAGCACTGCTCACGTGATGTGAACATATATGCTTGAAGTGTATAAACACACTAAATAGGGAGTGCATCATGAAAAGCTATATATTAGCTGAAGAAATCTTTGCAGTATTTTGTATTAAATGCTATTGATACCTGAAGCTATCTGAATCTTCCAGGATATGTTTATTATCTGATATATGTAATAGTAGTTGGAAAAAAGTTCTCTGCCTTCTAAAAGAACAGTTCTGTCTCTGGTACAGAGGGTTTTACTTTGTATCTGTAAAGCCTGACATTGACACGTGACTTTTTTTTTATGTTTAAGTTGTGAGAGGGAGGAAAAACAACCACTTTGTCTAAGCGTGGACTTGAGTGAACTAATCAGATGTCCAAATTACTTCTGGTGCCACAACAGCAGCACCCATCAAAGAGCTCTCCATGGGTGATTTTGAAATCAACTTTTGAAAACACTTTGAATTTCACCTTTTTGTTCTTATTCTGTGGCAAGATTATAATGTTCAACTATCAATCAAACAGAAAATACACAGGGAAACTGTGATTTTGATAACATTATTCAGGATTAGCTAAACATGAAAAGCCATTAAGAATGCATTAGCTGTTGTCATAGTATGACCAGAACCTTGTGGGTTTGTTTAAGTGAAAATGTTTGTTATCACATCTGTTCTTTGTTCAGTCCATAGCTTGGAAATTAATCTCTAATGAGTGCCTAATCTGCTGCACTTTTCCCCATGACTTGGCATAAACACTGATTTATTTAGTATAGTTTAGCTGTAGTAATTTGCTATGAGCTGGAATCGCAGCTCTGTGGCTCTTCATTAGGGAATAGTAAACACTTGGCATCTTTTGAGTCAGTTAGGCTGTGTCCAAAGTAATTTACTACAACATGGGTGGATCACTACATTGAATCTACTTGGTGCTGAGAGCCCTACATCTAACTTGTTGGCCGTTTGGGAGTTTTTCTTTGAACTAGGTGGTCTCATTGCTTGAACCAAATGTTCCCACCAAAGACGTGTTTTGAAGCTCTGCAAAGGACCACGCATTGACTCAGACTCTCAGGTCTCCATTACGGACCGGAGCTCATTAGGTTGTATGCAAACTAGTTCTGGCTTAGCATCCTCCAGGAGGCATCAAGCTGATGCACAACAAAACCACTCTGTAAAGCAAACCAGTTCCTTCTAAGTGAGGATGCTCAGGGGATTTGCATTCGCTTCAAGACTTTACTGCTGCTCTGGACCACCATACTAACATAGACACACCCACTGGAACATAAATAAAATAAAGAAAAATTATTTTTCCATTTATCTGTTACCCAAAAGCTATTTTGGTTGGTTGGGGCTTTTTAGACATACCATTGCTTTTTTTTTTTTTTTTATTTCTGAAAACAGTTCCTTAGTGACAGGATTTTCCAGTCAGTGTTGAAAACGAAAACTCATATGCTCTCATGGCCAGATTCACAAAAAATCTTGAGGCTTACTTTTTAAGGAGTCAACATTTCTAGCTAGATCCAGATACCCAAGCATTCAGATTTTACATAGAGCCATGCACCCAAGACAGCTGTGTTATGTCCATTGCACTGAGCTCTTTCATGTCGCTGCAGCTCACGCTCCATACTTGCCTATAGCTTGACAAGGACCTTGTCTGGCCACAAATCCCATGTGAATATATATTTGTGTGTGTGTATTTATATTGTTAGTAAAGAGTTCAGTCTGCTTTGATGGTGGTCAGTAAGAGATTTTTCCACCACAATAGACTTTGAATCAGATTCTCATGCCTGCCTGATCTACCAGCTTGCTTAGGTCAGCCTTGCCTGGGTTAACCTCATCTCTCTTCCCTGGCTAGAGGCTGGACCATCACCATTGTCTGTTAGGATGGGTTCAGTATCTTGCTCAAGCTGTATTGTCTGTGATTACGTATAAAGTCCTAAACAATGGTCTGTTATCTGTGTGTTGTCTTTTGAGTCTCTGCAATTCTTTGTTAGTGACAGTTCTTGCAGAACACTACGGATTTTTCACCTGGAAGCAGTCTTCCATGGCAGCACCCACTTTCCCAGGAAGAGTTGAGTGCTCGGAGGCAGCCTGAGTGCATGACAGACAACAGCAGTGCTAGGAATTTCTTTCAAGTTCCCAAGGTTTCTGTTCTAAACAAGCACAAGGGTTGAATGTTTCTCCTGAGACTTTTCTTACATGGTGACCAAAATCATCACCCTTTCCCATCAGAGGGAGTTTTCCTTTGTACCCAAGAAGCATCTGGTGGAAAACAAAAGCTGCAGTTCTTGGTCACATGACACTGGCAGAAGTCAGCCTCCCCAGCCCTGTGTTCAGGGATTTAGTTCCATCTCTCCATTTTTAGCACAATTCCTGCTTCTTCAAGCTCAACTCATACTTGATTTTATGAGATGTTCTCCTAAGTATGCCATTTTCAGAAATATTGACATAAGGTGAGATTTCTTCATAGAATTTTTTTGTATCGGGCTGAAATTGTCAGGGCAAGATCTTTACTTCCCCAGGAAAAGGCGAAAAATCCTGTTACTGTTTTTGTTTAATAACAAGCCAGATACTTGCCTAAAAAAAAGTCTGTGGCAGATGCCAATACACAGACACTACTGAGCAGTTTCTTTTGTTCATGCAAGCAGCTGGCTCGATGTTACACCTGAAGAGGTAATTAGAAAGATAAGTTGGAACACTAATTTGCAACATTCAGGCCTTCCCTGGGAAGGTATTGCCATGACAAAAGGAAATAAAGGAACTTGCAGTCAAGAACAGGGGCACTATCCACCATTTTTCACTCTTACTGGCAGCTCTAGGTAACCTTTAACCTCTTCCCACCAGCCTTCTCAAAGAAGCTACAAGATGCAGGAGAGTAAAGGAAAAGGGTCCCGTCTCCGCACACAAAATGCCCCGCGCATTTATGCTTAGAACAAATGTCTTTTATTCTGATTCCCTTGTGCTCTGTTGCTCTCAGGTACTCCAACAGCTAAAAAGGAAAAGCAGAAAACCTGAAAATGCCACACACGCCAAGAGTAGGTTGCTTTATAACGACATTAATGGACACATTTGAAATCTGTTTTATAGATTACTAGCAGTCGGCATAATTGTGTTTGGTTAGTTTATTACTGTGGATAGCACAGTGCTTGGCTGTGAATCCGCTTTACACAGATAAATTAATTTAGTTTTGTAGTGCTGTACAGTGAACTTTGCAACGTTGCCTGTGAGCGCAAACGGGGCTCGCAGGGAGAGATACAGCTTAGCGATGCCCGCACAAGTACAGCTGTGACAAATTGTGTGCTCAACTTTAGGGGCTGCTTTTGAAATCCCCTGTTAGGAAGTGAGACTCTTCTGCGAATCATCTAATTTCTGTGATCAAAGCAAGCCTGGCTTGTGCGCACTCTGAGACCCCGCACTTCTCGCACTGAAGCCCATCACTTCAGCGAGAAGACGGCTGGACCTTAGAAAAGGAAGCTCTGTCAGTAACCTGGTATCAACTGGTATAAAATTTCTCCTTATCTGGAACTCTGTTTCTTGGGAGAAATACTATCAGTAGCTGTGTGTCAGTTGGCAGGAAATTGCGTGTATCAGTTGGCAGGAAATTGCTTGCCCTGGGCTCCTCTGACAGAGGCCTCCCCCTTCCCTCTCCTCTCCCTCAACTCTGCTTTCTCATACTGCACCACACTCGACATTTAATGGTGCTGAAGGGAGAAATGAATTCTGTGAACAGTAAAAACACAACTTTCTATTCCATTGCAAGGAGCCAGATGACGGATACTATTTTCAAAGACTTCTTTGTCCATAAGATGGCGTTTGAATTAGGAACTTGTTTAGCCAGATTCTCTTGTTACAATTTACTGATTCATTGGGTGGAGAATGGGAGGGCAGGATGACAGAGCCAGACAGCTTCAATTAATGATTTTTTTAAAAAAAGATCTCATTGAAACACAAATGCATGTTAAAATACATTCAGAATTAGACAGCAGGAAGAATTATCAATTTTAACCTACTTTTGCCTTTAAATGATCTACTGGGGGGAAATAAGGTCTTTTATGAGTACTTTTCAGAGAAAAATGGTGAAGTTGTAACAGATGAAATCTGTGGTGCTTTTCTTAAGAACTAGAGGTGGTGGAGAGTGGGTTTTTTGAGAAAAAAAAGTTCTCCAGATCTCTCCTGCTCTCTCAGTGAGACCATAACAAAGATTAACTATCATTAGCATTAGTTACATGGAAATTGATTTCTGTTTCAGCTATAGAAGAAGCAAAGAGAAGGATCAAATTCAGGTGTCCCACCTGTTCTGACAGATGTAGTTCTTTTGAAAATTATCTCTGGATCACATCAGAGTGGATAATTCTAGAATTAATTCCAAGGAGATACTTACGCCTTATCCCCTCATCTTCTGTTTCCCCAGCCCTTTTGACAGCAGGTCTCACCTGCACTAGGAGAGCGCCCAGTACCTAAGAGTGCCAGTGCTGCCCCTCTTCTTCCTCCAAGCTCCTTCAGCCAGGCCTGAGACGTTCATAACCTACTCTTGTGAAATCCTGAGGTCCTTCTATGAGCTGCTGAGCACTGGCGATTTTCACAGCTTCAACTTCAATTTGTAAAGTTTCTTCGAAATCTCCTGGGGTGTCTAATCTTACTGTTGGGGGAAGGGGAAAGGTCTGGACTAGTCTTGTGTGACCTCAGCCATTTAATTTGTCTGTCATCACTTCATGGGTATAGGTTACCAAGAATGTAATTCTAAACTTTCTTACTCACAAAAAAAGGGCAATGGTCTAAGTTTTCTTTTATTTCTTTGGTTGACAAAAGAAAAATTACTGTCTGAGGTAGACTCATTCTCTTCAGGTCTCTCTCCCTCTGTACACAGACACATGCGTGTATATGTGCATTTGGTCATTAGAAACATCATACACACAGAAACCCACCTTCTCCCAGAATTTAAGTAGCAAGAAATACTGAACCCAGAAGACTATGTTAGTTATATAAATAATAAATACTTTTTATGAAGTCCATTTTCACATCACAGGTTTCTTTAGATAAATTTTTCAACTTTCAAGTCTCCTTCCCCCCCTTCCCCCCCCCCCCCCCCGTTTGCCCCTCTCAAGGAAACATTCAGAATAAGTATTTGAGTGTGGAGAAGGGAAACTTCTGAATGAACTTTAGCCAATTTAATAAAACTAGAACAAATCAATAAGCCACCCAGGCATCTAATGCTCTCAGTATTCCCACTGATGGTTCCACAACATCAAACAGTATGGAAAGCATTTCAAGGTAAGTCCTCTGTATTCTGAAACAGGTCCCTAAAGGCAGAGAGATGGAGGTTTTCTTGGTCTACCTGTTTAAAATGGGTCATGCTCTGCATTCACAATCAGCTCAGAGTCAGGCACAGCTCTTCAAAGCAAGAGCTCCAGAGAAGCATGCTCGGCTCGAGCTGGGAGCGCGCTGCAGCTAAGGTCAGGGAGATGGTGCAAGGGACATGGTACCCTCCTCTCCTCAGCCATGTTCAGAAAGCTCTTTTCTTCTTAGTCTCTGCTGGCATGGTAATAAAACCTACTCTTATCTCTATGCAATGTCTACTCATGCTTCATGCCATCTTTAAATCAAATCCTAACTGCGCTTCTCCAGTTTCAGCGAGAAACTCTGGGCCCCATCATCTGCTTTATCTGCATTACTAGAGCAGCTTTGCTACCCAAGCAGTGGAAGTGAATCTCCTCATGGTAGTAGGTGTCCTTTGCCAATATGACATGTTTCAGTTCCCAAGAGCAGGTGCTATACGAGCAAAACTATTTCTGTTGATATAGCCACCTCATGGTTTTGCCTCTCTAGAAATTCAAACCCAGGATGTTTCCACTGGCAAAAGTTTCTAGCTGGATCTTGAAGGAATAAAGGAATACTGCACTGGTGCTAGGCCTTTGGGGCAGGTGGGTGAAACTGCTGTGGGTGAAACTGGTCATTTCTTTCCTTCCTTCCTTCATCCCCTCGTCCCTTCCTTTATTCCCTCCTTCCCCAGGTGAAATTGGCTGTACTGATCCATTTAACTGCACTTAGTCTAAGAACATCTGTCAAAACTGTGAGGCTAACCTGGGATTCACAGTTCATCCAGCCCCAGCCTGGTCCCAGGCTCTGCCAAGAGCTGGTGGCGGAGCTCAGCTGGCTCCCAGAGCATAGCCCTTGTCACCCTCCATGGGAGGTGAGTCCCTCCCTACATGAGCCATGTGCTTTGCCACTTCTGGTCCACTAATGCTGTTTGTTCTATGGAGGTAAGAAGAAAAGGTGACAGCCAGGATGATGCTCTCTTGGCATCAGATGTGGTCTCAGTCGTGCACTTCTGTAGTCTGTTCATGATCAGCTCGGATCAACATTTTCAAGTGTATGAGCTCACAGGGCTCATTTTGTCTGCAAGGTCCCAGGAGTTCTCATGTACGCTGCTCCGCTGCTCAGTCAGCGAGGTTGGATCAGCTGAAGTGCGGTTGTGCCAGCACAGTTTGTTTCGCTCAGTGCAGGAGAAGATATCAAATGGGAATTCTTTTGGATGCCCTCACAATTACTTTGCTCCTACCTTGTTATTACAGGATGAGCATAGACATAAACTTGTTGTTGGAGAGGTCTGTCAGCTCCTCCCTGAATCCGCTTCTGATGTCAGAAATGGAGGTGTACCGCAGCTCTTACAATCTCTTATCTCTAAGGAGTTATTAAATAATAGCTGACTTTGACAAATGAGCTGGTATATTTTCCCAGGGATTGCACAGAAATTAAGGAATCCTTGTTCATCCTCACAGGAGAGGCTTTGGACCCTTCACTGTAATTTTCAGAAATTGCTCCTGGTTCTGGGAACTCAGAAGCTGATGTGGCTGCTGGAAAGACTGAGGAGGTCAAAGGGGGACCACGCTCTGTGCTTTTGCACGTGAGAGGCAGGGTATTTTGAGCTGAAAGCCCACAGCTCAGAGGCAGCCCAAATCAACACCTGCATTTGAAAAACTTTGCCTTGTACACACTATTTTGATATGCCAGCTTCAGACTGGTATAAGAATCATGGATTTCAGCTATGTTATCCCTGAAATTTTCTAGTATAAGTGCAAGGGAACCAGTCCTGCTCTTCCCTGTGCCCCAGTGATCAGAAGTGACATTTCCCACTAGAGAAGGACAAGGAGTGACTTAAAAAACCAACCAAACAGGGAAATACATTCAATTGTGTTAGTGGTGGAGGGGATTTATAGCATGTTGTGAACGATCCACTTGGGCCCAGAATTTAAGCAGGGGGCAGAGGTGGGGGTAGAGAGAGCAGGAAAACACAGTTCCCTTGTTAAAATGAAAGAATGAGTTGAATATTTACAGGCAGAAAGAGGAGGCAAGTCCTTTCCCTGTTAAATATTTACCATTTGAGCTCTGCTTAGGCTCCCGAGTCTCTGTGTCTCTGAAGGTGGTGGGACTTGCGGCAGTAGGGTAGGGTCCCTAATGTATTCCTCCCTCTCAACCCACCTTGCCTGGGAAACAGCGGCGGTAACAAAAAGCAGACTGTTCCCTTCTCATGAATATTAATCAGTAAACTCCCCCTGCTATTTTAAATCGAAGGCTGGTGCTGAAGCCCTTTTTTCCCCCGACTCAAGCATCCCCTGAGGAAAACCCTGAAAGTCCTGGGAAAGCCGTGCACAGAGAGGGCCATGACTGGAGGCCTTCTAGGCAGTGACATATAAAACTCTGAGGTCAGGGGGCACAGCGAGAGGAGGAATCAGCTTTGTTTCTGCTATGTGTTGCTGAAAGCTAAACCTTTATGGAACTTTTCTAGCTGCGTTTTTGGCTATTTAGCTTTGAAAACAAAAGATTTATTTATTTTTTCCTATTCATCGCAGTTTTTGTCCTAAGTTGACAGCAGTGACATAAGAAGGACCCTCCCTGTTCTGAGCTGGAGCTGTGTACGCTCCTTAGGCTGTCGCTGCTTGTCATACAAATATTATATGATCTTTAAGCAAAGGGAGGAAAACAAAAAAAAAAGAAGATTGCACGGAGCCAGTGTAAACACCCATTACATCAACTCATTCTTCTAAATAAGAAAATTAAAACTCTCCCTGGTAACTAAAATACATTGATCAGAGCATGTGTAGTACTAGATGCTGTCCAGAAACCCAGCTGTGTGTCTTCACAATCCACTCAGCTTCAGATCAAGCCCGAGGAATATTCCCAAGGACACAGGGTGATATAGCCGGAGGTTGGCTTGCCTCCTAGATAACCCTGAGCAGTGCTGAATAATTCTTTGAACTCAAAGCAATTTGCGATTGTGTTCAGAAATAACACACAGACTCGCCAAAATCCAAGAGTGTATAGCAACCAACGTGTATTTTTCCAGTGCTTGTAATGATAAGCTGATGCAGAGTTTTGTTGTTTTCTCTTTGGGGCAGTGTTAGCACTTGCGGTGTGCTAGAGGATTTCCCATGCCAAGGACGCAACTCATGTCCTGAAGAGTATGCAGTCAAGAATAATGTTTTTAAATCTTTGTCCTTTATCAAAGGATCTGGATAGACTTCAAAGGACATTATTATCCATATTTTACAGCTGAGAAAACTCAGGCAAGGAGGGATGACACGGCTTCCCCAAGGTGATCTGATGAGCTGGTGTCAGACCAGGACAAGATGCTGTGGTTCCTGTCTGCTGTGTGGATGCTGCATCTCATCATGCTGAGAAGGTCAGTGCCGGGTGCTGACGGACCAGATCTGATGTACTGGTTGAAGACTTTGAGTGAGAGATATTGCATACTGTTAACAAATGGAGAACTTGTTGGGGGGGACGGGACAAGCTGATCAGCCCAAACAGACCTATGTTTGGTGGTTGCTGGTGAGCAATAGCTAATGGCACAAAGCCCATAGTAGAATAGTAGTAAAGTTCATAGGGCAGGCTCTGGGTGAGCATGGACAATAACCATATCTCAGTCTTTGAGAACTTGAGGACATTGCTAGGGCAGAGGGTGGGAATATGGTGGGTTTTGCTGCTGCTAGTTTGCTCACTCTGTACCTAAGAGTACAGATCGAAGTCAGCTGTGCCACCCAGCTGAACTGGTGATATTTTTTTCCCTGATTTACTTTGACTGCAAAAGGAGATATGATACCTGACTCATGTAAGGATAGAATGGCGTGAATCAAAAGTACCTGATCCAGCATAAAACTTGCTAACACAAAGAGGAGGCTTTACAATTCTGTGAACAATTTAGAGCCTGAAAAGTAAACTCACATGAGATCAGCATCTTAGGTGGCTGCAGTGGTTTTGGTCCAGAGCCCTAAAACTGTATGTACTTCCATGTTCTGGAAGTAATTTTGAGGTAGGTATCCAACTCCAGTCAGAGGAAGAGATCTTCAGGCAGAAGCTGTCATTTGTACTTGCAAGATCTGGATGGAGTGAATGATTGATGCTAATACAAAGAGATATGTATGTTCTGCAGCAAGGTCTCAAGCAAAATTCTTGGTAGATCACAGAAGGTTTATGAAGCTGCAGTTGTCCTGCTCAGGACTCCTCCAAGGTGATGGCAGCAGTACAGTTCTTCCAGGACACAAGAATGAGAGGCAGCTGTAACTAATAGCTGCAGGTATAAACATGTATCAGTAATTAGAGGTAGATAATAGTTTCCTGGTTTCATTAAGTACTTGCAACTGATACTTACCCTTGCTTTTCACCCTTCTTTGGAGGAACTCAGCTACAGCTGACTAATCCAGTTGGTGGTGAACAAGATGTACTGTCAGTCAGTTTTAATGGAGTGCCTAGATGTGTGCAGTGTGAGAATGCAAGTATTTGCTAAAAATCAAGTTACTCATTTCAAACTGAAGCATTTGGGTGCTGATATGTTTTGAAGACTGCTGCATGATGACAAAAAAAAAAAAAACCCTAAACAACCAAAAAAAGAGATCAGAATTACTGTAATTTTGAAAAAGTTTATTCTAACTGTATTTGAAAAGAATGCGACAACTGTCTGTTCAGGAAACTACCCTCACAACAGTGTTTTATAAAGATATAAAATCAAGCAGTTAAACATTAAATGGGAAGCCCAAGTGCAAACTAAGAAAAGTATTTTGAAATGGACTTGACCCTGGATAAAGCTGTGAGATATCAGAAGCATATAATGAGAACTGGTTATTTCCTCTCAGCTGAACACTTCTCAGGAACTCTTCTACCTTCAGGCCAAGAGGCCTTATTTATTCTACTAGAAGATGCAGATATTCACCAGTATATTCCCTGTGGTATATTGACAGTAATGGAGAATTTCCAACATGCAGGTATGGCCCCCTGGAAATCATGCAGAGTTGACTCCTGATCTCAAACTTTCACTTTTTCTGAAAGTGTTACCTAGCTTGGCTAAGCCGGCTGTGCTCATCCATCACACTTAGCCTCCCAGTCCTTCAGAAGAGATGTTGAGACATCAACAGTCACTACTATAGACACAATGCTCTTTTCCCTGACATCATTCAGTTGTGACTATAGACGCCAGAGCCAAGGCTGGCCGTATTTTGGAGAGAGAGGCTGTCTCTGGGCTGCTACACCCATAGGCTGCACTGGCGCTTGTACTCGTTGTGGCTGAGTAGTTTCCTCTGGTGCATGTAGGAGCAGAATCTTTATTTCTACTATTCCTCCATTAGGCCTCTCATCTGCCCTGTTGGCTTCTGCACTCCATAAACTTATCAGGTGACATCTCCTTCCTGTGACATTCTCTCTGTGCTTATCTAGGGATTTGAATACCTCCCAGTTAGTGATTTCTGGCAGAACTATGTATGCAATTAATAGTACAGTCTATAGCCAGCTTGCCTTTCACTTTCCTGTTTGACCTTTTTGACTTTGTTATTTCACAAATATTCAGTCTTGAAATTTTACACGCTTAAGGCACCTAAAGGAAAATTCTCCACTGGTAAAGTTGTCTAAATAAACTAGCCAAGCCTTGAAAGGATATCATTTCCCTTGAAAGTGCATCCTCACAGATAATTGATAGCATAGCCATCTTTCAGACCAGATGGTTTCCTCTTCAATGCTTACACAGAATAAAGTACGAGGAGTAAAGTAGCCCTTATACCCTCAGAACAGAGCCTGCCATTGCTTCTTACACTAAAATCCACTCCAGAAGGGTATAAACTAATAGAAAGAACCCTTGCATTTCACCTGATGATAATTAGCTTCCTTGCATGAGAAAAGTAATTTCTGTACATCAGTTGGTTCTTTCTCTAATATTTATTATTGTATTACTTTAAATATATATGTATGTGTACATACCTATTAGGCAATGAATATAGTGCTGCATAAGACATAAGTATAAAAGTTACAATCCAATCTATTACATTTATCCCAAGCTTTTCTTCACAGAGATTTGCAAAGGGTAAATTCTATGAAGTTTTCCATGGAAATGAAGCCACTTCTGGTGTGGAATTAACATGGTGTTTACAGTACTTCATCATCATGTCTAATAGCTGAGGCTGGGCTAGTCCAGCCTTCCCTTTTGGGACCATTGTGCAGGTTGTAATGGTGTAATAGGACTTGACTTCTATGTGGAGCATAGGAAGAAACATGGCACCAGCCTCTTCTTCTTCCCTTATGGAGAAGCTGTAAGTGCTGAGCTGTTCACAGGCACAGGGTACAGAGGTCCTTTACTCCTGCAATTTGTACTATACACTGCCCAAACAGCGGTTTCTCCCTTCCTCCTCTGGAAAGGTAGCAGAACAGTTGAGACCATCTTGGAGGATGGATGTTCTTACAGGGTGGATTGTGCTGGTGAGAACAGATGTGGAGAGAGAAAGCATCAGTTTAAGACAGCAGGGGAATTTCACGAAGGTGGACAGTAATCACCCACATTGATATGAGAATTTTAATAAGGCATTTTGACAGTTCTTGGGAAAAAAAAAACACTTCCTGAGGTTGTCTGTGTGTTATTGAGGGAAAACACCATGTACTGAATCAGTGCCAGCCTAACACAGAAGTGTCTCAGAAACTGCTTGTTAGTGCTTTGGTGTGGGCAACCACAGGACTGTACTCTCCTAAACTGATGAGAATAGGGCATTGTGAGAGGAAGGAGAGGATATTTGGACGGAATAGGAAGGAAAATATATGCCTTCTAAGGAGATAACACTTGGGCATCCATCACCAAGAATCATGATGGCTATACAATTCTCCTGGGTTTTTGTCTCTCTTCCATGTGAGCATCTGGCGAAAGGGACAGCAGAACTGTAGGAAGAGTTCTGCAGAGGTGATAGGAACAATAAAACTTAAAGACAAAGTTTGTGAAAGCAAAGCAGTGTAAGAGGCATTGATCTATTCTTCTTCTTCTGGCAAGACTGGCATTAATACTAATTCAGGGAGTGATATACCTAAGGACCATGCTAGATTCCCCTTATTTAAATTCTTCATGATGATTCTGTATTTTTAAATTATTTTTTAACTTTTACTGTTCTTTTTGCTTCTAAGAAATTTCCTCATCACAACGAAGCAGTTGGACAGGTGATTCATGTAACACTCATCAGTATGTCCAGTCTGAGTAACATTAGCTGATTCCTGGAAGCCTTATCCTTCCCATCTCCATTTTTGTTCTACCCTTGTCTTACATTATGTTCAGTCTGGAAGCAGGCAAGGGCAGGGACCTTGCCGGGTCATGTTTTTGTCATGTTTGTGCAAGGAAGCCCTGATCCTAATTTTTTAGCCTTTGGGGAACAGCATTGGTCAAAGTGGTTGTAAACCAGAGCCTGCTTGTTGAACATGAGAAGAGTTTGTCCTTTGGAGAGTTCTGTGAACAGGACAGTGATGGCTATTTCATGACACTGTATTTGTCAAGGGGCTGGGCTCTTCCTAGGGAGCCTGGCTATGCTGGCAGTTCCCTTTCCTGACTCCCAAACAGATGCTTCCTCTAAGTACCAACTGCACTGGCAGGGCTCAGGCTGGGAGAGCACGCAAAGTGCCTTCGGAAAGGTTCAGCTGCCCCTTTGTGTGCCCTTCTGGGCGTTGGGCTAGCCGGGCTTCAGGAAGGGCAGAGAGGAGAAGGTCAGAAGATGAAAAATCCTCTGCTGAGATGCAGGGCAGAATGACTTTGTCACTCAATTAGACTGGACTTTCAAAGCATGGAATGAAGTGTTGGATGCAGCAATGCAGTCCTTGTCAGCGCAGCGTGTGGGAGGCAGCCCGGCAGAGGGGAGGGAATTGAAAGGGGTTCAGCAGCTGGCACAGCAGCTAGGCCCTGCCAGCTTGCATACGAGTTGCTTCGTGCCTATCGGTGACCAGCTTCTTCTCTGGCTGTGGCATTTGGCACTCTGCTAAGTCTGCTCTTAGGTCTCCTTCCCTGGCACAAGGCTCAGCAGCAGACATTGCACCCTGAGATAGCAAAGAGCCCAGGACCAGCACAGAGCTTTTTACGTGAAGGATTTTAAGGCCTGCTCATATTAAGAGATTAACAAACAAAAGTTAGTAGCTTCTAAACTACGTAGTAGCAAAACTGCTTTGAGAAGCAAGCTAGCCAACCATTAAATCCCTGTTAACTACTCTGTCCTTATTGAACGCCTTGGCTTGAAGGCTGATCCATTTCATGCACCCTTCTGTCCAAATCAGTGAGGAAATAGCTCCCTCATGAAATTCAAAGGCCTCTGTAACTGTGCAGGATGGATGCAAATAGGTGTGAGGGTCTTCTTCAGAGGCCTTTCTAGCCCAGACTACCCAGTCCTCCTGGCTGAAACATCAAATATCTTTTGTTCATGCAACTAAGATGTCTGTATAATTTGTGCTTTTCGGTGCTGTGTGAACATTGCAAACGTGCATGGTAGTAGAGATTTTCAAAAGTCACAGGAATTCAGACACCCATAATAGAGCTGATGCCTGAATCCCTGAGATTGTGTGGAAAGGCAGTAAGCAAAGCTATTATGAGGATCACAATGAGAAGGCCCCGGGGAAGGAGCTCAGTCCTGTTTGGAAGCTGAGAGATTTCACAGACAGGGCTTGTTTGCAGCATTTTCCTGAATCCTAGTGTCATTAAACAGTCTCAGGATGACTCTGTAAACCACTCCTTCTCACAGACAGGTCCAAAGAGCTGTTCTGGGAAGCCAGGAATGGTTGGCTTTTTACAGAGGTGATTTAGCCTGGTTTCTTCTACTCCATGTATCCGTCTTTCTCCTCAGCCCCACAGCACCTCTTGCCAAAGGCCTCTTGCCAGTGTCAAACACTGTATTAGAGCCACTGCTGCAGTGCACCTTCTTGAAGATTTCTCCCCCAACAGTAGAGATCTGACTTCACTTCCAACTCTCTGTGCCATAGAGGAGCTGGGGTGTGTCTGAGTATCTGTCTGTCCCTGTGCTTCTGCAGCTTGAGCAAAGAGAATCATAGAGTGGTTTGGGTTGGAAGGGACCTTAAAGATCATCTAGTTCCAACCCAAAAGAACATTGCTTTTACCTCGCCTTGTCCTGGGTGAGGACAAGGCGAGGTATATCTGTGCTATTCCCCTCCAGCCCCAGTCACATTGCATGCACGTTAGCTTGAACCCAGAGTCTGGTACCAGGCATTCCTCTTGGCTGGGAAATCAAACAGAGTGTAGGGCATGGAAGCTCTGCACCATCCAGACAGCCTGCCCTACTGAGCAAGGACCAGGACCACTCCCTGACATGTATAACAAAGACAGTATAGCTCAAAAGGACGCTCAAAACCAACCAGTTTTGTTTGGAAAGCTTGCTGATACCACCACCCTTCTTATCTTCAGTAGCCTTGATGCTACTGTAAGTGCTGTTGCATGGCAGAGGGAATTGCACCTACTGTAACTTCTTGAAAGCTGAGCACCAGGTTTGTTGCTGGAAGTCCTGAGTCTCAGCAACTCCCTTGAGAGTAATCAGAGTGGAAAGCAAGGTTTTCCTATTTTGTCTCTTGTTAGGTTTTTCCTACAGACCAGTTGCCATCAGAATACTACAATCAGCCCCAACATCCATCAGAAAGTGAGAACCTGTGTTGTTATGAGGGAAAAAGAGCATCAGCTGCTTTCAGGAAGAACTGGTGCCAACTTATGGTTTGCTCTCAAAGGGCCTGACAAGCATCTTGCTGAAACTGATGGAACAGTTGGCATTGATTATGTTGTGTTCAGCTCCAACATGAAACTCTTGAGAGCATTTTGCAGCATCTAATGATGGCTTCCTACATAACTGCCTTGGAAAGCTGAACTGCTTTCCTTCCAGCCCCATTCCAGTCCAGGTTGGCTTGTATTTCTTTGTTCACTAAAGCTCTTGTTGACTGAAGCTTCTGGGACAAACACATAACTGGTGCTTAAATCCCCAGACAAAAGCAAGCACAGATGCCTTTTCTGCTTTGAAATATCCAAGGTCTTTCTCTGCATAGAAAGAATCCATGCCCTGAATGGACTCAGGGAGGGCAGAAAGAGACTTGCTGCCTGTGAGGCCTAGTTAATATGCCTCTGACTGTCTGGCTTTGTGCCTTCTCTTTAGCTCCTTGTGAATGAGAATGGCCTGCTGGCAGGTAGCCTGAGGGCTAGCTATGGCTAGCTGTGAAAGGATGAGCTGGGAAACAGGAGCAGGAATACAAGTACTGAGTACCAGATGAGAAGAGAGGAAATAATTCTCATTGACAAGCACTTTACTACTGAGACTACATCTGTGTGTAGTGTAGCCTTTTCTCTTGTTGTCTGCAGCAGATCCCTACAGCACCCATCAACCATCTAATTAATTCTCATCTTCTTGAAAGTTGCTCAGAGGGATGTTTGGGAGCCAGTCTTGCCTTGCTGATTATTTTCTCAGCTCCCTCACCACTCTAGGGCTGAACCACAGCTTCTGTGTCTGACGGCTTTAGATGCCATGAGACAGTGGCATTGGTGGGACCCTGATCCTTCATACATGTTGCTGATGTATTTTCTAGTTTGAGGAGCTCTCAATTGTTTCATTTGCATGATACACACTCTAGGAATACTTTTCTGCTCTTTCTGCCTAGCTCTTTGCTGCCAGTCTCAGATTTCTCAGATACTAGCCACAGTTTTTATGAGGTAAAATTTGTTGCAGTGTCAAACGCAGATGTTATAAATCAGAAATAGTGTCCTCAAAGGGTGCATACTCTGCTTCAGCACTGCAAGTAGCCTGCTTCCAGCTTCTCAAATTTACTTCATAAGCTCAGTCACTACTGCTAATTCTTTTTATTTCTTTGCATATTTTTAATGTGAAGGCAAAAGTCTATGGACAGATAGAGACTCAGACTGGTTTGTCGAATAGGTACTCAGTTTTCCAGGTGGCTTCTAAACCCATATTTAGAAGCTTCTCTCCTGTCTTACTCTGAAGCCATTAATTATGTAGAGTTATGTTCAACAGCTGACAGTTATACTGAGATTTGGAAAAAATAAGGGTAGAAGAAATAATTCACCAAGATGATGTAGCTCATGTCAAGGTAACGTGGAGAAACACCCCCAGGGGTCATTCAGTGTTAAGCATGAAGTCTAGCATGGGTTCAGACTGGTTTAAAAATAGAGAAAATAAAAAGAAAAGAAAAAAAATTTCACAGAAAATAATAAAACCAGAGGAAATAGGAACTAGACACCATCCAGTGCCTCATGTGCACTGTGAGCGGAAACAAAGCGAGCTGTTCTTGCGCGGGGCTGTCAGAGCCAGGGGCAGTGGGAAGCAATGGGCTGAGCCTGTTGTTGGTGTTGATTTATCTGACTGATGGAAAATCAGCGCAGCACTTGTAGCGTGCACGGGCAGTGGCAAGGCAATACATTTGCCTCAGCAAAATCAAAGGGATCTTGATCCCTTGGTAGCTCACAGTAGGCTTGTTCTCCTCTGCTTGGGCCACAGAGCACTGTGAAAGGTTTTTGTGGCCGGGCTCCACCTCCCTAAAGGGAAAGAGCTCTGTGGAGAGAGTGGGAAAGTGTCATTGGAAAGTCCTTGGTCCTTCTTGTCTGTTGCTGTTACGTTTTTTTAGTTTGAGGGGAGGTCCCAGCCATTGCATTTACAAAAGTGTTTCAGGGAGAATTTTCTGTGCTAATTGCCATGCTGTTTACTGCTAGAGAGATGCAGGGTTTACTACTTTATCCACTTTAAAACTAGTGGAGGGTGACAGGGTTTATGATTTAATCTCTAGCAAGTGTCTCTTTCGTTAGGGGTAGGTGAAATGTTACTATCATCTGTTCAAAGGTGGAGTGACAGTTTTGTACTAGAACCCAACTAACTGTGTCTCAGAAAAATGCTGATACAATCACACACGAGAACTGGATGAGATGAGACACTTTTCTCCCCATTTCTGCAGCACACAGTGGAAGCTGCTGATATTTGATGAGCAGTAACAAGCTGCCCTACTGTGACACCCCACCAATGCCAATTGTTTATGCGGAGTCTGCTGAGCAACCAACGTGCTGAAGAGGCAGTCATGTTTAGCACAATGAGATCCAGGGGAATTGTTGCAGTGTTAATTCCCGCTATCATTGTTGCTGATGAGAATTCATCTACAGTTTCAGAGAGGCAGAAAAGCTCACTCCTAAAAAAGGCGAGACTTAGAAAGCAATTGTTTCTGCATGAGCTGATCCCATCAGTCTCCACTTGCCTCAGGTGAACAGATCCAGGATGCTAATTACACTCAAATCACCTTTATCCTCTGTGGCTTTATTGTTGATAACTGCTTCCAGAGAGCACCTTCAACATGCATTACCTTAATTCATGGTTTGCCTTGGCTCCTTTGTGCTCTGGAAGCCTCCCTGTTCTCTGCTGCACTCCAGCCTTGCCCAGTTGCTGTGCGGGCCCTGTACTCCAGCACCTCTCAGCCTGGCCCTCCGCACAGTGGGCCTTGGAGGGTCAGTTTTGGGGTCAAGGGCTTTGTCCTGGCACGACTTCACACTTGGGCACTGCTTGCTTCTTGCATGGCTTGGTTGTACCTGCACAGGGGCACAGCATGGGATAGAAGTGGTCCATGAACTTTAACAGTGCAAGTACAATGAATGTATTTTACTGTGTCAACTCTTTGTGTCCTGAACACTGTTAGAAAGGCAAGGAGTGCTTGTTCTAACGCTATTCTGAACACTTCTGCAAACCAGCCCTGTCCTCAATCCACTCTCTTGCCTTAGGCTTTCTCAAGGGGGAGCGGAGTACTCCTCTGCTTCTGTTTGATCCTCTTCTGACCAACACTTCTCTGTCCTTTAGCTCTGATGTGGCTTTACCTTTCCCTAAACTGCGGGTGACCTTGGTTGAGTGTTTCTATAGAGCCCACCTGCCCCAACCCATTCATACTCTGGGGAATTGGGTTTTCTTCACAGCATCTCAAGTCCACGTTGTGGACTCACATGTGATTTGAGACTGGGGAAGAGCTGCTCTGTCTGCCCTGCGCCTGCCATCCAGCCCACAGCTCCCTTCTGAAGTGCCTGGGAGCAGAAAGCTGGCCCTGGTTATGGCACAGGGGCTGCTACTGCAGAGTCAGTCTACGTGACTCCACACCTGATATAAGCGCTCACTTGGTATAAAACTTCAGGGCACCTGCCTGGCACTGGAGTCAGACCTGATTTTTAGTTTGAACAATGAAAGCCATCATGATTAGGGTCCCAAGGACTGTAAGCTTAAAGCTTTGGATTTGTTTTATCATTTTAAGGGACTACTATTCAATTTGTAGCAGGTTTGGGTGAAACCAGATGTTGGCATGAATCATCAAAGACTAGGAATCCATTTCTGGAGTCCTTACCAGAAGAAGACTCTCAGTGACTGTGTAACTGGCATTTTCTAATGGCCTACCTCTCCCTCCTACTCTCTAGACGTAAGAACAGTTTCAAATAAATCAGTGCATTTTTCTTTTAGTTTGGTATTGTGACAAGCTAACAGTAGTGCAGGGAAACTGTATTATCCCAAAGGAAAAAGTCTCTTTCATCTTCTAGTACACACTTCATTGTGGAAAAATAACTGAAGGGGGAAAAAAAGGGTTTGTTTTTTTTTTTGCCCAGATAATTCTGTGCCCAATTTGCATCACAGCCTATGAACTCCTCTCTTCTGGCACAACTGAGGAGGCAGGGAGCTATGGCATAGCCTGGGAAGAAACCGTAAGAGCTAGAGGGGCAGGAGCTTCTTAATCCGTGTAATTGCCAAGCCAGGATATTATGTGAGTACCTCCTAAATTCTCTCATTTGGTGGCCTCTTCAGATGTGTCTGATCACTTTGCATGACAGCAGAGAGAGGCAGAAACTGGTTTTAGGATATTTTAAACAAGCAAGAGTTGCAGAGGGTGCTACTGAACTGTAGATTTCAATCAGTAATCCCCAGGAACATTAAGATCATTAGCTTTGGAGATTTCACTGTAGTGTCACTGCAGAGGATTTATTCTGTTGAACACCAGAAGTACATGCAGATGGAGAAAACATAGTTCTCACCTCGAGGAGCTCTCAGTGAGCTAAAGCTAAGCTAGTCAAAGATGGGATGCAGGTGGTACTCTAACAGAAGTGTTGACTCTGGCCTTGCTTTAACTTTGCTAAAGGGGATCCTCCTCTGTAACAGATAGTTAAAAAGAGAAACCCCAGGAAACTTGAAGAGCTGAGGGTCATTTTGAGTGCTGTTATCTGCTCAAGTGCAGCAGAATAACCAGCTGTTGCTTCTGCCTGGCATTTTAGAGAAAGGCTCTCTGGAGGCTGAAGAACAAAGACTATATATATATATGAGGGGGAGCACAGAAGCCCCTAGCAAGGGAACAAGCTCTTTTACCCCAGCAGACGTTACTATACGATGGTGTGTGATGCAGGAGCCCCTGGAGAAGCTGAGCCCCTGGAGAAGCTGCCCAGCACTAGCACTGTCAGCGCTGTTTACTCTCCCTGGCAGGGTCCACCACCTCAGGCACAGCGCCTGGGTCTCCCTCTGCGTGGGCAGACTTAGTGCAAGGGAAAGAGTGGCTGTGCTGAAATGTATATGCGTTACAAGTGGGTGTATTTTTAATTTTTCTCCTCTGAAATAAAATTCACACTGTTAACTTCATTATGAGCAGTTTTCCCAGCACCAGAAACATCCACTAGCTTTTTCTCTCCTCTCTCCCCTGCCTCTTTTATGCACTATTTTCCCTTCAGAGTCTGTATCCCCCCATTAACAAAAGAATAAAAATTCATCACTGCAGCTGTCTCACTGCTGCTCTGCTGCTCCATGTTTAATATTCAAGCTGGAAAGCCGGTGATTTTAACTTAGAAACAGGAGAAGAATGACTTACACTGCAGATTTGGTAAAGCTTTTTTTTCTGCCTGTGCTCCTCTCCTCCTGCTATGTGCGTGAAAACTGCTTCAGATTTCACAGCGCTAATTGCTGCTGCTAATATCAAATCCTGAAGGGCTCGGCTCCTGGCGTTGTTGCCAAGTCACCAAACACCCATGGGAGATTTGGCTGAGATTTGGGTGAAAGGGAAAGAGGGGAGAGTGATTATGGAAAATAACATCCTGAGTTTGAGAACTGCGGTCATTTTCATTTGCTTCCCATCAAATCATACTTATCTTGCCTGTAGAGGTTCTCTCTGGCACTGTCTTGTTTTACTGAGGTTTTTGGTGCCCAAATAGCACTGAAAATGGGAACACAGGGCAGAAAATTTGCATAAAAATCTCAGCATCACACCTTGGTTCAGCCACATAAATACCACTAGACTTATGTGGCGTTTCCTCTGCAGCAGACATGCGTCCCAAGGTGTACTAATGGGCAGGAAGATGGTGGTGTGGCTGTGTCCACAATGGGATCAGGACTGCATCCCTAGGTCAGCCACAATTTAGTTACCTTGAACACAAGCTCCTGTAATAATTTTTTGTTGCTAATGTAATGATTTTTTGTTAGAAACTCCAAGAAGGAGACGCATTTAAGCGGTAGCACATTGCTGTGCGTACAAGGAGTCACTTCAGCTGCACAGAGGAGCCCATGCTAGGACGTCGTGCTAGCACAGTGGTGTGCAGACAGCTGTGCTTGTTCTGCAGGGCAAAAGGAACACGGCAGCCACAAAACAGGTCACAGGTATCACTGTGGTGTCCCTTGGTCTGGAGCAAATGAAGCAGGCCAGTAAGGGGTTGTGTCTTCTAAACTAATGCAGAAAAGTCAGAACATGGGGCGGAGGGGTGTTCAGTGAAGACCTACATTAGTCTCTCCCACTGGTGCCCTGCAGCTTTTAATTAATCTGGTCCAATTATTCAGCCTATATCCATTTGAATAGTGGATAATACTGGGAGGAATTAACTTTCAATGGGGTTTATGGCCTCTTTCCCTTAAGTCATTTCCATATAAGAGATTGTAAATGTTATGAAGTCTGCACAGATCAGTGTAATCCAAGCTGCAATAATTTGTTGCTGTTCATGCTGCAATGTATTTATTCAGGGAAAAAATGGAAATCAGGATGAGAGGAGACAGTCTTTTAATTTGCAGGAAAACAATCACAATTATTTTGCTTTTAATTCAGAGAACAAACACAGCTGTTGTATGAGGCTCTTAATCTGATTACTGAAGTGCTAGCCTTTCAGGCCAGAGTGAGCCAAGGGGACAGGAGCTGCCCTGAGCCAGCAGACAACAGTTATCTTTTGCAAAGGAGACTCAGGTGAGGAAAGAACTGGACTTGCTTCCAGGTTGTGACTAGACTCATGTGCTTCAGCTTCTTTCAAACGTGCTGCTTTCCACCTTCTATTTAACATATTCCCCGCTTGGCTCACATACCCAAGGTGAACTGGGGACCAGTCAATTGTGGATTTGTGCTCCTGGAGGACTATTTCTGATGCACTGGGAAAGTTCCCAAAGTATTTTCTCACCTTGCCTTCTCCACCTCCTGCCTCCTCTTCAATTGCCAAAACATCACACTTGCTAGAGACAGCAAAGGTAGTGTCCCATTGTACACAGCTGATAGCGGTGTCTGGAAGCTCCAAGAAGGCTCAGGACTCTGTTGTGCGAACGGCTGTAAGAACCAGCCCTGTTCGTGGGAAACCCTACACTGTTCAGACACAAGGCACTTTGGGAGGGGGCAAACATTGCTGTCCCACCTTGCCCCAAATCTCCTGTTCCATCTTGTCCTCCTTGCAGGGATGAGTGCGTTAAAAAGCTTTGACACCCACACAAGAGCACAGGCACTGGGGCAGCCCTTTTCTGGCTCTTAGAAACACAAGAGCTACTAAGGAATCATTTAAAAACTGCAACCGCCTTTCTGAAATGGAGTGGTATTATATTCCCTTTTATTCTCCTAATGGAAACATTAGTGACCAATCAGTTCAAATGAATTTCAATGTATAATCTGTTAATGTAGTTATATCCCATGGCAGCTGTTGGTTTGGAGAGGACAGAAATACCCTGGCTTTCATTCATCTGTCTAGGGAAGTTCGCTGGGATTCAGATATTTTCTACTATCCCCCATCCTCCGTAGTAGACAAAGTGGAACAAATGTCCTTGAGTGCTGGTGATAACTTGCAAGGAACAGAGGTGATGAGCAGAAAATAGCATGATGAAAAGAGACTATAGGGGACAAATAACAGCATATGTCCTATTTTGCTGCAGGGGCCTTCTGTTTAAAGCAAACTCCAGGGTTTTGGATGTAGTATTGTTCTACCTATGCAACTGGGGTTTTTTTCCTCTGTGCTTAGTCTTCAGCAGCAGAGATCTCTCAGGTTTCAGAGTCTCTCTGTAATTAGAAAGAGCAGCTTAAATCCTGACTTCAAACAAGAAGCCACCAATCTGCTGTGTAAACAAAGAGCTTGAGTGAGCTCCCAGGAGGGTCTTTAAAATATGTTCTCCTAAACCCGTGGGGGGCAGGAGCCAGATCATGGAGGCGATGAAGCCTCTCATTGCTACCAAGCAATCACACACATTGGGGAGCACAGGGAGGAAGCTGCCCAGGGCAGCTGCACAGCATGTAGGTGCTTAGTTTAAGAACATGGCTGGACCTTCTTCAATGCCAGATCTCTGCTTTCCTGCAGCCTCCAGGGCTGCACAACTTTTGTCTACATCAGGAGGCAGCCCAAATTATTTTCTGCCTAGGTAGCTGAATTGCATACTGCATGGTGCTGGCCTCTGTCAGCTGCAGGGTAGGAGAGGGAGGTTTGGAAAATAATGTGACACCTGATCCAGCATCAACTCTGCAAGGACAAAGTTCCTTTGTTAACATTTTTTTGAGCAAATTCAAGCTGGCAAGTGACATCTCAGTTGTTTGAGATATATAGTGCTTCGTACTGAACTGGCACTGGGGTCCCTCCAGCTGGGCCTGCCTTCCTGTAGAGCCACAGTCCGAGTGCGTTGAGCGTGGTATGTCTGGATCTTGAAACAGGTTCATGGCAAAGACTGCAGAGGCCTTCCCTCAGCTGCTGCAGACAGAGCAGTCACACTGCGCTTTGTATGGATACGGAGAACAGACTAAGGAGGTAGGCTGAGGTGTGAAAGTCTATCAGACTTTTTGCAGAGGATAAGGGAAATCTATTGTCCCACACTACCTGCCTTATCTGTGTTAATTGTTGTTAAGGGGATTTTAATGTTGCTATAAACAGGAATCTCTGGTATTCCCTTTGCTGCTTAGTTTACAGGATCTCATGGGGACTTTGGCAGGCCAAGAATGAGATCAATTCTTGCTGGCCCAGACTCTCAGCAAAGACCAGGAAAGCTCCTGACAGCTTAAGAACTGATCAAGGAGCATATGACTGTGTAAAGGCACCTTTATCCCCACTTGTGCTGCCTTATTCTGGATCAAATTATTCATGAAGAGCCAGACTTGGCATTGCAAACTCATTTGTACAGACTTCTTTACTTGCTTGTTAAATGTAGTCACCGTAGAAAGAGTAGACCTGGAGAAGTATATTTTGCCTGTCTTAGGTCTCTCATTGCAAAGCCCGCTGACATTCTCCCCAGGAGCCATGCAAGCAGTGACTGCAGTACATTCGACCTTCATTTTCAGGGGGAAGAACCTGCAGGCACCCTGCCAGGGCTCTCAGACCTGCCCTGCGATCCCCACAGGCTGCTGATTCTTCTGACTCCTCTGCCTGTCCAGCGCTCCCAGAACCCACATGTCTTGTTAAATCCACATAGGCTGTTTTGCAACGTGGACCCAAACTCTTGTAGCTCATGTGAACAGGATGAACTGTTTCTTTAATGCAGAGGGGGAAGCACATCTTTGGCTACTGATACAGACTGGGAAGGACTCTCTTATTGCTTCTCAGGGCCAGCATGGTAAGAAGCTGGTTAGATATTTGCCCCTTCTGTCTTCCCCACTTACTCTTTCATACTGCAGCCAGCTCTCTATCTGGTTATTGAGTTGCACAGCTAGGAGGCTTTACCAAACTTTTCCCCGCAGCTGTGAATGCCAGTTCTCTAAAAAGCAAGCAAAAGAATCTCACAACATCCCATCCTTTGTGGGATGAAGTGCAACAAAGAGGCAGTCAGCAGCACAACGAGACAAGTCTCCCACTTCCCTGAAGCCTCCCATTCCTGGTAAGGACATGTAGGCCAAAATCAGTCTTGTTATCTTGGTCTAAATCCTGACAACTCTTGAGCAACGTTTTGAGCTGCTGGCAAAAAGGCATGTGCACTGTAGGATCTAGTTCTGGGAGGGCTTTGTAGGAGCTAGCCCTGCTGTATGGGACTAGATGAAATCTGAAACCCGGAAAGCCTGTGACGCAGGCAGCCACAGGCTGCTAAGCAGCTCTCACAGACTTTGCTGTGGCACTCTTGCGCTCTGCCCGCACACTGGCCTTGCTGCCACTGAAAACAGAGGGAGAGAAGTGGAAAATCAGGCACAGCTTTGTTTGAACTACACATTTCCAGTCATTCTGGAAAGGAATTCTCATACCTGGACTGCTGGCTGGCAGTATACCATGTATAGACCACCTGTACACAGTTGGAAATTAAATGCAATATTCTAAGGGGGAAAGTATCTAAAAATGTATTTAAAGGTGCACAGTACTCAGTTATCTTGTGGGCCGTGCGGGTGGAAATGCACAAGTGATACCAGAGAAGAAAGAGTTCTGACTGTTTTATTGGAGAAAAATCCCCGCAGAAACTGCAAAGATTAGCAATATGAGCAAGAAATGATGTGAGATTTGACCTGGATTAAAGAAGGCTGGTTAGCCTAAAAAGCACTTCTGCCAAACAAAAGGCCAAATCTTTAACTGATGCAAATCAGCATACTCCATTTAGGTCAGCTGGCCCATAGTGATTTAGTGGAAGAGGGACCTGAAAAGCTGTTATGCTATAGGAGATGGGAGCGTGGTAGTAGACAGCAAACTGAATATCACATGTGACTACAGCATGTTATGGTAGCAAGGGAAAGTATCTAGTGAGATTCTTATCTGTGTGTGGAAAGGCATCAAAACATGGCTGAGGGAGGCACTGATTCCTCTCGGTGCCTCTGATGAGATCCCAAGCAAAATATACTGTGTTCAGCTCTGGGCTGTATCACAGCAGAAAGTTATAGATAAATCCGGGAGGTTCAGGGAGAGGCACTGAGATGGACTGGAGGGACTGATTGGCCAAAAAAATAAATAAATGCAACATAGATAACAAGGAGCCTGAGAAAATGAGATTACATGTGTCCACGTGCTTGCCAGGTGTGAGTTCCACAAGGGAGGGGCATAATTTAAGTGATTGTAACAAGCTATAATCAGGAATAATTAGATAAAATTATAAATCAGGATTGACACTTGTATTAGGTCATTCATCCCGAGAGTACCACACAGACAAGTCTCCTCTGGGGAGAGGGGGACCAAAGTGCTTTTGCACGGCATACCCAGCTGAGAAAACATCCTTGGCCCTGATCCCTTCCATGGTAATGGGTCCAAGTAGCTGCTGCAGTAAGGTTTTGAGTTTCCCTGCTCAGTTTTTTACCTCTCTGTTATGGTAGATATTGATAGCCTTGGCCAAAGCACTTCCTTTCTCCTTATTCCACTTGGATCCCTTACAAGTCTGGGCTGTGCTGGAAAGGGTCTTGCTTCATCTGGTCTCTCCACATCTATTGAGAAGCAGTGGTGCTGGGAAAGGGTAGCACTGGAGGGAAATGTGGGTAGGTGACTGCCATTAGCAGTCTGTTGGGAGAAAGTTGCCAGCAGTAGGGAAATAATGGTGTGTTGTGCATGTGATCCTTTGCCCTTTTGGCTGATGAAGGAGCCTCAATCAGTCCTGCCCCTCTGGGTAGGGGATGGGAGTGCACACTGGGCCCTCTGTTAATAGCTGGGAAGAAATTCAAGCAGTCAGCACCACCTCCAACACAGGCAGCCCCTCAGTCAGTGGAATAAGACATGAGTTTCTCACTGTAATGAGCTTGTTTTTCCATGAGATTGCTGTAATAAGCTGTAATGAACAAAGAGCTGCAGGATACAGAGTGAGTGGGTGATAGAATGGCAGATGAAATTCCGTGTTGATAAACGTAGAAGTAATGTGGGGAAAAACAATGATAAGTGGATGTGTACGTACGTTAGCTATTACCACCCAGAAGGGAGATCTGGAGCCATCCTGGGGAGGAAAACTGTGCAGCATCAGTCAAACTGGAGGTGGGGGGAGGGAATGGTTGGGAAAGAAGCCGGCAGCAAAACAGAAAACATCATTATACTGCCGTATAAATCCATGGTGCATATGTGTCTTGAATGCTGCATGCAGTCTTGGTCCCCCAGAGAGGATGTAGTGGAATGAGAAAAAGTGTGGCAGTGCTGGCAGGAGTCCTGCAGTGTGACAGAGGGCTCTGGCTGGGAGTGAGAGGCAGGAACAGAACTGGGAGCAGCGACAGGGTGAAATTTTGAAGAGCTGTGGGTCAGGAGTGGCAAACATAGAGGCAACTGGTATGAAATTACCCCCTTACGAAGCAAGACTAACCAGGCTCTTCAGCTTGGAAAGGTGGCAGATGAGGGGATTACGCTAGAGATCCATCAAGTCATGATGTGCGTGAAGACGTGCGTAAGGAATGATTATTCACTGTTTATCACAGCATGAGAGCTAGGAGGCAGGAAACAAAGTTATCGGGCAAAAGTTTTAAAGGAAAGTGAAAAGACTTGTTTTTTCATCAGTGCATGGCAAAACCTGGAACTCATTGTCACAGGACGCAAGTCAGTGACATGGTTATAGATGAGTTCAAAGGGTTTGTAAAACTCATGGAAGTAAAGTCTAAATAAGGATGCTAAACTCAGGGTTGCAGATGCAACCTCCAGCTGAGGAAGTTTCAATGTTCCAGATTGCAGAAAATTGGGAGAATCTCCATCCTGTTCCTCTCCTGTGTTTTGCTCTAAGCTGTCACACTGGCTACTGCCAGACAGGATGCAGAAGAAGATGGACTTTATGTCCACGGCAGATATGGCAAAGGCTGTGTTACAAGTCTAGCTGTGGCTAGATCAGTGCAGGCTCCACATCCTCCAGGAAGCAAGGCAACACTTAGCAATTAATGTACTCGTTCTTGTGACTGATGGTCTTTCATCACAGTCCTACTTCAGGGAAGGGTTAGCTGTTCAGGAGCATGTGAGATTAATTCCTAACACAGAATTGTCCAATCATTTCCTTTAGGGGAGCAGCCACAAGAAGATAGACCTTTGTTCTGCATCACTGACTGCTTTAGGTCATCCCTAGAGATGGATTTAAAGCAAAACCTCTTGAACCCTCTTGAACTTTAAGGAAACTCATTCCTGGATTTTTCCATCTGGCTCAAAAGCTCTGCAAGGGGCTGAGATTCAAACACCTCTGAACTGAGGGGAAGTCTGGAGCCAGATCCACAGCTGTAGCTCCGGGCCATCCTGAGCTTTTCATGTCAGCTTTCTCTAAGAGCACTAGCTCCTATTCCGAACAATGTGGCTGGGCCACAGGCCATGGGGCAGATAGAGTGAGAGGAATTCCTCTCACACACCACTCTCAAAGAAAATTTCCCTTCAGGTAAACTATGTTAAGAAGGCTTCGTTATATTGGACAGCTGTTTACTCTGCTGAAGAGTGTGAGCAGGCTGCCTTTTCTGCTTTTCCAGGACTTTCATCTCCCCTTTCTTTCAGGAAGAGTAGGTGTAATGAGATTTAAAGCTCTGCCATGTAGTTGTCATGAAGTTTATATCCCATGACTCCTGTTTGTGAGGAGAAATAAATTAAGCACCTGGATGAGCCCTCTCTCTGTCCCCTCTCCCAAGCACCCAATGTGATGAGAAAACTGCTGAGAAACAACCACAATTAGCGATGGGGTCACATTTAGTTCAGCACCATCGGCTGGTTAATTGGCTGATTCCATTACAGTTCCCCTTATCTGCATGCCAACATAGCTTCTAACAAGCTGCTTGCTGGGTAATTAATCCTGTCCAGGGTTTAGATCCTGAAGCTGAGTCTGCTAAAGGGACTGTGCCATTACGAAGCGCTTCCTCTGCTAGCAAGGCTGATTCACTGAGAGCTCCTTGCAGAGCCCGACTGTGGGTCCGGCTGGCAGAGGCGACACACGAAGACATTGCTTTCCTGGAGGAAAGCCAGCCTTTGGTTTTGTGAAAAGAACCTAGACCCTGTATTCAGTTTCTTCCTCGTGCTTGATGCTATGTGACAGATCAGCAGCAAGGCAGTGCCTTGAGAAGTTAACTCCCCCCATGCAAATACAGATTATTTTAGTGAACAAAACCATAATGAGATACAATGATCTCTGCTAAAAAATGGAAGTACTAAGTTTAGAAAGTAACCAAACAGAGATCTGATCAACAGAAGGAAAGAGCAAGAGGAAAAATTAAGGTGGAAAATCATTCTCCAGCTGGACACTGGCTTGGTGGGAAGCGGCAGCTTGAGGGTCCATGCACAGGGCAGAGCAGACACTAGCAGAGACAGCAAACAGGCTGTCCAGGTAGGTCTGTCACTCTGTCACTGTTGTGTCTCCTGCCATAGGCTACCAGGTGGGCTTTCGGGGATGAGTTGTTTGTCCTGGTGGATGGACAAGACACGAGTGCGGATTTAATGGACTTTAATCTAAAAAAGTATTTTCTGGATTCTCAGATGAGCCGTAACTGAGCAAGCATTCACCTTGGCCTTCCCCAGGCTGGGATGTGCCAAAGTGTGTGCCAGACAGCCAACAGGAGATACGCACAAGGTGATTAAGGCAAGAAAATGAAAACATGGTGGAAGTGAAGGATTAGAAACACTCATTTGTGTAGCCTCTATCTACTGATTTATCATGTAAATACTTATAAAAATGAGTAGCATGGAAAGTAGGTCACTTTGGATAACATCCTTGGAAGCAGGGACATTGGAGATGCACATGGAGAAGGCATAATGCCAGGATTAGCAGGGATGCAGCAGGGATGTAGGCAACTGGATGCTTTGAGCGGTGGGATCAGGGAGGAGGTGCTTGTATTTTTACCACCCATTCTCAGTCTGCTCTCAGTTTTAGGAGGAGATTGGCTCTCTCCAGCTTTTCTCATGGAAAACTTTCCTGTCTCAGGTGCTCTCAGTCCTTGCTTTAACTTGCATCAGTCAGATGTGAAAGTAGCCCAGCAGTTGTTAACAAAGTCACACAAATGGTTTTTACTTCTGAAAGCTGGAAAAGAAAGGAGATGATCATGGAGAGAGCAAGATTTAAATTAAATACAATTTAATGAGAGGAATCTTGAGGTATTCCTCAGAGCCCATTTGCAGCTTGGCCAGTGCAAGAACACCATGCTCCTCATGAGCCTGGGGACTGAGCTGGATTTTGCTTCAGCCAACACCCTAGTGGGCTTGAGGTGTGCAGAGCGGGTACCCGGTCTGAAGCAGACCTCAGAGCAGAAAGAAAAGACATCTACCTCCTAGCCAAACAGGACCTGATACGCTGTGTTAGCTGGGTTACCTGGACCATGAGGAGACAATGGGGAGCTGACACAGCTTCCCGATTGTGAAGGTCTGTTGTAGTGTACATCCATGCACAAAAATCCTTATTATCAATCATTTAATAAATCCAAATTTGACATTGGTCTGCAAACTTGTCTGCACCTATCAATTCAGGCAAGTGAAACAAACACACAAGAGGCATGTGATAATGGAGAGATACTGGTGATGAGAAGGGATTGCTTTAGAAAACTCTGGAGGAGCTGAGGAGGGCTTTGTGGCCTGAAAGTAGGCGACTGTGCTGGGGAGGGGAGATCAGCATGATAAAGACAGAAGAGCTGAAAGGACACAAAGGGAGCTACGGAGCAGGAAAGGGAAAGGCACTGAATGGGGCATGGGGTCAGCAGTTGAAGTCTTGAAGAGGAAGGACAGATGGAGGGGAGAGAGGGAAGATATGACGCTTGTAATAAAGCAGAGGAAGGCAGCTTTACTAGTGAGGTTTGGGCAAACTAGGAAGTGGGGAGAGATGAGATTATGTGGCAGTAGTGAAAGGAAGAGATGAACATGCCCCTTCAGTTCATTCTACTCACAATCAATAGCTGAGGAATCACTATTCCTTAACAGAGTAAGCAGCCGTCATTAAGAGAACAACAGAGTTACGAAGGAAAGAGGATCCCCTCAGACACTTGTGACCAACAGAAGTAGTGCCTACTGCTCTATGTCCTTTCTTCCTGGCAGGCTACTGGGCGGCAGGACAGTTGATCAAAGAGTTAGATGGGGGTTTTTTGCTCTGTGATCACTGATGTCAGAAAGGAAAGGTGTTAGGAATTTCATAGCCCATGCTCTGCCAGCATAGGTTATAATTTTGTCTCTGGTTCCTGATTAACAAGCGGGAATGCTGGAATGTGATGCACTGTCTGCCCTTGAAATGTGTGCCTGTTTGACAAGTCTCCTTTTGGCCTGAAGAGCTGCTCCTCCGTTTTCCTGTCCTGCTGTTGTTTAGCTAAGAAACTCTCTCCGCATATCTGCTCCTTTTGTGGGCAGAGAGCTCTGGCTGTACAGCTACGCCGTTTCACAGCTTCAGTTATGGCTGTGTTGGGGATATTCCCATTTCATACAGTTTTGGAGCGCAGAATTTGTGGGGGCTGAACACATTTGAAGAAAATGATCTGAGGAAGGCAAGAGGCACTCCAATATGTCAAAGAACAGACTGAGACTATTGATGTATTTGGTGCCATGTTTTCGAACTGCTGCCTGCTGAGAGCCACATCCATCTGTCTTTTGTTTTTTCTTCCTCCAGAACTATGTACTAAGTACCATCCGATTTACTTATAAAGAATGAAACAACCACTGTTCAAGGGAAAATCTAATGCAATTCAGGTCATCCTAGCTTCAATGAATAATACACCTGAAGGCCTTGATATTATTACTGATAATATTAGAATTAGTGAAGCTTTAAATACAGCATTTAGAACCTCGGGAAAGTGTTCAGCCTGAGTGGTAATAGGGTTGATGCAGGAAAATCCTGAGAGTATCAAGACAGAAGTTAGGATTTTGATATGATTATTATTACCACCACCACCAGACTGCTTTTACAAAGATACCAGTGAGAAATCATGTTGGTTTTCCAGTGCAACTGCATTGCCAACAAGAATCTTGAATATCAAATACAATCTGTCAAAATCTATAGTCCTGATGTTCTGCCAGAAGAGAATATAGGTATATCTTTTTTTTTTTCTCTTCAGGAACCCAATGTCAGCCAATGCAATTCTTCTTGAGAGGCAAGAATTTTAAAGGGCTGAGCCCAGGTATTTCTGATACTATCCATGGAAACTAGCATTTCACACAGATCAGTGCTCAAATCTATTATTTGTGTCTATGAATGCATTGTGGCTTCTGTTTGGCTGTTGGCGAGGAGAGATGTTTGTTTTCTAGTGAACTTAGCTAACATACAGTTTCTGTTCATCTGCTTATGCTGTGGAAGGTCTGAATTCTATTGTTGCCAGTACATTACAAATTACATGCACACATTTTAACCAGATACTGTGCTCCCTTGTTGAGAGTAAGAGGAGTCCCTGGCTATCTCAAGTGGGACCATTTGTGTTCTGTGGCGTGCAGTGCGTAAGTCCGGCCAGCAGGAAGATGCATCAGACTTCTTCTGCTTGCCTTTTTCCATAGGTTTGCTCTGTGCATCCCTTCTGAGACAATCTAAGTATGCTGTTTATGGATGTGATTTATTGCTACGAAAACAGTAATGTTACCACTACTCCTACCTAGATGTGCTAATACTACTAAGCCTTGTATTGGTAAAAACATATTTTCCTCCTATAAAGAAGATTTTGTCAAAATAAGGGTGCTTTTTAACAGTTTTCACACAAGGAAGAAGAAAGGGATGGAAAAGGGGAGAGATGTGTTACTTTAGCTACACTACTCTAGTTAAAGTAGCACCATTTTTGTGTGTAGACAAGAGCTTAGGAAATGTGCAGGTCTTAGTCTGGGGGACAGGACTTTAAAGCAGTCATTGAAGTCTAGTGTCAGTTTTCAAGGCTGAAGAATATTATTTTATTTAGGCTTCCAGACCAGCCTTGCTCCAGGAATGCACTTAGGTTGTTTTTAAAGCAAACATGAAATCAATAGCCTGGTGTTCTGCTCTGCTATTTCTTGCCAGAGCCTAAGGACCACACATGGGTTTTCCCTCCTTTTCGTCACACTGCCAGGCATGCTCTCGGATAACGGCAGGCAGTTCTTGTGGATGAATGCGGAGGGGTTCCAAATGGCCAAACATGCATTGGACATCTGGGCAGTTTTTGCTGCAAAGTATTTTCCATCAGGCTTCCCTCCAGATATTGCTGTGAAAGAACCAACTCACACCATCCTGTCACAGATTTTATCCAGCCTCTGACTTCAGTGTGAGTTTTATCTGAGTAGAGCTCAAATAGGAGCCTGTCAGCTTACCTCACCATTTATAATGTTCCTGGTGGAACCGAGGGCTGTGATTTTCATTTTGTCCCTGGCAAAGAGCAGCCCAGAGAGCAGTGGGGCACTGTGCCTCCCTGCACCTCACTCCAGTGGTGGGCCTCAGCTCACACTTGCCTGAACCCTTGCTAGCCCAAGAAAATAACTTACTTGCCTCCATCCTGTGCTGGTAACAGGGGCTTCACCTGGAGTCGCAGATTCTAAAAGCTCGCCCATGAAGGACCGACTTGCAACTGGGTACCTGCTCCTGACTCCAAGCAGCCACCTTCCTCATGAGGTAAATGACAACCTCTGGCCAGTCGCTGACCTCTCATGAACCAGTGACCCAAAGACCAACGCTCTTTCAGCTCTCGGCAGCTCCCTCCAGCCTGGATAGCTCCTCTCCTGCAAGACCTGAAGCGGAACCGGGTGGTACTGAGGCAGGTCTCCAGTTAAAGATGAAAACACGCGTTGGCAAAGAGGAGAGAGACAGGCTGAAATTGGAAGTGACCATTTCATGTTTGATGTTATTCAGAGGAGCCTGTTCTTCATTTAGGACATTAATAGTTGTAACAGAAGCTGTAATATTTCAACAACAGTGGTGATTAGGAGCAAAGAGGCAGCTAATCTCCATCTAAAAAGAGCTAAGTAGCCCGTCCTTTAGCCCCCACCGCACTGTCACATTTAAATACCATGAATATTCACTGCTTGGCACCCAGCTGGCAGCTGAGCTGTTTTGACACAAAAACCTTCAAACTCAAAGAGTTTTTAATCAGTCTGCAAGAGAGAGAAGAAGAAAGTGAGAGAAAGAAATAGGAACAGAGAAAATGAATCAATGAGTTCAACAGAGAGGGGAGCACCCGAATCCAGTTAACCCCTTCCCTCCTCTGAGACCACAAGCGCTGCCTCTTTCTCTGCAGCTGTGCAGCCCTCTCCCGGGCTGCAGGGGATGGAGAAGGGGCACCCCATCCCTCCTGGGTGCCCCATTCCTCCTGGGTGCTCCATCCCACCCTGGAGCCCCATACCCCCAGGCATCCCATCCTTCCTGAGTGCCCATTCCCCCCTGGCTGCCCCATTCACCCTGGCTGCCTCATCCCACCCCGCTGCCCCTTGCCCTGGGCACCCCATCCCACCCGCCTTCCCATACTTAGAATGCATCGCCTCCCGCTGCCTTTGCACATTTCCTGGTGCAGGGCGTTTTTACTCTCACCCTTGGCTGTGTTTGTGGCTGGTTACCAATATGTCTCTATTACAGGCAGTACGGTTTCACTCACAATATGTGATGTGCTTTAGAGGAGCCAGTCTTTGCCTGCAAAGAGTTCTCATCTCAGAAGGAGGTTTGGCGGTGTTAACAGCTGCCATCTCCGATATCCTTATTGGAGTCTCAGAGCTGCTTACAGCCCACACAAACCCCTTTGCTTCAGTTTTTGCAGCAGGATGAACCATGCAGCTGCAAACAGAGAAAATCTTGCCTTGTCCTGGAAGAAAGAACCCCACAGTACTCAGAAGGCTGAAGTTTCACCACCACTGTGGATCTGGGCACTGATGGATCACCTAGAAGTCCCCGTTTAACCTGGATTGGTCTTGCACATACAACTGCATTTCTGTCAAACTAGCCAGAGCACACAACACAGAGCTTATGCTGCTTCATGCTGTTTTGTGAGCTTTGGGCTGATTATGGTGGGAAGTTTATACTTGATTTGACAGGAAAGTAGGATGGCATA
Organism: Chlamydotis macqueenii; assembly: GCF_036417535.1. Taxonomy (NCBI): domain Eukaryota; kingdom Metazoa; phylum Chordata; class Aves; order Otidiformes; family Otididae; genus Chlamydotis; species Chlamydotis macqueenii. The sequence continues at coordinate 29,866,889 of NC_141561.1, forward strand.
GACAGACTGGTCTACTGCAGTGCCTTGCCATGTAAAACTGACTTGTCTAAATGCTTTTAACTTGGTGGAGTGAGTTTATGCTGGATCCATGCTTCATGTCATATGGCTGTGGCATTTTTGATCTAATACTGGGAACCACAAAGTCAGATTTATTTTATAATCAAACCGCAGCCTAAGTCTCGAAATGCTATGGCCCAGACTGCAGACCTCAATCACATGTTGGGAATCTATACTTGCACCTCAGCTGGCTGTGTGTTCAGGGCACAGCGGGGACTTTTCTAACCTACTGTGTCTTCAGTGAGTCTGTTGTGCACTTAAATTACGCATAAGGTTGTCTCATCTTCCTTCAAGGTCTTTAACATTGAGATGCACTTCAAAAGCCAGTGTCCTCGTTCCCTTAAGGAAAGCCCATGGAGAAGTGAAGTATAGAAGCCTGGGACTAATTTAGGCAGATTATTATGGCCACTATGGATACCTAGTATCCAGGAGGGGTCTAAATGAGGTGGAATTGTGCAGACCTTCAGAGGCAGGTCAGTGCTGACGGGAGGTGTTGCACATGGAAAGGAGAAGGCAGTTGCTGGAAATGCAGACGGGAGGAAAGTAAGCACCCAGCACTGGAGGAGTGAAGTGGGTAGCTGCATCCTATTAATCGTGTAACAGAAGATCTGGTGGATGAATAAAAAAAAGAGCAGTGTTAGAGAGGAGCTTAAAGGCCCTGCTGCATGGTGTGATGGAAAAAGTGCCACAGTGGAGGGACTGAGAGCAATGTGGTGGCAGTGCTGCATGAGTCAGATCTGCACTATTCTGGTCTGTCTGGGCTGGAGGTGGAGCATTATGGATGTCAGGGAAGGACCACAAGGAGAAATTAAAGTAACCAAGATGGGAGATGAGAGTTTGGGAGCAGGTTTTTCCTGTGTTGGTTCCCCTAATCTGAAGCTGGTGTAAGATTTATTAGGAGTTACTGAAGCTGTGGTGACTTTTACAGAATACAGTCCAGGACTCCTTTGGGAGGAAGAAGCAGAAAGATTTGGGTTCCACATTTCATTAGTGCTCTTAAAATCCTCTGATGCTCTCCAGGCTCGGAGATCTCACCCAGCACTTCAAAATTTGCAAGTATGCACACAATAGCCAAATGTGCTTTATAATCTATTCCCAGGCAGCAGCCAAAGTGGCTTTTGCATAGATTGGTACTTACTCTATTCAAGTTGATAATTATTTTGAATGGAATACTCCCCATGAAGCATGCCTGGAACGGCATCAAACCCTATAGGCTGTGGGAGGCACATCCATCAGCTGTACTCCGGGATGTATTCTGGAAAGGCTCACAGCTGGATAGGAGGATCCATTTTCCTATATATTTAAATGAGAAAACAGCATGCGCTTTTCTTCAGTCTCTTCTTGCCTACATCTGGCCACTACTTACAATGAATTTGCACAGTTGCTATGAACTATATCTGGGCATGCTTCCTTTGCCTGTGGAAAAATGTGGGAATCTAATCATCCAGTACAAAAACAAGGTGTTCCAGCTAATACGTGTCTTGAAGACCCTGAGGACATGGATTTGGAATGTTTCAGAGGAGGTAGATAAAAAGTATTTTACTTGACATTCACCTACAGTCTTCTGTTGCCTCACTCCATCATATTTACATGTAGTTAGCACAGCAGGTAGCAGAAGTGTAGAACTGGCAGCACTCACTCACCTAGTCTGCCCTCTCCCCAGCCTGTCGGGACAGGAGCACAGTGCTGTTGTGGTGGGGCTTTGGAAGTGGGGGGGCTCAGATTAGACATAAAACAGAAGTTGTGGCCATCTGTGGTCATTAAAATTCCATGACACCTTTTGGTACTGGAGTGGTTGGTGCTAAAACTAACCTGCTTGCAGCACAGCAGACAGGCCCTGTGCAGCCCAGACAGGGGCTGCCTCCTGAGGTTTTTAGCCTGTGGTGGAGCGTGGGGCAGAGCCCCATGCTGCCTGCCCAGAAGTCACTAATCCCAGAGCCAGGAACAGAGTAGCTACATCTCTGCGACCAAAAAACACGCTGAGAAGGAAAGAGCCAAGTATGCAGTGTGCGGCATGCTCATAACACGACTCTTGTTCCTGCGAGTGAATTTGCTCTCACTTGGTGGTGCTGGCTGGTGCCACATATGCAGACAAGTCTATCTGCAGGAGATCCTGAGGATCCTTGCAGCAAGATGCATTTTTGAAATGTAGCCTGACACTCCAAGGCTATTCTGTGAAATAGGAAGTGTCTCAAGTTCTTGTAGGTTGGATCACATCTCTGTGGAGAAATCTAAACTTGGGGTGAAAGTAAAGGCCCTACATAAAGTGAAGCCTAAACTAGCACATAAAGGGGTAGAAAGGGGGTGGTGGTGGTGGGAACCTTTACTGACTGACAGCTTACAGACCCCATCCTCAGCACTTACTCTCATCCCTCAGTTGCCCTGCTGTGCAGTGACCCAGAGCAGAAACCAATCCAGCTGAAAAATAAACATTTTTTTTCCTTGGGTTGTTTTTTATCTGGATCAGTTCTCTGGTCTCATTTGCCATGTGCTGCAGGGACAGCATGCTGGCACAGCTGGTGGTGCGGGGTATGGTTGAGGAAGAGTCGGAAGGGGAAGGAGAGCAAGATTGCTTAAACTGACATAAGCAGCCCTGTTGTCAAAAATGCGGCCGGAGCCTGATACCAGAGCCTGCCTGGAATGCTCCCCTTGTGTCAGGGCTGGCTGCAGTTTCCACAGAAGCAGGGAGGGGGACAAATGCCTCTCTCAAAAAAGCTGCAGAAATTCTCAAGTAGTCACGGCAAATCATCCCCAAATGCTGCCACTGGGACTCTGCAGCTGATGCATGAGGCTGCTGCAACCTTGTGAAGCTTATTGGTGCAGCATCCAGATCCTGAAAAACAACAGCAGCACTTTATCTTGGCTCCTTCCTGTCGATCCCAGCTCTCTTGCAGAATCATTTCTTCTCTGTCCTCCTCTGGGACAGAAGAAAAATCTGGTGATTTCCTTCACTCCTTCCTTGGCACATCCTATGTATCAGGAAGCTTCCTCATATTGCCCTCTCTGTTAGGAAGGCGACGTGTCCGCACCCCAAGGGAAGAGCCACTTGGTCTGGTGTCTTTGGTGGAATCCCCACGGCACCATCCCGTGCCGACTGCTGCCCAGGGAGTGAGTGCAGCCACCCTGGATGCTGCACGCCCTTTCTGTCAATGGCTGCTGTATTTCATCTCCCTGTGCTGCTGCTTCCCAGGCAGCATGTGATCCTCTGCGGTATGCTCCAGGCTGTATAGGGAATGGGTTAACGCTATAAAACGGTCTTTTTATGGAGCCTCTTGGCAACGCAGAATACTTTCCCATTGCCAGGGTGTTCTTTTTATTCAACAATTTGTTTCCAGAAAGCAACCCATTTAACCAGATTTTCTCTATTAAGGGGCTTCAGCTGCATTTGTTGGTTTTTTGAGCTTATTCGGTGTGCTGTAAACTGCAAAACAGAGTCCTACAATAGATTTGTCTGAGGGAGCTGAAGTGTGTACTGCTGTGATTCTGCCTGCTGTGGGAGCTCCTTGAAAGCCAGATTTTACATTCAAAGAGTAATTTGTGTTTACAAACACATGGCCACACATACTCAACACTTTCAGCAGCCACCAGACTAAAATTCAAATCCTGCAGTTTTGCTTCTCTACCCACCTGCCCTGCATACAGCCAGAGCAAGAGAAGAAAGTTTCCAGAGCTTGGATAGGATAATATCTTTTATTTAGATGAGGAGACAACATTACTGTTTGCAGAGGGCTGGATTTAACTTCCCAACTGGGGCCTCTCATCTGTAAGTTCTTGCAGACAAAAAGACATCAACTGCTAGTAAGATAATCCAATTTCCCTTCTCTCGCACTCAGAGGAAGACTGCTAACCGCCCCACGCCATGCTGGGTTTCAGTCTGGTGAGAACTTCTCCTCGACCACCATACCCCCGGCAAGATCCATATCAAAGCTTCAGCCCCCCAGGGTTCATTAGAAGGCATTTATTTCTGCATATTCTGGGGAGCGGAGGAGGCAGATAACTTTATTCACAATGCAAATAGGCTGCCCTTACTTTCAACCCTTCCTTCAAACCGGGAGACATTAAAAAAACATGAGCTCTTCTAAAATAATAAATACATTAATTCTGCTGGATGTTATATTGCTGGTGCCTCCAGAAAAGTGCCCTGGCACCATTTGATGGGAAAAGCCAGTGACATCTCTTAACTCTGCTCTGGCCCTTGCTCCCTGAAATGTTGTTAGAAGTTCAGTTGAGTGGGCTGAACCCATAGTAGCGCTCGTGGCTCATTTGAGAAAGATTGTTAGCAGGTAGTTTTGCACAACAGGACTAAGATGCTTCGAGGGATGAGGGAAAGTCAACCCAATTCTCTTTGCAAATGTGAAGTGCTAGTCTGTGATTTACTAATGGGGAGCAGTGAGTTATTAAGCTCATCACAACGCAGCATCCTGCTCCCCTAGTCCAGAGGGAGCCAGCTATTAATAAATCAGAACCCAGTGCCAAGCTACAGGGATAAAAGGATCTACATTAATATGAAAATATTAATATCTGGAAGAGCAGATTATAATCTAAATGGGTTAGAATGAAATAGCACCATTGTTTAGAAGAAATGGCTTGCTTCAAATCTCGTTAGAGCTGTAATCATACTGGCAATGGAAGATATCTTCAGACCCTTGAAAGTGCTTTGGATGCTGGAGGATTCAAACATTTGCCCAAGGCTTGCCTGTTCTCCTCAGTGTCAGCTGGAGGATCTGCCTGAAGGAAGCTGTAATGGGCATCGGCCAGAGACATCCACGACTGGAGATGAGCTTCTGTGCTCCTGCTTCCCTCCAAAACTGTATCCAGAGCTACAGGGGAGGTGGGTGGAAATCTGTGAGATGAGGCTATGTTCTCCCTCCGCCTCCATCACTCACGGAAACCAAAGGGAACTCTGCATAGCGGTGCCTGCTGTGAAGGGAAGAGGCAGAACAAGAGGAGGTTGTGTTCAGGGGCTGTTTCCTCCCAGGCCAGGGTCCCCCGGCAGGCCTTTCAGGGATATCTCCTCCACAGTTGCCTCAGGTGCCCTCTGACATGGAGCATCCAGCCCTCACTGCTCACAGCATACTTCTGTTCAGGCCTGGCCATTTTTTCCCCACTGGTACTAAGTCAAGTGTGCTCTGCCCCAAGCAGGGGCTGTGGTGCAGCCTGGCTCATACAGGCAGCTCCCTGAATACACAGGGACGGCTACCAACCTGTCTGCCTTCATTTGTCATGCCCAGACTATAACGATCCCTTCTCTGCCCACTGGGCAGCCGCTTTCCTAGTTTTCTCTCTATCACCTTGTTGTGGTTTAACCCCAGTCAGCAATCGAATACCACACAGCTGCTCACTCACCCTCCCCCTCCCCAGCAGGGTTCGGTGACAGAATTGGGAAGAAAGGAGAACTTGTGGGTTGAGATGAAGACACTTTACTAGAATAGCAAAGGAAGATAATAATAATAACAAAATATAGGGGTAATAAAATATACAAAATGAACAAAGCACAATTTCTCACCCTCTGACGACCCGATAACCGATATAGCCTGTCCCAAGCAGTGATCGCAGAAACAAAACCGAAAAGCGATCTCGGAATGATCCTCAGCAGCAAGTGAAAAACTGAGAGAAATGGCCACCGGCCAACCTCCCCTTAAACACTGAGCATGACGCCTGTGGTATGGAATACTTCCTTTGGCCAGTTTGGGTCAGCTGTACTGGCTATACCCCTCCCAGCTTCTCGCACCTGCACATTAGCAAAACCCGGGAAGCTGGAAAAAATCCTTGGTCACTTTAGCAACAGCTAACAACATCAGTGTATTATTGACGTTCTTCACATAACAAACCCCTTACTAAATCCAAAATAAGCAGCTACTGAGAAGAAAATTAGCTCCATCCCAGCCAAAACCAAGACACACCTTCAAAGAGCTTATGGTTCTCAGATAACCTCCTCACTCAGCCCCCAAGGCAGCCTTGTCTTTCCGCTTGCAGCAGTCTGAAACATGATGCTGAGCTTGAGGCCTCACAGCTATCTCCAAGCTTGTCTCTTGGCTCTTCCTGCACAGGATCCGCAAAGGGATGGTCAGCGTGCCTGCTCCCAGGTCTCTTGCAGACAGTCTTCTTTCAGCTGAATTAAATATTTTGTGTCTGTGTCCGGTTGAACAGCATCTCAGAGAGTTTTGTATAACACAGACATATTAGCAGATGAGGAGCCTTCAGCACCTACCTAGCAAAGCGTGGTGCAGTTTGCCTTGCAGCTTTTCAGCATTTGCGATTGCAGGTTTGTGCAGCTTGGCCCATGGCTCACCAGCGTTGGCATGGGGACTGCTTGCCTGGGAGGAGACCTGCACAACAGCGTTGTGTTTAGCTCACAAGAGTTGTTCCCAGCCTTCATCGCAGGGACAGTTAGCCTTGGCAGTACTGTCACACGCTGATAAACTCAAGAGCCCTGTTCAGAATCTTTTCATCCTTTTTATTCTAATTCCAGTGAAAATGTAACATGGCCTAAGATTTCACTAGCAGAGAAGGTTCTGCAGAGAAAATGCAACAACCATTCCTGATGAGAAGGTCGAAGCCAAAGTCAGACTGTGTTGCTCAGAGCTGTTATTGTTCTTTGGCACCTGTGGCACTTCCAGCCTTAGGTGACTTCCAGTCATCAAACAACTGAACTTCCCATCACATCCTTCAGGGAAGTGCCCAGTCAGGCCAGTGGTCTAGCTCATATTTGCTTCACCACAGACCCAGAAAGACCTGCATGTGGTAAATAGAGATGTTACAAACAAACTGGCCCAACTGCCTTGGGGAGGCCGGTGAGTAGACTTTAATCTACTCGAGATATGAAGGACCCCCTCCGTGGGTTTGATTTTCAGAAATATCGAGTCTATTCTTTGCGTTAATGATAAAGTGGATAAACGTGACCCTTTTTCCTGGATAATGCCCCTCTGGAGTTTCACTGGGACCAAAGCAGATCTAGCATTTAAACTAAAGAAATCCCTGTTTAGAGTGTGGGAGTCTCTGGAGAGGCCACAGATCTGCATTGCAGCTGTGAAATACGGCATCTCCTCTGTTGCTTATCAGAGATCTATGCTTCTCCTGGGAAAATTTTGCCCAAAGGATTCAGCCCTTGCCAAATTTTCAACTGGATTTTGTTTGTTTATTTTAAATTTCTTTTTAAACATCTGAAACCAACAAACTTAAAAAATGCTCTAAATCTATCAACTTCAGTTAATCTCTTAAAATAAAATAATAAAAACATTAATTCCTCCAGGCTGCCAACTTGTATTTCACGACTTAGTCTAAAATGGATTTAAGTTACTGAAATTCTAAACCCTGAAAAAATGGAGTTTAATTTAAAAAAATAAATGTTTTTCTTTTCTCCTGTGGTATTGCACCCGTTCATGGCATCTGATTCACCTGAATTTGAAAACGGTTCATATCAAACATGCATGTAGGTGTACAACGTTTCCTGTGACAGGAAAAACAGGAACCCAGCGAGCCAGTGACTCAGAGCCAGGTCTGCCTCATCTTCTCCTCAGTCAGTCTTTCAGGAGAGCTTTCCCCAAATCTATGCTCTCCTGCTTCTTTGTATCTGTACTTGTTTATCATGCAAAAAAATCGGGGCAGGGATGGAGCCAGGTATTTTGGGTCCAGAACAACCTCTAATTTTTTCTGAGATTTCTACTATGCTGAAAGGCAGAATTTTAATATGATGCTACATGGACCCTGGAGATGGTATCTGGCTATAAATGCAGCTACATCTCCCTCAGCTTCAGGGGTGCTCCAAGCAAGTGGGTGGGCTGGGCTCTATAAATAGAGTGTATTAATCCATACTCCAGTTTATGGAGAGGCATGGGAGAAAACACACAGCTACAGTCTATTCAGGGAATTTGTTAATATTAGAACCTCAGGGAGCAGCTCTGCTTACTTCATAGGCATCTGTTTGTTGGCAATATCAGTTCAATAGACAATTTTCTCAGTCTCAGTATCTTAGCAGCACAGGCACGACAGATGAGAATGATGTTATTGGCCTTTCCAGACCTAATGCGGCATTGTTCTCCTTGGTACAGAGGTGTAGGTCCACAGCTGCATAATACTGTGCAGCACGTGAAACGCTTGGTTGTCAGCAATCATCATGTAGCACCCAAAGTGAAACCTCAAAAAAGTACACTCCCAAGGACCCCCAGTCCTCTACATGAGACTTGTATTGAACTGTGGAGGCATTGGATGGAAGCCTTCCAGTATATCTCAGCAACAAATATGTTGGTCCTGGATATCGCTTCAACTGCATATTTTGAATGAAATCTCTTTGCATTGTAAAGACCTAGTGGTCAAATACTGTAGGTATTGTCCCATGTCATCACCGGGGATCCTGCTGAATGGTGGTAATGTACAGAGCTATCCTATGTAATGTAATGTATGGCCAAGATTGGAGTCTCCCAGGTTTCTGCCTGTTTCCCGTGGCTCTCTGGGGAATATGGTATTCACCAAGGAGGATGGTGAAGGGGAACAACCCTCTAACATAAAAGTGGATTCTGATGTTTGTATCTGTATCCAAGTGTTGCAGAGCATATGATGGGTATTGTCTTTGAAGAGCTTTGCTACCTGTCTCCTTACCCTGGAAAAGACTTTAGGATATTAAATAGGGAGCAATCAATTCTGCTATCAGCAAATAACTCTCCAGGAAAGAAATACAGTGAAAGTTATACTTGTCTTAGCAGATGTTGCTAATCTCAAATTCAGAGGTTATTGCATTTGAAGATCTTTTCTGGAACTAATCACAGAATATGCATGTGATGGGGTAGATGGGTGGAACATGATTTAGCTTTAAAAGATCTGGCTCTGTAACAGCACATTATCTCTAAAAATATATTTCATCTTATGACCAGCTGGATTAACGTCTTGCTGTGATGCAGCAGCATCACAGTACCGTACGTCTTGAAGGCAATGCTAAATTCAGACCCTGGCTCCAGCTCAAGGACTCAGGATGTTGTGAGGGTGCTGTTGGGGGCCAGCTTGCTGTATAGCAAAGCAAAACTCAGGGCTGAATCCAGCCCAGACTCCCTGTTCTGCTGCTGCTGGGAGCACGAGGTTTGCCCTACTTGTTTGACTAGGAATGAGCGGGACTGGTCTGGTTTTCTTCCAGACCGGTTGTGCTTTGCTTCATTATAAACTTCACCATGCACTGTCCTTTTCCCTGCCTTATCTCTCTGTCTCCTTCAAGGGCAAAGCTGGAATGCAGGAGGGATGCTTTTGCTGGGAGCTTTTCTGAGCAGAGAGGCCAGGCAAAAAAGACCCTTTGCTGCGTGGTGTTTCAAACAGCTTCCGCCCGCAGGGACGGGGTGCGTTGAGAAAGTGTGAGAGAAAACACTGAAAAGGGAGAAAAGGCACAAAAAGGGAGGGAAAAAAAAAGTACAGCAAGGAAGCTAGAGACAAACTTCAAGTTGTGGATTATTTCTCACCCAGGCTCTAATTAGGAAGCCTCTTATGGGACTGTGAAGCTGTCAGGCTGCCAAATGTCAGCATGTTTGTCAAGGATCCGGCAGCAGCTGCAGTTTGGTGCCCTGATCCTCCCGGGCCCTGCCGACTGTGTGACTCTGGCACCTCCGGGGGCTTCCCGGCATGGTGGAGGGCTTTTCCTGCTCCCTTAAGAATCCCAAAATAAACCTTTTTCCTAAGACCTGGCCTCTTCATCCTGATTCTGGGTGGAGAGGGTTAACCGTAGGGTGCGGAGCCGCTTTGGCAGTATGTGACTCAGATTCCCAGGGGAATCCCCAGCTTATCTGATGGAGCCTCTTAGTCTGCTAATTGAATAAGCTCCTATTAAAAGTGCAATGTTTTTTAATGACTGCTAACAAAGGGCCAGATTCTGATCTGATCTTTTCGCTTGGGACGGTCCAGCCCTGCCCCAGTCGCAGCCGTGCGGGGCGGGAGGGAGGGGGCCGCTCCCCGGCCGCACCGCTCCCGGCCCCGCCGCCCCGCACAGTCTGGCCCCGCTCGGGAGCGTGGGGTTGGAGGCAAAGCACCAGCTGCTGGTGCGAGCGAGATACCGACTGGACATCGAAACTTCTGCCTTAATGAGCCAGGTCCTGAGGTGTAATAGACAGGAAACTTTTCATGGGGACCTTCAGGAAGAGGGAGAGGGCTGCAGTGCAGGCAGCCGAGGAGAGTGTTTATTGGGAGACCACCAAGGGCTCCATCACTGCTGCAAGCATCTAACGCGCCATCCACGCCGTGCTCCGGGTAGTCAGCTTTCCCAGTGTTGAAATCAGCTTGATTTGTTGATTCTGCATATAAGATGTTGTTTATGTCTGCACAGAAAAAATGCTGTGTGTGCCTCTGCATATGCACATTCAAACCTTAATTTTAATTAAAATTATGTGCATTATATCTGTATCTGTTCTCTGTGGGAATTGACTTTGAGGAGGTATTTGCCTAATAGGAAAAGAAAAAAAGTGTGGTTAGCATTTAAAGTGAACTTAGCTGGGTTCCAGGGTACTTCTTTCTGAAGGAGAGCATCACACCTCTGATTTCAGCCAGGCCTTGGCTGCCCCGTGACAGGGTTGAGCTCTCCGGCATGACCCTGTGACCACATTTGCCTTCCTTGTCTCACCTGAAACTCCCAGTGGGTTCCCCAAGCCTATGTGACATCAGTGCCATGAAACATTTTCTAATATCATTATAAGGAGAATTAGTTTTGCTTTTTCTTGCTGTCCAGGAATGAGATCTGGCCACCTTCACCCCCTCCACACGCACTCAGTTCCTTTGTGTGTCCCTTTTGTTTTTCTCCAAGGAAATTTTCTATTAAAATGCAGGAGCTTCTTAGAAGGTCCCACATACTCACACTGACACTGAGCTGCTGCTTTAAAAGTTTCATAAGCAATCCTTAAGTGGTGTTTTTTTTTTTTTTCCCACAATAACAGTAGTGTAGTGTCAAAAATCTCAAGTTCCTGTTATCAGAGGCAGAGTCTGAAACCCATTTCTCAGCCTGCTTTCTATTCCCCACTCCTGAGTTGTCAGATGCTGTGACACGGCTCCATCACGCCACGACTAGCAGTCCCAACAAACAGAAAATTATTTCCAACTGGCAAACACGCTGTTTACTTTCCAGAAAAATTGCACTTTCCCATCTGACAGCTGATCAAGGGATCTCCTGCTGCTGTCAGCATGAAGTGTTTAAACACAGGGATGGAAGTTTAAACATTTTCTCATTATCACAGAATAAAAAAAAATTAAAAAATAATAAAAAAATAAAGGCATTGAGACTCTCCGACCACCTGCTGTGCCAGTAATGAAGCGGTGTCACATGACCAGTCGGCGAGGACTTTTATCTCTGCCCCAATATCATTACTGAAGTGACACCTGTCACATGACCCACATCAGGGCTTTCATCTGGGCTCCCCAAATGCAGTTCTGGCTTGTGAGGGGGATTTTCCTGGCGCTTCTTTTCCCCCGTTAAAGAGCATTGCCCACTTGTGCCATTACAGACAGGGGTTTGCAAGTATTAAAGCCCTTGGATTTTTTCTTGGGGATATGTAATTTGGCCAACAAACTCGCCCTGGGCTGAAGTAAAACAGAATCTTGGCCTGAGAAAGAAGTTACTTCATTTACTTCAAGATGTTTTTAAAGCAAATATTTAAGTCTGCTAAACTCTCTTTACATAAAAGAGGATTTTAAAGGATTTCTCAAAAATCTGAGATTCATTTTTAATTTTTTATTAGGTGGTGAGAAGAAACAGTTTGATGACCCTCGAGCACAATGATTTCCATTTACATGCACTTCATAAACTCTCACCTGCTTTACCAAGGCATCCTACCTCTGCCAAGAGAAAGTCTTTTCTGGAAAAAAGGAAAGGTCAGTCCTGCACTTCTCTGCCAATGTCTGGGATTTTTTGTGAGGTCTTCAACAGCAAACACCTAGATCTGAGATGGGCCCACATCCACGATAGCAGTACTGAGCACTTACTCATCAGAACCTGTTCAGTTATTACCTCAAAACAGAACATCAAACATCCAGATGAGACAGAGGATGACCACCCACACGAACTAGATGTGAGCAGACTGGAGATAAGAGAGTCTGAACTTCACGGCTTTTTCCTGCTCCTCCTTTCCCACTCCACCCTCAGCCATGCATGAAGTCTGGTACTTCTTTGACCCCTTCATAATCTGATTCAGCTCACTAAAGCAATGAAAAACTAACTCAGCAAAAGATTTAATAGTTTTTCACCTGTTTAGTGAGTTAAATCAGCTCATCAAGGGCTTAGAAAAGTGTCAGAAAGCAAAAGAGAAAGACTGTGAAGCTTGAAGCAGGGAGGGAAATGGGGAAGCAGGACTGCCTTTTTGAGTGTCTCTAACTTGGTACGTGAATTCAACTGTATTTCTTGTTACCTACTCTTCCCAACGCATTACACCACCTCATCCATTTTCCCTGAGAGCTGTTGCTCCTGAGATTGTGCAGGCCAGGGGATGGAAAATCTACTGAGATGAGTACTCCTGAGGTAAATAGTACTCCTGTTAGTTTGGAGAAGGCGTGGTTCCAGGGCAATTTCTCTCTCTGATCTGGGATATTTAAGGCATTGAGCCTCCAATATTGAGTTAATGAACAGAAGAGCACTGTGTTGCAGCACATCCTTTTTTCAAGTTCTTCTTGGCTTTCCACTCCTCCAGATACAGAGCTAGAAGGTGTCATTCAGCCCTTTGGCAATTTAGTGTAAGGGCTTTGGCCATTATGGGGTAGCAGCTATGCTAGGAGCGTTTAGTGGCTCCCAATTAGGAGCAGACATCCAGCCATAAGCATCCCATGGCAGGCATCAGAGATCCTGCTTCTTCACTGTTCTTAGTCCATCCAGCCATCTCCAAGAGTGCAAAAGGAATGCAGAACCCCCCCATCCCAACTTGCATAATTTACAGCCACTCTGAACATGCATATGACAATGCAGCATAACTCAGAAGTGGAGAGCTGTCCTCTACCTCTGCAGCTAGCCATCCACTTCAGAAACGCTTATTTGTACCAGTTCACAGAAGCTTTTGCAATGCAACAGCCAGTGCCAGTGTGCTTTAAAACTATTGTTTTTCTTCTAAAAAGGTTCCAAATGTCCTTTACTCCACAAATAAACCTGCACATGGGAAGCTGACACAGAGATACATGCCTAAGTAGAACTCTACAGGATACTCTAGTCTGATCTTGCTTATACTGCTGTGAGGTCACTGCAATATTATTCCAGATTCACTGCAGAGCAAATGAAAGGCAGAAGGTCCTAATATTAAGACAAATTTCTGTTCAGTATTACAAAGGGAGGTCAGGCATTCACACGCACTTTGAGAGTGGCCGGTGTTTGGGACATCTGGGTCCATGCTATCTAGAGGTAGAAAGACTTTTGGGACATAGCTTGCCTTTTCATCAAGGCAGAGAATTCTAAGGGCTGTCATGTAACATAAGGAATACCTCTTGTCCTCTTAACTGAGTAGTGCCTGCAGATAGTCTGTGCACTCTTTTACAGAGCTAATCTTACATCCCTGCAATTATGCCTATAGCAAGGGCAAAGGGGGACATAAACAGTTGTGCTGCTTCCTGCCCAGATCTGCAGTGTTTGGTTAGCAAACAACAGACTGGGGTGGGGCTGGAGATGTAACTACCTTACACTAAAATGTCGCCTTCCAGCTCTTTCTATGGCTGCCACCCATTTCTGGTGTTTCCCCATAGCTCCATGGCTGATTTTATCCAGTGCCTCAATGCTCTGCATAATTCTTGGTCAGAGAAGTTCTCCCAGTCATGCCAGTGATGCTACTCAGATGAATAAGAAGTATTCAAGGTTTGCATACCTGCACCTTAATGATTTATCTTTGTCTTCCTTTTCTTCCCAGATCTGTTCTGAGGTTACACTGAGGCTTCTTGTGGTGATGTCCCAGAGCTGAGAAAAAGTATCCCAGATTACTGAAACCAATCGGACTAGTACACGAACACAGTAAGTTACTTGCTTTCTTGATTCTTCCAGGAATAGTTCTATGAGAAATTTCACAGTAACTGTAGTTGGGAAAGAGCGCTCTGATTTCCCCATGTATCCTGACTCGCACTCACCTCAGATTAGCTTTCCTTCTCGTAGCAGGTCAGCAGCCCTAAGATCAAGGAGATTAAAACACCCTGGTAACACATTAATGAGCCAGGACTCTGTGCATCAGCTGGACCAAAAATGGCCCATGTTTGGCTGCATCTTAATTCTTTGGCATCTCCCCTCTGCTCATCAACACCTACACACATGTGAGACCCAGTATAAGAAGACCTCTGAATTCAGCTCTAAGCAACCAGTCTGCAATGCACATGTCTAATGCTCTGCTGGTGTGGAACCAGTATGCTGGTAATCCTGTTAGTAATGGCAGAAGCTCTCTCTAGGAAATTATAACAAATAGTCTTAAACAATTCCTTTTGTTGACAACTTTATCCAAGAAACCATCTTCCCTGGAGACTTCACTCAACTTTTGACTAATCCCCTCCTTCCCTCAGGAGCTCTTTTGTTGAAGGAGATTGTAGGCAAACCCCAGGAATGACAGGTCTCTGTAAGCCTTGGATCAGCCTCTACATTCTTTTAATTGTCAGTCCCCATCTGTCCTGTTTGTACATCGATCTTCTGGTCCAGGGATCTCTCTATTAAGTGACACATGGCTGAGTTTATTCTGCAAGTCCAGTGTACAGACTGTGCTGTTACATCGTCGTTGCCAAGTCAATCTTTCTGACATTGCTTTCTGAAAAACAAAAGGCAGGACATCTGCACAATTTCATTCTCTTTTACTGAAAGGTCATTTTCAAAAATGTCCTTGTTTTATACTCTCAAAGATTTTGCTTAATTTTGTCAGTATTGTGTTATTTCAATAGTCCTTGGTGTAATGGAGGGTAGAACCTGCTCCTTTTGCAAAGGAATTCTGTTAGGATAAAAATCCACGGCCTAAGTCCTGAATCAAAAGGAAAAATAAATCCTAATTACAAATATTCTGCAGGACTAGTGACTTCAGTTGGTTTAAAACAAGCTCTAATCTTCCTGTAGATTCACCTACACTTAGCTAGTTCAGTAGCACATACATATAAGAAGCACTGCATTATTTGTCTGCATTTTGAGAGGCAACATGAGAACAGAAGCAGATTCCAATGATCCATACATTGCTCATCAGCAGGTAGAGGGAAGGAGGTGGAATAGGGCAGAAAAAGGATGGGGCATTGCCATGGAATGTATATCACCCTGGGATAGACCCTGGCACTCTCTCTTCCCTTCCTGAAACCAGAAGGAGAACAAGGAGGAGACTGTGATGATGTTTTGTCCCTTGCTGTGTTGCTCAGGGCCCATGGATTCATGATTGAGTCTGGTATGTTTAGGTTTTTTTGTTTTTGTCTATTTTTGTAACTTAACTCAAGTGGGCCAGTGAAGGAAGGCTGACCAGTTCCATTATGTTCCCAGGAAATTCCATTCTCTTATGTGCCAGCATGAGGCTGTTGTGCTTTAGATGCCTATCTACCTCTGATTAGATTTTTAAAAGCATGCAGAACCCCCTGCTTTCCATTGGTAGCCTATTAAAATGGCCAAAAAAAATTACTGTTTCATTTATAACCTTGCTTGCATGTTTGAATCCAGATGTCTTTTTTAAAAAGAGAATTAATAATATGAACACCATCACTTATAGAATGTTTTCCTGTAATGAAGTGCAGAAGAAAACTTGAGTTGACATTTAAGCTTGTCTCATATGTTTTCTAAGCAGTTTAATAAAAGGGGACACAATCACTTTGAGGCCAGGTTAATATATAAAAAAAAAAGAAAATGTTTAAGAGCATCTCCTACTAGTTTCACTATTTTAAATGACGTTATTTGTGAAATACTCTCAAAATCAGTTAAAACTGGTGAAATACAAGTTCATTGAACACTGAAGCATGAGTGCCTTTCTCAGGTGAGTTGTCCCAGAAGCCTTAGTGGAACTGACAGCCAGCTTTTTGGCAGGATTAGTTCCTCTCTGATCACAGAGAGGGAACAGCCGCCTTGTCTGCACTTAGCTGAGCAGGTGAGCAGGGAATGTATTCAGACTGCCTCCAAAACCCAATCTGGTCACAGGGCTGGCAGTGTCAGGTCCTCCTCGAAAGGACTTGAGGCTGTCTGCCTGCTGTTGTCTACACGACAAGGGCAGATGGGGTAGAGAGAGGCTGTGAGACCAGGTGCTGAGTGCTGGGACCTGATCCTATAGCAGGTACATGCATTTGAAAGCACAGATGGGTAGCTGAGGTTTGCCCTGCTATCACAGCTAGGTTGCCTCTTAGCTTGGCAGAAAATAAGACAGTCAAACTAATTTGGCCTCCAGATCTGGCCTGCAAGCATAGACCCAGCCGGTGACATTGACTGGACACATGCTGTTAACAAATGCACAAAGTAAACAAAGAGACAGGATATAAAATAAAGGGTATTTTCTGGAAATTTCTTTCAAAAACAGTGATTTTAAGTGATCTTTTAGTCTTCTGTAACAAAAAGGAGATGAAAAATGTTGATGCTGAAGCATCATTTTGAGGTGTGTCATATTAAAAGAGTGATTAATTAAAACAAAGGATGTTACGAGCTAAGGAGATTTTGCCTAGCTCTGCTCAGATTCCATTGCCTGTGAAATCAAAACAAGTAAGCTATAAAATGTGAACTCAATGGACAAGGACAAAGGCGAACAAAGCAATTTGGTCAGTTTAAGCAACGGGGAAATGAAGCAATATTTTGACTGGAGAGGCATCAGAGGAAAGGGCGCTGGTCTAAGACTTGGGAATATGATGAAACAAACCAACTCCTTCCATCATACCACTGAGCATTGTGCATTGGGAGCCACTGGTTTGCTGATCTCTCTTCCCACTTTGTCCTCAGCCTGCGATGTGGTCCTCCAGCTCTGGGTATCAGTTCTGTTTTCCCACCTTCAATACACAAAGGAATTCATGTGCTAAGGATGATGGCAGCAGTTTGACAGTGGCAACTATGTGCTTACCCAAGAATTACTCAGTCATCGCTGCTGTCTACCAAAACTTGCTTGAACCTCCTGAGACATAGCCTTTTCGGTAAGAAGCAAACAGGTCACAGATTTCTGGTTGCAGTCTCACTCCTGGAACTGTGAGCACTGATTGTCCTGTGGAAAAATCAGGTTAAAGACAAAGCTGCAAAATGGTTCTTTTCCTTCACTGTGCTACTTTCCTAATGCTCTCCTGTGACTCTAGCCGAAATATAAACTAATTCAGGATCCTATTTCTCACGGCTCCATTCCTTCTCATTTTTTTTTGGAAAATGATTTCTTTAATCTAGGCACTCTTCTCTAGAAATCTCATCTATGGTTTCTTTTCTTTTTTTTCTTTTTTATTTTTCTTGGAGCAACCAGCAAAATATTATTTGGTAGAACAGTGGTGGGAATGCAACCCGCTAATCAAAAGGATTCAAATGGATCTACACACTGCCAAGCTCTCTCCTTCCCACCCGGCAGAGGGGAAAAAAAAGGAAAAGAAAAAAGAGATAGAGCGAAGGCACGGAGCTTCTCTCCTTCAGCAGTCTCACAAATGCAAAACCTTCCACTCCAGTGACTCCTCATTAACTTACCAAATCTGACAGTCTAATTATCGTAGCTGCTTCGCGCTTAGAATAAATAAATACTAAAGTGGGTGTTTAAAGAAATTGAGCAGTGAAATTCAGTCATCTAGACAGTCAATAGAGAGGGAGTTTATTTTAAATTTTTATATTCTTATGTATTTATATCATTTTAGGAAAGATAATGAGATAGTTGTCTTTCAGGCTAATTGAGTTCCTAGGCTCATGGCTGCTTGCTGTCACAATCTCAAACTTAGCTTTAACTTTTGTGCCTTAGAAATCTGATCACTACATCCCCATTTGCTCTTTTCTGCTGATAACTGGGTGAAGGCAGAAGTGCACCTGAGGATGGGAAACAACTACATGGGAGTTCCAGTCCCGATGTCTTTCACAGCAAACAAGACAACTAAATCTTCTCTGATTTGCATTTAAGAGTGTTAAAGGGAAAGTGGAAGTTAAAGAAACCATAGATATAACTTGCAATTAGACAAAATACAGAAAAACATCTGCTAACCTCTGATGCAATAGTGTCTGCCTCCATGAAGGGTATTAACAGTGCTCCCCCTCAGGAGCAGTTCATCTCCCTGAACAATAAGACCTTTATAAAGATTCTCTGGCCTGAGACCAATGGGAGTCAGAGCATTTGATCCATGTCTGTAGGACTTTGTTTCCACAAGTCATGTGGGCCAAACTTTGTGCCAGTTGTGCTTTTGCAAGAGCGTGAGCTGGGGAGTGAGCAAAGCAAACCCTCCTTCTTTTCCTGTCTTCCCCTTCACCCTGTGCTCCTAAGCAGGGCCCAACAACTGCCCGCACGATATCTGCTCCAGGCCAGTGCCCAGGGAAGAGCTTAAGCAGGGCAACATCTCCAGAGGCTTGTGCCCTTGGCACACATCTGCTGTGATGCTGCAATGGCTTTTTCCTAGGCTGGTGGCTTAATGATGTAATACAAAACCTCAGTGTCCTGTCAGTGTTTAGGCAAGCAGACCTTCCACCACTGTGGAGATCAGGCCAGGTGAAGTGAGGGGTGTTTTGTCTGAGTTATGTGAAGATTTGCTTTATCACCTCACAGAAAAGACTGCTTCTGGTTCAGGAGTGACAACTGATTTGCTGCTTAAGACCAATTTTGGTTTATTCCCTTATTAAGACACATTATAAACTAGACTCGTGCACCTGGTAGGAACTTCACTTTCTAAGTGTCTGTATCTGATTTGCAGTGAAGGATATCGGTTTGCTGTAAACAGAGGTGGCAAAGCACAAAGGTAAAAAACATGACTGCATAAACCTTTCAGCTATGCAGGAGAACGTAGGGAAAGCAGCCAGCCTAAACAAGATGTCCATGAAAGCCATCTCTTCTTTATACACGCCCTGTGATAACATCTACCAGTGCTGGCTGAACCCGACAGTAATGGGATTTTTGGTAGGCAATGGCTTGTGGCCTTAATCTCCTCATTGCCTACGCTTGCTTTAGATGCAACAGGCATTAAAATGACAGCGCTCTGTCAATATCAAGCCCCCCTCCTCCTCCTTGTATCTGAAAAGCTGAAGAGTGGGCTGCTTTAGGAGAAACAGTACAATGTCATCACCAACAGGCACACTGGTTTTGAATAGCTGGGGGAAGGTAACAACCAGAAACCAGCTGTACCCAAAAGCATCAAGTGTCTCCTAGTCAAAGCTAGGATCACATCCGTGCAACACGCAATCCTCCTCACGGAGCACAAATTGGACTCGATGTCTAACTGCTGTGCCGACGGTATGCCCACTGTCATATGTGTCCTGAACTGTGAGAAAGGTCTCTGCTGAGCCTGGACATCAGTCCGGTGGGGAGAGGATGTGAGGTGCCAGCTCAACGGCTGTGTGCCTGGGCCGTTCAGCTAGAGCTCTTCCTGCCGTATGTCTTCTTGGGAGCACACTGATGCTAACCCCAAATCCCACTGCTCACCCTCCTTGCCTGCAAGCCTGCTCTAAAGCATTCAAGGGCAAAAAAAGAGGGAAAATAAAACAAATCTATAACTAAGAATAATAAGCTTCAATTGTTACTGTGTCTGACCTGTCTGACAGCAGAGTGAGATACCTTCTCAGAAGGCCCTTTGCACTTCAGGACTGATGCTGAGTTGAGAGCACAGCTCATGCTTTCTTGATTCAAGGATCTCATCTTTCTTCCAGGAGTGATTAATTGGACAGAAAACATTCTGCTTTAGCAGGTGGCAAAGGGTTATGCTGAAGTTTTATCAGAACTGCTGTAGTGCAGGGTTGCACTGCACAAAGATAATTGTCTCAGGATTGGCTTAGGCCAGAAAAAGGACAGCAAATGTTCCAGTTTTATGAAAGGTCATCATTGCCACCCCTCAGGCTACTAACCACAGTGGAAGGAAGCCGAGAAATTCCATGCTCCTCTTCTTCATTACCATATCCAGAGGTGCTGGTGGCGCGTATAGAATTAAGGCCACCAAGAGGATGAGTGGGCCTTAGCAGCCCCTTCCAGCACTAGAGGCACAGGAGCGAGCAGCTGTGGGAGAGGCCCATCTGTGGACCAGCCCTGCTCAGGGACAGAGAGTCTTCCTCTCTCACAGCATGGGCTACTCTTTTTTCTAGCACTTTGCACCCAGATGAGCATAAGCAACAGCAACCTGTTCCCCTCTGCAGGAGCTGACCACTAGGAAGCGAAGAGCCCCTTGTTCCCTCTCCAGCTTCCCAGGGGCAGCAGCCAGCCTCTAGCCATTAGCACTCCCCTCAGTAATCAGAAACAGGCCATTTGGAGGGGTACTTATCTTTGAAACACTGATTTCTCAAATTACTTTTTTCTCAGGAATTGACCTTTGAAAAACATCCTCTGGCTTCCAGCTTGTCATAGCAACTTATAAAAAGGACAGTTATGGCTACAACCATTTCATAAAAATAGAAAATAATTTCTTACGGGAACCTTTTATTTTTTCAAATGTTGTTTCCCACATACTCTCTCACACATCTTGGGATCAACCCCGTCCTCCTTTCACCTTTCATCTCCAGCTCGTTCTTTGCCCTTCTGCTTTAACTTTCTCCTTCAGAGGATGGGAACTAATAGCCAGCATTCTCCAGAACAAAGTCGGAAGAGAATATATTTTAAATCTGCACTGTGTTATCATAGCAACCAGAATTTTAAAATGATACAGTTAAGTTCCAAAATAGTGTGGTGCCAAAACGACACAAGAGAACAAATGTCTTACACGATTATGGCAATAGGGATGGCTACACGGGAAATTATTCAGAATTGCCTAATTTCTTACAGGCTTAGTGAGTCGCTCATTAATATGGTCTTGCATGATCTTACTGTGCTTGTTTCAGCCCTGTGCACTTTGATTCTGTTCCTGGCACATTGGTTGCTATGATAACGCCATGCAGTTTGCTGTCCACAAGGTACTTCTCAGCACAATATGGGGATAATAAATACGGGATGGTGCATAAACCCAGGTGAAATGAATCTGTCCCCTCTCTGGCAGCGTGTCGGAGAGATTGACACATTATGTCAATCTGTTTTCTCATTCCTTCTATTTCTCCTCACTCTCTCCCTTTCTCTCACACTGTCTGTCTCTGTACCTGTTTTTTTTCCACACTCTCTCTCTCTCTCGGCACTGACACTTTCATCTTCTCCCTTGGGGATTGGAGATGTCACTGCGGGAAGTGCTTGTCCGCCTCTCCGGCAGCAGCAGAGCCCTGTGGCTTTGACAAACCTCATTTAATTGGGAGGAAGCCAGGAGGGTTTGAAAGAACTGAAACATCCACGAAACTCCTTTTATCAGGCATAATTTAAACTCTGCATGGAAAAAACCCTATATGTATAAAGAAAAGTCAACTTCCCTCCTGCTGTGCGTGCTCCCCTCCTCCCCCCCCGGCACAGGCAGGCTCCTGCGAGATTCCATCTTTTCATTTTTCTAAAAGTGTCAAAGTAGATTTGTGCTCTGTGGCTGGGTGAACAGAAAAGGAATGCAGATGTCTCTCACTCATGCACATACACACACAGAGCACCTTCTGAAGGGCGGCGGTTTGGGAGAAACGCTAGCTGGCTGCTCCTTCACTTGGGATGTGTCGCAGGAGCCAGAAATTAAGTTTTCAAATAACTTGACAACACAGTCCAAGAAAGCTTCTTTTTAATTGCCCCTGTCTTAAAAAACCCCACCAAACTAACTAGGCTAGCGGGTGCCCAGGAAGCAATGGGGAATATCGAGGGCTCTCTGGCTGGTTGCCTGATAGGAGGGAGCTTTTCCTAGTGAGGAACAGAACCTGTAGCTTGAGAGACCCTGTATTTATTGTCAGCTCAGGGCAAAAGAGGCAGGTCTGTGTGTTTGCAGCTATGTGCTTAAGAAAAGGGGGCAAGGGAAGAAGAAAATAAAGCAGGTAAAACTGAATGAGAACTGGTGCGACGGGGTAAGAGGAACAGCTGTTGTCTCTGAACATCAAAAGGGAGCAGGAAGAGCGGTCCAAGGGAATTGGGGCTAGCACATCATGCTGAGCAGCTGGGAATTTGGGACATCAGGAGGGACTGGCATGTGAGTTACACTGAATACACAGTGTGAGCCAGCCCGAGGGAAAGTGCCGGGCCCCTGGGGTTACAGAATGGGTGGGGGAGAAATGACCTGTCAAAGCATATACACCTCCGCTTTGTAAATGTACCACGGCGGCAGCACATCCAGGTGCCCTTCTAGTATTAACACTGTGGTCAAATGGAAGAAAACAGAAAAACAAGCTGACAAATTTGCAATGGGATGTAAACTTTGCAGCATACAGGAGTGGGGGTAGAGGGTAGGCATAAGAGAGAGGGATGTCCGGGTGGATGGCAGAGACCTTTGAAGCGTGGAAGAAATTCATAATAAGTGGCATGTCTAGTAGCTCTTTCTTGGTGAGATGGAATCGAGGGTTAGCTTACCAGCGGGAACCTGATAGAGCTGAGGAGGCAGAGGGCTGAAGAAGCCATGAAGAAGTGCGTCTTGCGCAGAGATCCGGCCTCAAGGGAAGACTGTAAGCATTCTGGTGGCCAAATCCTCTGCTGCTGGCACCTTGCTCAGCCTAGGAAAACAGAAGAAAAAAATAGCATAGGAGAGAAGAACAAGCTGGAAAGCTGAAACCAGAACTCAACCCAGCCCTTCTCAGAGCTTGAGGCAGAGAGGGACACGGGGAGCTGTATAAGCCCACCCCAGCTACATGGCTTTTCCACGTGAGCTTGATTATGTTGGAGCATATGCATCCAGGATTTCAGCTCAAATTCATCTTTTCAGAGGAATTTCGAAAATAAATTGTTATTTTGTAAAAGGAAGGTCGTTAAGTAAAAGGGAAAACACTGCTGGGGAGACTATATCTTACATGTCCTAACTGGAATGTCAGAGATAGGTGTTACGAGTTTACAGGGAACAATGCAAGTGCACAAAATAACCTGACTGGCCCACTGAGCAGACCGGAGGTCAAAATTAAAAAGCTAAAGAGAATACTCTTTGCTTTTTTCCTACCCTAGTACCAGTAGAGCAGCTGGTTGTAGAATGTGTTGGGTATTCATGAAGATGAATCTGTTTCTCAGGATGAGTGCTTAAAATAGATGTAATACACACATGCTCCATGCCCAGCAAACACCAATGCCAAGTGGCTGCTTCCTAGAGGAGCACACAGCTGGGGACAAGGAAGTGGAATAGAGAAAACAAATCAACAAGCAAACAAATAAAAATAGTAATTTAGTTTTACAGCTTTTGCTTTGTTTGTTCTGATCATGTTTCAGCATCAGGAGGCCCATCAGAGCATGGCCTGTTGTGCTTCCTCCCTCGGCCCCCACCGGTGCTTCCCCTCCAAGTGTCATCAGGCGCCAGGATCCCTCTGCCCCTGCACTCCCCCTCCCTACACATTTGACATGCTGACATTTTTGTTTTGAGGAGATAAAATGTAAAAAAAAAAAGAAGGGAAAAAACAGAGAGAGAGAAAGAGATCCTGAGAAACAGCTTTATAAAAGGTGTCTGGCCTCACTGTGGTAGGTAACTGCTGAATTCTCACCTCCAGCAAAACAGTTTGAGCCCTTGCTGGCTTGGGGAGCAGGGACAGGACAGGGAGCTGAAGCATCCAGCCTGAGGCTGCTTGCTAGAGCTGCACCACAGGCTGCCCCTGCCACGGCAGGGTCTTACTGGAGACCCCCTGCCCCCTTGGTCCCTGCTGCTGCAGGCTCCCACACTGGCAGCAACGTGGTTCAGTGCTTCCCACCGTGGCTCAGGCTTCCTGGTGGTGGCTGAGCTCTGCACAGAGCTCCCCTTTGATTTTTAATTGGCCATGGAGACTCACGGCTGAGTGGTCTGTATGAAGTAGCTCTTTCCTTCTCACGAGCCAAGCGTGCCAAGGCAGCCTTTCGGCCCTACCAGCATAAGGACTCTCACTCAGAGCTGGAGCTGGCCCACGTGCAGCTCACAGCTCTGCTGCAGAGCTTCTGGGCCAGCCCATTGGTATGGGGTTGTAATGGGGCCTGACAAGGGATTATGGCCAAAAAGCAGAAATGCAGTACAGCAGAGTTTCAAGGAATATAGTTGTTTTTTTTTGTTCAGGCTGAGAGAGGCTTTGTTCTGTTCCAGGACCTGTGTTACCAGGGTTTGGGAGCTTTGTGTATGTGTATCAGGTATGCTGAGCTTTGTGTGTTTCTGAAAATTCGAGTGACAACGGCTGGCATTTAGACAACCTGTGCTTTGCTGAAAACTTCAACATGTTTGTTCAGCCGTTCAGAACAGCGTCTGGGAAACCTGGCTCTGAAGGGCAGCACGCTTCCCTCCGAGCATGGCTGGATCCCAAGCAATGAGCTGAACAGATAATAAATAGCAGCGATGAAAAATGCGATCCTCAAAGAATATTTGATTCTTGACCTGTGCATGAACACAATCCTGAGGACAAATGCTGTCTAGTCTTTTCCTACATATCTATACAGCCTGCTGCAAAATCAGGATTGGGGGGGATTTGATTTTGATGACTCTCTGAGCTAGGTTAGGGCACTTTGCCTGATAATAAATTTATTTCACCGATACATATATACATTATGTGCATGTGTGTGTGTGTAAATATATATGCTTGAAAAATACTTCCCTCTCTTAGCAACTAGGTAGCGATTGGGTGGTGTTGGTGTGCCCGGTCAAGCCGAGGTATGTAACCATGGCCCTCGTCTCATAGCTTTGGGCCACTGAACAATGTGAATTTTCCCCTCCTAACTAATCACAAGATTATTTCATTGTTTTGCCTAGCACGCCTTCCTTACCACTGTTGAGCAACGTTCCTACAGTCTGTTTCTAGACATGAAAATTGGGACAGTGCAAAGTCTGTCTTCAGTCTGAGCAAGAGGGCCTGGGAAAGCACGACCTTCTGAATCGAACTATGCCCCACAAAAAGCTGCTCATAATGTCATTGAATCACTGCTTATCTGAGAATAATCACTACTCCTCTGAGAATAATAAACCCACTATGTGCCTACCTCTACCGTGATCTCTTGCAATCAGCTGCCTAACTGACGTTAGATCTGCTTGTTACTACAGAGCCACCATGCTCTTCCTGAGCTTGCCAAAAGAGCTCATTTCAAGTTAAATGATTGCATAAAGAAACAAATAAACCCAGAGGTGATTTTGACACTGCCATTATAGGTAGCTTACCTGTCACAGATGACTGGCAGTCTCTGAGGTCTCCTGGAAGCAACCAGTTCTACAAAGTGCAATATGCAATCACAGAATTAAGTGAAAATCAAGCCAAGAACCGTTCTTTGAGCCCTTACAAAAAACCTGTGCTCAGAATTTCAAAGGGCCCTATAGAATCTGTCATCTTGGTATTTATAAATATACATTATTCCTATAGGACTTGAGTGCCAGCATTGATGTTAATAAGGCTGTTCCAGTTCTGTAACCCTTTCCTTTCATACGTCTGCGAATACAGGCCTTGGGCCTCCTCCGGTTACAGTGCGAGTCTTAGCTTTGACTTCAGTAAAAGCAGTATCAGTCCCTAAAGCCTTCACATGAAGGAAGCAGAAAGAGGTCTGCAGGCCTGAATCCCCAGCAATTGTCTTGGCTTACCAAGGGGCTCCTAGGCTTCATGTATTCCCCTGTGGGCACGTGGGGCTTTTCTGCATGGATCTGGCAAAAATACTGCGGACAGAGCAAAGGCACTCAGGTTCCACTCTCTTCTTGCCCACTGCTCTTGCTGTCAATCCCTCGCTAAGTTTGTTGTTTATCAGGTTAACCATTTTCATGCAGGCTTTGTACTTAAGGATTCAAACATCTCTACCAGACTGGAACTTTGCAGAGTTTGCAGTTTTGGGAAGACTGTGGTGGTGTTGACATTTTTCAAGGACACATTTCTCAACATTGTGGAAAATGTAGAGGAAAACATTCCTCAAATGTTTTCTTACAAAGCATGAATTTTCTTAGGCTTAGATATGAATGAATGAATGGCTTAAGCCTGGAAGATTTCCCCTTAGAGCTGATCAGCAGAGACATTTTCTTGCATGAGAAAGGCTATAATTTCAACTCAGTCACATTTTCCTGAGCACCATTTTTGACAGCGGAGATGAACGGTGCTCTAGCCATGGAAAGGAAAGCAGGAAGGGTGGTGTAGACCCCTCCTCCAGCCCAGCCCAGCCAAACATTCCCCATGATGGTGAGACCACCAGGAGGCAAGCACCGCTGGTCTGTTGCCAGTAAACTCGGACTTTAGCTGGGACTTATGCTGCACCATCCAAGAGCATCTGCCCTCCCTTCCTGCCCCGGGAGCACCAGCCACATCATTCAGGGACAGAAGCTGCGGGTGAAGTGAGAGTCCCCTCTGCCTTCACCTGCATGGCCATTTCCAGAGTGCCAGGCCCGGAGCTCGGTCACTCAGTGTCTGACTTGATGGCCAGACAATTTGAATAAGTGCAAATGACTGCACTTTCAGTACTTAACCTTTCCAGCAGCCATCTTTCACCATTAAGCCAGGCAAGCAGGTTGTTAAACCTGTCTATCACAGGGTAAGTAACAGTTCACAATTGAACTGTTCGCCTACACCCAAACACTAACGTAATTGCGAAAGCAGTAAATGGCAATATAACCTGGGATGGGATTCATGACTGTTTAGGTGCCAGAGCACTGGAATTATCGCCAATGTACAGAAGTTATATATTAGTATCTTGATTAGCCCCTTCCTAAATCAGTCACCAAGATTAACTCTGGCAGAACATTCCTCTTGGATCACTAATAAAATTTTCTCTAGATCCTCTTTCCTTCTTTTTGCCCCCTTGACTGTAATAAAAGTGTAGAAATAAATCGTCCATATTGAGTAGAGATGTAAAGTTTCCACACAGCATAGAAGAAAAACAGTTTAAAAAATGGTTTGGAAAGGCATAAGATTTTTTTTGTATGAGGTAGAAATTTTTACCTCTTCACAGAGCTGGCCAAAACCTTTCAGATGTTGTAACTTTCCAACAGAAAAATTTGATTTGTGAAATGGAAACATTCCATGACAATATATCAATTTCCTTTACTATTTAATAAAAATTTAAAGATTACTTAAATCTTGTACTTTACCTCTACTGAAATCTTTTAACATTAATATTCTTTAATGAGTTTTAACATAAAAGTAAAAAAATGCATGTTCAGTTGATAACACCAGGGCAAAATGTTTGAATGATATCTGTCCGAAAAGTGACTTTGTTTTTGTGGACTGCATTTTCAGGATTAACATTCCAAAGAAGAAATAGGATTTTCTTTACATTACAGATAGAAATGTCCACTTGCTTACTGGGAACTGAGAGGAATATCTGAACTATAGTCTTTGCTGTTTCAAGCAAGCCTCTTGGCTTAAATTTATCATTTATATAACATGGAGATTAATAATTATCTACAAGGGGTAGTGTAAGAGCCAGTGAGCCAGCTACTGCTGTCCCTGTCCAAACACATCTCTTGGTGGAGAATTCTGCTTGAGCGAGGACTGCCAAACTTGCCACTTTAAGTACACAGAGCTTTGATTATAAATAGCAGATATGGGTAAGAAAACAGTGTGTCTCTGCTCAAGGATTTAATGCAGTTAACTAATCCACTTTAAATCAGTTCAGATTAATCTCCTGATTGACCCCATATAGACGAACCCTCAGAGAATGCCGAGGCCCCATTGTGTTGAGCAGGGTAAGAACAAAGCAGTAAATATTTTCCCTACTGTAAAGATCAAGACCAATCTAAAATTGTAAAACAATGTAAACAGCTACTCCTTACAGGTAAGAGATAAAGAATATTTGGATATCATTCCAAAAAGTGGATGAACTACTGATTTAATGATCTTACAATGATCATATAGACATAAAATGATAGGATTGTGTAAGGCTGATTGGCTTTTTTAACAAAATGAGTAGGTCTGAAAGGTAATGCTTGGGTTTGTTATTTTCTATCTGTATGCAAAGCAGTGTGTGCTAATGAGGAAATACTTTCCTGTATGGAAACCCAGGTGGAAGTGGCTAATGAACTGATAATGAGGCAAGCAAGCCAGAGGACAAAAGTTAAACTTTCCTAATTGATGAAGAGAGAGAAAGAGGATGCCAAGTGCTGCTGGATGAAGGCGCTGGGGTTGCAGGCTTGCAGAGAAAATTTCTCTCATTAGTGAAATCTCTGTAGCTGCAGGACAGAAGCTGAGGTCTGTCTGTGTGGCAGGCTGGAAACTGCAGTTTGTGCCCAGTGCCAGACAGATTGGAAGTTTCCCTGCAGCCTGGCCAGCATGTACTGCGCATTAGTTACACTGCTGCTCTCCCCTTTGGGATCAAAGCCACATGCAGTTTATGATGACAATAAAAATTTCATCGTTTTAGAATACAGTTTCCGACCATCCCATTTGTTAAATGAAGCATCAGCATAAAAAGTGAGATGATAAAAAAAAAAGGGGGGGGGGGGGGAAGCACTCGGAGAATGCAGACTCCATCTGCATTCTCAAAAATGAGATTTGGTTTGCCGTTCAGAGCCTGCTGCTTGTTGCCTCCATCTGCCGGTGACAGTTTGGAAACACACAGATACTAAAAACCTGTACTCGGGAGCAGAAGTTGATTCTGGAATGTTTCTAAATCCCATTGAGCGTAGCAAAGCCTGCAGATACGTGAAAAACTAGGCTTAATTTAAAAGTCATTGCTGCATCTGAAAAAGCCCAGTGTAAAACCTGCGTCTGCTGAGTTGAGATGATACTACCTGCCGTGGGAAACATCATTAGTCACCCTGTGCGATGAATCGAGGAGTAAAGCTCACTCATAGCATGCTCATCATGTTATAAACAAATAAGCACTGTTCCCCACTCTTTGGAATCCAAATGTCAGAAAAAGGAAACAAAAACCAACTTGGTGCATTGGGCGCTCCAGTATTCCCAGTTTGGCAAAAGCACTAGTTTAATGTCATGGGCAGTGATTCCTAATCCTTTCCTGCCCTTGACCCTTGCTGTCTAGATTCAAACTTGTAACCATTAATGGGGCTGGATCAAAACACTGGCCTTCTGGTGTCACCAGTGGTGTTTAGAGGGGATTTAAACTCCCTGCTTTTCAGTGCAGTGAAATGAACACAGCAGTAGATTAATGCAAGGATTTGAGCTCACACAGCATGAGAGCTTTCAAAAATAGTGTTAACAGAGCTATGACTGCCTCTTTCAGGGGAAGCAAAATGAGGGGAACCGAACAAATGAACAAACACTGGGCAAAGCCTTGTCGCGATGGGCAGGGCTCCTAAGCCCAGGGAGTCAGGGAGAGGGCCAGCGAGTGCTCTGAGACGTGGGCAGGAGCAAACCCAGCCCTTCATTCTCTGCAGGAACCGGTTCTCAAGCCAGGGCTGGGGTAAAACCGTGCTTTCAGGCCCCACA
This sequence comes from Chlamydotis macqueenii, assembly GCF_036417535.1. NCBI lineage: Eukaryota > Metazoa > Chordata > Aves > Otidiformes > Otididae > Chlamydotis > Chlamydotis macqueenii. The sequence continues at coordinate 29,896,344 of NC_141561.1, forward strand.
GCTGCTGTAGGGCTGGCCACGGAAGAGTTGCTCACCCATCCTTCCTCTTCACCTGGGGTCAGGCACAGGCTGAGATTTTGGCAAACTGCAGGCAATGAGCATGAGGCCCATTTCTGAACCTCTTTGTGCAAGAAGTCACAGGGGCACAGGGTGATCAGATACTCCTCTGCACATTCCATCTCTTGCCACTTGCCCATAATGGGGGCAGGGGAGCAGCTCGTCCTCCAGCCGCCCTGGGTGTGCTTAGCTCACAGACGCTACCGCCCATGCTGTATCCCCTCTTCAGACTCTGCAGCAGGATGTGCTCCAGCCCACAGTAGTGGCAGGAAAACATCTAAAGGTTTCCAGCTTTCATTTCAAAGATTCCTACTAACCCACCTGGCCCAGGAACTCTTCCAGCAGCAACCTCAGTCTGGGGCTGAGCCTACAACTGCTGAATCCAGTGGGAGTTTTGCCATCAACTTCAATGAGAATATGATCACACCTCCGTGCTTTGTTTTGCCCGTGTTGGTTCCTTGCCTCGGGCAGGAACCTGTTTGTTTGTTTGCTGCCTGTGCTCGCTGGGAACATCAATAGGACTAGCTAAAAGCATTCAAGCCATCAGATTTGGGGAAGCGCTCCAAAGTTTGTTTGCTTATCTGAACCATCCCATGCACTCAGATTCACACAACTGGGCTGGAAATAACCTCAAGAGAGAAGGTTTTCTCAGGCAGACTCCACAGCTTCCACTCGGGGTGAATGTGTGCTGCAGGGGGAAACAGCACTTGTGCTTCAGGGAAGAGAGGGGAAGTGCGCAGGAGCATATGAATGGTAAATAGCTTTAAACAAAGAGACTAATTTGCCTTCTTACCAACAGCCTCTTCAAAAACTGACTTGATTTAGTTCATTATTAAGGCAAATAGTCCAACGTTATCTGACTAACCTTCTATCCAGACTGCTTTGTATAATCCAGGTGTGAGCCAAGTGCTTGGTTCCAGTACGTGGCTGGAGCAGCTCGGAGCCCCTTAGGCAGGCTCTGAGGAGCGGAAAGGGGATGCTGCCTCTCCAGCTAGCGCAGCTATTGCCCCAAACGCTGGCTGAGCACCCCTCTCCCATGTTTGCTAGCACAGTGGGATGCTCCCACAGGAAGGTGTCCTCTAACCACTGCATTTCTGTCTGCTCCAGCCACAAAAGGCCCCAGCACCACAGGTAAATTCTGCCCCACTGGAGTCTGTTAGGGAAACTTGATATCAAGCCTGAAAGCAACTCAGACTTGAAAACTGCTTAGACTTGTCTTTACTGGAGCTATCTCCATGCTGCCTAGGTGCCTGTCCTCTCCCTCCCAGCCCTGCCGCTGGCAACCTTCACAGCATCAGAGGACAGCACTGCTACTCAGACAAAATAGAGCTAAGTGGGAGTCACCGCTGAGGGAAGTTCTATGCACTCATACATTCTCTGTTACCTGTACTAGTTTCTTTGCTAGTGTAGCCTTAATGCTTGCACTTTGAGATTGTCCCTCTATATGTGTCCCTTGGGATAACTAATCATCATCACTGAGAGTTTTTGGCCTTGTATGAGCAGATGACTGACACAGAAAAAATGCTTTGTGATCAATTTGTCCCACATATGAGCATTTCTTTCCTCCCAGACTACCCTTCCCAACTTGTAGACTACTCAGCCAAGCCTTCAACAACTTAGAGGAGAAAGTGCTTCCTCCAGCTGTCTGCTCTGTGCTTGCTCCCTATCCAAATTAAACTTGCTGTGGACAGCGACACATTCCCATTTCACGCTGGTTTGATTAATGTGTCTCAGCTAATTGTGTGAAGGATTCCAGTCCTTTCGGCTGTGAGACCAGGTTATTGTTCAGCCAATCGCGGCTACCATGTGAAAATGGAGGCTGTTTAGTGTTCATGCACCAGAATCAAAGAAGGGGCATCTTGGACTGGGTCACAGACCAACACCCACTTCTTTGAAAAGATGTTACTATGCTCTACTAAACCTGTAAACCTCTTGCTCAAAGCACGTCTTCTCCCTCCTCCTCCCCCCCTGCTCTTTTTCCCCCCTTCTGGATAGACAGGCTCCCCCCACCACTCTCTTAGGGTACAAGAGAGAGAATAGCTGGATTGTAGATGGGTGGATTTCACATTCTAGGGTTTTTAATATTTCACTTTTATATTTCTCTTAGAGAAATGATCCTGCTGAGAGGCTGAGAATCAGTGCTCATCATTTCCCCCTCACTGACACTTGAATATATTTTCCCAAGAGAAAACATTAAACAAAAAGAGAGAGAGAAAGGGAGAGAGAGAGGGGGAGAGGGAGAGTGACTGAGCTAGCTTTTCAAAGCGTACTTCTCAACCTGCCCACATCAAAATAAGAGACAACTGGCCCTTTGAAGTCCGGGACACAGACTTCTCTACCAGCCCATGTGGAAATAAAGGAAGCCGGCTTTATAAATCACAGATTTCTCACCTTGCCCACATCAAAATCAGGGACAGGGACCTTTAAAACTGAGGTTTAAAGGACCCCAAACCAATCTCCATAAAAATAAGGGGAGTTCAGATAAACTGTGTCTCCAGGTATCTCTCAGTTTTTCCAGTCTAAACCAGGAGACACTGCTCCTTTGCACTGAGGAGAGGAGACTAACTACATTGTCAGCACTTGCAGCAATGAAAGCTTCCATCAGCCCAATGTGTACTCAATAAGGCAACTTTGCCACGCGTGTACGCTTGTGTCCTAAGCCAATCCCAGTGTTGTAGTTCCTACAACACTATTGTTATGTAGCTCAAGGGATTTAGTAACACTGAAGTGCAGGATTTTTCATAGTGAGAACTACTGACCCAAAATTGAGAAGGCTGGTGGCTCAGAGAAAAAGCTGGCATTCTTGTAAGTAAGTTCCTACCTGGATTATAGTTGGGGAGCTTGGAAAGTCCTGGCCAGGTGTCCTCAGTTGGGATACCCAATACCTGTGCAAGAGAAGAAAGAGAGTCAGAAGAGCAATAACTTCTCTGCCAGTACCCTGACTTGGTGTATAGCTGGAGGAGTGGGTCTCAATGGAGAGAGACTGTGGTCCTGACTGTAAACCAGCGCAGATTCACAGTGCCCTGGCTCGTGCTGGATTTATCACTGCACAGAAAGGACACTGACATTTTAGCATTTGATTTCAGAGCAGAAAGGGTCCTGCTGAGGTTGAATGTTGTTGCTGTTGGGAACATCAGTGAAGATGTATGCAGCTTTACTGCCAGGTGCCACTGCTGCATGCATTTGCCAGCCCAGGGGTCACATTGTTCAGCCCTGCCACCACTGAAGGTGTCCTCCTGCACCAGAGCTGCACTGGGGACATATTCTGTCCACTTGCACTGGCAGCAGCCGATATGTTCAGTGGCAGCACAGGCTGTGAGCTGTGATAGAAACCCCTACCATTCTGAGGTGAAAAAGAAAAGCTGGCAGGCAGGTCTAGTGGCAGGTGCTAGAAAGCAGTCCAGTGTCTCATCCTCAGGGGTCCAGAGTTTCATCAGTGTTTTTGGACTTTATTGTGAATTGTGGTCTTCAGAAGTAGGTCCTCACTGAGCAAAGTCTGGGCCAGTAAAGCCTCCTCCAGCCTCATTTTAGTTGCTGAAATGTGTGAGATCAAGCATATCTGTATTTCTGTGCTGGTTGCCGTTGCAGATGTTTAGCGTTGTTATTATTATTACTTACCACATGCAAAGTGCCTTATGCCTATTGACATGGATGAGTTGTGCTGAAGTGGTAAAGCCATATATTTAAGAAGAGTTCACAGCGTGTGATACGGTATTATAAATCAGTACTGCTAACTCCAAGCATTCAAAGCTTATCATCTAGACACCTCCCAAAATTATCAGATTTCCTTAAAAAATGGTGAAATTTTAACAGGGATTTTTATTCACTTCCTCTTCTCCAACATTAGATTTGCCTCCCATTAGTTACACTTTGCATATGATAGACAATTCCTTTTCCTTAAAATGAAAGCTGAGAACTATGATACCCGGAGCTTGGCCTCACAGAAACTTGTGATAAGATTGCAAGAAAACAGGCATCAGTAAAAAAATGCATTAAAGAAGGAAGAAAGCTTGTCTGTTGCAGTTGTTATGCATCTGGTAACTGATTGCTTTTCTCACTCACAGTTGGAAAACAGCTGTGAGGACAATTACAGCTACCTGGCGAAGACAGCTACAAGCAGGGATTGCATCTCAGGGCTGGCACATATTAGTGTGGTGGAATGGGGTGGGAAGCAAGATAGAGTGGCTTCCTGTAGGCCATGTTTCCAAACTGTTTATGGATTCAGCCCTCACAGCAAAGACCAAGGGATAGGACCCTTGTCTCTGCTCAGCTGTAAAATCAGTCTTGGAAACTGCCCTAAATCAGTCTTGGACCCTTGAAAGCTCCCCAAAGAGAAGGTGCCTTGTGGGATTCAGCCATGTAAGGATGTTGGAAGGTCACTCACGCTGAGGGTAATTAGACAACTCTGGAAGAGGATGCGCTTTTGACTGGTGTGTGTATCATGTAAGTAGGGCAGGTCTGCCCAAAGCAAAATCAATGTGCACAGGGAAGATAAAGTTGGAATCTGAACCTGCATCCAGAATTTGCTCTCTTTTGCTCTCGCCTTAGCTTTCCAGGAAGCCACAACAAAACCTGTAAAATATTCTGCATTGAAAATCGAGGTGTGTGTTCTGAAGTGTCATCCCCGCATTTATCTGGGCCCTCATTCTTCGAGATTTCTTGTAAGCCATCAGTCCTAAAGGCATCAGAGGGAGCTGGGGAAGTTCAGTACATAGTAAAATCATCCTCTGGCTCCACTCAGCACTCTGCCTCTCTTTGGTGAAGAATTTAAGAGAATAGTTATTTATGCATGCTGGTACTTTGCTACATAAGGTTTTCAGCAAATGCTTAAATTTTGCTGAGTTGAGGTGTTAAAGCATTCAGAGCACCAGTCACTAAATGCCAGACAAATATGGATTATATTTCTATTTTCTGAGTCTTTTGTTTACAAAAGATGCTATTCCAACCCATTAATTCTGATCTAGTTTTGAATTTCCATGGTTATGGGACAGGTGATCTTCTCATTTCCTTTTCCCTTTTTTCTACCCCTGGACCTTTAATGAGATTCCTTGCCAAATCAGACAATGAGTTATATTTATTTAATGGAAATTAATTATACTCTGGGATTGTTTTATCTGCTGAGTATCCACCCTAAATCTAGCTGTTAACTCTCTGACCCATGCCACCAGACAAAGCAAAACAGCTTCTCTGTAATAGCTATTTTGCCAAGCTTCTCCAAGCAGGCACTTTTTACTGTAACGAAAGGTTTTGGAGCAGCTCAGTTCAGTCCACTTTGGAAGAGGCATAGTTTCAGCCAGAAACATATTTACAATGCCCATATTTCAGCAAGTGCTTTAAGTTGGTATAAATCATTATCCACTCTCTCTGTCCTCTAACTGCTTGCTTCTCCTGTGATGAACCAGCTGAAGGAATCAACCTAGCTGATTTTGCTTAGTTTGGCTGGGAAGTTATATTTTATGTTTCACATAGAGAAGCCTTCTATTCATTCCTTCGGCTTGTCACATGTTGGGCTCAGCCGCAGAAGTACGCTAGTGGCATACTGCAGCCTAATCCAGCCCACGTGAAGTCCTTCTTAGCACAAAGTTAATCAATAAGATGGAGCTTTTGAATGCAAAACCTATGCCTGATCTCTTGAAATTTGAATTATGGATCTTAAGTTTGCCAGGTTTGCTTACTCTCCATGCCATGAGAGGACTGGAGACGCTGCAGTTCACGTTCACTCAGGCCACACTTCCATAACCAGCACTGCCAGCCTACGCAGCTCCTTCCTGTTTACCCCCTTCCCATTTGGTCCTGCTTCTGTGTCACCCCTTCATTAGTAATACTGGGCATTAGTACTACTGTTTTTGCAGCCAGATGAAGAACTGGGTAAATAAACTGTTCTTGTTTAGAGTAAACCAAGAAGAAACTCAAGTTATAGGTTCCCCAGTTCATGTAGCCCCACATGTGAGGGGTGACAGAGGAGCAGGAATGAGCAGCCAGGGATGGAAATGCGGGATGGAGACTGCTTAAGGTGGCACTTGCCTGTAGACGAAATGTTGGTGAAATGACAGTCAGTCAGTTGTGATGATTCAGCAGGACAAATGCATTTCACAGAATGAGGATTTTCCAGCTGTATATCTATAGGGTGTTTGAACCAACAGTCCTACGTGGAAATACGCACGCTGGGTGATACAGACTCATGCACAGAAACACAGACAGTCTCTACACCAGTGCAGGGTGGCTCTATTACTGGTACATGAAAGGAACTGACTATTAGAAAACAGTAGGAATCCCTGTTCTGAACCTCACACTCAGTGAAATATCTCAAGTTAGGCATCGAAAGCCTCTAAGGAGCTTTGAAATCTTGACCTAACACAAAGCTTCATTCCAGGCTGTATAATAACATAAAACCTTCTGTGAAAGGCACTAATTATTTCATGGCTCTTAAAGCTTCCTCATGATTTTTAAATAAGGTTTTCTTGCCTTCTATAGCACAAATCCTATTAATCAAGGTATTAGTTATAATACCGGAGAAATGACGATAGGGCTATAACACTCCAACTGCAAAACCACAGGAAATGTATCCAGAGATTTCAGAGCTCTAAGTGGAAGGATACCCTTCATTCACACTCTGGGAAACTGGACCATGTCCTGCCTTTGAACCCTGTTAATTGGCCAAGTATGGATTTTTTTTTTTAACTCAGTAATTTTTTTTTTCACTCTTTGTCAAAGAGAAATTCAGTATTTATTTAAATGGACTGAACTCAAGTCTAAGAACTGGACCCGCCTGTCTGTCTTTTTATTGAATTCTAGCTAAAAGCAGAGGGGAGAACCCTACCAGGCAGGAGTGTTTCTGGATGAAGGGATTAAGAAGGAAGAATCTGACTTACACAGACTTGAGGCTATAAAGTCCTTTCCAAATTTCAGTTTTCTGTATTTTCTGCTTTGAAAATCCATGTTGAGAAATACTCTATGCAGAAGAGTAAATCCGTGGGAGGAGAAGTGAAAGGGCAGACACCTACAGCAAAACCCAATAGAAATCTATAGGCTGACCTTCCTGTCGAGTCAGTAACAGGGTCAGCAGCAAGCACTCAGGAACACAGAGAATCCACTAGTGCTGGTAACTGCCTCAGTTCTACCGAGCCGCACTAAGGATGTGGCTCTGTGTTTCAGTTTCCCCAGCAGAAAAAAAACAGCTTAAGAGGCTCCTGAATAAGTCTGCTCTCACTCATTGCTGCCTTTATAAAGTAATTTCACACTTTCCATTATGCCAAAGCAGTCTCTAGGGCTGCACCATAAACTGGAAGATACAAGATGTTCCAAGTTAAAATGAAGAAGGATCTCTGAAAAACCTCAGTGTCTTGCCATTTTCATAGTTTAAGAGCAGTATTAGAGGTCCTTTGTGAGAATATGGAGTGCTGTATCCTACAGTAAGTAAAGGATTTAACAAGGAATAGAATTTGCAGTACCTGCACACCTTTTATGCCTTCTTCAATTTGATGTCACTTTAATTGGCTTTAAATTTTTGATGAGATGACAAACATCAAAGGAAAGTCATTTGATTTACTCCTGTGTCTGTAAGAAAGTTGCCAAATATAAAGTGGGTTACAAAGTCTGTGAACTTGGCAGACTGGACCAAATTACTTCTGCTATTCACAGGACATGTGCTTGGGACTCTTTCCCATTTCCAGGTATATTTTACTCACCGCCCAGATCTTCGCCAGCTGTTCACGAGTAGCAGAAGTTCCTGCAAATATTGGCTGGCCCTGGGTCATTTCAACAAGTATACAGCCTGCACTCCTGCAAGAAACCCAAGGTATTAACTCATTCACATATATGACATATATAATATGATTGTTGGGATGGGCAGGGAGAAGGGAAGAGAGATAATTGTTGAAATGGAAATTTAGAAATCCTGATTTATAAATGCAGAAATCCTGATATAAGCTGTAAACTCTATATATTTTGCAGCTCAAGTCTAAAAAGTACCAGTCTGATGTGTAGGTATTGTATACCCACCTCATGTCATCTAGTGAGAGAGAGTGTGTGTGTGTGTGTGTGCATGTGTGTGAAGCAAAGCAGGACATGGGGTGCCTGTATCTATGTAAATAAATACAGGCTTCAGTGAAGGCTGATACACCTCTACAGTATGGTGGTAGGCAGGATGCAGCATTCTAAAAAACCCTACTGACTGTGGGAAGTCAGGAAAGTTTCCTTTGGGAAGGGCCATCTTACACATCCCTGGTCTTGCAGCACCGTTCTAAGCACTTGCAACTGGCCCTTGTTGCAAGTTGTACGTAGTATCACTAACCTCATCCAAGCCCTTCAGATTGAAACATTTGAATTAAAAAGCTGACAAGTCAAATAGGACAGGAGCAGACTAGAGATTCATCCCATTCACACTCCTTCAGGATTTTAGAAAAAAATAAAGCAAAGTTCCATACAAGTCTGCTCCCATCTCCTTTTTCTCATCAACAATCATCCTCTAAAAAAACCCCACCCTTCACCAACATAACATGACAAGTGATACCCTTGGAAAAGAAACCCACTAAGCACCATCTTTTATTCCAGAACCAAGCAATTTGTTTCAGGTCTCTTTCAACTTATCCTGTTACAACCATCTAAAAAAGATGGTTGTGGCAGAAGCCTGTGGAATACTGGGTTGTTTTCCATGAGAAAAAAAGGTACAATATTGGAGTGATAACAATAGGAGAGATAAATAGGGAACTACTACACCGTATATTGGCTTGAAGGACACATTAGATGCAGAAAGAACACAGAGACACCAACTATTAGAGTGATTTTTTCCTTCAGAAGCAATTAGCTTCAGGCAAACTGAAGGCAAGTTTTCATAGCATAAAGAACTTGGTGACAATAGCAAGTTAAACTATTCTTATTTTTATCCCATCCCCTGCTTTGCAGTTGTGCCAAAGCAAACTAGCCAGCTTAAAAAAAAAAACACCAAACCCTGCAAAAAACTTTTAATTTTACTAAGGTGGATTAGTTCTGCTAGCAATAATAGTTGTGCTCAGGGTAGACCTACCTATTTGCAAGTATTTCCATCTCTTATTGTATGGTATCAAACTCTGCTCATTTACTTTTTAATCTTTTTCCTCCAAACTTTTTTGAGGTTTCCTGCCTTTTCACTAAGCCTCATTCCAGCTTTTCAGGTTTCAGTCTCAGTCTTCTTTGGTTACAGCAAAAGTAACCAAAGTAAAAAGTTCAAATGTTGAAAACCCAACTTTGTCTAACAGACTCTGAAAGTATTATTTTTACTTGCTGAGCAACAACTAGTAATCTCTTCTGGTCATCTGTACTACTGTTACCCCTTGCACCTTGTTTTTGCAATACTGGAGATGCTTTTCCCACCTGGCTGTGGTCAGCTGAAAGCCTGAGATCAAACTCATCTGCGGTATTCATTTTGGTCATCCTTGCACATCTAGATGTGATGTTTCAGCACGTGCCAGATATGCAGGGGAAGCAAGACAGTGACTACTAAAGTAGTAGGAGAGGTATAACTGGTTATGAGGATATTTAGTTCCAGTGAGCATAAACAAAGCTGGTTCAGACAGCACGGCTGCATCTGCCTGCAATCCCTGGAGCAGGTTTGAACGCTGCACTTACTCCTTAGCCTGCAGTGCTGCATCACACAATGGAGAGACGACTTCATCAGAATTAAGATCTAAGATATCTCTGCGGCATCCCAGAGTTCCCTCTCCACAGTTTTTGTGGCATTGGGAGATTGCAATTTTATATTTAACCAGAAATAGATCCTTTCTCTTGTTCCTCACCAAGTGTGGTCTGTACAGTGGAGCCCTTAGCCTACCTCTCCCAGTTTGGCATAGCAGGACAATGGGAACCAGGCTGGGGAGAAAGCTTTAGTGGCCCTGGTAGATACATGTTAAAATGATTGCATGGGAACTCCTATTCTACATAAAATGACCTGGGAAGATTCCTGTGACTGATTTTTTTTTTTATTAATGGAAGATTACACAAGGAAAGCCTGACTAAAAAAAAAGATATGACTTGAGGCGCTCAGGATGTTAGCAGCTACGAGTGCTACATGTGCATAAAACCCTTGGTGGTTTTTTTTTCTTAAAAAAGTCTTTCTGATAGCCAGTGTAATCTCTCAATACGTTAGTCTCCCTGAATTCCCTTAATTGAATCTTCTAAAGTCTTGAAGAGATAGTGAGGGAGAAAGAGAGAGAAAAAAGATATAGAGAGATTAAAGCAGCTTTTCTAGTTAGTCCAAATGCAAGTGAGTCTCCTTCTGTATCTCTTTCTTCATCTATTCAAGGCCTCATTCACTTCCCATGTGCCTCCCACTGGCAGTACTGCTGCCCAAGCACACTATGCATGAATTGCCATAATCTTTTATTTTGTTATAATTGGTTTCTTTAAACCAAGGCTTTAACACCCACTGTCTCATACCATTACCAAGGGCATTCTGACCTGCCTTCATGTAAATTGCAGCATCCAAAAGACATAAGGTTTTTTTTTTCCTTTCTTCCCAATAGACAAGTAACATCTGTGTGAATTCACATTATTTCCTAATAGACAAAAATTGAACTTAAATGCAGTGTACATCAAGATAATAAATGATTCTTGTTAGAGGAAGTTACTGAATAGACCTTACTAAAGTACTCTCTATTCTCTCAGCATGACATCTTTCTTTAGGGCAAACACTTTGAATGTTGTTATTATAAGGAGGCGTTATAACAAAGGTGCCTATAGTGTGAATGTAGTTCAGTGAGACTGAGAGTACTGCGCTGTTAGAGCTGGTCGGAGTGCTGGATGGGATCTTTGTATACTACTCCTGTGTCACTATTCATTACACTAGAGCAGAGTTACGTAGTGGGGATGTTGGTTTTGCCCAGGCAGAAACGCCAGGCTTTCTGTGCCTAGCCAGGGCTGTGGACAGGGGTTGACTTTCAGAAAAAAACCCAAACAAACAGGCTTATACCAGCATCTACCTAATACAAACTCTCCAGTCTGCCAGGCAGGCATCTTCTTCAAACTTGGCAGACGTTCCTAAGAGACCGTCTGGAGGGGAGAAGTGACAGATAGTGGGGGAGAGAAGGCAGGGCTATTTAGACTGGCTTAGCAGCTAGATGCCATTAGAATTTAGCAAGGTTTTCCTCCTGAGAGAAATATTTAAGCAATTAAATTAGCAGCAGGCCTAGGGAAGTGAACAAACTAAAAGCTTCTGTTCCCCTGCACTGCCCTCCAGACTTAGGCCACTGGAGTCTCTGATAAGCTGCAGATCTCTGGAGGGGGATGCAGCCTGAGAAGACCTGGAGCGTTGCTGTTTGTAAGCATTCCCAGCACTCATCCTGCATATTCTTTAGCCTGCTGCACTCCTACCCTTTCCCAGCCTTTGACTCTGCAAAGCAGTTAAGAAAAGTCCTGGTGTGACGCACAGGCAGAAAATCAATTAGTCTGAAGACAGGGTGAAGCAGCAATACCACCTACAGATATAAAATTGCCCAGAATAAGGGCAGTCTCCTGCAACTTCGTGAGCTACATGTTGTCCGTGAGTAAGTTAGGACTGTGTTGTGACTGAGGAAGTGGGCTCATGCTGGTGCAGAAGGGAGCCAGAAGGCAGATGAACCCCAGGGCCCAGCTACACATCCAAGGCAGCCCAGAAGGACCAGTGGCACCCCTGGGAAGCCCTCATCCTCTCCTACTTTCTGCCTGCTCTCAGAGACCCCTCTCCCTTCAGCTCTGTTAATGTGCAGCTTTTTTCCTGTGATTCCCAGCCACATTAAGATTTTGTGATAGAGCTCGTAGGGTAAGAAGGCTTTATCAAAGCAGACCCCTTCTCCTGTATGAGATGCTGAGTGCATCTAAGACGTGTTCTTTGAGAAGGACAAAGTATCACAGAAATAATTAAAATCTCAGACACCTTTCTATCTCCAGAATCATTCAGAAACCCTTTAATGCCACCTTTTGTTACCGAGGCCAAAGTCATTGTTGGTGCAGTTGTTTCTGCACAAAACCACTGCTGTGGAGAGCTACCACTGACTCAGTCAACCACATAGATACAAAACAATAAGTGAATTAAGCAAAGGTGTTCTCTTGCAAGACCTGAAAATAAACGTTATCAAATGAGATGTACATATCTCATAAATATTATCAGATGAAGTTTATATAAATCCATAGCTGAGATGTAGTGACATAATTCCCAAAAACTTCTGTGAACTCAGCACATTTTCTGCTCACAGGTGCTAATTCCTCTACTTATGACTGTATCTACTGCAACTTGGTTTACTTAATTTAAATCAGATAAAGATGATTTTTCCCAAGGGACCTCAGATGCTTTGAAATTGGTCATTACCAGATATCTAGATCAGAAGAATAATCTGTAGCTCCAAGCAACACATCAGGAGGACGGTACCAAAGTGTCACCACTTCAGAGGAGTGTATCTGTCTGGGGATGGACTGGGCACGAGCAAGGCCTGAAGAAAAAAAAAAAAAAAAAAAAAAAAAAGACCGCTGTGCTAGGACAGTCCTTCTACCTGTACAACTCATAGATGATAATACCAATTGGAAACAGGACATTATTTTCTCTTGGATCTTTAAACACAAGCAATCCCAATGCAGTTTACAAGTAATTGTCAAAGAAAGTGCGTCTGGAATATACCTCTGGGGCAGATCAGATCAAGCAACATGCTGTGTTTTGCAGGACTTAACCATTTGTGACTGAAGCAGCCATTCCAAACCAATGCCAAGAAAGCCTTTTGGTTCAGCACATTGCTGTGGACTCTACATATTACATTATTTTGTGAAGAGGGAAGGGTTGATTTTCATTTCTCTTGAACCAGTTTTATGTGGCAGTATTTGCTGTGACATAAATGAGGTTACTCCCTGCACCAATCAGTATAAAGGCAAGAAAGGCCGGACTGACCACAGAAAGTTTCCTGAAGTTCAGGAAGAGGTTATGCTTCTGTGCCTTAATTGACTGTGGATACAGATCTATATGCATGCTAAAGCTTCAGTCTGAGCAGATATATTAGCAGTATCCAAACTGTGACTCACCAAAGTCGCCTAATTTGAGCTCACCAAGGCAACTGATGAGCAAGTTCTGGGGTTTCAGATCACGGTGAAGAATGTGTTGTTGGTGGATGTAAGCCAGGCCGCGCAAAAGCTGGAACATGAAGAGCTAGAAAAAGCCAACAAAAACCTGAAATGATTTTGTGTGACTTTGCATTGATACATTAACTCTGAACTTCAGAAGAACTCCTGGAACAAAGCAGAGACAAAGCAAGTAAGAAACCAGTAAAAATCCCAAAAATGCATAGAGCTGGCTGAGGAAGACAAAACTGCAGTGAGGTATGATTGCCCTGCAGCTTTCTGAGGTTTCCAGGGTGGAATATTTGACCATGAGGGCAGTTATAGTGCAGTCCCTAAGGCATATATTGGCAATTTAACTTTTTTTTTTTAAATGGACTATTGATTTTAGGAGCAAGCGCAACTTGCCAAAACACAGACTCGGCTTGCAGAACAGCAGATATTCTAATTTCGGTGTTCAAGACAAAGACATACAGCCAAGCAAAGTGAAGGTTTAAGGAGCTGGACGCTTTGCCCATTTGAGCCAGCTTCACACCAGCAGAGGGAGTTCTGCGGCTGCTGTACACACCAGCTCCTCCCAGTATAAGCTGGACCAGTGAACTGGCTGATTTGACAATGTGAACTGTTATCTTCAAGCTAGGAGAAAACACGGTCACCTGATTTGACCAGATATGGCAAATAAGGTATGATGAATGAAGCAAGCAAGAAAGCAACCAAGCAAGAAATATCTAACTCCCACCACCATGGCAGTGTAAATAGGCCTCGGGTAAAACAAGCTGGGCTGAAACAAAGTATGAAATTGGACAGGGGATAAAAACAAAACACAGCAAAAGTAATTAGACTTGACCAGAGAAAAGATATTTTTCACCAGAATCTTAATCTGAAGAGGAGGAAAAACAGCGACACCCATAGGTCATTCTTGTGCCAGAAAAATGTCCCTGTAATATTCTGAATACTTGCATCATATTCACTAGGAATCATTTAGAGAAAAAACCAAACATTTGCCAGCAAAAATGAAGGACGCTAGATGACCCTCCTAAAGAAGCAGTAAATCATTTTGCAGTTCAGTTCAGTTCCTGCTGACAATGAGGATCTGAGGCAGGAAAGCATAGCAGCTGTTTACTCACAGAAATGCCAGTGAGTACATGTTACAGCCATGTACCCCATGGGCTTTACAAGCCTGCCTGGTAGCAGAGCGCTTGAGATCTGTGCCAAAACTACGCTGCATCTGGGACATATCTGAGCTTTAAGGATGTTTAAAATCTGGGGCCCCAAGAAACTTCATTAGAATTGGTGTTGCTTAACAACTATCTGGAAAAAGATGTGAACAAGGTGGCAACATTTGAAGATGACATAAGTATTTAGATTAGCTGCGATAAGAAGTAACAGTGAGGAACTTCAGAGAGATCTGACAAAGTCAGATGAATAGGCAGCTTGATAAGAAACAAAGTTGTTGTTGACAGCTGTAAGATAAATTAACTGAAGCTGCTCAGAAAAAGGACCCAGGCATTCACTGAGGACATCTGCAGTGAAACTTTAAGTTAGTGGGCAGCAACAATCCTGAAAGTTAATTAAATGTGAAGATGTGTACAAAGGAGCGTAGGAGACGATTATAACATCAGTCTATAAAGTAAGGGCACATCTTCAGCTGTGCTCAGGTCCAGTCAACCATTCCCAACAAGCTGTAGTAGAAATAAAAGCGATTTAAATGACCGTAAATATGAAGATAGTTCCAGATGAGGCGTGAGATTTGAGAGTTTTTAATTAGAGAGATGAATAATGTATTCTAATGATGAGAGGATACAAATTTGTGTAGAGACAGATTTGCTTGCCACAAGATATCATTGTTCACAAAAGTTGAAGTCTTGCAGGCTCAGGAAATGGGAAGAGGGACTAACTGAAAAAAAGGGCTTTGGAGACTGAGAGGGAGGTTGTTACATCTTTATCAAAGGCAGCTTTTCTCCAAAGTGTTTGTTATATATCGAACAAATAAATACTAGTAAGCAATTTATAGTGACCATACATAGTGGAGAATAACACTTCCCTTGCTTTAAGGGATAGTAGTCTTTTAAGAAACTCACCATAACATTGCATGAATGAAGTCCTCCAGGATGCTGGCTCATGTACTGTGCTAGATCTGTGTGCTAAATAAAAGAAAAGAACTTGAGGTCCAAGCTACTAATGTAAAATGCTTCTACCAACAATGCCTCTTCTGTAAACGGAAAAAATACGCAACTACTACAAATATGTCTCTTTCACCTTGGTGAACATCTGATCTGATGCAGCACACAAGGATGCATTTAAGTGCTGGATCAAATCAGGGACCTGGGTGACCTATCTCACCCTAACAGTTTATGAACTGAAGCTGATAGTTAACATAATTCATATTTGTCCCAGAATTAATCATAAAGATGCAGTAAGAAGACATAGCCCCGTATTTTCCTTAGAACTTGGTTGATAGCTATCAGCAAAAGCCACAGAAGTAGCAAGACTCATGCTGACAACTTTTTTATTGGCATCCTGCTGTCCCCATGAGAGCAACCCACAGCTTGGTCATGGTGAGCCACTGGGGTCAGGGCCAAATCTGACCTCAACTTGTGAGCTTGTATCATTACTTCCCATCCTTGCTGTGGCTCAAGAACAGTACTTTTATTGTGTTGTCAAGGCAGAAATGGAGGTAAATAGTATCTGCCACCCTAGTGGAGACAAGATGTGGAATCATTTTTGCATACAGCTGTCACATAGAGTAAGGCTGCGTGGCAGGAAAGCAGGAGATCAAGAAGGAAAATCAATCATTGCACTAAAGGATTACAACTCGTCTCTTTGTAGATGTTTCATAATGCAATAAATTAATTATGCAGCCACTTCCCAGTACTAGCTCCACAGGAAGCTAGAAAAAGATCAACTCACCATGTACTCAAAGACAAATGTCAGTGTCTCCTTGGTCTGGATAATGTCATGAAGCAGTACAATGTTGGCATGTTTCAAATGCTTGAGAAGAGAAGCTGGGGAAACACAAAAGGAAGATGAACGTAACTGCTGCTGCTGGAAGTGGAAGGAGACAGTACACACAGCAAGGCAATGAAAATAAAAAACTGGGGAGAAATAGTCCAAACTTGGCAGTTCTGTAAGAAGCAGCAGTTACTGATTCTGGAGGAGGATGGAATAGCTCCTTAGAGAAGCAAGCATCAGTGCTCCAGGCTTGGCAGGAACCCGTCCATCTCTCACAGGTGGGATCTTGCCTCTGTCAGAAATAGCAGTTCAGAGTTCCCAGTTGTCAGCTTGTCAGATGAGGAGAAATAATTTCTTCAAGGCAAATGCCAAGAGGCAAGGGCTGGGAGCTCCCAGAGCCAGAATGCAGCAGCCCCCGGCCTGTCACTGAGCTTCTCATCCTTCTCCCATCCACCCCCTGGCATGTGCCCTCAGCGGAACCCTTACGAGACTTCTGGGGAAAGCTGAGTTTCTATCAGCTTCCAGCTTCACAATATTAGGGTGTAAAGATCTCCCCCTCAAAAAAATCACTGTAGATGCTAAGCTGAATTCTGAATTTAACCCTGTGCTTTTAGCTTGGAGAAAGCATATTGGTTACTTTCTCTGGTTTAAAACTCAAAGAGCAGAGATGATAAAATTACTGAGTGAGCAGTAACTTGTTTGTATTTATATAACTGTCGTGGTTCAACTTTGGCACCATTTTTCTTTCAGCCTAAAGCATCATTACAACTGTGTGGCCCTGGTCCTTAGGTGGTGACATGCCTTCACCAAGACTCAGAACTGACTGATGCTAACACAAAAGCTACAGCCTTCTGAGCCTTTCAGCCTTGTGTTAGGTTTCTCATGATAGAGCAGGCTCCAGCCGACCACTCATGAAGGCAGCTTGTCAGCAGAAAGTCTCTACGACAGTCTTTACTGGGGATGAGCATGCACAGCTTCATCATTTGCTACCGTAAGTTTGAGACAATAGTTGCCATAGGTCTATACAGAAGAGGGACACAGGGAAGTGATGGAGCTGAGATCGTTCTGCCTGTAGATCCCTGGCACTACTGAAGAATCTGAGCCAGCTGTTATATCAAAACTGTGCACAGGCAGAAGCCCCAAAGCTCCACAAAACAAGGGTCAGGTTTAGTTCAGCTTCTGACACAGCAGAATAGCCTCAGAGCTGCTCCAGACTCACCTTTCCCTGCTGATTAAAACCAAATTAGTTTACTGTTAGACCACGTAGTGCTACAAATTTCATTCAGATAAGGCATGGGCATACAATCTTGTTTCTGCTGAGTGAGCTGAAGCACACAATACAGAGCCTGGGCCGGCCGTAGGAGGCCAAATGAGTTTTGGTCCTGGATAAAAGCTGCTTTTTGTTTTTCAAACAATCTGCAAAAGAAATTTGAAGAGTTTCATGCTGGCAAAGCAAATTTTTACTGGATTAGCACTTTGCCTTTTGTGACCATTACAATTTAACCTGTTTCTAAAAGCCCTAGAGCCAGATACACTGTATTCCACAGCTGTGGCCTAAGCATATGGCAATACTGAGGCTGCTGAGCAGTAAGAGATGCCTGATTCAGCGTCAGTACTGGAAACAGCACAGATTGAAAATCAGTCTGCACAGAGCTTGGTGCTGCTGCAGCTAAACTGCCTGATGCTAGTCCATGTAGTTACCACCAGTATGTTTCCAGTGTGCAGTAGTATGAACCTTAAACATGCTCCACATTGCACCTAATTGCCCAGTAAAGATACTCTGGCTAGATCTCGTCTGCTACATAAAGGGGCTGCTAACCGGGCTCTGTGGTACCTCAACAATCTCCTGTGGCCAGAGCTGTTGCTCCAGAGGAGCAGTACAGAGAGTCCACAGGAATATGGAGAATTCAGCCCTTGTGCCTGAATCAGGCCTCTGGGAACAGCCCCTCACTTGGTTGCTTCTACAACCCCCTGCTGGGGTGTCAGGTGCTGCGGTCAGAACTGAGCTTTAAATGCATTTCGTCTCTGTGGGGCTTCCTGGAGTGCAGCGGTTCTTTGTTAGGGAAGTGCCATTCCTCCAGAGCAGCACAGAATGCACCGTGTTAATAAATCTTGTGCTTTGTTTGTGCTGCTGACTTACATTGTAAATTTGAGGTGTCAGATGCTGCAAAGCTCAGCAGTACACAAAAGATCTATTTAAAGTAGGCACTTCATAGGATCACTCTTGTTTTCCCCCATAATGAATGAAGTTAAGGCTCTCAGCCTGTCCAGTAGAGCATGTTAAAGGAGTGCTGATCTTTAGAGCATCATTAGTTCTATGTAGATAAAGCTTTTAAGGCTTATTTTACTGGTGGGCTACAAGTGTAAACGCAGAGCAAAAGCACCACAGCAAATGAGTGCATAGGAAACTGCCACTCTGTAAACAGGAATATTTAGGTAGGTATTCCTGTGCTTTCACCCAGAATTGGACCAAGGACTTTGTAAACTTTCTTATCTTAATTACACTGTTTTAAACCTGGAGTGGGTCCACTGAGGTCTCTCATTATTCTGAGCTGACCAGTATGAGAGTCCTTCTGTGCTAGGGCTGCTCTGTGAAAGCTGGCACATGTGGTCCCTGACACTGTATCCCTGTGGTGACAAAGTCAACCCTAGTTTTGAACTGCAGTAAGAAGTAGAAACAAAATATGTGTGACCTCTTACATTGATAGCTCTCACTAATACCAGACAGTAGACTGGCAAGAGAGTTGCATATTTCTGTGTGTAAGGAATAAATCAGATTATGATGCTCTTGGGATTGTAGAGCAGACTAAAATAGAAGCCTTAATCAACCAGGCAGTTTGTGAACTTGGTCTGTAGGGACATATAAATACAATTCAGCCAAAATCAAGCACTTAAACAAAAGTATTTCTTTCTCAAGGAAACTGAGAAAGCTGCGGACATTTTGCCCAGTGCTCTACAAAGTCAACCAATAGAAAGAATTTCTCTACTAGGCTGAAATAATAGATGTTGATAAACACTAGTTTTATGGAAAGTGTTTCTTTTCAGGCTAGGGTTTGTGATGCTCCAGGTATCAGCTGCCATCACACAGGAAAGTGGTACCACTTGTGCAAAGGTGCTGGTGCAAAGAGCACTTTCAGTCCCCAATGGCCCAATGCAACAGCAGCAAAAACTGCTGTGAAGTCCTAGTGTATAGAAATGGGAATGAGAAAGCAACTACAGAGCAGGTAGCAGGTAGAAAGTGTAAGATGACACTACACTGCTAGGAAGGACACACTCAGGCGTGATGCACGCACAAGCTCAGATGCATTTGTCACAGGGGAATACACCACCCAGCAGGTTCCCCCTCTGTCCATCACACGCTCACCCAGCCCAGCACAAAGACCTTCTTCATGAAGCGATAAAGAAACCAAGAGTTTTGGGAGAAGGACAGCTGGCACGTTAAGTAGGCAAGAAAAGACTTAGGAAGATGCCACATGGAGCTTTTTCAGGTTAAAACAAATGCTCTTCAAGAATGATGTCCGTCACTCTTCATCAGTGTTTGAAGAAGCTCTTTTATGTCTTACCTTCCTGAATGGCTGTAAAGGGCACTCCCTCCTCTGTCTCCAGTCTGATCACTTTCAATGCCACCAACTGGCCATTGATCCTGTCAGGTCAGAGTGGAAGGTCACATGAAGTACCTCAGTGCTCAGCATGACAATATTAACAGTCTCCTGAGGTGCTCCACAGTTACGCAAGCAAAATTTCTAGGGCTTACTCCCCGACCTAGGCCAAGCTCAAAAGGGAATTGCAAACTCCCTCCACCTTGTCTTCATTAGTAGCAAAACGGGAACCAGTCCGCCTGGCTAGAGTAGCACCGTTCTGCTGACTGGGTATTGCTAGAGCATGGCTTTGGGCAGTGCTATTTATTGGGCTATTCGGCACAGTTATTCTGCCCTCTCACAGCCTTCCTGCCCCCATGTGAGGGCAGCATGGCTTCACCTCCAATATTTCTATCATGCAGCGACCCCTCATTCCAAGAAAAACCCTTGCTCCCTCCCTGGTGCCACCAAACCATCTCCTGGCATGCTGCTGCAGGGCAAAGTGTCTTTGTGGGGCCTCCACGGCTGTAGTGGAGGAGTTCCCTGAAAAACTGTGACGGAGCTTTGTGAACATCCTGGTTAAAGGCAAAGCTGGACTTTTGATTTGCCTTTATCTTCTTGTAAGTATTATGAATTCCTGAGCTTCAAGCTCATTCTTATGGATTCCCATAACATGTATTTTCAGCAGGCACTGGGAAGGCAATAATGGCACCAGTGGTCCCTGCTTACCTGCTGATCCGCTTGTACACAGTTGCAGAGGATCCTTCACACAGCTTCTCTAGATGTACATAGGATGTGGCAGCTCCGAACGGGATGCCTTGTCTCTGCTTCATGAAGAAATTGGTATGTATTTTAGATTGCTGGGTAGAACAAGAAGCTACTAGCATGTCATTCAGTAATTAAATACTTATTCATGGCTGGAATGATCGTAGGATGAAATATCTCCTGTCTGGCCCTGCGGATGCTGCACACTCACCCATTTGAGACTCTTCACACCGTCCTGCTCCTGCAAAGGACCAGCGTAACTCCAAGGCCTCTGCGTCTTGCACCTCCAACTCTGGAGGGTGTGCAGCCGCAGGGCCTGCAGTGAGGGTAGAGGAAGGGATGCTCTGGTTACATCTGACAGCTGGAACAGGAAAAGAAGACAAACTCTATCACTGGCAAACCACCATTTTACTGATCTGATTCTTTCCTTTCTCCTTGACTGCACTGGCTTTGAGCACTTCACATCATTTTCATCTCCCTCCCCACCAGGCACGGATCATCAGTACAGTTTCTCAGCTCCATCTGTAAGGAGAGCAACTGTCTGTATTCTGTATGTTGCTGTCTTGGTAAATGGTAGCGCTCACTCTGAGAACATATGAAGAGAAAACTGCCTTAACTGCAGAGGACATTTCTACCAGTATCGTTCTCAATGCATGTTATTTTCTCTTACCCTTGATTTATTCATCTCTAGATAGCAATCTATTAGGGCAGGGACTAAAAACCAAATGCAGGAGTGAAATTTCAGGAAGTTTAAATTTATGTCTTCTTCTCTCCCTTAACCCCTTGCCCCTCCATTCCCCACCCCACTATATAATTTACACAGCCTGTTGATTTTGCCCATAGACCATAACCGTGCCATAAACTATAAAAATAGTAGTAATGACTGGCAGGCAGCCTGCAAGCTCCTCCTGAGCAGCTACATTGGATGGGTGCCTGTATTATCATTTGACGCAAATATAACAGGATTTGTAATCTATGGCATGCTGCCTCCTCCAGAACTGTAGGTTGTTGGCTCCCTCCCTGTTTTACCATCCCTCACTGGCATAGAGCTCACGGGAGTGCAATCTTCTCCCCGTTCATCACATCAAAGGCATTTATTGTCATCTAAGGCACGGAATCCTTTTTCAGTAGCTTCAGAAGCCTGAAGCTGCAGTGTTTGATGCTGTCTGGTTAGAAGCAAATGTGAGTGTTTTGCACTCTCACAACCACTGGAAGAACCCAGCCTTAACCTATCTCAATGCAGAAGCATCGTGGTGGGATATTAAATACCTCTGCTGTAGGTGCTGCTTCCGTGTGCTGAAGGCCTTGGATATGTTGGGAGCCCCTTCTCTCTGAACAGCAGCTGCAGCATCCTGGTCTGACAGCACTGACACACAACATGTCTCCCATGTTGTCCTGTTTCCATTAAAATGTATCTCTTTTTTTCTCCTTTGCTCCTCCTCATCCCTCCATCTGTAATAACAGTTCATGTGACTCACATGAAGTCTCTGCCTCAAGCAGTCTTGTGATTTCTGCAGTTTTTCTTTGAAAGTCCAACATGCAGTGATCCAAATTCACCTCTGGAGCAGCTCCATTGATTTCAGCTCATTTGGCATGTGCCCTCCAAAAACAGCCAACATTTTTTCATACCTAAAGATGGAGAATTCAGCAATAAATCCAGACTTTCTGCTGGTACACATTTCTTTCAGTTAAACAACGCTCAGTGTAATATGTTAGGAAATTAAGTGATAGCTTTCATACAGGAACAGCCCTTGACTTCCCTCCGTGTCTATAGCAGTTACTATTCTATGTGCCATTAGGCTCCAAATTGAGTTATCTGAGCAGTGTGGCTGAGCTGTGCTTTCTGCAGGAGCTGCACATTGACAATCCCTGCTTCAGCATTTACGTTCTTAGCCATGATGTGCTGGTGATGTCAGCATGGGGAGCTGTCTGTCCCTGTTGGATCACCTGTCTAAGGGATGCGATGAGTTGTAGCTAACAGAAAATAGTCTTGTCCATATGGCAAAATAGCCAGAGCAAACTGATGAATCCAGCCCAAAACAGATTTCATCAGTTATGTACTGAGCAGGAAACACACAGTGGACTTAGGCTGGATGTGGGCAAACAGAAGTCCCCTTCTTTCAGTCCCCCATGAGTGGGACTCACTGTGCAGCTTCCTAGGACTAACAGCCAACCCACACAAGAAAATGTGGCCGGGGGAGAGGGAGCAAGCATCATACTCTGCAATTTTTATGTTGACCTCTTAGGTCCTTCAGTACTAATTTGAATGCATGCTATGAAATCTTGCCTTTGCTTCACTAAGAAAGGTTGTCTAGATGCAGCATACTCAGTAATAAACTGGTTATGCAAGCATTGTGTGCACATCTGTACAAAGATTCTTATCTAGAAAGTATTTAATTATGACCATATTTATACAAATGGACTTTTAAAATATATTTAAGCAAAAGTAATACTTGTTTCAAAGGAATGGAAAGATAAATGAACAAAAAGTAGACTATAAAATTATACATATTAATTCATATGAAGATTATTCATTTTAATCTTAGGTATGTTTTGTGTCAGGGAGTAGAGGATAATTACTCTGTTACAAAGAAAAATAATCCAATTTTTGCTAGTTAGGAAGAGCTGGTTGTTCTGGTTATTGGAAAAAAAAAATTATTAAAAAAGAATTAATTCCAGTTAGCAAAGAAATGCTCTAATAGAAATGTTTAATAGTTATCCTTAGAAAATGTAAGAGTTTATAAAGTAGAGTCTATCCCTGTCTTCAGAGACGTTATTTTTAAAGGAAAGCTTCAGGCAATGTGAGAAATCGTCTACTAAGTGCTGACATCATATGGAAGTACATTTTACAAAACTTGTTCAAGTAGAAACACATATATATATAGTGCGCATACACACAAACACGTGTGTCTACATATTGTAAACATACTTTGTAAAATTTATGCAGGTATAAAGACATACATAAAATGTGTCTGCGCCATCTGTTCATACACATGTACATCAAGAGTCGCCCTGGCCCGCGGGCAGGCTCTGGATTAGCATCTCAGAAGACTCTGCTGCAGGCCCGCTCCCGTTTAAACCAACAGCCAAACTCAGAGGGCCTGTGGAGCAGGAAAGGGCAGCCGGGTATTACTGCGAGTTATTGATCAGGCTTCCTGCGGGGGTTATAGCTTTGTTCGTTATTTGTGCCTCTAATATTTTAAAATATATCATCAGGCGTCGTTCCTGCACTCTTGGCGCCAACACCGTAACGGTGCCGCTGCACAACCAACCTCACCGCTGCCCCGTCTGCCGCTCTCGCCGCGCGGCGTTTCGGTTGCCGCTGGAGGCGGGAAGCGGGAGGCGAGAAGCGGGAGGCGGGCGGAAGGAGGGCAGGCGGGCGGGGCCGTGCTCACTTCAGGCGGGTCTCGCCCTGTTTTGTCCCGGGGAGGGACCCGTCGGCGCGAGCGCCGGGGCCCGCCCCCGGGCTGCGCTCTCTTTACCCGACGCCCCTGCGCGCGCGGTTCGACGCTTGGGCTCCACCCCCTGCAGGGCGACGGCCCCCCCCCGCGCCGCCGCGTGAATCAGCTGATCTGCGCCCCGGGAGCCGGCGGCGGGACCGGCCGTCAGCGAGCGAGCCAGCGCCGCGCCGGGTGAGGCGGCCGGTGGCGTGAGGGCGGGGTTGGTGGCGGTAGCGGCGAGGAGGAGGGAGGTGCGGAGCCCAAGCCATGTGGGGCGCCGACCTGTGCGGGTGGGGGGCGTTCCCACCGCCGCCTCTCAAGGGCTCCGTTCTGCCGTTAGTCGCCCGCGCGCCCCCTGACCCCGCCAACGGCCTCTCTCAGCTGGCTCCCCCGCCGCTCGGGCCCTGCCTGGGGCATTGCCCCCGCCCTCCCCTAGGCCTCTCCCCTGGGCGCCGCTCCGGCAGGGCAGGTGCTGCCCTGGCTGCGGGGCAACAGGTGGGGGAGAGTTTGGGGGGGTGATAAGGAACAGCGGGGGAAATGGCCGCTCTCCCCTGAGGGGAAACGGCGCGCAGCGCTGTGGCGGGAACCTGCTTGGCCGAAGTGCCCTGGGCCGGCCCGCCGCGCTTCCTGCGCCTGCCACACCTGGGCGTTAGGAGAGGAGGTGTGCTGGGGTGCTGCGCTGGTGATCGGCGAACAGGCCCCTTCTCAGCCGGGGCCTGGGCTGGAGAAGCTGGGAGAGGGTAAAGGACAGCTCTGACTGAAGGTGCTGGCTGTCCAGCTCCTCTCGTTTCGAGAAGCTGGTAGGGCAGAGAGGTTGAGATTTGTCTTTGTAGGTTCCTAAAGGACTCCTCCCTTTTGATGGGAAGAGACCACCTGAAGTTTAAATAGTATGCCCTTTATCTCCTTGTAGTTTCACTTGAAAGTCCTTTCTCTTTGCATGACTTGGTTGCTCGGGAGTAAATGCTGCTTCAACTTCTGGAGTCTACAGAGTTACAGTCCTGGCATGGCTGCAGTATCATTTACAGGTGACATAGCATGCTGTCACTCTCACAGATCTCCTGTTCCAGCACAAAAATACTTTGGTGAGACACTGGGGAGCAACTAGAGTAGTTGTAGACTATTGGTAGTTTACCTCTGCTGTCAAGACTTAGCCACTGCTGTTGTAGTGCAGTGACTTATAAAACTAGCTATAGTTACTGTCTTTCAGTTCCTGCACAGGTAACTGTTTTCAGAAGGGGAAACACCTGAACATGTGCTAAATTAATAAGGTGTAGTTTCAAAGGAAAAAAGAGGAGGAAGGGATATTCAGAAGTTTCTGAATCTCTTATGAGTTTGGTAAAATTTAAATTAGTTATGTGCTATACCAGGTAGTTTTCAGCTGTGTTCTTTTAGCTGATACTAGGCCCTTTCTTTGTTGTGTTGTTTTTTTTTTTTCCCTGGCTTCTTCACTGTTATATCTTGTTTGCTACTGTCACTCTTTCACTGGAACTAGCATTGAAAGATTTGAGCCCTCATTTGAAGGGACTGCTGCTGTCTTTTAGTAGCAAGTTGTTTTGTTTTGCTCTGAGCAGGTCTTAATCACGCAATGTTAAAAATAGTGGTTGTACCTAGTCAGTGCTGACGAAAACACAAGGCCTTCTTGAACTGCTAACACATTATATGTGAATCACAGTTAGAAATAATAAATGATGATATATACCTGTAGACAATACTCATGTTGACAAATCTGTTTTGAATTAGGAAGCTTGGAGGTAGCCTCGTTCAGAACCTGAGTAGATAATTTTGTATAACAAACTTGCAGTCTTGGTAGTGTAAGTTATCGCTAAATATGGTACAACAGATTTATTAAAAATGTGTTTGCAAATATGTAAGTAAACATGTCTGAAAGTTGTAGAAGTATTTGTAGTATTTATTAACTAGCAGATAAATAAGCACACGAGGCTGATGGAGTTCTAGTATTTCTGAAAGTCAGGAGCATACCAGTTGTTCCTGTTTAGCATTGAATGTAAGATTACTTTTATACCTACAATGCTTATTACTGAGTGGTCAGTGCCCAGTGAAGGACGCAGTCCACTACTAATGAGAGTAATGTTTACTCCACATTGTTCCCTGCCCTAGCAGTTATTATAGTGTGATAGTGTTTGATTTCTGGGAAGTTTGAATTAACATTCTAGTCTGTAAGTGGAAAGTATGACATCAGTGTCCTCCTAGTGACCATCTGTCTGTAACACAAATCCATTTCATAATTTGTCACTATTTGGCACTCTTTGATTTATTATTTTTTTTTTTCTTCCTCCTCTTGCAGTGTTGAAGCAAAAAAAAAAAAAGTAGAAAGTAAATGTGTGGGCAGAGCAGTGCAGGTGCTGGTATCACACCGATCTTCATACCATGAGAATGATGTATTGTGCCTGGGTGTTCACTTCTATGAAAATTAAACCTAATAACAAACCTGATAACAATTCAGGTAATCTTAGTGGAAGAGAAAGCATGTATACTTAATGCTACAGCATAATATGATATAAATGTGAAATTAGGTAAAAATCAGTCAATTGTATATTTCTATTGAGAGGAGGAAACTTTCTATTTATAAGTACTCAGTTTGTAGCTGTGACCAAATGATTTATGTTTTGTTTTAGCTGTGAAATGGGAATAATATTATGCTGTCCTAGGAGTGAATGAAAACTTGCACTGAACTTGAATTCAAGATGTCTTGTTTATGGAAATAAAACCGTTTGACTGTCATTTTCCCTAATGTGCATAAATGCTTAGCAATGCAACCTTAAGTGTGATTTTTGTAAAGAAAATAAAATATATCACCACCATCATATCACTCTCTTAATTTCTAGTCCACCAGTATAGCAGGTTTCTTACTTAATAAGCACACAAATTATTTTTCAATTGGACCTTGAAGGGAGATCTTGCAAAGCAGCTAATCAGATGCATGGCTTAAATTTGTTTTGTTTTCATGAGAACGACAGTAAGTTTTTGTGCAGTTGAAGCTCGCGAAAATGAAAGAAATTCTTTGAGCCCTTAAAAAAAAAACCAAACCATTAAAACTCCCCTGAAGTTATAGAAGCCAAGAATTTTAAGCCTCACTTCGCTGATCTTGAGTAAGAACATATGGAGTAAACGATACGATTTTTGATAATTTGATGACTATATCAAAGCTCCCAATGAATCAAAGCTCCTGATTCATTGATCCATTGGATATTTATATGTGAAGGTATAGTTCTTCACAGAGAAGTACCAACATTTTCAAGAAAATGAATTGTAGGGTTAGGTGGTTTTGAGTAGGCTAAAAAAAACCCAAATGTACTTTTCTGAGCAAGAACACATCACAAAGTTGGAAGTTCCAAAAATATTCTTCCATTTTCCTTTGATGTGTCATCAACACCTCTATTACTGAAGTGTGGCATGACAGTTTACTTATAATTGTGAAACTTCCTCTGTTAATATTTTAAAAGTTAACTTTTACAGTTGTGGGTGGGTTTTTTTCTTTTTCAGTTGAGGAAGGAGAGACAGAAGTGTCTGGAAAGCAGTATCTTTCTGGTGACAAGTTTGGCTTAGTGTGTATGTGTTCCTAGAAAATATGCTCTGATCTTTTTTTAGAGCAAGGTGCATATGACTTACCACAATACTATTCTATCATATTAATTTGATTTCATATTTTCATGGCTCTTTGTCTTTTTGTGATATGTTTTTTGCCAACCCTGAAGCCCAAATCACTGGTTTTAGTGTCTTGTATTTGGAAAACTGAAAACATTTGGCATGATGTGTTGCTGTTTTTGTCTGCTTGGTACTTCATTATTCAGAGCAGTCTAGGGAAGGTGTGGGGATTTGTGTTAGTTAATTCAATTATTTATCAACTTGATGATTACTGTTTCCAAGTGTGAATCAAAACATCTGCATGCAGTTTACAGGTTTGCATATATTCTCTTGTAATCAAGACTGGCCATATTTTATTTCTATTTTCTGTATCAAAGAGCTTCAGACTACTCATTCTGGATCTTTTATTGGAGATATATTGTCTTAAAACACCATTATATTAAATGATTTATTTTCTGGTTTTATTACAGTGGATATCAGACAGCAGCTACAATAAAGCAAAAGAAACCTAAGGAATTTATGTATGAAACTTATTTTACTTTAATAAATAAGACCATGCATGCATTAATGTAACTAAAATTTTTAATACTTCATCTAGGAAGGCAGTAGATCAAGGAAAAATACAATTCTTTCAATATTAAAAAGCCAAATAGATCATAAGAAACAATGATTATTTGTAGCTTTGTTTTATTAGAAGCAAAAGTAATACAAAGGTACCTTCATGGAGCCGGAAAGGTGTGATGGTGAACTTGCAAAATTCAAAATCTGAAAGGATAGGAGCATAAATAGAGCAGCCACTTTTTTCTCCTTCGCTTCTGTGGTCTTATGATATCTTAATGGATACTCTGCTACCAGTTTGCATGAAGAAATACTATGAACTCTTAATTGGCTTTGCGCATTTCTGCACAGGTTTTAATAGAACTGTACCTTTTAATGGTAATATGTGCTTTGGTTCTGGAATACAGTTATGAATTCAACTCTTAACTATTTTCTGTTTCTACCGATCTGTTTACCTTATAAATTTAGCTTTAGTGTAGAATTCTATCTTATTTTAGACTGAAAATGTGTCAATTATCCTGCTTTGTTGTCTCTTGAGTGGTATACTGAGAATTACAGAGAGAGATTGATGTTAATTTTTGCCTTTGAACTAGGTCTTGTTCAGTCTGTCCTTACAATAGACCTATTGTGAGATGAGTAGGTAGGACAAGTCTGGCTGTTTAGCTTTTGTCTGCCAACTCAGCGTAAGTGAACTAAATACTTCAGCAATCCTAGTGTTGCGGAAGTGCTTATTTATTTATTATGGGATCTAAAGCTTTGCTTCTTGTTTATTTGTTTATTTTTTATGCTTAACGTTATTTGCAATTAAATAGCAGTTTTTGTTTTGCAGTTTGTGGAAATTATACTGTTCCTTTTGAAAGAGGAATGATTTGGTGGTAATGGAGTGCTGCCACTGACAGATGGACTCACAGGAAAGAAGGTGAGAATGAGCAGCTAGGTGAAGCCACAAAGGCTCCCTGAAATATGCCAGCTCGTGATCATCCCATAAAATTATTAAGTGATGTCAGTATACTCTTTATGTAACTTACACTAAAGGGAAGAAAAAGAGTAACTTAGCTTTACTTTCAGTTGTGTCTGGAATGCTCAACTTATTACAACAGCAACTTCTTTTAAAGTTGATTGTTGAAACTTGTGGAGGGATAGCCATAGGCTGGAAACTTGAAAGTAACATTCTCTGGTGAATAGTAAATCATATCTGTTACCTGCACCGTGAACTGAGCCTGGATCAATAGCCCTGCAGTAGACTGTTATTTTGCTCCTTGTTTCTTCCACTAAGATACCTGACAGAGGTCAGATGTTTTGGGGATGGAAAATGAGTGTCTTGTAATAAATCCTGGTATATGACTGTTCAAATTTGTCTTAGACTGTTCTCTGAAGACTTACTAAATGGATAAAGGCCTAAATATCAGGCTTTGGACTGAATGTAATGCAATTGATTTAATGTATGTTAATGCAAACTCTGTATCATCGTGTTGTTTTCTTTGGTGTGCTTTGCCCATCTGAGTAAAATCTGTATTTTGATTTTAGGTAAATGTCCTAGTTAGGATGTTGGATTTTTCTAACTTTTTTCTACTCTATATATTATTCGATTGGTTCCTTTTAAATTTACTTGTATTCTGAAGATAGGTCCTATGTATTTAAAATGCAAGATGGATTCTGTGTTTTAATACTGTGTTGTTTGGATTAAATTATTTACCTGATTTTAGAAGAGTTCTTGACAGTCACCTTTTTGTTGATTTTTTTTTTTTTTTTAATGTGGAAAAAGAATAAAAATTGGAGATGGGCACAGGAGCTAAGAGAATTCCATCTCTTAGTTATTCTTATCTTGAACGTTTCAGGGGCAGGTTGTGCAAAAGTATTGTTCATCCTATGTACCACAATTAGCAATTTCTAGTTTAAAAAAATCAGTAGTCTGCATGTATAGGGCCTTCTGGCTTTTGAACGTGCTACTTAATTGTCCACAATGTGGCCTATCAGAGTAGCATTTTCGGAGTTTGCTTTGGTATTGGAATATATTTGGGTTTTGTGCCCTTTCTTCTAGACAAAGATTGTCATTCCGTCAAAGCTCTTCTCTTTACCTTATATATATATATAATTTCACAAGTTCATACAAAGCTGCAAGAACTGATCTATGTGGGGAGTAAATGACTTGACTGTTGGCAAATAAGAAGCTAAACCTACTTTTTCCTGAAGGGTAGATAAAAATCTGTTCTATATAACATTTAAAATGAATTTAAAGAAAACTCTTAATTTAACTTGGAATGCTGTCAGTCTATATTGATGTTTAAAATTACTTCTTATGTTTATTTAAATCAAGTGATTCCACAAATTGTTAAAACTGTGTGCCTGTTGTCAAAGTTCTGAGGAATTTCTTTTTGCTGAGTGGGAGAAGTTGCTGACTGAGTGTTCAGACTAGAGTCTGTGAAGTGTTAAACCAGCTTTGGATAGTTGCAAGCACAGTTCCTTCCATTGTGTTTCAGGATATTTGTTGTTTTTCCTTGGCTCAATTGATTTGAGTGACTGGCTCATTTGGATCTGAGAAACTCAGTAAGAATTAAGAGGGGAAAAAAAACAAACCATGAACCCAACAAAAAACAACCATTTTTCACTCTAAAGGTAGAAATGAAGGTATATAAAGGATGAGCTCTTATAGGTGTTATGTTTTGAAGATACTATGAATGGGAGCAATTAGTTCAGGTAAAATCTGCACACAATAAATCTTTTGCTTAATGACTTTTAAAGCAAGTGTTATGTGAGATGTTTGTGTGTATTTCCAGTGTACTTGTTCTATGTAACTGATAAAAACGTTATTTTAAGGCTGTTTTCCTGCATTTTGATTTCCCAAAGAAGAGTAATACTAAACATGAATAAAACCTAATAAACCAGAAATGTTCCTTCTCCTTTCTAACAACACAGAGAGTGTTAACACTATAAATCTCACTGTTTGCATAATGTGTAGAACTGAAGCACTGATCTCCCTCAGCATACAGTGGCAAAATTGTGTATTAATTTGATCTCCTTGCTGTCAGCAACAAATACAATATATAATATAAGGGCTGTATCAGTTGTAAATAAATGTATCTTTAAGTTTACTAGTGACAAGATTAGCTGCTTTTCAGGCAGTAAAGTGAAAATGAAAAAGAAAACTAATGATTTCAAACAGAAGATACTTGTTTTTCATTCAAATAACATTTAAATTAAGATTACCAAATTGTAAATGAAATATGTTGACTTTCTGAAATTAATGCCTGAACTACTAAGCCTTTCCTACATATGAGAATAGCAAACTGTACATTACTGAACCACAGAAAACTTCAAGCTGATTCTATATTTCCTCCAATCTTTTTGTAGCTCAGAAGAGGCAGAAGGAGCCAAAGAGAGAGGCCTGGTCTATGTTTGGAAGGCTGGTTCCTGCTCTGTAACTCCAGAAAGGCTTCCAGGCCTCAGTGGAAAGACTGTATTACAGGCAGCCCTTGGAATAAATCATGGGTTACTTCTAACAGAAGGTAATGAACATCTTAATTGTAAAGATTTGAGGCAGTAACAAACTTAGTTATTATCAAGTTTTCTTCTTTTAGTTTTTTTTTATTCTATCCATGTCTTATACACAACTTTTAAACAGTTAGATTTTTAATTTTGCCAGTATTTCCTTCTTAGTTATAAGTTACTTAAAACTATTGGAATAGAAATTTTATGCATTGTGTCTTTAATTTTTTTTTAACAATGGCTCTGGATTTCCTCTTTAAAGATGATAAGGTAATCTCTAACCGTGTTAACTCAAAATGACACTTCTTGTGATGTCTGTCATTCAAACAAGACATTACAGCAAGAGATTCTCTTGATGTGTAAGAGCTTTGGTTTCTGTGTGCTTCTGAAAAAAATGTGTAGCTAATAGATGCATTAGAGTGAATCTTGGTTTGTGAGAAGTTTGGCATTGTGAATCAAAGTATTTCTAAAAGCCAGTCCCTTTACGTGTTTGCATAGCTTGGTCCTTACTTGTACTGATCAGTGGGCATACAGTTGTAAAGACTAAACTGGAAGTTGCTTCTTTGATTTTTCTCTGATGTTTTTGAGGGAAAGATTTCAGGTTATTGATGAGCCTGCTATAAGCACCTCTTCTTTATTGGAGTTGTTATGGTGTTCCAGTGTTTTGGGTTTTTTTGTTTTGATTTTTTTTTAGAACATGTTTGTTTCATCAGTAAAAGGGCTTTTTGCACACGTGTTCTTGCCCCATGAAGCATGTTGTTTGTGGATATCATTTATCTTTTTTCCATCACTGTGAAAACAACTGTTCATTTTAAAAACAGATTTCTGCTTTTCTTTAGATTAGCAAAGTAATTTGATCTAGCATTGCTGCAATCTTTTCAGGTAAATAATGAAATTTTGCAGAGGCTGCAATACAACATCAAACCAGTGGCAAGATACATTTACCCACCCACCTCTTCCACTTTCCACCTGAAACAGGAATCCTGTTTTACTCTAGGGTGGCAAACAGTGCAGTTTGGTGATGCTAGATCTCTGTATGGAAAGATGAGCTCTGTACTTTGTCGTGCTCTTCAAGCATAGTTGTGTGTCCTTAATATGTTGTATGTTCTTAAAATAGAAAGGACCAATAAGTGCACTTAGGTATAGTAGAATTTTTAGCAGAAAAACATTACTTAATTCAACAGTGCATGCATGCACACACAAGGTAACGTTAACATGAGGTGTAGAACTTAAGGGCAGCAGTTGCAGAGAGCAATCAGCAGTCTTCATACATCAGCCATAGTTTCGCTGAGCCTCGAGTAAGCTGAAAATTGATACTTGTTTATCTGAGTCCCTCTTCAAATTTTGGTATTGCTTTAACTTCATTAGACTCATGTTAGGTGTGTTTTGTTTTGTGCTTTTTTTTTTTCCTCCCAGGTGGAGAGGTCTACAGTTTCGGAAGACTGCCCTGGAGATCAGGACCGGAGGAGTCATGTGCTAATAGTCCTATCTTAGAAAATAATTTGCTTGGACATCATGTTATTACAGTGGCAGCTGGCAGCTTCCATAATGGAGCTGTGACAGAAAGTGGTGTGGTGTACATGTGGGGGAACAATTCTGCTGGCCAGTGCGCAGTTGCTAATCAGCCATGTGTGCCAGAGCCACAACCCATCAGTATTTGTGATTCGGAAACCAGTCCTCTGTTATCAGTAAGGATTTTGCAGCTAGCATGTGGAGAGGAACACACGCTGGCACTATCACTAAGCAGAGAGATATGGGCTTGGGGGAGCGGCTGCCAGCTCGGGCTCATAACAACAACTTTCCCAGTGACAAAACCACAGAAGGTAGAGCACCTGTCAGGACGTGTTGTGCTCCAGATTGCTTGTGGAGCGTACCACAGCCTGGCTCTGGTACAATGTCTCCCTGTGCAGGAAATGAAGCCTATTCCAGAGAGGTGCAATCATTGCAGTCAACTCCTTATTACCATGACAGACAAGGAAGATCATGTAATTATTTCAGATAGTCACTGTTGCCCACTGGGTGTAGCACTGTCTGATAACCAACCAGAAAACCATGTCTTCTGTCCCTCGTTGGAGACCCTAGAAGGAAAGAGTGTCACAGGTAGCCAAAATGAAGACTATCAGAAACTACTTGTGGAAGAACATACACTTGTTGCTTTAGAATCTGATGGAGCAAGCGTGCTTTCCAGCAACGATGGACAGGAGGACAGTGGAATTTCTAGTCCTGGAAATATTCTATTCCCAGACAAAAAGGAAGTGAAAGAGTACTTAATCAGTTTATCAGATCGCTCATTAAATGAGAGCCTGGAGAAAAATATGTGCACAGAACCTGATCAGGTTGGTACCTAGTCACTAGCTCTTAATTTGCTACAACTCCTCTTGTATATGTAAAAGTGTTACTCTTTTCAGTAAGTAAAACTTCTTTTAGTTTAATGTAGCTGTGGTGTTCCTGTAGTTTCAAAGCGTTTCTTCTCTGTGATGGTTCTCAGCTTTTAAGTGGAAGAGTTTTTGTCCTTCATCTTTGAATTGAACTGCTCACCTTTAACATGAGCAGCCTTGAGAGCGCTATAGTCTCTCCTCTTCATGGTCTGCAGCACCAGAACCACATAAGCCAGTTTCTTGTACTGCAGCTGGTTTAAGATGCATAGGTTTCCCATTTGTGTGGGGCAGTAAGCTGGTACTTGTCTAATTTACCTTTGAGGTAAAACTTTCTTTTCTATATGTGGAACAAATCTCTCACAGATCTGTCTGTTTCTCAGTAGATTAAAAATGATAGATTGCAAGTGAAGATTGTAAAGGTAATGTTAAAGCATTGACCAAAAGGCTTCTAATGTTAATCATGTAGGGGTAACATCAACTTATAAACAGGGATGGGAAATACATAAGTACTACTCTGTTTTGTAGTGGTGTGGAAAATGGTTCAACAACACTGTTTTGATGCTATAGCAGAACAGGAAAGTAGTAATTTCTTAAAAAGCATCGGAAAATGCTTAATATGTAGGTTCAAGAGCTGTTCCAAGCTCCCTGCCAAAACACTGTTTTCCACTGTTTCGAAAAAAATCTTGTTTAGTGTGGGAGGGAAGAAAATACAACTTCAAAGCTATTAGAAAACTAATAAAAAATCTTGCAGTGCAGTCTGGCAGTCCCTATGTAAGTACCATACTGCTGGATGGTTTATGGTAAAGGTAACATCTGTAAGAAAAACTGCCACTCTGTGGCCCAAAATCAGAATTCTGAACATTTCTTTTGTCATTTCAAGTGTTGTGTATATATAAATTTTTTTATAAGTACATTAAGAAGTTTTTCACAATGATTCTGGGAGATAAATTGCATGGTGCCTAATAAATACTTTATTTTTATCATCTCTGACTGAAAATAAAAAAAAGTAGTATTAAAACCACAGCAAACTGCCCAGTAACTTGGTGATTCGGCAGGTTCTGTTTTCCTGTTCTGAGGGAAACTTATTTCAGAGAAATAAACATTGTGTGAACACAGTTGTCCTCCTTTTGCTTTTTGCTAATAAGTCCATTCTAGCAGTTGTGGGCCTCAGACTCACGCAAGAACTCCTGCTGTTAGGAAATGACTGAAACATGTAGTTTCATGCTCCTGTTTTCAACTCCTTGTTCCTGGAATATTTCCAGAATACTGTTTCCCTTGCACAGTTCCAAGAATAAACAAGCCTGGAATTGAGTCACTGAATCTTAACACAATTGAGCATACATTTGAAGAGCAGAGATGAGGACTCTAATGTTATGTTTCAGCATTAGTAAAATCCTTTGTTTCTCTTTGCTTTCCTACACAACAAGTTTGCTTTTCTGTATTGCTGGCCATGCCTTTTATAAATAGGAATGAAGTATAAGTAAATAGGCCCAATCCTTTAGCCTAATTTTTCACAAAAAATAAAAAGAGAAGTCAAGGACTGTTTTCCTTCTGATAGGATAAAATGAGTTATAATATTTTTATATTAATATTATTTCCCACCATGTATTAGGTGGGAAAATGAAACTTTGCTGTCTTTGTTTTAACACTAAAACTATTTGGCAAATATAATCTTGTGCGTTATTTCTTATTTGGTGGGTAAATTGGTTGCTATTATAGGTAATCATGTGCTGTTACTAATAATTGTCTTCAATTTGTCCCTAGTGTGATGTGATTATTGTTAACTGAGGTTTATATGGCTACAACAGTAGTGTAAGGGGACACATAGCCCAGTCTTAAGGTAGACCTTGCAAAATGAATCTGTGAATTGCTGTTTTCCTTTTAACCTATCAAAGGGAGACCTTCGCTCTCTGCGAATACAGCATGCTCGCTGATGCACTTTAATTGGTGGCAGAGAAGCTCGTAATAAGCCTAAAATTAAATCTCTTTTTATTTGTTTGCAAAGATCCTTTTTTTTATATGTAAAAAAACAGACCCACGGTCTCTTACGGATGAGCTACAAGAAGAGTGCAACAGACAACGCTCAATCCATGTAGAAATGGTGCTTTAAGGTGCTACCTTAACAATGTGATTCTGAGGAACAGATGTACACATAAGTATAAAAAGCTTCCCCATAATGTCTTGTTGAGTATAGCATATAGTTTGAATACTGAATGTGTATATTATCATCCTACTGTTATGTGCTGTCTGGTATGATAGTCTTCAATTTTTCTTTGGTTTTAGCATTCTCAAGAGCAACAACTTGGTGCTTGTATACCTGGCCCGCCAGGTACCAGCACATCTGCCTTGAACAGCCTAGTGGCCTCTTGTGCATCAGCAGTTGGTGTGAGAGTAGCTGCTACGTATGAAGCTGGAGCATTGTCTCTGAAGAAAGTAATGAACTTCTATGGCACACCTTCAAGTGAACCAGGATCTCAGTCTGGCAGCGGTTCCCCAGGGCCTGAAGCTCTGAAAGACAGTAGAGAAGAGCAGGTCAGACTGGAATCCATGCAGGGGAAGAAGAGTTCCAGTTTAGTAGATATTAGAGAGGAGGAATCTGAAGGAGGGAGTCGAAGACTTTCTTTGCCTGGCTTGTTGTCACAAGGTAAAAAAGCACATTGGGAAAATGAAGAGACTGGAAAAAAATTTAATAATTTGAAGTTTTTTAACTGAAAATAAAACATTTATTGAACGTAATGAATTAAGATAATTATGAACATATTATTGAACATGATGTTTATGAATTCTAAACTGTATCTTGGGACTTGAAGGCAGTATGGGGAATGAAGACTAGCATATACTGCATGCTAAGAAAACCAAAAGCATAGTGGATTTAAGAATGTTTTTTACAGATAAAGTAATGTAAAGCAGGCACATTGTAGTAGTCTGAGCATCTTACTCCAAAATGACAGCAAACTGTCTTTCCTATAGGTTACAGAGTACATAAAAATCTGTGGCCTGTAATCCCTACTGCACTGAGCTGATTTTGAGCCAGGGATTTAGAAATATTCCAGTTCCGACTGCCAAACTTCAAAGTTAATGACCTTCTTCCGTCAGATTTTAGTGTTAATTGCTCTGAATGGGTGGGTATGTGGTTTAGTTCTATATTGATCTTGGATCTGAGGGGAGATCTTGGGAAGCATTGAAATCCTTTGTTCGCTGCAAGGATATATTTTTATTTCAAAACATTTTTAACTGTATAGTTTGGTTCACTTGCTTCAGTATAACTGTATAGTTCTTATACGCCTGTTATCCTTTAATAGCTGGTGAAAATTAATTGGGGTCTGTCTACTTCTAGCACATATATTATTTCTATGTATCAGTAACCTATCTTCTTACCTGTCAGCCTTTGATCTCAAACTTAAGACCTCTTTAAGAAAACTTGATCAGTTACCTGAAGTGGTACTCAGATGGTGCTACTGTGTAACACATAGTCTAAGTGATATATTTACCTGAAATGATGAGCAATTTTTCTATCTTTTGGCCCATTTTCAGTTTCTCCTAGGCTGTTACGGAAGGTAGGGCGGGCAAAAATGAGGACTGTAGCTCTGACTCCAACCTACAGTGGTGAGGCTGATGCTCTTTTACCCTCTCTAAGAACGGAGGTATGGAGCTGGGGAAAGGGGAAGGAAGGACAGCTAGGACATGGTGATGTTCTACCAAGGTGAGATTTCTTTGATAAATGTTTTTAATAGGTCTCTAGGAAATCTTAAGTATTCAACTTTCTCAAATTTAGTCAAGTCCCTTGCATTCTGTTCTTGTTCTTTTGTGTTATCACTTAAGTTCCTTCAAGTAACATGTTTTATGCTGTGTTGTTACTGAACGTCAATCAGTTATGACTTTTCCATGTGTAATCACTAGGAGTTTTGGTGACATTTTGACTTTGTCCAAATTAGGGTGAGGTTTGTCATCAGCTATCACCCTTCATGACCTTTTTGACTAAGCTGGTTTGTTGCCAAAAGGCTCCATGTATGTTTGTTTTCTCTAATTTGTTTCAGGGGAAAAAAAACCCACCAACTTCTAGTTTATTTTTGTCTTAAGAATACCTCTGATAATATTTTTTTTTTTCTTCTCCCTCTTCCACCCTGGGTTATGGGGATTGACAGGCTTCAGCCACTATGTGTGAAAAGCCTAGATGGTAAAGAAGTGATTCACCTCTCTGCTGGTGGCCATCATTCCTTAGCGCTCACTGCCAAATCCCAGGTACAAGTGACTGTTATCACTTACTGCTGAGCTATGACATAATTGTCATGTTTGGTGTTTTCAAGGTTTTTATTTCTTTTGCTTCTAAACTTTTGCTTCCGTTTATGGGAGGCAACTTGGAAGCAGTGTGGAATTTTGACTTTATTTCTGCCAAAGTTCTGCATATCCCATCAGCATTGTGTTTAAAGATTGCCATGACTTGGTTTTGGTGCATTCCAATTCTGAACATGGGAAGAGAATTTGAGAATATAGGAAGATGGTGGAAATTAGGGAAGTGCTTCTTGGTACATGGATTTTGTACTCTTGACTTGTGTCTATTTGCACACTTGATGTGTTGTATTACTACAGTATATGTCTGTGTATATAAACTTACCTTCTCATGCTTAGCTGTGTTTCTTACAGGTGTATTCGTGGGGCAGTAATATCTCTGGACAACTTGGTCACTTGAACTCCCCAACAACAGTCCCTCGTCTTGCAAAGGTACTTTGTTTTTCATATTTTTCTTCTTTCAGTTTAGGATCTCTTCTTATACAAGTGAGTGCAAAGTAATTTCTAAAAACTGACCTTGTTTATGGATCTGTGTGCTATTGATTTCTTTGGCTTATACTGTGAATACAATCATTAGATGAGCTTGTGAAAATATAGCAAAGAAATTGTGTACACAGACTTCTGTTTTTTGACCACATTGAAGTTCTAAAACTGAGAAACATGACTGGTTGTATCTTAACAAATTTCACTTCTACGTTATATTTGGTTTCTCTGATATCGATGTTGCAGTGCTGAAACTTTTAAATACCTTCAAACACTGTTTTTATTCTGAACATTCTTCTGTTATTTTTAGCTTTACTAAACCATGACCATATTTGTTCATTTCTGTATTTCCGGATCTGTTTTGACAGTAGGTTTTCTGCTTGTTTTGCACTCTTCAACACATTGAGTCAGTAGCCAAATAATGGTTTTGGGTTAGACCAGACCCTTGCCTATGTCTTCTGGTGCTTGTCTTAGTGGAAAACTAGCTGCAGAGCTTTCCTGCTTAGGCCTTATGCAAATTAATGTACTGCATGTTAACTGTCCCAAATTCATAGATTTCACAGTTAAATGTAGAGGGGAGAACAGTGTCCCAATTTTAATCAAGCTCACCTGATGGCCATTTAAAAATAAAACTGATTTATAATTTAAAGGCAACAAATCAACCATTAGAAAGAAGACTGGAAATGAAGATCATTTTCAGTATACACGTAAGAAATGTATTTGTTGTGAGACACTGAAGTTGAAAAGTTACCAGTTATTGCAATACTTTTTCTTGGCAGGTGTATTATGTGCATGTGTGACTAGAAGAGTTAAGTACTCTTCTCCCCTTACAGCTTCAGGTGGTGATTTCTAATGTCTTTTCTGTCCTCATGAATTTCAGATGTGTGGTGATGGTGTTTGGAGTATAGCAGCAGGATTAGATTATTCCCTCTTCTTAGCAGATGAGGAAGACTTCCAACCTGGATTATATTACAGTGGCCAGGAGACAACAACAGAAAATAATTTGTATGAAAATAGCTCTACTAAGAGTCCAATTTTGTTACTATCCTGTAGTAAGGTGAGTGGTATTTCCTTTACATTAGTGCAAATCCCACTGCTTTTTAGAAATAGCACAGTGCTGGTTGTTTAACCAACTTTAAGAATGTCAAGTCAAGTAACTGATTCCTAGCAGTCAAATCAGGAGCACAGTTTATGGAGGGCAGAGAGGAGGCCTAATTAGTATTCTCTTCCCTGCTTGTTTCTTGGTCTTTCCTTCTGTTTGAGGGACAAGGAGGCGTTTCCAGTGTGTATAATCCATTTCCTTCCATGTGTGTATGTTGCAGAAGTGCACTTTTATGTTGTGCTCTGTTTTCACCACAGTCTTTGTGTGTTTATTCTTCGCTACTATTGCTCTTCACTTTCCCATTGTTTCTGAAGTGGAGGGCACTGTCTGCTCGATTCCATTCTACTTCCTATGGATCCTGTCTGTGAGTGGGCAGAAGGTCCTCCTGAGTTCTGCACCATCTCCTTCCCTCTCTCTCCCTTTCTTCTGGGTGTAAAGGAGGAACAGAGCAAAGGCACCAAAATCTGCATTTGCATATTTATGGGAGAGAGGGGGTGGCCCTTATGCAATTTTCTTCATCAATCTGAATCTCGTATCTGCCTTGAGGTTGGCATGAGGTCCTCTTCCAAGTTGTTTGTATTTCAGATCAAACAGAGTTTAAGGCAACAAAAAGGAGACTGTGAGAGTAGAAAGCAGCTTTTTGTCTGCTCTTCTGGGTCTCCGTGCTACTTCACCAGACTGAGCAGAATAGCAGTTGGAGAAGGGTTTTGAGGAGGGACAAGGATTTAGACACTGGGTCTGTGCACACGTGTGTGTGCATGGACATGTGTGCACACTTGTATTCCTTTTATAAGACTGTTGCTAGCCATTCCCTTCTCTTTTCTTGTAGGGTGGCTTCTAGGCTTCTGCATATCAGAATTGGCCTGTGGGTTG
Organism: Chlamydotis macqueenii; assembly: GCF_036417535.1. Classification (NCBI taxonomy): domain Eukaryota; kingdom Metazoa; phylum Chordata; class Aves; order Otidiformes; family Otididae; genus Chlamydotis; species Chlamydotis macqueenii. Next base: position 29,936,965 of record NC_141561.1, read on the forward strand.
CTTGTTGAACAACTCTGGCTCAACCTTTCTAGAGAATCTGCTATTTAACAACAAGAAATAAAAGTAGACCTCAAACACTGAATTACTATATGATATTGCATGTGAAACAGAATTAGTGAGGAGCCACAATACATCAGTGGCACTTGTGCTGACCTTAGAGGAAAATTCTGCTTCCAACTACTGTGGAAAGCAAATACATACTAATACCACTTGTGATGTTAGTGTAGTTATTAGTATTAGTCCAGTTTGTTTATACTGTAATATTATTCTTATCAGTAAATTGACATCTTTCAGGTCCAGAAAGGACTATAGTTCAGAGCACAGTCATAATAGTAAAGCTTTGTTATTTTCACTTCCTAATTAATAGGAGAAATAGCTGATGTAATGATACTATTTAGTATCAACATTGTTAATACAAAGCATGAAATATATTGCAAGTGACTGAAGTTGAAGTCACTGTCCTTAAACATGAATGGTTCTATAAGTCACTTTAAAAGATGATCTATTTGTCTTTTAGGCTCTGTCTTATCATTCTTGTATTAAGCCAGTATTGAGTGGATTGTTTGTCACTGTAGGTAATTAATCCTGATTGTCACTTAGTGGTCCTAAAGATATGCTTTATTCTGCATTGCTCTGTTTTTAAATTGCAGTGTAAAAAGAACAATATTAAAGCTGCTGTTTTTTCTTTTCTCATTTTCATCTTTCAGATAGGGTACATAAGCAATGTGATAGCTGGTGGTGACAACTGTTTGTTCTTAGTGGACAAAAACGTAATGGGATATATTGCCAGTTTGCATGAGTTGGCTTCTACTGAGAGAAGGTTTTATTTCAAACTGAGTGAGATCAAATCTCAGGTTCTTAGACCTCTTTTAGGTTTAGGTAAGAACTTATTTTAATATTTTATTTGATATTATTTCCCCTATATTCCACAACAAATTTCTTCATGTGAAATTTAAAAGTAATTATATATTTTTAAGATAAAAGCTAAGGTCTTACTTTTCTCCCCTGTTCAGATGAACTGGTGAAATAACAGCTGCATGTTCACATCTGCATTATATTATTACTATTTACACTTTTCCATTCAGTTTCACTTGAAATAACTTAATTATTTGAGCTGTATTTAGTCTAAAATTGTTGAATTCTTGATTCTGGATAATGTAGCCATGAGGTGAAATTGCTGATAAAACATCTAAACAGCACCTTCTGGTAATTCTCTTTATTAGTAGGTGCTGCACTTTCATAAGGTAAGCTAAATTGCTTTCTGGTCTGTTACAGATAACTTGGGCAGTGCAAATACGATCCAGTTGTTGCAGGAAATGGCAAGCAGGTTCAGCAAGCTATGCTATCTCATCGGTCAACATGGAGCTTCTTTAAGTAGCTTTCTTCATGGAGTAAAAGAAGCCAGGAGCTTGGCCATCCTGAAGCATTCCAGTCTCTTTTTGGATAGTTACACTGAGCAAGTATCTAATTCCCTCTTGTCTTGAGTCTCTGCAGGCTTAATCTACTGGCCACAATAAGCCTTGAGTTAGGGTAAAGTACATTGTAAGGAAAGCTACATAAGCAACTGTTCTGCAAATTGTATTCTTGCAATTTAAAATGTATGGAGAGTTTTACACAAACTAATTAATTTTCTAGTAAGCTACATATTTCAAAGTCTTCATCAGTGGGGCACACTGGACAGCTTCAGCTTCATTTATGTAAAACTGTACTTTGGTTGCTGTGTATGCACCTGTTTAAAAGCAACCTGTTTGTTACTTAATAGTAAGGATCTTGTAATGTAATAGAGTTAGCATGACTAGGCCACTAAGTAAAGCTAGCTGTGGGGATTTATTGTAGCTACAAAATGCCTTTTCGATAAGTCATTAACTAAAAACTGTCTCTTAGAAGAACGATTATTCTGTCCTGATATCTGCTAGCGTTATACCTTTCACCCAAAAGACAGCTGCTTTAGTGCTCAGAATTAAGTCTGAATTCTCCTGGTTATTATTTTTAATAACTTAATGCCTTGGGGAGAGTAAGTCTGTGCAGTCATGCTGTTTGCTGTCTTTCTCCTCAGTAGCTTTTGTACTTGCTGGATAATTTAATCCAAATGTAGAAGTCTTATACTTTATACCTACAGGACTTTGTGGAAAAAATACTGTCTTGACAGAGGGGAGAGTCTAAAAATGTCCTCTCTGAATGTAGTCTTGGTTACCAGACATCTGCGAATCTCCAAGGGAACAAATTTTCAAGATCATCAACTTCCGTTGTTACGCAGTAGTATTTTGAATGTGCAGCTAGTTGCACTTCTTTCTAACGTAAGCACAACAGTTACCACTTTTACTGGGTCAGTGGTAAACTTATGCAATATAACCCTAAAGAAGTGTTCTCCTTCATTTATCAAATGGGTTGTTTGTAATTGTAAATATGTTTTTTTCCCTTTCTTACTTAGTCTTTTACTTAATTTTTTCTTGTAGATTTCCAGAGTTGGTTCTCATTACTCAGATTAGAAGGGTTTCTTAATTTCTTCCTGCTTGTTAAAGACTGAAACAACTAATTTCTGTTCTTGTTACTGTTTGTCTTTTGCTCTCCCTCTTTGCTTTCTAATGCTGTACACGTTTTTCTGTGTATGGTATCAGAACCTGTGCGTGCTCCTCAGCATAGTGCCTTCAGCATCTTTCAAGGATCTATCATGCAACATAAGAGTTATCTGTTAATTGAGTTAAGCTGAGACCTCTTCTCTCAGAGAAAGGTGTTTTTTAGAAATAGTTTTCTTTGTTAGGGGAGAAGTGAAAGGTAGAACGTTGAATAGCAGGAGAAGATAAATTCCCTTCTTGAAATGTCTATCTTGAATATAATTAGAAGCTAGCAGCTTCTAACTGTTGAAACAGATGGCCTATTCTGAACATACCCAAATTTGGGGGAAACAAAAAATAAAGTTCCGTTGCAAAGTAAGCCCTCTGCATTGTGCTAATAGCAGCAGCAATGTGTAATAGTAATGCATGTTTTATCCTCCATATGGAAAGCAAATACTAAGTGTTCCAGTAACCTTTACTGTCTCGCTGTTTAATATTTTCTGAAGTACTTAGATTACTTGTATAGTAGAAAATATTACAGATCTCATTGTTAAATTATTGGCAATTAGAACAGTTGGTATTTCCAGGGATGTTCTGATTTTGTAACTGAAGCTCCTTCTTCCCCATTTTAGGTATTGTACTTCAGTAACAAACTTCCTTGTAATGGGAGGATTTATGCTCCTTGCAAAGCCAGCAATGTAAGCAAGCCTTTACCATTTTCTGGAGTTTTTGATTAACTAGCAAAGAACTCTACTTTAAAGAATTGTGTGTGTATGTATGTAGTAATGAGCATGCGGAGACTTGGTCTCAGCTTGCTTGAGTAATTTATTTTCCATCAAATGAACAAAAAGTTACTTCCTCTCAACTGTGATAAAAATTTAGGTTAAAATGTTGCTGAATGAGTTCAGTTACTTTATCTTGAAGGTGGAGAAAGGAGCAGAAAAGCATAAGTTATTGTAAATTCCTTGAAAGACATGTAAATAGATTTCAGATAATTATTTTTTGAAAGCTTAATCTTCAGGTTAAATTTTCATTATCTATTCAGTGTTTGTTAGTATTTTATTTTTTCAAATGTTGTCAAGAAAATACAGAACAGCAAACTTGTCTTTAAGAAATAGTAAGAATAGATAATGTGAATTCACTTTCATTTGAATTCTTTAAGTTTGTGGAAGAGCTTTAAAATAATGCAAAAATAACACTTCTGCACATGTATCTTCTACCTCTCAAGGTTGCTTTACTCTATTTCATGCATAGATGCTCTTAAACGTGAGGAAGGAATAGTACCTTAAGGCCTGAGACAGTATATTTGAAGTTCATAGATCATGAAGTAAGGCTGTTTTCCAAGTCCAACAGTATTTTTGAATAGAATGATGAATTTTGAACAGAACAATGCTGTGCATCATTCACTCTTGTGCTGTGAAGTAGTTACTGCAATGAGGTTATTTTTTAACTCGTTTGAGGAATTGCCAGCTTTCTTTCCTTCCTAAATTCTGTAATCTGGGACTAATTCTGTTACAGCTGTTTTTATGGAGCACTTTGAATGTAGTGTAAGTTGTGGTATTGGAAGTTCTTTGAAACACTAGGGTACCTAATGCAAAGGATCTTCTGCACCTGCGGACCAGTGCCAAAAACTAAACTCCCACTGCAGAGAAGCTGAGAATCCTTCTGCATTGGTCAAGCTTTTTAGGGTGACTTACAGGAAATCTTAGTTCAAGTATAAGCTTATTTATAATTATTACTGAAAAGATCTGGATGCTGAAATTACTTATACTGAATTTTTCACATCAGTTGCCACTGTCAGATGTCACAGCTTCTCCTACTGTAACCAGGGTCTCACTAGGTGAATAACGCTTTTTCAGGTTGTGAAACTTCAGGGAGGAGATGTCTTAGAAGTGTTGTCCTGCTACTTACAAAAGGAAGTCAAGAATATCTTTGCTAATAATGATTATTTTCCCCCTCACGCCCTTCCTGAAGGATACTTTCTTAGGTCAGTGGTTAACAATGTTGGCCTGTCTTTTATGGATATTCCACAATATGAATGTGTTAGAAGTAGTCCTAGCTTTTTTTAAAAGTGCCAGCTTCAATATAAGTCTCCATTGTTGGCAGGTTTTTGAGTATTTCCTCTGAAAGAGTAGACAAGCTAAACTCAATGTTATGAATCTGCTATGATTTGACACTTTTCTACAGCGAGACCTCCATGTGAGGATGTCAAAGCACTTTTAAAATGCAAGCCATCCAGACAGCTAAATTTAAAGTTAAGAAATGTAGCCATCTATTTAAAGAAGACTTCATTCCTCAGGCTTGTTGAACAGGAGAGTTTTCAAGTATCGTTACCAGACCTAGACAAGCTATGTTATTTTGCTGTGTGAAATGGCATCTTACTAATTGTGTAGAATTCTTAGGGACCCTGCTGTGCAATTCTCTGATCTGTTTTGCTCTCCCTGGGGCCTTCTTTCTCAGAAGAATCACCTGATTCTTGCAGCTTGTGGTTTAAGTGCTTCTCAGCTGGATGTGTTTTAATGCCGGTGTCATGTCCCAGCACATGTGTGCACACAGATATGGTGAAGGAGAGGGAAAAGCAGGTTTGTTTTCCTTTTAATGAAGAAATCCTGGTTTTGTGTGCTAATGCATTGTCTTCAGAATCATTTCCCTCTTCTTCTCTGAACTAGATTAGTTCTTCCTCTTGGAAATCAGACTGAGGATTGAACAGATTTCCTGCCTTTCTTTGAGGTAGGATGTAATTTTTCTAGTTAGGGGAAAAACTGGTCAGTTGCCTTGAACAGCAGGGGTGGGAAAGAGATTATTTGGATATATTTAAGGAAGTGCACTGGAGCAAAGTTAAGATTCTTGCAGGCCTTCTTGTATGAATCAACAGTGTTAGAAACTTTCTGCTCTTAACAGTAGTGGGGAAGTCATTCCACATGTTAGCTCTTTTACTAAGCAAGTGTTAAAGGGGAAAAAGACAATTAGTTACTCTCCAAGTGGGGCAGCTTAGTCAACTTTCTTCAACCAGTTAAATGACTGAGCATGTGAGACCAGAAGTAGAAAAAATCCTGTGTTGCAGTTGTTGATCTACATGTCTGTATTACTGTACTCCTTTAAAACTAATTTTGAACAGATTAATAAGCACCATACATTTGCCTTTATAATTTTTATTGGTTTATGATAATCCAAAAAGGGGCATTCTGAGCTCTTATATAAAGTATCACTGATATCTTGCTGTCTTTTTTTCTTCTCTCCTCCCTCTGTTCCCCAATGGTCCCATCATTTAGAGACTTCTTAAGTAAAAACCAGGAGCTATTACAGAAACTGTCTGAGAAGAGTGAGGAAAACCTCCAGCTAGTGGAAGTTCTGAATGCGCTGTTTTTCATGCCATTTGGACGACTTCATAATTATGCTAGAACTTTGCTAAAGCTTGCCACGTGTTTTGAAGTGGTAAGCTGGCTTTGTTATCTGAGTAAATATACATGTGACACATATGGCTCGGAAGTAACTGTGTGAAGCAAATGCCAGGTAACTAGAAATAGCTTAGTCCTCAGAGAAGCTACCTCAAACTTGTATTTGCAGGGAATATCGTGCACATTTATTTGCACAGTCTTGCACCACACCTGCCCAGATCACCTGACAGGTAGAAACTTGTTACCCTGCCAGAACTTGTGTGCCTAAGCACTTAATTGCAAATAATTATTTTGATGTTTGCCTGTTGCTTTTCAATTCCATCTGGCATCATTACATTATGTAGCTATCCTTGGCTGTAATATTCTACTGAAAATATTACCACCCATTTAGATGTGTATAATTGCATTCTTTTGAAATAGAAGGTGACTAAACAGTAACAATAACTATTTGTATGTTTATCCCAATATAGCAATTTAAAGTATTACTCCTGCAATTATTAGCACTACTTCTGCTACAGCTTGCTAAGCTGCAAGAAAGTTGATTGTATAATTGTATATTAATCATTCTCCTCTTAATGTTCATGGAACTTTTGAGATTTTTAAAAACTTCCAGCATAGCAGCAGAACATGTGACCAAGAAAGTAACTTAGCCTCCACTGTTACTTTATTAACAGATCAACTGTCATGCTTTTGGTGCTGATTTAATAAAATGAGCAGTTGCATTGCAGCTTGGTTAGGGTTGTTGGCACAGGTGTTCAGAAACACTCTCAAGTCTGTCTTACCTTGTTGCCCTATAGGCATCTCCAGAATACCAGAAACTACAGGATTCTAGTTCCTGCTATGAGAGCCTTGCTGTCCATCTTAGCAGAAAAAGGAAAGAAGCAGAATACACACTTGGCTTCTGGAAGACCTTTCCTGGGAAAATGACGGTATAATGACAATTGTCAGTCTGTTAGGAGCTTGAATCTCTTGCTGTTAGCATTATACCTTGAGTCTATTGCTAATGCTGCTGTTCCAATTGCACATCTTATTTTTCTAATTTGTGTTGCTGACGTACTCTTAACTTTAGAAAGGTTAGACCTTTGCTATGAAAGACAAATAGTACTGACCTTAAGTCACAATCAGTTAGAAGTAAGCTTCTTAAAGGTTCAAAGGTGCCCTCCAAACCTAGCTATTCTATGATTTTGTGATTCTATGGTAGTGTAACTCTTTTTAAACCCTACCTGTAGGATTCTTTGCGGAAGCCAGAGCGTCGTCTAATCTGTGAAAGCAGCAATCGTGGGTTGTCCCTACAGCATGCTGGAAGATTCTCTGTAAACTGGTTCATCCTCTTTAACGACGCTCTGGTACATGCTCAGGTAAGCCAGCTTGTATCCACAAACAAAACCTTTTCTCTGCTTCAAACAACACGACATGTTTTTCATAGTGAAGATAAGTTTTTGCCCTGTTCACTGCAATGTTGCTTGAACTCTTAAAAGTGATTATTTTTTTTCATGTTTACAAATATATTTGAAATGATAAACCTTTTTTTAATGCTTGATTGCTATTGCCCTGTAGCTGGCATGTTTTCTGTTGGCTGTTTCTTGGAGCAAGGTGCATATAAGGAGCCTGTAATGTACAGTTTTCCCTAGGCCTTAGAGGAAAGGGGGAAAAAAAAATGTTCAGAAAAAGCATGGGGTAATGGATCGGTACCCAGTGAAGTTTCCCTTCTCTTTTTCCTTGCCTACAGTTCTCAACACACCATATTTTTCCCTTGTCCACACTGTGGGTAGAAGCTCTTTCAGAAGAAGCTGGTAATGTGTGAGTATTCTTGCTTGTGATGCAGAAATAGTCAGATATCTTGGGAGGGACGATGAGCCATTTATTGTAAACTAGGAGCGGAATAGACTGGATGCAATCATGTCTACCCCTGTTTCTTTTTTCTGAAAACTTATTGTATTTCTGTGTCTTTTAAAAAAAAAATATATAAATATCAGAAAGAATAAGGTGGTAAAGAGGAAAGCTAGTAGTCTTTGCTTCTGCTGCATTTTGCTACTGGCTTAAAGTGAATGCTAGCTGGGAAAAGGGAGGGAAGATAAAATATTAATGCTCTAAGAAACCTTGCCTTTTTCAGGATGAAACTTCACTAGATTAAAATACGTTTTTCCCCTCCCTTGTAGGAATGGATTGAAGATTACAACACCAGAGGAACAGTTTGTTCTTGTTTCTTCAACGCCACAGGAAAAGGTAGGCATATCTACAGATTTTGTATGGCTTCAGTGATATGAATGAGGAGTTCTCTCCTACTGTGAAACCAAATAGAGAGAAGTATTGCCTAAGTATTCACCAAGAATGAAGTTTTCCTACCACTTGGTACGCAGGTTGACTGTACACTGTGCTTGACTGTAGCAGTGCTCAGATTTACAACACTGTACTGAGGAGTGCGAAGGAGATTGTTGTAGTTCATGTAAAGATGAGATTCAATGCAAAGACAGATGTTAGTTAAATTCTGTGATGAAACACTTTCTGTTTCAGACTAAGTGGCTGAGGGCAATAAGCCAAGCAGTGGATCAGGCCCTTAAAGGGACTTCTGACTTCGTTCTATACGGAGCTGGTGGAAATGTGCCAAGACAGGAACCTCCTATTTCTCGCAGTGCCAAATACACCTTCTATAAGGACCCTCGATTTAAGGATGCTGTTTATGATGGGAGATGGCTTTCAGGAAAACCCCATGGCAGGTAAAAGCATTTGAACCTAACAGATGAAAACAAACTGAGGTGGTTGCTGTATCAATAAGTAGACTCGCTCACAGAAGTTATTTGGGAATTGCAAAGTGAACTGAGTATCTTACACAGGTGTATGGCTTTGTTTTTTCCAGAGGGATCCTGAAGTGGTCAGATGGAAGAATGTACTCTGGGACTTTCCGGACTGGGCTAGAGGATGGGTAAGATACTCTAAGTATTTGTGGAGCCAGAAGGCAAGAAATACGTTTTGTTGTAGGCAATAACAACAAAAACCTTTTAATGAAAGCTTTTGCAGTGAATCTTAGTGACTCTGGGTTATGTATGTTAACAAGATGTCTCTATATGTTGATATATAGGTAATATCTAATTTATTCAGAGATATTCTAGTTGTCTTCACAACAGACTCTGCTACTGTGTGATTAAAACCTTGCTCTTTCATAAAAACTGAAACTAATTGGGGTAATCAGCTGTAGGATGGAGGAGGGAAATGGTAAAACAGCTGAGGAGAAAGAATGGGTGTGTGGGTGCAAACTCCTAAGCAGAGGAAGCCAATTGAAAAGTCAGCTTTCTGCTATATAGTAACTATTAACTTTTTGTGTTGCAATATTCTTTCGAAAGTTCAGTGGTTTGTTTTTTTTTTTTTTACTAGAAAATGCAATGCCTTTCATAAAATGTAGTGATGCATCTTCTCTAATGTTTTCCTTGCTGTATTTCTGGTAGAGCAAGAGTTAAATGACTTAGGAAGGAGACAACAAAATCTTTAATTGAGACTACAGGGTCTGGATGATGAAAACAAAACTAATGAGTATGTGATCCTGTTGATTATGATCACTACCGCAGACGAGTTTGAAAATAGGATGAACAGAAGTCCTAGACGTTAAAGTTATCTGGTGAAACAAATAAGACCACTTGAAAGTAACTTACTACACAGCTTTGAATTAATCTATGAGTTTTATTGCTAAGTATCTGCCTAGGGCACCATTGATCCGAAAAGGTTAACTTCTTTCCCAAGACACTTTTATATCAGTCTTGTGAGCAGACATGTCTGTACTGGGCAGGATAAAAATATATGAGGAGTCCCATTGGCTTCTAGATGTATCTTCGAAGTGTTGAGTTGGAGGGGAAATTGAAATGTGGTCTGACTGCAGACAACTTTTTAAAATGCACCTTAGCTATTGGTAAAATGTCAAACTATAAAACCAGATTGGAGCTTTGGTCTTTTGTAACTACTAGTAAGTGTAACTAACCCTGGTCATTTTAGGGTTCTTGGAGATTGCAATATTGCAAACAAATCCCCACCAGAATCTGTGACATGCATCCATTCCTATTTTTAATGAAATGGGTTAGCATTATAGCTGCTTGTGTTCCATTCCCGTGCATTGACAGGTATGGTGAATACAGAGTGCCAAACAAAGCGTTGAACAAGGATGATCATTACGTGGGGTACTGGAAGGAAGGCAAAATGTGTGGGCATGGAGTCTACAGGTAACATGTAGCACTTACATTGCTGTCATTGCAGAAAGGAGAGCAGGGCTGATGCTCTGGCACAGTGCTTACCAAGTCTCTGTATATAGCTTTCTTGTTACACTTCAGACCTGTGATTATATTTAGCCTGGCTTATTTGCTGCTTTGCTTTTGGAAGATTGCTCACAATGCATACTTGTACAGTGTTCTGTTAATATCTAATGTTGTTACCACCTTTCAATAATAGAGGATTCTTTCTTCTGAGAGAAAAATATAACCTCTAGTGGCCTTGCTTGTTGGGGAGAGAGTGGATTTAAACCCACAAAGCATTGAAAGACTTGTATTAAAGGCTCGCTTTTATCCCAGATATACTTTTACTGCTTAGTTCCTGCTTAGTATGGCTGTCACATAATTCCTAGAAGGAACAAGAGAGGGGGGGGACAAAAAAAACCACAATAAAAATAAAACCAAAAACCAACCAACAAAAACCCAAACAAAAATAAACCCCCAAAACCAATTAAAAAAAAAAAAAACAAAACAAACCTACAACAGAAAAGTAGATTATAGGAATCTTACTCTCTTTTTCATTATAGCTATGCTACTGGTGAGGTGTATGAAGGGTGTTTTCAGGATAACATGCGTCATGGGCATGGTCTGCTACGCAGTGGGAAGCTGACCTCTTCCTCTCCCAGTATGTTCATTGGACAGTGGACAATGGATAAGAAGAGTGGTTATGGAGTTTTTGATGATATCACAAGGTAATTCTTCAGTTCCACAAATCCTTAAACGTTGATATGATGTACAAGTGCAAAAAGAGTAGGAAAGGATTTGATCTTTTAGTAGCAGTAGTGCATGTCTGTCTGGTTTTGGTTTCTTTTTTTTTTCTTGTTATACTAGGCTTTCAGGATTGATCTAAAGAATTAGGTCTAGAGACTGCTTTTTGATGTTGCTTCTGGAGTAAATGGGATTTTTTTGTTTGTTTTGCTTTGTTTTTTTCTGCATTGCTTTCCTATCATATTCCTGCCTGAAAACAAGAACTGAATATGGTATCTTATTGAGGTATTTTGTTGTGTGACCGCTGAAAGTTTTTATGAATTGACATGTGAAGAGTATTCTTTCATCTCAGGCATATAAGACTGGGTTGTTCAGTGGTTGGATATACAGGACTAGGTGAATTTCAGCTCGGGCTCAGGTTTTCCGTTGACTTATTCTGTCAGTGCAGCGGAGGGAAGATGCTTTATCTCAGGGCAGATTAGTAAAACTATGGTCTCAGAAGCAGAATCGCAGTAAGTATTTGCACTGAATTAATACTGTTTCAGTACAGATCAATACAGTCTGGTTTTTGAGGCAAAAATTTAATGCTGTTTTTTTTCCTGAAAAGAGAGCTTTTGGTGAGAACGCAAGAAAACTGGTTTTGTTTTAACAGAGCTGAAAGCCCACTTAAAAAGTAGAATAGTAGGAAGTTTGGAGGGAGTGCGTATGTGGATATTTTTCTGAAACAGAGCTCGTGTAGCATCTCTAGGTATTTCCTGATGTCAGTTTTGCATCTAGTCTTGCTCAGTGGTGGTGGTTGTTCTTATACTCTAGTGTCAAGATTTTCCCTGGATACTAGAAGGAAAATGCTCTGTAACAAGCAGAGTTCTATTAAATCAATCCACTAGTTTCCCTCTAAAAGAAAACAAAAAAGTCCTTGACTTTTTTTATTACTTGTATGGTGAAAACATCATGTTCTTTTTCTGAACAACTGGAGAAATAGATTGTTTCAAAATATTTTGGGACTTGCAATTAGTTTCAAACACTCTAGCCTGACCTTTCTGGACTTACACTCACAAAAAAAATATTTGAAATAGTAGTCTGAAAGAGGCTGTTTACTTGTGAGCAATCTTTAATTGTCTAATAATTTTTTTAGGCTATTATTATTACCTTTGTTAGGCTATTATCCAGAAACTTTCTACAACATGATCTGTTTTCTTACATTTTTTGCATTCTAATATTTTCAAAATACCATGTGTGACTTTGTAGGTCTCCCTCCTATCCTCCAAGTAAAACAGTTCGGTTTCTTTAATCTTTTTATCCTCTCAATTTGAGTCATCTGAGTTGAGGTAAAGAAATCAAAAGCTTTGGCAAAAAAAAAAAAGCCCAAAATAAGCTTCTTGCATCTTTTCTACATAACTGTTAAGTACATCAGGTAGATGCCTCATGAAGCCAAAGATCCCCTTTCATATGCAGTTTACATCTTAGATAATCTGATCCAGATCAGCTAACAAGTTTCCCTGTTTCTTACGTGCTGTAACTACTGCTCACGTTCCTTTAGACAGGAATTGGGCTTAACTGGGTATCAGTATTGTTTCATATCATCAGGAACAGTTTGCTTGGATGTGGCTGATTCGTAATGTGAATTGTGAAAGGAAGTTTCATTACAATTTGTTTCTATCAAAAAAGTCTTTATTTCCATGAAGCTAGTGAATGTAGATTGATGGGCTTGAAGCAAGTGCTGTATGACTGTTACATAATTGTTTCTGTAATGATCAAATATCGCAGTGAAGCCAAAGAAAAGATATAAATGTACTGCTTCGACTGTATTCTTCCTACTTCATTTTTCTTCAGAGGAGAAAAGTATATGGGAATGTGGCAAGATGATCTATGCCAAGGCAATGGTGTTGTGGTTACTCAGTTTGGACTGTATTATGAAGGAGCCTTCAGCACCAACAAAATGATGGTGAGTTGAACACTAGACTCTGTGCTGTAGTCACTTTTCCTCTAAGTGTGGTAGCTTTCTGGGGTAGATGAGTGTACGTTAGGCTGTGTAAACTTTCTGTTCTTCTAACCGTCTATTGTCCTGGCTTTTTAAACTGTCTTTGTAATACCTGCTCTGTTTCACTTCAGAAACTGCTTTTTAAAAAAAATTATTTGCTAAGAATTAGTAACAGGTTTTTCAGTGTATCTTTAGATTTGCTGTTTAGCCTTCCAATGTAATTATTGTTTTGTGTTCTTTATGATTTCTTTACAGGGGACTGGAATTCTACTTTCTGAGGATGATACAGTTTATGAGGGCGAATTCTCAGATAACTGGACTCTGAGTGGAAAGGTTGGTATTACAGTTGTCACTTGTAAACTGTTACCATCTAAGAAAAAGTCTGTTTCTTGTAATTTCGTTCCCAATGGATTTAACTTAAATTTATTATCTTCTCTCAAGGGAACACTGACCTTGCCAAATGGAGACTATATTGAAGGTCTCTTCAGTGGAGAATGGGGATCTGGGATAAAAATCACAGGAACCTACTTCAAACCTAGCTTGTATGAAAATGAGAAGGACAAACCTAAAGCATTGTAAGTGTTGAATAAGTAATAATTTCTCATATGGTTCGATAATACTTTGGAACATAACTATTGTCTTTTTTCAAAGGCCAGTAAAAAATTTTTTTTCAAAGAAATAGTGAGATTTTGGAAACACTTTTCCTTTTTCATTCCTCTTCCCTCATGCTTAGGAGATAAAATAAGATAAAAATCTTCTTTATAGCTGTTCTTGTTTTAAATATTACTTCAATACACAAGTAACAACATAAAATTACAGGATAGCTGAAATGCTGCTACTGTCCTGTAGCTGTCTCAGAAATTTTTTTTATTTATATCTGAACTGACTATTAGAAATTGAGTTCAAAGCTGCTGATGATTTTTGAGGTACTGAGAAAGATGGTTACGTTTGAGTGATTAAGTCAATCAGACATCTCTGCCTTTTGCCAATTATCCCATTGGTAAATTAATTAATTTAATGTGTCATTTAATAATGACAGTGGGGTTGCATTTGGATGAAATTAGCTAGTTACCACACCTCTTCCAAACAATGCATAAGAAAATAGTAGAAAAATCTGCTGAATTGCAAAAGAGAGAATTTTAACACCTTGGCAAACATACTTTTCAAAAGTATCCATATAACTCTATAGCAGATGCATTAGGTCAATTTGCTTAATTATCTCTGGGGGAGAAAAAAAAAACATTTTTGTTATAACTGAGTTATCTTTGAGTAGAAGAAATGCAAGTAAATTTAAAGAGTAGGTGAAATTTCAGTACTTGGTGGCACTATATACTGGTTTATTATAGTGGTAATGATTGTACAGGATTCAGTATCTTTGAAGCATCCTCTCAAACTTCAGATTAAAATGGGAAATGCAACTCTAATGTTTTTACCTAGGTTACTTCTCAATATGTTTCCTGAAGCATTCACTGGTAATGTCTTTTGACAGTGCTGACACCTACAACAGAATGCAGAGTTAAGCAGGCCTCCCTGCTGAACCGAACACTTGCAACCTTAGCAGCTGTCTGCTTTTTACCCCAGTAGGGAGTCTATGAATAAATGTATGTACATATTTGTGAAGATTGCTTGTGAAATAAGGGTTTCATCTACCCTTTTCAGACTCTCTTGAAGTTGAAAGTCTTTTGGTATAATTTGTGAAAAGGCTTATTGCCTACTTTTTCTGCTTTGTGAAAGTGGAAGCATGGGGAAATACCAGTGTTTCTAGTTCTCATCTGAAACATGGTAGAAAAATATTAATGAAAGGTCTGACAATTTCTGACACTTGATTTAAATCAGGACAGAACCATTAACCTGACAGTGTGTTTGTTTCACGAAAGCTTTTCAAAGGCTTAAATTTCATTATATGTCTGAGATATCTGTAGCTATATATTTGTGTGTGTATATATATCTCTCCTGATATGTATGTATGTGTGTGTATATTTATCTCTATATATATAAGGATAACAACAGTTCTTGGTTTTTCCACGGGCTATAGAGGATTCCTGAGCATTGGCTGTCAGTGAAAAGATGCCTGAGCTGCTTTTACTTTCTACCAGCACATCTCTAACATGTCATGCAACATCATATGTAAATACTGCTTTAGGGGCAGAAGCCGTATACCCCTTCTTGGTATTTATCTGTGTAGCTATGCTATTTGTATATTCCAGGATAGTTACGTATTTGGGACATTTTTGTACTGTCTTTGCTACATGAATGTGTTCTAAGCCTTCTGAATGAATACCAGCAGTGAAGATAAGCCCAGTGAAGTGCAGTATGTCCTGTTTCTTGGAAGTCAAACCAGTCCTCCTTTTATTTAAACAAACCATTTATTGGAATCCTACAAGAAAGAGTAAGACTGCCTTGTCTGATGTAATAAAGTTCATAGTTGTTACACATTTAGGTATTAGAAACATCTTAATCTTGTAACATTATAACATGTTACATGGGTTAATGTATGTTAGCAAGGAAAAAAAAAGTTAATGGTAAGTATAACTTTTCAAAGTTCTTTTTAAAAAGTGTTGAAAGTCAAGACATTAATTAAATAGTATGTTTTGGGTTTATTCTTAGTGAAGACTGTTAAGTGTATCAGCTTCTGGTAAAATAGTATGAGATATTAGACTGACATTAATCATAGGTGGTTTTTGTAGCTGAATTTATTGTTTTATGGCTGTTTGATTTTTAACAGACTAACTGGTCATTTTATTAGGAGGAAACTTGGGATCCTGGCAGTGCCTCCCGATGAGAAATGGAAGGCAGTATTTGAAGAATGCTGGAACCAACTTGGTTGTGAAACCCCAGGCCAGGGGGACAGATGGAAGGCTTGGGACAACATTGCGGTGGCCCTGACCACCAACCGACGGCAGCACAGAGACAGGTTGGTTCCTAGAGAATGTAGTCAGCAAGATGAAGAAAGTATTGAGAGAGAAACTGGAATCACAGTCTACTGTAGACTAGAAACTCTTAACTGTAAAAGTTGAGTTAAAACAGCAACAACAAATGTTAAACAAAATAACGCTTAATGCTTTGCACTATAAATGATTTGCAGCAGATACTGGTGTTTAGAATTAATTCCGTTGTTATCTTTAGGGGTTTTTTTTCCTACTGTATTTCTAATAAATACACTGTCCTTTTTATAACTACAGCCCAGAACTATTGAGCCGCTCACATACTCAGACACTGGAAAGTTTGGAGTTCATTCCACAACACATTGGTGCCTTCAACCTGGAGAAATATGAAAATATAAAAAAATATTTGGTAAAGGTATTGTGACTCTCAAATGCTCACATAGCTTGTTGGCGAGGCATGACATCAAGCTCACTTTGTAATAGCTTTCTTTAATTCCTTCCATATTTACACTTTTGTAATCCGTGTTGTATTAATTAATGTTTGCTCATAACTTCCTAATTTATTGAATTAAAATCCACAACTAAGAATAAAATCATTATGTACCTAACTGATACTGCCTTCAAGTCAGTTTCTGCTTAGTTACTGTTCTAATTCTTGTACATTGGATCCCAGCAAGAGTTACTAATTATTGCATGTTAATTTTAACAGTACTGGACAGATGACTTGTCCAAGTAGTAGCACCAAGTTCTTGTACTGTCTTGCCACCTCTGAGCTGTATTCAGCTGATACATAAATTTTATAATCCAAATGGCAATTTGTTAAATATAGATTGCTTTTTGATGTATTTGTAATATTTTTAATATTTTTTTCAAAGCCTGTTCTTGCATTCTTGGATCTCTGACCCATCTCTTGAATTCCCTTTTTTTTTTTCTTTTGGTCTAGCATTGACCTATCTGACTGGCCAATTAATATCTTTCATCTCAGGCTTGTGATACTCCTCTCCATCCATTGGGCAAGCTGGTGGAAACACTAGTGGCTGTCTACAGAATGACCTACGTTGGAGTAGGAGCTAATCGACGATTACTGCAGGAGGCTGTAAGAGAGATAAAGTCCTACCTCAAACGCATATTCCAGTTGGTTAGGTAACGAGACTCTTAATTTTCAAGTCAAACTACTGCTGAATGAAAGATGTCTCCTGTACTGAAACTGTGTAGTGTTTTTGCAGTCCAAGTATGCCAATATCTTTTTGGGGGTTGCTTGTATTTTTTTAAGCTTTTTAAGGAGTCTTAAATATTTTGTCAAAATAGAAGAATTAAAATTTTCACCAGTGTATTACATCCTACATTGTACTTTAAAATATGGCTGTATGAAGCTCATCTTGAGTGTGGATTTCCAGTTTAGTGTCTGTGGATATCCATGCTGTGGAAAAAAAATTGTGTGTGTTCAAAGGGTATAGAAGAATAGTGAGGATGGGGATTCGCAGTGTATTCCAGTCAAGTTGTTATCAACATGGATGAGCAATGTATGAAATGTTTGCTTAGATACTTGAAAGCAATTACAGCTTTAATTGGGTCCTGCCAAATCTGAAAGCAGAAATACTCCGAATTTTTAAACATTAGAAGCCTTGTCTGGAGGGAAGCGATATCAAGGTAGGAAAGCTATCTCTGGCATTGGAGGGGTTGGCCTTCCTAAGTTTTCTTCCAGGTAGATGGTACAGTATATCTGTTAGCTGTGCTGTCTTAGTCCACCATGTATTATTTCGCTGACTTTTCTTTCCTCTTCAGTCTTGCCTTCAAATACTGTGATTTTTAAGAACTTAATGAAATGAAATAATACGTTATGTGTGTTGCCACTTAGGTTCTTGTTTCCTGATCTTCCGGAAGAGGGCAGCACAATTCCATTTCTGGCAACAGAGACGAAGGGAAGGCGATCATTTTGCAGTGGGAAATCTGACTCCAGATCAGAATCTCCTGAGCCAGGGTACATAATGGAAAAGAAACTGAACTAAGGAAGGCTTAATTTTATTCCTCTTCACAGTTTTTTTTTTTCTTGAATGGGGGAAGAAAGACAAGCACATGTTTGGCTGATGGATACAAGCAGATGTTTTTTTCCTTTGGTTCTGATGACAGATTCTGATAAGCCAACCTCCATGTGATGGTTTCAATAAGCATTTCATCCCTGTTTGATGCAATGATTCTTTACTTAAGCCCAAACTTGCTTTTGTCTGTTGTGGGTAAAAAAAGTTCAGTCTTGGGCCTTGGCTTTAGAAAACTGTTTGGGATATGAGGACTGGGGGTGATACAATTCCAGTGCACATAGACTGCATCACAAATAGCCAGGCACATGAAGCTCACCCTTGAGTCCATTGTTGTCCTGTCCACAGCAGCCTCAGGTGTGGTCAAAACAAGGAAGAGGGATCAGTAGAGACAGCATTCTGAGAAAGGCTTCAGTGACCTGTGCAGATGGTATTAGTAGGCGCCTTGAGTTCAGCTTTCCCTATTAGGATTAAAGCTTGATGCCAAGCAACTGTTGACTTTATGAAGCCTGGAGTATAAGCTTGTGGAGCTAGGAGTTTTAGCCTTTTTTTTTTTCTAGCTTGTGCTTTGAAGGTAAAGTTCAGCTGTAAGCAGAGTGGCTCAGAATGAGAGCTAAAAGATTACAATGAAGATACAGGTAAAACTTGAACTGTAATATAGTGCAGTATTGTCCTGGTTTTGGCTTTCAGTATTCAGTTTTTACATTTTACTAGGAAGAAAACCAATGTTCTGTTTAAAACACAAAAACTACAAAAAGCCTGCACCACAACCACTGCCTCCGCCCCAAACCCACCTGTTTGTGGACTGTAAAGGAAAATTACTCCTAAGTGGTTTTTAGCACAGATACTATTTGATGGATTTGTACTTAATTATTCTTACCCCTCATGGAGTATCCCTAAATGAAAGATTTGGTCCAATGATTTCTTTTTCATTCTGTTTTTATAGATAATTAGGTTTTAAAAATGTCTTCCTCTTCAAACCACTCCTTTTTTTTTTTTTTTTTAATAGCTATGTGGTAACCAGTTTTGGCTTGCTGCTCCCTGTATTACTACCACGACTCTACCCTCCTCTATTTATGTTGTATGCCTTAGACAACGAGCGTGAGGAAGATATTTATTGGGAATGTGTTTTACGTCTAAACAAACAAACTGATATGGCTCTTCTGAGTTTTCTTGGAGTGCAAGCGTGAGTATGCTTCAACAATAAAATGGAACCTAGAATAACATTATGGTATATAATTAGATAAGACAACTAAAAAACTCCTGTTATCTAAAGTGCTTTTCTTTGATTAAAGTACATCTAAACATGTCTTCAAGCTAGTTAGTATGGTTGAGAGTGTGAATCAAAACTTCCCTCTTCCAAAAAGAGAGAGATGGGGCAAAGGAGAAAAAGACTGACATTGCTACAAAACCAGAGTGAAGCATTTCAAATTAGGCTATTTTTCAGCTATTTGTGCTAGATGTAGTTGATCCTGTAGAAAGAACTGTTGTATCTTATAGAACATGATGATTTCATCTTCATAGTGTGAAGAATGCTTTAAGACTGTGCTGTCTTAATAGACTGTGTTGGGTTTCTTACAGGAAATTTTGGCCAGGCACTGTATCCATCCTTGGAGAGAGTAGAAAGGTATGTTCCTTGGGCCTTGACTTTTATAGTATGCTTTGTCCAGTGCTTCTTTCAAGAAGCTGAGATCATGAAGAAACAGTCAAAGAATTTTTTACTAGGATTTTTGTTTAAAAGATGGTATGTTGTCTTGTTTCCTTAAAATTTATTTACTACTTAAAAGCTACATTAGTGATTTCTTACAATAGCCATCAGTCCAGCTTTGTCACTTACTGTCTTACTCTGTAATGAATTCTAATTCTGGAAGACATTTGCTTGGTCTTCAATTATGAAAGTGTCAGAATAAAAGTCTACCAAGAAAATTTTCAGTCTGCTTGATTGAGAGTTATATACCACTGTATACTTTCTGATTAGGAGAAGAATTGTATAGTTTTTATTCTTAATCGTTGTATTGCTGAAAGTGAGTGAACACCGATCTTAGATGGTAATCGTGCAGTACTTAATCTTTGTGCTCTAGTAAGAGTAGTTTAATAATAATAACTTTGAACAGTTTAAATGTTTACAGTATACTTTAAGTCATGTCTGTTTATGCATCAGTATGCTTTTATTTGAAACTTTCATTTTTTTATAGTCATTTAGACACTCCTGTGTTCAGATCACCTTTTCCCTGTTTATAACTGTGCCTCATGCAAAGTCTGTAATAATCGGAAGCATTGCTTTCATTATAGTAATTGCTGCACACAGATGATCTGGTATTCCTTGACAGAGATTGAGTGTTACAAGTTTGTAGTAATAACCAAAGTTGCTGCTGAACCCTACCCTTGAGGCTATAGGCTCCCAGCAAGACAAGACTTCTTTTTCGCAAATCATTAAGATTCACATGATATGAACCTCCACTCAGACTAAATGTTACGAAATCCAACAATAACACATTTCTTGAGTTACTTCAGATCTTCTGTATTTTTAATACTGGACAAAATTCTTACTAACTGTCCAAATCCTTCACACTTCTGACTTTTTAGTTATGGAGTAGAGTCCCTGCACTGTGAAGTGCTGTGTCGCAGGTGTCTTCTCTGAAATTACGCAGTATTTTATGCTCTCTGCCACCTTTTACCTTATTTGCTGGGTTATTCTTTCAGTTAAACAGGATGTGTTTAGCCTAGACATCATGTTTATTTGCCTCTCTCCTCTGTTCAATTTCCTTATTTCTGTGAATTTCTCTAGGTATTTTTGCATCCATCCGTTCTCTACCTGCTCTGTTCAGAAAGACTTAAACTCGGTTGCATACTAAGTGCTAACATTGTTATTCTTTTCTGTTTGCTCTAAACCTGAGTCTCTGACTGCTATGACTTCTCTAGGTTTCAACTGTTCCCTCTTGATTGTTAACTGTTAAGATTTAATGGTTTTTCAGTCTTACTTGACCTGGAAGTTATAAAAAACTATCACTGATTCTTGTAATATGCCAAGGAACTGAGTACAGCGTTTTCTGAATTTTAAATAAAACTCTTACAAATTATATGTAGGCAGATCTCCTGGATGACTTCAGCGTTCAGGTGCATTTCCCTTTCTTTGCACTGGAAAACTGAAAAGATTTCTTTTATGCCAGTGTTGCATGATAGTCTGCTTTTCTTCTCCTGCTGAATAGTGGGGTTGTTAAACCTGCATGATAAATCTTCTTATGATAACACAGGTATCATCAAATACAAAAGATGCCTGCTTTGCCTCTGCAGTTGAATGTTTACAGCAAATCAGGTAATTATCTGAAAACTGTCTTTTAGTCGTTACTGTTCCTGCTATAGTAATACCTAGTTTACTTGATTGTGATCCTTTACCTGTCACCTTTTCTTTGCTCTCCTTTGTAAGAGAGGTCACCAAGAAGTTTCAGAGTTCCTACTAAAAACGTTAGCAAATTCTCCCAATGGGGAATGAAGTATAGCCTCATAAGTGCAACTGAGAGATGTGTCCATAGGACACTATTTAGAATCAAAAGCTTGAGGATGTCTAATAAAATATACATGTGAATTTCTGAACAGTTATGGCAAAATGACCTGTGTATGGGGAGCTTTTCTGTGTTGGTTAGTTGGCATAAGGAATTCTGCTGTAAGAATATAAGTAGAAATTTAAAGGCCTTTAGGATTATTTTTCCACCTTTACCACTATGTTAAAAAATATATTAAAACTGTGAAGACAGTCTCACTTGCAGTAGTGTGCATTGATCCAGTAATTATAGCCTGGGGTACTACACAACCCTGGCAGCCATGACTGTTGTGGTGTGAATGATCTGGCTTAGCTTCTTTGGCACAGGGGCATGCTAACTAGCAAATTGTTTTCCTAATTTAGATGCAGATATGTAACTTCTTATCGTTACCCCGTTTTGCTCTTGCTCTCCAAACAGTACCACCTTTACCCCAGCTGACAAGTTGAAGGTGATCCAGCAGACTTTTGAAGAGATTTCTCAGAATGTACTTGAAACACTTCAGGAAGATTTTTTGTGGTCCATGGATGACTTATTTCCTGTTTTTCTCTACGTGGTGCTACGAGCCAGGTAGGCATTAAGAGTGGCATCAGTCATAAGCTGAACATAGGCCATATGAGTACTTTTACGTGTATTAAACACTCCTGCTTTCCATTATAGAACAACTTGCTAGCTTTTTGTAACTTAATAAATTTTCCATTGTGGCTGTTTGCTTTGGCCTGAAGAACTTTTGAATACTTAACTGTGAAATGACTGTGACCTCAGAATGAGAATAGGGAAAAGCATGTTTTGTGCACAACACCATGTACAAAAAAAATAAAAACATTATAATGGTATCTTTCGTTCACCTCTTCTCTCTCCCTCATGTGACAGGATAAGGAATTTGGGGTCTGAGGTGCACTTAATTGAAGACCTCATGGATCCTTATCTGCAGCATGGGGAGCAAGGCATCATGTTCACTACCTTGAAGGTATGAAAATTATTCAAGATTATTAAAAGCTTTATTTGGCAATTAATCAGCTTTGAGCAGTGCTGATCAGCTTAGGACAATTGTATGAATGTTAAGTTGTAACTTCTTTGACATTTTTATTGAAGTTTTTAGCTAGGATAAGCAAGGAAACTTAACTTACAGCTTAAGATAATCTAACAGTTGCAGGTACTGCTAAGAAAATGGTGCAATATACAAATGTATTTTATTCAAGTGTAATATTGGGTACTGTTGACTGTTCTGAATGCTCGCCTGTAGCTTGTAGTTCCCCTGCAACATAACAAACCTTATTCCTTTTATAAAAATTGGAATGAAGCGCTGCTGTGGAGATTAGCCATTCCAGTAATGTAAGTCTAACATTAAATCAAGATGCTTCAGGAATTCAAGATTGCAAAAATAAATAAATAAATCTTTTTACTGTGTCACTCTCCACATTCTATTTGGTATTCTTTTCTAAGTATAGAAAAAGGGAGATAATCTGTTCTTCTGATGAATATCCTGTTGTACACTAGGACCTCCATAATGGAAATAAGTTGTTTTGGTACCTCAAAACTGTTCAGACAAGGAGGTCTTGTGACAGTTCAGCTGTGTGGAGCTTTTTTATGGGGTTGTTTTGGAAGGAGGCTGTTAACTTTAAATGAAAATCTTAAGCTGAGCTGCTAGATGAACATGACTGTATTTTCTGTCTGTGCAAACTGGAAATACTTGGGTGCAGGGTTTTTTATACCTGTTATTTTTATAGTGCTGCAAAAAGGAAAGGTTTGAGTTGGTTAAAACTTGTCAAAAAAATCTATGTAGTAGAAGCAGAAACTTATTTTCCATGAATGCAAGTGTTGTCACAGACACTTGTATTTTCTGGTCATGGCTGACCTAATGCATTTTTGAACCAGCATTAAGGAGAGAATAGATATCAAGCAGCAGGTCAGGGTATTTATCCAGATGATAGAAACCTTTGCTTTTCAACCTGAGTGTTTTTGAAATGCTTAATCCCTGCATCCTTGTCCTGTAAGAAAATATTTTCTTCTTTGGATCCCTCTGTCAAAGGGCAAAGAAAGACTTGTGAGAAAAAAAAAAGTACTTTATCTTGTCAAAGCTGGGAGCTGTGGAAGAGTCTCAAATAATGCTCTCTTGCTCCATTAAGAGTTGGACATAATTTGTAACTTAAAAACTCCTCCTATTGTTCTTTTTGCTAGTTTACATGTCTTATGTTGTGTGTCAGTGTTGTCATCACTGCTTGTAGAAAGTCTAGTCGTCTGTTTTCTTGGATAGGAAAAAAATCAGCCTTTCTGTGTATGATGCTTTATCAGCTTGCTAAGAACTGGTATGTATGCTAAATTGAACTTTGTTTTAATTTAGGCATGTTACTACCAGATTCAACATGAAAAGCTTACCTAGACCATCATTTACGACTTGGCTCTGTGGGATAATCTTCTCAGTGGAACTTCACTAATACCCATTTTCTTCCCTGAAATGGCACTTAGAAAATACTCTGTTACAGCTCTTGTTGTTACAGATTAAAATATTCACTTGTTTCTTCTGAACCTCCAGTTTTAAGATTGGAAAACTGCAGTGAGAGGTTATCTATGAAGTGGTGATGAAGCTAGAGACTTGGTTTATCAAGTACTTGCCAAGAAGAAATAATTTCCTGTTTCACTCCTTTCTGATTAACAATGCTGCAAAAAGGCATGGCATCTACATAGACTACATGTGAAAGTCTGGACTGCATGGCTTCTAAAGCAGTGGGTTTGTTTTCATTATTCCTGGTTTGTCAACAGAGATGTTTAAAGAGAATTAATTGCACCACAGAACCATTCAGTCTTCCTGAATAAAGCTATTATATTTGTTTATTTAAAAAATAGAAATATGTTCATATTTATAATGGATAGCCTGTAGAGTGTTCAGCTGTAAAGGTTTTGAGGCATCTGTGTTGAACAGAGTTGCTGAATGCAGTATTAATGTGCTGTTGTGGAAATAATCACACTGTTATGAACTTCTCTGTTTACTAGAATTATAAATATAAAGGCATTCACCATTCTTTGTGTTCATGAAATAAAAGGCACTGATCACTTCAAATTTTGGCACTGAATTAAATACCTGAAATCTGTAGTGTTCAGTTTCACTACCCCGATGTCTGAGGACAAACACTTTTTCTGGAAGCCCACGTGACAGAAGAATGGGAATGTGCTCTTGAACAAGCTGACAATGGATTAGGCTTGAGATTTTTGCCTGTTAACTTATATATCAGACTGAAAAAAGCTAACCTTGTTGCATTTTTGAACATGTAGAGACAAGTAATTTGCCTGGGGGGTTTTTGTGTGTGTGTATTCTTCTGTGGTTTGTGGTTAACTTTATGCCAATAACACCCATGGATAATTTGAATAATGTAGGTGCTGTTCTTTACCATGACTGACTCAGAAAAAGGGGAGGGAGGAACAGATTATAGAATGCTATAATGGCTTAAGTTATGCCAAACTACCATAGATAATGCTAATCGTATTTTTGAAATAATAATCATGGCTTGTGTATTGGCACCTAAATGGAAAGAAACTATATGTCAAAATACTGTTTTGAACAGTGACTGTAATGTAGCAATTTTCATAATAAAGTAAAAAAGATTGATCTTTCTGAAATGATTTTTAGTTTTGTCAGAGAAGGGAAAGATTAATTCTGGCAAGATGACATTTAAAACTATTGTTATACTTGTTATACTCACCGCAGACTATAGAGATAATAGAAAATAGACATAATAGACTTCATGTTTGCAAACAATTTTTTGTTAGCTTAATCTTATTTTTAAATGATACTGAATAATTTGAGGAGAGATAAGCAATAATATGAATAAAAGGGAAGTTGTAAAAAAGTTAATTTGAGAAGGAGGGGGAAAAAAAGATACACAGCTAAGGGTGGAGAGTATAATGAAGTGTGAGGCAGAAATTAATCTTTTGTGCTAGATGCAGTCTTTCCATGCAATAATCTCAACTCAATGTACAAAAAATATTTAACTGAAACTTGTAGGAGCAGAGCTGCTCTTTGAAAAGGAGCTGTGCTGAACAGCTGAGCTGGATTATTTTTGGTCTTTCTGATATATAGCTCAGTTATTAGCTGAAGAGAATCCTAGGATTAAATGTGCTTCTGACACAGATTCCACTTTACAGCCTACGTGGACTGTGAGGCATTAGGAAATCAGTACAGACCAGCTTTGATTTGTGTATTTCTGTAGCTAACAAAGAAATGAGTTAACCTGCAGGAGTTCTCTGTATTGCTTCATAGTAATTACTTTTTTCGTGTTGTCTTTGCCACTCTTCATGAAATTGAAAGCCAGTTAGTTCCTGTGCTGCAGCAGAAATCCTGTAACAAGGAAGATTGATGTTACAGTATTGTAGATTCTTATTGTAATTGCAGGCATGGTAGCTGAAGACAGACCCTGAGTACCTGATTGACTGGGAAAGCTGCTGAGAAGAAACTGCTGAAGTGAGAGACAACTTAAAGTAGGCTTTTTATGCAAGAAAAGGGTTAAGGGGATTTGTTCTCTTCTCCCTGGTAATGAGTAGTTCTAAGGTTAGGTTTCTGCGGATTAGAAAGGAGAGGATGTCCACAGATTAGCTAGGGCGGTGAGGTTACTTGCTCTACTAACATCCAGCAAATACTCTTTCCCTCTGGAAATTCTGCATGAGCTGAACACGGTGTATTCTGCGGTGTTTGCAGGTAAGAACATATGCACTGTCCTGATATCATTGTACTGCAGAGATGCATTTCCCCCATGCAACTGTGAAATCTAGTTTCTTCTCAAACCTATGGCAAAGCTAATTAAACCTGTGTTACCTGCTTAATTGCCATTAGCTAAATATTAAAGATATGTGTGAGTGGGGAGTCAGAGCTCAAAAAAGACTTTTTTTTTTTCCTCTTGCTCCTAATCTTCACAAAGTACTGACTTGAATGCCAGCTGCTATACATTATTGACTTATTTTGCCAAAAGTAGGTTGACTTCCTAACTGTACTTGTGGTTAGAAGCAGTTTAGGGAACTACTTGTTCTGGTATGGTGGGAGAGGATGTAGAGGAAAGATACGTGGCTGATATGGGACTGTAAAACAAATCCTTTCTTTGAACTATCTAGCCTTGTACTTCTAAGTTGATTTAGTATTAATGTGTGGATGTTGTCAGGTGGTTATTGTTTGGATTGGTGTTTTTTTTTTTTCGTAAGCCCAAGCTGTTGGCAGTAAACAGCTGGAAGTAAAGCTGGCTGTCTCACGTGACTGCAGTGCACAGCACCCAAGTATTTTTCTCTGAATGTGCCACTCTTTAGGAAGCGATGCTTTAGTGGCATTTACCCCCATGTAAATGAGATGCTTGCACCACCACTGGAGCTGTAAGTTTTTTAGTGGCAGGCAGAATGAACCAGCACTGAATATACCTGATTACAAAAAGTAATAGCACAATTTGTTCCATCAGCAACCTTACATATGCAGGTGTGATGATCTAAATTATCACAGAATGCCTTACATGAACAAAATTTATTAAGTCTTTTTTTAACCTGTACCACGTCAGACTTGCAATAAATGGTTCTTGGGTTAAGATAAGGATATATGGTTTCAAAGGATAGATCTCAACCTTTGCTTAAAAAAATATTCAGGGTTGCTTTTTTAATGAAAACACTTTCAAGTCTGAAAAAGTGTACAAAAAGCAAGATACTGACTAGAAAAAGCTGACAGACTTCAGTGATGAGACTAGCCTAATGAAGTTTATTTAATGCAGAACAAAAAAGTCCCGAATAGTGCATGTCAATCAAGAGATGTTGAATGTCTCTTATTACTTTTTTTTTTTGCTGATTTATAGTGGCTTATTTGCAACAAGAGCTTTCTCAGTGTTACCTGCCCTCAAGGTAATTCAATTTTCAATATGCCAAATCATTAATTTTTATAAATTTAAAGATAATGAGTAGTTTTCCTTGTTAAAAGTGCTTAAAACCTTGTCAAGCATCTTAACCAAAGCAGCTTATAAGAGCAGGAGGGTTGATGTTCTGAATGTGAGGTTCTCTGGTGTTGTCCCCTTTAGAGGATTGCCAGCATCCAAAATTGTCCCTTTAAAGACAGTTCTGAAAACTGTATTAAAAGCAGAGCTTGTGTTCCCTTGCAACTCTAGTCCTGTATCAGTAAGACCTTCTGGTCTGTCTAACAAATTGAGTCAAGGAATTTCATATTCTACTGCTTAAGGAAGTAAGCCCTGTAGCCCACATTTGGGATAAGTGATGTTTGTAGATATGAGGTGACGGACTCCTTTTGACTCTAAATTCTGGCACACTCAGTGTGGATATCCAGTTCTGTCCCTAATAATGGACAGAGAGTCTTCTATTAATGAGCATCTGTAATTGCATGTGATACATGTGAATGGGAAGGACCTTACACTGGCTGGGAGATTAGTCAGGTAAGCCTTTTAGTAAGAACTTCCGTCTAATTTATTTAGATCTCTGCAGTGAGGAGACCCTGAGGTCTGGACATAGGTATGTCTCAGGAAATGAAGGCACAGTAGTAGTTATAAGTTTGTTTGAACTCTGACCTTTCCACTTAGGCAAGTGAATTAGTGGGTCTTTTTCTAAAGAACTGCAGAGAAGCAGTTACTTTTCCTCTCTTCTGGTAATGACTTATTCATCATCTGTTGCTACTGACAGCTGCTGAAACCAGGCTTCACAGCTGGAAGCTGCTTTTCTTTGTTGTGTGAAAATATGATACAGCTACTTTATGAATTAGGTGAGCTGTGTTGTTAAGAACTTGACAGATTTTAATGTTTAAATGCTGTTTCTGTCAGTGTGAACGTAAACGCTAGCTTAAAAAGGCAACAGTGGATGAGTTATGAACTCTGTGTTAATTATTAACCCTAACAGCTCTGATAGCTGTACCCAAGGATTTCACCCAAAAAAGCAAGCAATCACCATTCAGTAGCTTTCTCAGTTTTTCTTTGAAATTTGAGGTCAACCTTCAAGACAAACAGTGTGTCTAAAACTTCTAAACACACTCAAGTTAATCCCACATCTGTTCTCTATGGAAGTAGCGATACCAGTAGCTACAGGGCTCTCTGAGGAAAAAAAAATTAGTATCGCGAGTATTTTAAAGTACTAACAATATTGGTTAGGATTTTAGCAGAATTGGAAGTATTTTAGCATCTCCAGAAATTTTCTTCTTTGTCTGTATTTGCAGGATGATTCTCAGTGGCATATTTAAAAATGAAATAACTGTTCAGTAGAAGATTGTAGAATATCCTTTCTTTGAGAGCAACAGGGTGACTTACTTTGGTTTACTGCCTTCCCATTCTGAGTCATTGTGCTGTGCAAGATCTGTCCTAGCTAAGAGGAAATAAATATGATCCAGCTCCCAAAGGCAAAAAGGGCCCTTGATTCAGGTATTCCTAAGACTATACTGGAGAGGATTGTGTGTGGGTTTTTTTTTTTTCCTCTTTTCTTTTACATTTCTCTGTTTTTCAATAGAGTATAAGCAATGCTAATTGTCAATATGATGACATACTGGCTTGGTAGACAACACTGCTTGAACAAAGCAGGTCTTAAGATTATGGTAATTTCACTACAGTTATCACAAGAGAAGATGCAGTTTTCAGTATGCATCTGAGAAATCTTCTACAAAAAAAAAAAATTGAAGGGTTTCACTTGTCTATTTTGAAGTTAAGGGGTCTTCTAAACTTTCTTTTAAGTAGTTAAACCAAAAAGCTTTTGGAAGTACGTCTTGTCTTTCACCTGTTTCCCTGTATGTGTTTGCAGGCTCCTACCCTACTTAAAAGGGCACACAGTCTGATGCTTTGAAGCTAACTAGGACAAAACATAGGAAAAGCCAGATCTAGACTTGAATAACTGGAGTTTTATTCTGGAGAGAATTGGGCTTGTCGAATGGGAAGGTACTGTAAGTACAATGTGTTGAGAGCCTTCTGGGTGGCAGAGTATCTTTACGGATAAAAGTCATATACTTGGAGTGAACTAACTGCTATGAAATCATATATCATGTAACAGATGCATAGTAATAAAGTTGATTACAGTTGACAACCAGAATATATTTGTAGATTGTAGGACAAGGGGTAATGGCTTTTAACTGGAAGATGGTAAACTTAAGAAAAAAATTTTTTACACTGAGGGTGGTGAGGCACTGGCACAGGTTGCCCACAGAGGTGGTAGATGCCCCATCCCTGGAAACATTCAAGGCCAAGTTGGATGGGGCTTTGGGTGACCCAGTCTGGTGGAAGGTGTGCCTGCCTAGAGCAGATGGTTTGGAACCAGATGGCCCTTAAGGTCCTTCGGGTTCTAACCCAAAACATTCTATGATTCTATATGAGTTGGCCAAACAGATTCAGATAGGATTAGGGGAGTTGTCCCACAAAGCCCAGCTGTATTATAACAGGGATTTTACTCATTTATTTTTCATTGAGGAAGGTGGAAAAAGTTGGGTCATTTTTTTTTGAGGGATGTATGTGATGAGATTTTTAAATCTGGACATTCAGTATGTGAAATATAACATATAGATCAGGAGTTGGCTGCCTTACAGTAAATCTGAAGTGATTGGACATGCTCTTTTATTTTGTCTTCAGACATCCTTTATCGCAAAACTGTAATCAGGGTTTAACAATTAGGAGTATGGTGTTGGATGTCTGTGTAGACTATATAAAGCAAACAGACATTGTATGTGAGAACCAACAGATGTCAGCAGGGTCTGTCTTTAGTTCTTGAAAAATCTGGAAAAAAAAATTAGAAGCTAGTGAAAATTTAGAATTAGAAATAGCAAATGAGGCTTCTGAAATGTAGTTTATGGGATGGGATAAGCTGTCAAAGAAATTTCCTTCTCATATTGAGTACCATCTCTTTGTAAATGCTTCTGCAACTGAATCTGGAGCTATAGACTCTTAGTTTCCAAAAAGAGGAGAGGGACAGAGATCAACCGGGCTGAGGGTTACTTGCGTTTTCATATTGCTGCTGTTCACTGAAAACTAGGAGCACCCCTGTCCTGAACATATTTTGCAACACAGGGAGTCCTCTTTCCTTGTCTATACCATCCCACAGTAAAGGTTTCTGTCCTACTCTCAGTGTCTTCAGTAATTAAGAAACAGGTATTCATGACTAGATTTATATGACCTGCTTTGTTAAATCCATCATTAGGCAGATCAACTAAGCTTAACAAAGGGGAAGGCAAGCTCTTAAAGGAACAGAACTCAGACTATTGAGAAAAAAAAAAAATTGCAGCTCAACACCTAGTTTCTGTGGATATGTGTTAAAGGATTCAGTGTTACATTCATAAAATGTGAAAAATAGTTGTTACCGGTGGAAAAATGATTACACAGTTTGATGTAACACTGAAATGGAAATGTTACATTGGGTATTGGGGGAGGATCAAACTATATTTTTGTTAGTCTTTTGAAAGAAGAAATCATAATTTTAAAAGCAGACTTTGGATTACAATTCCAATAAGATGAATATCCCGTAGAGATAATTTGAAATTAATTATCAATACTCATAATAAAATGTTTGAATCAAATCTCATAACTTCTGATTTTTCCCTCTCAATTTCTACTGCCTTCTGAAAGCAGTTTAATGATTTAACAGGAGAGAGGAAGCGTGCTCTAAAAATAAGTATTAAGCAGCACAGTAAAAGTGACAGTAATGCCTTCTGCTTTTATAAGCAGATCAAGATAATACTTTTCCTGCTTGTACCTCTGATGTTTTCTGTCTACAGAACAATCTAGAGGAAAATGGATGCCTTTTTGCTGTACTAATCCAGGAGATAACCTAAACTACTGTACATTTAACAGAATTTGGTAAGGCATTCACTGTGTGCAGTAGTGAACTATTGGCTGAGGTGCTCAGATATCTGCTGTTAGGTTTTTTTTATCTTGTGCTATGAATCATCTCTTGAGTGACCAGTTTAAATATTTAACTTTTTAAGAGTACTCTTAAAATACTGGTAATCATGACAATATATTAAAATTGGTATCAGACATGATTTGAAGTTAGATCAGCTAGGATCCAATGAAGATTCTGACTTTCATATATAGATTCCTGATGCTTTGGGATATACATGCACCATACAGTGTTCCCTGGGGAATTTCCACACTTGTTTGCAAATAAGAATTCTGAGAATTATCAAAGCAATTTTGTACTGCATTGTTTCCTATTAGCAGTAGATTTGAAAGCTTCCTCTATTTTTAGTCTAAGGGAACACTATAAGGTTAATGATAGGTTGTCACAGAAGTTTAAGGGAGGGAAGGAATTTAGAAGAAAACTTTAGAAGGCTTATTTTTTATATGCAAAAAGTTCAGTGCAATGTGGATACAGATTAATTAGCGTAAATGTTGGCTTCCTCTATTACTTACAAATTCCTATTTTAAAGTTTAAAGAAAAAATAATAAGGTAGTATATGCTGCTCTTTATAATGAAAGAGAATATAGGAGGGTTTTTAATATTAGCAAATAACTAAGGTAGCAGCCAATTATAAATTGCCTGACGGAAATGATGATAACAGTAAGGTAAGGTGTTGGGGCCTTTATTTGGTTTTGGGGTTTTTTTTGTGTTTTAATTCACTGTGAGGAAATAAGAGGAAAATACTAAGTCTTTGTGGAGTAAATCCTTCAAAGACCATAAATTCAAACAGTGATAGAAACAGAGATCCCTTTTTTTGCGAAATCATATCCTTGCTCAATGAAATTTCAACAGAAACTCCAGAGTTTTTTTCAGTTTAATATTAATGCAAATAACAAGAGAAATTAAAAGTAATATGTTATTGAATGGGATTATTTTCCAAGCTATATTTATGTAAAATGAACTTTAAAAGTATTTGGAAAAAATTACTACTTTTCATGGTAGTGCACTTAAGCTAGGGAACAGAAGATGTACAAAATTACTTGTTATTTTAGATTGCTTAATGAAGCAAGCTAATGACAATTCCATGGAGGAAATAAAATGTCATATTGCAGTTGAGGTTAGTCTGCATTTTGGATTTGGTGGGTAACGGAATTATAGGTGGAACTCATGTATTCAACTGTTGTGCACTTCAAATATGAATGGTTGCCCCCCTTATTTTAAATTCTGCTTTGTTATGAATCTAAAATACCTGACAGTATTCTGATATGAATATACTCTTTTCCCTAGTTCAGCATCTATCTTTGTGAAACCTACTTGGCGTGAATGTGGTGCTCAAAGAAGTGGGTGGAATCTCCGTGAATAAAGGAAAAGATGGAGGTGCCAACAATCTGCAGTCAAGATAATGGTATTTGTAACTTCTGCATCTCTTTCAATGAGAGAGAAAACTGACAAAAAGTTTTATTCCTTGATTTCTGTAACTCTTCTTCCGTTGAATCATGAGAGAGATGAACATATCTAGAAGCATTACTAATTAATAATTGTAATGATTCTTGATGTTTAGTGGTAGTATGCAGTTAATTTAGAGTGTCAGAAGAAAATACCTGGCATTTGTTTCTGGCTTATATAGTCAAAGGTCTATGCAGCTGTATCAAGAATTACTAATAACTGCAAGAGGGATTTTTTTGCTTAAGGAAATTATTCTCTGTAATTTGAAGTTTTGTGCTTCTGTATGGAACATCTCAGTCTATTTGAGCCCAGTTTCATGTAGGGATAGCATTCCAGGAGATGATTAGTACAAGTCATCTCAAAAAAAGGCAGCCAGTAATGAGGAAAAGATCTTTAAGTGTCTCCACCAAAGGTAATG
Source organism: Chlamydotis macqueenii (assembly GCF_036417535.1). Taxonomy (NCBI): domain Eukaryota; kingdom Metazoa; phylum Chordata; class Aves; order Otidiformes; family Otididae; genus Chlamydotis; species Chlamydotis macqueenii. Next base: position 29,970,021 of record NC_141561.1, read on the forward strand.
TTCTATTAGGCACTAATAACTTCCTGTAGAAGAGAATAATTTTAAGTTAACTGTGTTTTGGGAGGTATTTCCCTGTGGGGGTCACAATCAAGGTTCAGAGAGTTTATAATTTTTGTAAGTGCTAAGATGTCTGCTTTTCAGAAACAGGTTATTCTTTTGATAATGAGGTACGTTTCTAGGCTTTCCTAGTTTAGATACTCAATAATTCTGCCTGATGATTGAGACAAAAGTCCCATCTGCAGAAACTTAGTAGGGGAGTACGTATATAAATTCATGCATAAGGAAAATACCTCAGTGAAACTGAAGTTGAAGATAGATCTCACATGTTGGTAACATCAAAGTCTACAGCTGATACAATTAACTGTCAATGGCTATAAAATTGTGCTCAGGAGAGAAAAGTAAAGAAGGGCTTCCATGTTTAGGGTAGCTGTGGTGACTGGATGATAGCAGCTGATGATACTGTTCTGGGTCTGCTGGATGAGCTTTAGTTTTAAGAAGTTATTATTTTGACTTTGGCTGATGTAATTTCAGAAGCTCCTGGTGTCTTGGTTTTATTTCAACATTTTTCTTATATTACAATACTACTCACTGAAACATGCCAAGTTTGATGTTGTAAACATATAAATAAAAAGACAAGTCTCCAGTTACAATTGTATTGCATTATTACTTTGGCACTAAAAATCAAAAGACAGCTTGTGCTTACCAAAATACAAGAGAGTCAAGAATTTACTTTCATTTGACATTCAGTGGGAGTCAGACATCCAACTCTTGCGGTCTCTTTAAGAACCCATATAGCTTAACAAATTTAACTCCTAGCTTTTGGTATAGTATGGTATTAGTGCTGTTATGAACATTGTGTTTCTTGGGAAGAGTGTCACGTATCAGAAACTATCTGTTGTCATTTCTGAGGTAAAATTAAATTCCATGCAGTCACAAAAATCCAGTTTGTATCTAGGCTTGACTTTGTATAATGTCTTATCTATTTGTCACCTCTTAATTTCTGCCTCCTTGAGATTTTAGAAAGACACTGGATTTTTCAGTTTTCCACTGTATTAGAATATTATTCCTAATAGATCAAATGCTGCTTCTAATAGTGAGAACAGTTCTTCCCCTTTTTTGAGATGTGTTGTGGGTGTCTGTGCCAATGGTACATATTTAGCAGGAATTTGCATTTTCATTAGTGATATTCTCAAAAATATCTGCACTTCTCAAGAGTCGAAAAACAGATGGTCCCTGGTCCAAACAGTGGGTCATCCAAAAGAAAAGCCTATAAAATGAACAAGGCAATCTTTTGTTTACCTCTTCTCTGCAGGAGGTACGAGCATGAGCCCAGATTGATGTGTGAGATGTCCTGTGTGTTTTTTCTCATAGGTCAGTTGCAAACTGCTAGTATTGACCTAACCCTGCTGGTTAATAACATAATAAAATAAAGCTCTCATGCAGCAGAGTTGATTGTAGAAAACAAGCAACGTAGACAGGAAATGGGTGCATTTCTTGGAAGTATAAAAAGGTGCTTTTTAAAGGCCTGCGTCACTGTTTGGCTTTGGTTGGTCTTCTATTTGAAATGAAATGTCTTGCACTTTTCTGTTTCTTGGGCTCAGGTATATCTCATGTTCTGACTCTAGTGCTACAAGAACTGAGTCTGCTCTGTAAAAGAGATGTCAATGGAGTTGGCATGTTATATGACCTGTTCAGATCTCGCTGGCTGCAAGCACTTTTAAAGGTAAAGTAATAGTTAGCTGTGAAGGCAAAGGTTTTCTAGGGAACCATCTCTAAGGGACAGCCAATTCATGTTGCCATATCAAGACAATAAATGGTTGTTTACATTAAGTGCTGATAGCCCTAATGTCAGTCCTAACATCAGCAGTCAAGGTGAACAAAACCCCTTTTGCTTTAAAGGAAAAAAAAAAGTATTCTCTTTCATAATGTCCTAGACATTAAAGCTCATCTACTTTACCCGTCTGTATTAAGGCCAGGGAGATTGAGAGACAGGCTGAACGTGGAACTGCTCAGCTGTCTCTTCTGTTCTTAAATCTCTGTATGGCTATGCATGCCACTTCTTGGCATGGATGCTTGTGAAATTATGTTGGTTTTGTTTTGCCCACACTGATCTGTTATAGAACAGAGTTTTGGCTGGTGTTTCTCACTTGAGCAAAACTGTTTCTCTGAGACAAATTCTGCTTTTCCTCCAATGAGGATTTTTAAAATCTTTACATTTTAAAGAAGAAAAATTTGCAGTAGACAAGAATGTCCATAAGATCATTTTAAATACAGCAACTTTATTACATTTACTTTGTTAATCAGGCCTGCAACTAGGGGAAGGAAGTAAGCTACAAGTTAGGGAACTTGATGCTATCAGGCTATTGTCCTGTGTAATCAGCTTTTCTTATTAGAAAATTCAAAACTACAGCATAACTGGCCAGCTGCATGATCATATGGAAAGACAATTAATTATAGACTTAATTCCAGATGTATTGGACATTAAGGATTGAGATTGCAAACTCCTTGGCTCTACTTAGTCTGAGGAATTCCTAGAAATACAATATTGTCCTTAGTGTGTGGTATATGTATCTATATAATCATGTGAACAGATGACATCATCATTGCATTGTCTTGTCTGCAACAGATTTATGAATGCCTCCAACACTACCTCAGAAAAAGACCAGTTCCTGTTATGTTGCAGGCATGTGCACTGACTCGTGAGGTAAGACTGTGTATACAAAGTGTATTGCTCTACTTACCCATACCACATTAGTCAACTTAGCTGCAGGTAAGTGTTCTGTGGTATTTGTTTTGTGTCTCAGGTCTGAGTACACTATATAAACTTGAAAGATTCTTCACACGTTTGTCAAGCTACTCAATAACTCTTGTTGTGTTGAGAGAGGGGGATGAGAAATGTGTACAACTGATCACTAGACTGCAGGAGCCCTGGCCAGTATAATGAACTCACAAGCTTATTTGTTTTAACCAGTGGCCATATGTTTTTCTTTGCATGTAACTGGTTCAGTGTTATGGCTATAATCAAAGAGTCTGATGTGAGGATTTTGAAAAGCTTTTTGGATTTTTCTATTTATAATAGCTGATTAATTCTTGAATTTCTGAATTAGAGGGAGAGTTAATGACTAAGTGGAGAAACTGATGCTAGTGATTAAATTGAGGCACAGGAGAAAAAAATTATTTAGAGCACATGGCACTGTACCTGAACTAAATCAAACCTGACTGAGTGTTGTGCAGCTGTGGTCATATTGTTCAATTCTGGAGCAAACTGTATGGATATGCTCTGAGTCATGTAACATGGCGGGGCTTGACACTCTTACCATACCATATTCCTCTAAGTTCAGTTTAGAGCTTTCTAAATGAATTGTCCACCAGAACCAGCTTCTGTGCTCTCTCTCTTCCATTTATCAGGTGGTAGAGTTACTGCGTGAAGCCCCTCAGTCTGGAGAGATCAAAGAGCTAAGACGACTACTGCGAGCTCCACACCTAAAGGCAAGTCATGCTTAAGGAGAGAAAAAGTTTGCTCAGAGCTGTCAGCAGTGGGAAAGGAAACAGACGGACAGCTGTTCACAAAAACTGGCAAAGGAGCCAGAAGAGACATAATTTCTTAATCATGATCTAATCTAGCTGTGAAATCAGATGTGGACTGTGTAACTGAAGTACCTGCAGTAGGGCACATTTTATTTAGAGGCTGTGTTTGAGAGATGTTTCTTACAAAGTTAAATTCTGAGCAGTTGATGCAGATATATAAAACCAAATTTTACTTGTAATTGCAAAATTTGCATTCTTTACCCTGGAATTCCAAATAGAAATGTTTAATCTTTTGTAAGTTTTCCAGAAGAAGCAGAGAGAGGAACTGTTCTTAAAACTTTATTTCACAGTTTGAAATTCCAAGTGGAAAGAAGAAATGTCAATGTGTGAAAGGGATCTGTGTACGCATAGGAATTTATTTGCTGATTTCTATTTTCTGACCAGTCACTCTTTAAAGCTGCTCTATTGTATGATCTTTGCTTATGGGTTGGTTAGTTTGCTTGTTTTGTTTGTAACAGGCCTTGCTATCTGCTCATGATACTGTGGCCCAGAAAGACTTTGAACCAAGCCTTCCACCACTGCCAGACAACATACCTGAAAATGAGGAAGCTATGAGGATTGTCTGCTTAGTGAAAAACAACCAGCCTCTGGTGAGGGAGCTTTCTGGTGGCTGTCAAATTATTTTATGTTACACAAGTATTGATAATGCATATTGGTTTCTTTCTAGGAATGCCACAGAGATTGTGTGCGTTCTTGTCCAGTTTTCACAGAATCACAAGAATTTTTGAGGTTGGAAAGGGCCTTAGGAGACCATCTAACCCTGCTCAGTGTTGGTACAACTAGAGCAGGTTGCTCACTGCCTTGTCTGCCCAGGGTTTGAACATTTGGCAGATGTTTTTGTCTCATATAATGAAAATGTAAATAAGCTTGAGAGCTGTTCCTTTGGCTAAAATATTAAGGGAGGGAGGAAAGACTGAAAGCTTCTTTAGAAATAATTTGCGCTTATAAGGAAAACACTGTATAGCTTAACTAATCTGTTTTAGGAAAAGATAGCTGTAAAATTTGATATGGGAAAGACTTCTTGCAGTCAATGAGATTATTTTAGTATGATAGAAGTTGAAGATATTGAAGGACTTAGTACTAATAATATTCCGTTATCACTAGATCTGTGTGGTTGTCGTAGTTCAGCCCCGATCAGGACCAGACTACGCAGTCTGTCTCTCGCTCCCCCCACCCTCCGAGAGAACAGGGGAGATGATATAAGAAAAATGGCTCAAGGTTTGAGATAAGGACGGGGAGAAATCCTTAAAGTTACCGTCACGGGCAAAACAGACTCGACTTGGGGAAAACTATTCATTTATTTCTAAAATAAGCAGGAGAATGAGACAGGGAACAAGATAACCTCCCCCCCACCCCTCCCTCTTCCCGGGCTTAACATTATCTCTACTACCTTCCCCTCCCGAGCGGCACGGGGGGGGGAAAAGGGAATGGGGGTCGCGGTCAGTTCATCACGCGTTGTTTTACGCCGCTGTATCATCGTCGGGGGAAGAACTCCTCGCATTCCTCCTCTGCTCCAGCGTGGGGTCCCTCCCACAGGCCACAGTCCTTCGTGAAACTGCTCCGGCATGGGTCATCTCTTCCACGGGGTGCAGTCCCTCTAGAACAGCTGCCCCAGCGGGCCCTCCACGGGCCACAGCCTCCTTCAGGCCTCCACCTGCTCTGGCGTGGGGTCCTCCACGGGCTGCAGGTGGATCTCTGCCCCTCTGTGGACCTCCATGGGCTGCAGGGGGACAACCCGCTCCACCATGGTCTTCACCACGAGTTGCAGAGGAATCTTGGCCAGGAGCCATTTTACTCCTCCCCCTCCTTCTTCACTGACCTTGGCGTCTGCAGCTGTTCCTCACAACAGGCTGGCAGACGTCTCTCAGGATCCTTTTTACATCTTATTCACTTCTCATCTCCTCTCCACTTCTTGCAGCCAGGCCGGGCCGAGTTGGGCCCAGTCGGCTGCCTGGCGGGAGGCCAGAGGGTGAGGCCTGCAAGGCCCATGAGGCCTGCGCCTCCCCCTCTGCGCCTCTGCCCCTGCTCAGCTTCTTCACATCTTCTCTTCTCTCTTTTTTTTTCTGTTTTCCCTTTCTTAAATACATTATCGCAGAGGCGTTATCACGAGACATTCTGCTACCAATTGGCTCAGCCTTGGCCAGCAGCAGGTCTGCCCTAGGCCCGTCCGAGTCCACTGAACAAAGGGGAGCGACTTCCAGCAGTTTCCTACAGAAGCTACCACCTTAGGCCCCCCCTCACTAACAAAACCAGAACAGTGGTGCTAAAAAGACTGTATCTTTCAATACCTTTTTGTCATTGCAAAGATCAGACTTGTGATGTGAAAGACAGCTTACAGGGATTCTTCAGTGATGAGTGTGTTTTTTCTTTGTTTTTATTTGCCAGGGTGCCACCATTAAACGCCATGAGATAACAGGTGACATAATGGTTGCCCGTGTGATCCATGGTGGACTAGCAGACAGAAGTGGTATGTGTAATTTGAAAGAAAGTAATACAAAAACTTGAACTGGAAATAAGATATTTGAAGTAAGATAATAGCATAGCTTTTACAATTAGTTTTCCATTATGGAGCAAGAAGATGTGTACACTGGACAGCACTGTAAATAGTGATACGTTGCAGTGACTTTGATTCTGGTTTCATTAATTTTCATATGATTGTGCTTTTAGAAGCTGAGTTGAGGTACAAATCTAGTTTTCATTATATATTCTTGCCACCAATACCTGGATAAATGTGTCATGAGACTTATCAGGAATATTTCAAACTGCAGTGTAGTATGAATACTAGCAGCTCACTCCCTAATAGAAAAATGGGAATCAATAGTCTATGATTCTATAAGATAATGAACTTTAAGGAATATGTAGTAATACTTCTTGGCACTAGTCTACTAAACGCTTGGGTAGCATTAGTTGCTACGCAATTTTCCTGAGAGTTTCCTTGGAAAATGTTACTATTTTGTCATCCTAGAATTTAATGTGTTCCATATTCCTTGGGAAATGTAGCTAAAATGTAAATCATCAGAAGTAAAATTGAACTGTAATCATTATAAAATACTTAGCTTTAGTATTTTCTGGCTTTTGTATAGAGAATAAAACTCCAACTATAGAGAATAGTTGATTAAGTTCCTACTTCGATTCATCTTTTAATTGAGCACAAGGAAAATGCAAAAGTGAAAACTTTACACAGGACAGAGAGGAGTCCTAAGGCCTCCCACTGCACCTGGAATTTTTAAGGATCTGATTCCAAGTCTCATGGCTTATTAATATAATGAGTTTAGCTAGAATAGGTTCAGAAATTACTTTGAGAAATGGAGCTACATTAAAATGTTTCTCCTACTTTTAAGGCAAACCATCAATAGATTGTAAACATGTTGTATGGGGGAGGTGGGAGAAAATAAGAGAACTGAAGCAGGCAAGCTTCTTAAGGCCCACAGAAGTCTGCAGGCCTATCCAGGGGCAATATAGCCTAAATCCAAAATGTCTTCCTGCATACCTGGTGTATGGAAACTTTTAATGCTGACTTCCAGACCTGTGATGTACCTGCCTTGTCTACCTAAGATAATCAATGTCGTAATAAAACTTCTGCTGCTGCTTTCATCCTTGTTTTCACTGTAGGGTTGCTGTATGCTGGAGACAAACTGGTGGAAGTAAACGGGGTTCCTGTTGAGGGACTTGAGCCTGAGCAAGTTATTAATATTCTGGTATTGCATCTTTTTTTTCTACTTTGTACCTTAAGAGTAACTGTATGCTGTTTCTTTTACAGACACACACATATTCTCTTAGAGGAGAAAGTCTGAGATTTTTAACAGAAAATTCAGATTGTTTTCTTACTGTGGACAAAGTTCACAACTGCTCATGAAATCAGAATGTATGAAACCAGAATTAAATCTAACTCCTGTTCTGGACAGAAATTAACTTAACTGTGACTATTCCACCTGCAGCTTCTGAGAAAAATTTATTCAGACTTCACTGATTAATAATTTTTATGGAAATTCCACACAGTTAATATTCTACAAGAAAGTAGTAGAAAGGTGCTGTTCTAATAAGAGTCCCTGTTACAAAATGCTCTAAAGCAGAGTGAATGAGCTTCTAAGAGTCATACCTTACCTTGCAAAAAAGGGCAGTGGTAATTACTGTTGTCAAAATGCTCATGAAGAAATCTGTGGAGCTGTCCCTTTTACTTACTCATCATTTTGCCCACAATCTTTCAGGATTCTTTACTGCAAAGTGTTAGTGCCAGTCAGTAAGGTATTACTGTATGTAATCAGTATCAAGTCTTTCTATGTGTTATCTCCCTGGCTGTGCTGTTTCTAGGTATAAGAAAAACTCTATTGGAATGCTTAGTTCTTAAGTATTTATATTTTTTTTCCTCCACCTTTACGTGGCTTGTCTAACCAGACCCTGCTGGGTCTAATTTAAATTAGATTTCAGTAGAAAATTTTGGTATGAGTTAATGTTGAAATTATATATATTTATAGTGAAACACAGATTTAATTAAATTAAAAATATTTAGCAAGACTTTGAAGGTTCATTCTTGAGTTTCCTTTTGGGGAAAAAAAATACATTATTGTCATATTGACTGCCTAAATCCTATTTGTGTTATAGGCATTATAGTAACCTTAAAGCCATGCTGTGTTGAGTTTGTGCTGCCAATGTTTGGTTATTTGTGTTGAATACCTGTCACATTTTAATCCTTTTTTAATCATTTAGGCCCTGTCTCAGGGGACAATTATGTTCAAATTAATTCCAGTTTCTGATCGGCCTGTCAGCAACCAAACAACAGTAAGAGATGTTCTTTTTTCGAGACTGTTACTGCAAACAGTTACCCCAATACTGTCTAATGGTTTGATACAAAGAAATGGTGTTGCTTAGAAGTTTGTAGTAATTCTTAAAGCATTACTTGACTTTATTACTTATTATTACTTGCCATACCTCTCAGCTGACATCAGTATGCTATTGGTGAAGCAGTAAAGACAGTAACCTGAAATATAGTTGTATTAAAGATAATGAAGACATTTTCAAATTGATCTACAGGTGGAAGGTCAATTCTTTTCACAGTGTATGAGACAATTTTTTTTTTCTTAATGAACAGATAGGGTTTGGAGCTTGATGTTGTTCTTAAAACTTGACTTCATCATGAATTGACTTAAGTAGCAGCAATATCTGGCCATGTGATTATAAAACTCATGTTGTATCTGTTCTAAACATGACTTCCACTTACTCTTGTATATTCTTTACCAGCTCTTTGTGCGAGCAATGGCAGATTACTGGCCCTTGCAAGATCCTGCCATACCATGCGCTGATGCAGGTTTGCCTTTTAAGAAGGGTGAAATACTCCAGATTGTGGACCAGAATGATGCTCTCTGGTGGCAGGCCAGGAAAGTTTCAGATCTCAGTGCCTGTGCTGGACTTATACCCTCAAATCATCTTCTTAAAAGGTAAAGAAGTCTTGATTCTTCTGATTTCCTATTCAAAGATTAGCCAGTTATTCAGACTTTGCTATTTAAAATTTTCGTAAGTTATATAGCAGTATGATTCAGAGTGACATCTGACAAACATCTTCCCTCTTTCTGTTCTCTGCTTCTTGCTCTCCTTCCCTTAAGAGTACCTATGTGAGAACAAGTGTTCGAAAGCACCTGTATCATCTTAATTTGATATCTAAGTAGTTCACAGCAGTTGCCTAGTCTCTGTGCTAGTTGCTAAGTTATCTAGTGGAGTGTACTAGCTGAAAGATGGGTGGGAATTAAAGGCCCTAACTGTTTAGGATCATTGTGATTTGGAGGAAAAAAAAGAGACGGGAGTAGGGGGAAGAGTGGGTTACTAAATGTATAGTATGATGGCACAGCTGTATCAAGAAATAGTATTTATTTGAAGGTGTCCTGTGAGGCATGAGTGACCTCTTCAGCTCTCATCAAAACTGAGTAAACCAGATTAAAAGAGACGGGGGAAAAAAAAAACAACAACCAAACAAAAAAAACCCATGCTCAAGGAAGAGCAAGAATACATGGTCTATAATTTTCTCCGTAAATAGCCCATTATTTTTACACTGTGTTCTTTCAGAAGTGGAGTGGTTAAACTTCTGTAGCACACTTTTTTCAGTTTGATCCTCTAACCACATGTCCTATCTGTGTTACCCTCGGGAAAACATAAGGCCACACAGTTGTAGATTTTAAGGTTTGATTTGTACTATATCTAAACCTAGCTGTGGTCTGTTAAATGAAAGTTGAACTCAAACTAGGTTGTGATTGAGGCTTCAGGCAAGAGGCTCTGTGTAGTAACAGAGGCAGTAGTACTACTACCCATAGCAGTAGCACACTCTCCTACTTTCAGGAGTCTGTACCAGAGTATGGCTTGTTTTCCTGTCCTTATATATAAACTCAAATTACTCTAAATACTACTGGGCTGCTGATTTGGAAATTGCCTTGAAATAGTTCCGATAGCATGTCAGCTTTCTTTCAAGACTTTGCAGTGGGCTAAAACATTGGTAATGTTTCCATTCTTGGTGTCTTCTGTCAGCTCAGTACTGATTGATCTAACTTGCAGCATAACATGCTTGGGAACTGCTTTGTTTCTTTAATTGTGAAACTTATTTCTATGTAGGAAGCAGCGAGAATTCTGGTGGTCTCAGCCTTTCCAGCCACATCTCTGTCTCAAATCATCAATGTGTAAGTGAAAAGTTATTTGAATGGTAGAGTACGAAATAAAGGTCTTGTCTTTATTTCCAGGGATACTGAAATAGAAGCTTGTACAACTCAGTTTAATTTGAAGGCGTTGTTTCTGGAGCCATGTTTTAATCTCAGAAGTGTGTTAACTATCCCCAGGAAAATAAATACTTAATGGTAGTTGTACTTGGAGCACTGATGGTTGAGGTTGTTGTCTCCAGTGTACTTGGGATCTGACTATGAGAGAAGTTGTGAATTCATAGAATCATAGAATCATAGAATCACATGGTTGGATGGGACCTATAAGATCATCTAGTCCAACCGTCTTCCCACTACCATTGCTGCCACAGCTACTAAACCATATCCTGTAGCTTCTCATCAAGCCGCCTCTTGAACACTGCCAGGGACGGAGACTCCACCACCTCCCTGGGGAGGCCGTTCCAGTGCCTTACCACTCTTTGAGAGAAAAAGTTTTTCCTCAAGTCCAATCTAAACCTCCTCTGGTACAACTTGTGGCCATTTCCTCGGGTCCTGCTTGTTGCCTTCAACTCCTGAAGTCTGTAAGATCTAGAGCTTTCTAGGAAAGCCAATCCTCTCTAGGAGAATTGGATGTGAATAAGTCTGAGGTGACTATTTTACCAACCCGGCTTTCCAATGACACAGATAACAGTTCTGCCCTGGAAGATGCCATGTGATACCTTTAGAATATTTCTTTGTCATCAAAACTATTGAGAGAAAGATGGAACTTTTTTCCTTGAGGTGTAAAATAAGCTATGCTACCCATGAGTTCATTCGTGGTGACAATCCAAAAACATTATCCTCTGCCAACTATAACTTTCTGTAAACATGTAATTATTCCCAGATAAAGAACGTCATTCCTGTTTTCTCTCTCTCCATTTTCTTCTATGACTCTTTAGACTAGCACAAAATTAATTTTATCTTGTGATAACTCCAAGAATGAGCGTGTTTCATTGCCTAGGATTCTTCTCACACCGATTGCTTTGTTCATTAGAGCTGGAGCTCTCTTTCACCGTATTTTTTTTGCATTTTAACTGCTTCAATGGATATGCTGTGAGCAGTAAGCACTGTGGAAGAAGGTAGGAGATCATATCTGGACAACATTGCATTCCTGTACCTGGAATCAATATAGCACATGGTTTTACAGGCTTTTTAAAAAGTTGTCAGAAATAAGGCAGTTTGGTAAATACATGCAAAAGAAACTTAATTTCTCGGCATTTTGTGTGCTTAGCATAATTGAAATCAAGTCTTTTTTTCATTTGACGTAGTAGAAGCTTACATTGTCTTAAAATGGAAACAAGATCTGTAAGGTTTTTTCCTCCCCAGTGTTTCACTGATTCAGATGATTTTTTTTCTTTGTGTTGATCTGTAGAGGATGACATGCAGATTGATGAGAAGTGTGTGGAAACAGGTAAGTGAATTCACCTGACACTATTTGATTTGCTTCAAGGCAGTAGCTAGTTAAAGCCTGATTTTATTTCCCAGGTAAAAATGCTTATTTTCTTAGTGAACTTAACAGTAGAAAATTCTGCTTTTCATACCCTGGAAAACTCATCCTATATTAGTGTATTAAAATTAGCTTCTTGCAGTTCTGGTATACGGTGCTTATAGTGAAGTGTTGTGCCGAAAAGAGGGACCACCCCAAAAATATCTGCCTGAATGAGATCCCACCTCTTCGTTTAAGGTTTTAGATTGTGGCTGTAATGTTGCTGTAGTTTTTGCCTACTGTAAATTTAATGCCACAGATTATTGTAGTCTTAGAGAACTAACAGAATTCATTGTCAAGAAACTGATCTCAGGAGAATGTTTTTAGGCACTGAGCAAGAACAGGTTTTTACATGTAAATAGTACATGTGAAGACTGTTGCTTGACTTGCTCCCTAAAGCAGCACAGCTTAGTCTTCCTTCTCCTGAGGTAATTCAGAAAGCTTTCATGGAGGGATATGATCCTGTAGGACTAGGTGGAGAGAGACCACAAGCATGGCAAACTATATTTTGCCACCTCAGTATACAGGGAAGTGGGGAAGGTATGTGTGAGACAGACTGATAGGAGCTGGAAAATTGATTTCTGATTCTGAAATTCTATAGGAGGACAAGAATTTAATTTTGAATTTATTTTAATATCTTTGCTATCTGGATTACTAAACAAGATGAAGAAACATTTGAGTCTGGTAAGTTCCCCTGACCTAACTTCAAATTCCTTGCTAGCGTTCTGCTGCAAGGAGGGTGTCTAGAGACAAGTGTCTTAAAAACAAGCAGGTGACAAAAAAACAGAATGCCATTTTAGCTTAGAAGCCATTCTGGCTTGAAAAGCCATTATGCAAAATCTTATTGCTGTGAATTGTCTTCTTGTTTTCTGATTACCTTAGTGGTAAGGCTTTTGTCCGGTTATCCCACAAGTGTATTTCTTCTCATGCATCAGTACCAGATCTGTTTATCAAATCCTAATCAGTTATACCTGTGCAGGCTGTGACAGCAGGGGCTGCACTGATGTCAGTGGATAATTGGATTACCTTAGGTAACAGAGGTCTGAATCCCCAGTGCCTGTAGGGGTTGATGTGGTAAAAAGGAGGGCTGTTCAGGATTCCTGATTGTGTGTATGGCTGGTATACAAGAAATGAAAATGCTTTTATAAAATGAATGATTTATGTATAAGACATACAATCAGTCAGTGCTTTTTTTTTTAACCAAGCTGGTTTGAGGGTTGTTTATTTTTTTAAGGGAACAGCTACCTATGTACAGCATATTCAGAGTTCTACACAACTTAAGTCTTCTAAAATAAATAATTTTCCCACTAAAATAAATCTATTACTGCTCAACTTCTTGTTTGAGATATTTTATAATCTTGTGGAGAAAATGTCATTCCATCGTACACTTGCTCTTCTCCACAAGGTTCCTACTTGCCAGTTGGATCTTCTCTTATCACAGGTGGTTTGTTCTTTTCCACCTCTCAAGCAATGCCCAAAGCTTTTCAGATAGAACCAGCAGGTCTGCAGGGCAGTGTTTTGCTTTCAGGCTGGGATGTTTCTGATAACTGCACTTGGGGGTTACTCTCGCAAATCCTATTCTCTACTCAGTGCTGAGTCGGGTCTCTGCTGTATCCAGTCAGAGGAATAAAGATGCAAATACTTGTTATCCTACATTTTACTTTAAATTGACCAGTAGTTGAACATCTGTGTGATGTATTTTGCAAGTACAATACTGACATAGATGCTGTAGCAGTCTCTCTCATTCTTTGGGAACTGAGAATTCATGCTCGAACCGGCATATTTGAGATCTAAAGCCTGCAGTACCTGTCTCCTAAGCCTCCTAAATGCATTGGACAATGCTGGTTGGATATTTTTTTAATCTTAGTATAGATTGTCTTCTCAAAACTAATTGTTTTATGTCTGTTTCCTATCTGAACATGCAGAGGAGCTTAAAGAAGGTAATACTAACTTTTTTCTCCTAGACTTCTATAAGCAGTAATCTATTAGAATTTATCTCTTTACTGCATTACCAGGAACTACAACTCCTCTTACAAAACCCAGTAACTGTTCCCTGTAGGATTTTCTGCAGTCACAAACAAGGAGTTGTTAGTACATATAGAAATGCAGGAATAAAACTGTATTTTAAAGGTACAAGTAGTGAAGAGTGTGTAGATGTGAAAGAAGTACTGAAGATGCATCTAATTTTTGTTTGATACTTGCATGCTTTTGGGAACTGTCAAATAATCTAGTGCTAAAAGACAATATATTTCATGCTTTGCAAATGAAAATAATGCTCTTGCGTGGAACAATTACTATCTTTAAAGAGATGCCTATGTCTTCTGTATCTTATTCTTGCTTTAATATAAGGCCTCAATAAAGCTTGGATTAACTATGTGCATGCTTAGGGGAAAATGAGGAGTCCTTTTTAGAGAGAAATCTAAACACTATTGACATAATTTTTTCCTTAGTTATGTTTTCAAATCACCTTTATGAAATAGTTTCTAAACAGTTAGAGCATTGTTCTATTGGGAAATCGATATTTTTGAGCCTTACAGGAGATATTTCATTTAAAAGAATACATGTAGACACTTAGAAGGCTCACCTGAATGGTTAAGCCTTCACAGGGGACAGCATGAGAATGGGGACAAAAAGAATTGGAGGAAACAGATTAGTCTGCGATGTTAGAGCACAGATATCCCCATCTAGAGATGATTAAAAAGAAACAATAAAATCAGGTCTTCAATCTGCCTGAAAGATCTGAGCAGATGCATATTGCATTTTCCAAGCATGCTAGTGGGCAGAAACTGAGTTGTAATTTTATTTCTGATTTTGAGCTACAGACTTGTTGGTTATTGTAATAACTAAAGAATTCTTGTAAGCTAGGCATCACCTGAAAAGATTAAATTATGTGGAGATCTTTTCACTGTACATATTTCAAAACATTGTCTGGCATCTAGTTATCTTAGGAATTAAACAAATAAAATCTTGAGTTTCAAATCTAATTTAGAAGATACCAAGACTTTCAAAGTTTAATTTTTGTCTTACAGAAATATTAGTCCTTTGATCATAGGTCATATGAAATATTTGAATATTTCCATAGTATTGTGCTTTTTAAAATTAGTTTAGGCGTGGTACTTCCATATGTTTACTGAAACAGTTTTTCATTTGAGATCAGCAATAATTGTTAGCCATCTAGCTCTTTAGCATTCACTGTTCTTTATTTCATGAGTATTTGTTCTTTTGTATTCTAGAAGAGGAAGAATTTGGTGAATTTGGTCAACGAGTGTTTATTGGTACGCAATGACTAAAGATAAGTAAAATGTTTGGGGCTTGTCTGAAGTTAAATAAAATACTTTATTTCACCTAAAGACTTACTGAATTTAATTACACTTGCTCTCTTTTCTAAACTTCAAGAAGCGCTTTCCTCCTCCTAATGCTAGTTCTCTCCATTTAAATCTCTCTTCCTGTACCATTGCTACAGAGACCTGGCCATCACTATTTTCACTTGACCAGCTTAGATTTCGGCTTAGACAGCTTAGACCGTTTAAGATTTCCCTTACTTTATGATTAATTGTGCTAGAGTTTAATGTAGTTCTACTGTCTATCATCCATTTAGAATAATCATGAGGGCTTTCATTAGAAAAGTAGACCTAAAAGTTAAGTTTTCAGAGTTGGATTGTAAGGTGGAACAACAAACCTATCCTTGTTTACTAAACCACAGTGACCTTTAAAATACTTGGATTAATCCTGGAGGCTGTATTTGCTTTAGGAGAGTGACCAGCTACAGTATGTTCCCTAGTGATGCTGTATACGGTCAGAAACTTCACCTTTGTCTTGTTTTGGGGATCTTTTCGGGGTCTTTAATTCTGGGCTAATTTTCCAGTGACTTTCAGTGAGATTTGACCTCTTCTTTAGCTGTCTTCTGATGCTCAGAGGTGCTACCATGCTGACAATACCAAGTGCAGCAATTAAATTCACTAACTTTCACCCAGGAAAAAGCTCAAAAAACCAGTCTGTTGTGTGGCTTAGAAAGAGATACTCCAGACTAAAGCACTAGTTGCTTGCATCCCGGGTTTATTTGCCAGTACTGATGTCTTCACCCCTTACAGCTGGTTTCCGCAGAAGTATGCGCCTGTGTCGCAGGAAATCCCGCACCAACCAGCAGTCCTGTTATGCTCGGTGCCCCAGCAGTTGTTACAGCACCCTTGCAGCTCCATATGAAGAGGTGGTTAGGTACCAGCGGCACCCAGCAGACCGGAACAGACTAATTATACTAGTGGGTAAGAAGTTAATTACTTACTCGTGCAAATTTCACAACCTGTAACAGAGGGGAGGAAACAGTTGGTCATGGTCTGATCCACTGAGATTTCCTGCTGCTGACTGCAGTGGTTGCAGAATGTGCAGGTAGCTCTCAAAGCAACATTTTGATAGTGATTGTAATGTGATCCCATTATTGGTTTAAAAGTTTAATGTCTGTATCATCATATTTGCTTCAGATAGTGAATGATTTTTAAAAAAATTTGAAGTTCTCCAAAGAGGTCATACAGTTAAGAATGCTGGTTGATAATGGATTTTATTAGGAAATCATTCAGTTTTATATTCAGTTGGGACTGGTACAGAAAGTGATGAGAAAACATTTGGAACTTGCTAGAAAACATCTTTACATGGAGGCATTTCTACAGCCAGTGTTAAATGCATGGATTTGGCAATGGTAAGAACAAGGTTTAGAATTAAACTCCAGACTAGAAAAATCTCAATCATAGGCAGTAGGTAAAGCTAAAAAGATGCCTTTAATAACGTTTGCTGAAGGAAATATTGTATTAAGTTGGCTGCAGGTTCTCAAATAACGTTTAATGATAGTGACTGAAGGGAAGTTGGTTTTCTGCAGCATTCCATGATCCTGATAAAGCAAACTGCATAAAGGCAAATCCATTGTCCTTTCTAAGTCTAGGAGTATTTGATAATTTTTCTTTAATATGCTATTGCTGAGTTACCTCCAGGGTATGACTATATTGATGGGAGGTGATTTGTACCCTGAATCAATCAAGATGCTTTGGTAACTTCTGGCACATTTTCTGGAAGCTTACATACACTTTATTTGTGTGTGTGCAGTGTGTTAGAAAATGGGGGAGTGTGCATACAAAAAGAAAGTAAGATTAGTTGCTTTTTCAACTTTTCAGGTCCTGCAGGAGTTGGTGTGAATGAGTTAAGGCGAAGGCTTATTGCAAGTAACCCACGAGAGTTTCAAAGTGCCGTACCTCGTATGTAATGTTCTTCCTCTTTCCCCTACTACCCCATTCAAATGTGATTAGGAAATGTCAAGCACCTCCCTCTTGCCTTTCTGTATTCATACACTCTGTGATGTGTGGCTGCTTTTTCAGCTCTACTGCAAGCCAGTCATTTGCTTTTATAAAAGATTATTTGAAATATTATCTTTCTCCTTACTTTGGCAAATCAGCCAAAGGTATTTTCAAGTTACAGCTCATGAAACCCTTAAAGCTTTACGTAGCAGAGGATTGTCTGCATGATTTTGTTTAATCTTGATGTTTGTTTTTCCTAGATTTAAAAATGTTTCTTAGGGATATTGTGAGTACATAGTGTTCAAGTGGTCAGATATGAGAATGAAAGCAACAGAAGTTGTTGCTTAATAGGCTTTGCAGCTTTCGTTATTAGCCTTCTACTCAGATGAGACTTACACAGCTTAAAATCTGATGTAAAAATTGAAATTGTTTCTAGCTGTGCTTGTTTGGTTCTTGTGATTTGGATAACCAAACAGGAAATGTATTAATCTGAAGGTGGTTGAAAATTCAGGAATTCTTTTGTGCTTAAGATAACAGATATGGGGAAGCTGCAAGTGTGGGAAGGCTTGTGGGATGTTTCTGAATGAACTTGAATAAATTTTACCACAGAGGAGTAAAAACAGTTGTGCAACCAGTTCCAAAGCACTTTCTGATTGGTCTGAGTCACAGATATTTGGATTAAGCCACTCTTCTTCCATTCCAAGAAATACAGATGTGCTTTGCTAATTTTCAAGGACTTGCTACTAAGGAAGCAGTAGAGTAGACAGAGCTTTTGCTCTGGATTAACAAATGGAAGTAACTAATTTTATTACTTATGAAAATACTGATTTATAGTCCACGAAAGTTATCTCATTTTCATTTACAAAATTACAAGAATTTACTTGCGATTGACTTTGTGTGTGTGTGTATCTCCTTTCAGACACCACTCGTGTTCAGAAGAGTTATGAAATGAATGGTCGTGAATATCACTACGTATCAAAGGAAACTTTTGAAAATATGGTGTATAGCCACAGGTAACTAGGAGGGACAAATTGCATTTTTTATTAATTAAAATGTAACATGATCCAAGAAAATACAGTTTTCATGCTTGCATGTTTGTTGTAAATTTTGGTCAAACTACTTGAGCCCATTGCTTCAAAAACTGTTTGTGCGGTTGCAAATAAGCTACTCCACAGTTAATCTCAGAATCCCTCTAAAGCATCTACATCTCTATTCCAAAACTTCTATGATGATGGCATCTCCAGCACCTGAACTTTAAGGGCCAAACTTTCAAAAGTGTCTGCTCCTTTCTGTGCATTGATAATCCCTCTGCTAAGGCAGACCAGCTCAGCACCAGAAGCTACACTCATTGAGCTGTGCCAAGTGCTTTGAGATCTTCTGATTTATGAAGTTACTAGTACTCTATAAATAACAAGCACTTTATCATTAGAATCACAACCTCTAAACACATAATTTGTAATAACAGGATGAATAAACAGTGCATGCTTTGGAGATAGTGAACTGTAATGGTTCTGATTTTGTGTCTAGTGTAGCGGTGAAGAGCAAAGGTGGAGGTTGTTCATCAGTGTTCGCTATGTTTTATGATCATTCAGTCTTGATCACTGGATTACATTTGAAGATTTCGCCCTTAAAAGCAACCTTTTGAGACTCAAGTGGTCTTTCATTTTCCTTCTTCCTCACCGCTGTTGCAGAATGCTGGAATACGGGGAATACAAAGGCTGCCTCTATGGTACTAGTATTGATGCAGTGCGAACAGTCCTCGATGAAGGGAAGATCTGTGTAATAGATTTAGAACCACAGGTGAGTTGTAAATGGGCAGGGACTCTACAGTTCATATCTCCCGGGAGGAAAAAATAATTCTCTGTACATTCTTGAGATATTAGAACAGTGTTAGTTGTTTTGTCTTGTTTTTCATTTTAGCTCATGGTGCTTATTAATAATAGATTATTCTTTGCATGGGTCTTGGGAAGGAATACTACAGTAATGCGTATGTACAGATCAGTATAGCTCATTTGCTTCCAAGTCAGCAGCTGCACTATCAGGTGGAACGGTACACAAATGAGTTTTTGTACTTGCTTAAGTTAAGGTATGTGACCTGTGGGGTACTACTCAAAATCCAGTCTGCTATAGGGGGCATGTTAGGCCTCGCTTTAGTCTTCATTTCATATCTAAAAATGTCCTTGGATTTCTTCTGCTACACTTCTCCTAAGCAAGAGGGAGAAGAGAGGGAAAAACGTACTCCTGCTTCTTGAACAGATATGCCGCTATCAGTTTTTCAGGGTGTGAGTTTAAAGGACAAGTTTTGGGAAGGATATGAAGTAATAGCACATAGCTGCTACTCAGTAACTGCTATGAGGTAGGAGAATTACTGACAATTTGCATACTTGCATTTTAAGTCTGGTAGCTTGTCCAACTTTACTTGCTGTGTTTTTTTCTTTTATTTTTTTCTAGTTCCCTCCACTGCTTTGCAGTAGTTTAAAAATGCTTATTAGCATTAGGCAATGTTACACAGCAGAAAGATTTCCAAAAGCAGGATGCTTTCTTCCAGCATGGAGCAATAAAGGTGTACTTCTTTCAAAAGTAGCTCCCTAGCTAGTTTTCAGATTCATCTTTAATGTTGATTGTGGGGATCTGTTAATGACAATGTCCAGTCACTCGCTGGAGTTGAAAGCATCTCCTAATGAGGTTACTGAGTGGAATTAAATTATTGGTTTGCTACAGTTGCCTAACAATGTGTTGTCCAGGGGATTAGTAGTAAGGTCATTTTAAAGTAGGTGTTCCTGAAAAAGATTACTGCCAGGTTTGGAGATAACAGCACGTTGTAAATGACTGGCTTTTTATGGGAGTAAAACTGGGATGAATACACTTGAAATGCTTTAATTTCTTTTTACTCTTAATTTGCAGGGGATACAAGTAGCCCGGACTCATGAATTAAAGCCCTACATTATATTCATCAAGCCATCCAGCATAAGCTGCATGAGGCAGACTCGTAAAAATGCCAGGATCATTACGGATTATTATGTGAACATGAAATTCAAGGTGAGATTTGGGAATAGAAGAGGCTCAGCTTATTATTCTGAGATTCTGTGTTTAGAACATAATGCATTCTACTATGTTACTATGTTAACTCTTTTAAAAAGATTATTGTGTCTTTAGGATCAAATCTAAGTCATTCTTGTATTTTCAGTTTGGTTTGGGATTCCTCCCCCCCACCCCCAGATTTGTTTGGAAGCAGAAGAGTTATAATTTGTACCCAGGGGATCTAGGCATTTTGCTTCAAAATGTCTTTAAAGGAGAGGCTATTTTGTGTATTTTTGTTTTAATTAACTGCCTTGTGACAAGATTGGAGTCAGGATAACTTACATCTACTGTTTGCACTGAGGTATCTGGAATGTGCTTTGCTCAGGAATTTAATTATTTTCATGTAGTTACAAGAATGTATTGTTACTTCACATATGCTGAATGACAGTATCAGTATCAATTCTATACTAGGTTCTACAGAGGAAACAAAAATCCTGCTTGTAAGACATGCATATCTTGAATGTACAATGTATCTAGTACATTGTCACAATTGTTTGCATGCAAATCAAAATCAAGCTCAACATCTTAAAATTTTTGACACCTCAGTCCATAACTGTATATGGAAATAAATCATGATTGCTATGGCAGAAAGAAACATGAACACTGGGGGAAATAAACTAAAATGTGGAACAAGAACACAAATGTTAGTGGATTTGTCTTCCAGTCCCTAACATCCTCTGCCAGCACTTGTCAGTAGAACAACCTTTTGTGTACCAAGACACAAGGTATTTCCTTGGGAAGGATACAGCAGTCAGCTCTGTTTCAGAGACTTGGAACTGACTGTAGCAGGCGTACTTTACTATAGTCAACTGTAATGAAATGAAGTATACTGGCACTATCTATGCACCTCCTGTTTGCATGGCCCAAGGTGTTCTGCAGGTGCATGCAGGAATGTTTCTCTACAACACTAAAGCTTTATGGACTTAATCTGTGTCTCACAGGAAGAAGATTTACAGGAGATGGAAGACTCGGCTAAGAAAATGGAAGCTCAGTTTGGTCAGTTCTTTGACCAAGTGATTGTGAATGACAATTTACAAGAAGCATCTGCGCAGCTGCTATCTGCAGTCCATCGTGCACAGGACGAGCCCCAGTGGGTCCCTGCAGTATGGATATGCTCAGACACTCAGTCCTAATTCTGAGCAGCAGGCAGCTTCGGAAAGATTACAGCTTATGTTTTACTTCAAGAATAATCCTAATGTCAGGATTGCAAGAATTTATCTTTGTATGTGAGGGATTTGGAAGAGGATTAGGAAAGAAGCTGCAACAGGAGATATAATCATACTATGTTCTGTGTAGCTCTTCAGCTTTTTATGTTGCAGTTGCATTCACTTTTGTACAGAAAAAAAATGAAATATTGTGAGTGCTCAATTACAAGAATAAAGAAATCTATTTTGTTGCATGTATCTGCACAATTTACTTGTACATAGGAAAGGACTTTTCCATAGCTGTGTTTTTTATTACGGTCATTCTGGTACTGGGATCCCTTACTGATGAATGCGCTTCAGTGAATATTGAGGCCAGAGCATGCTCTTTCAACATGTTGTCTTTGAACAGGGACTGTTATTTATGAAGGTTTGCTGCTTATCATTTTTACCTTTTAAGACAGGAACAGAGTGGTGGTGTTACAATAAAAATTACTCTAGAAACCACAGTTATCTTCACAACAGATGTAGCATGGCTTTTCTTTTGTTCCATCAACTCAAGTGATTAAAAACTGTCAGAACAACTGACAGAACATGGACTTAAAGAGGGAAGTAAAGTCAGAAGCTCCTTTTCATATTGCTTTGGTCTTCTACAGTAGCATCCTCTCCTCATCAAACAGTGCAGTTCTCACTCTCTTCACCTCACATTGCAGCTGTCCTGCCCCTGGAGGAACGCAGGTGATTATTCTGTTAGAGGAAAAGCAACGCAAGCAATTCAAACAGGCTAGAAAGAAATTATTCAAAGCCAAATCTTGAAAGTGCCAGTATGCCTGCTTGTTCTAGAGTCAGGCCTAGTCTTTCTTCTTTAGAGGTAACACTGGAGAGACCGGAGCACCGCTATCCCCCTGGAGTGGGGTAAGTACCAATGAAGGCTGAGACCAGTGCCAGCTTCCCAGTCCAGCCTTTGTCCACTCTTTCTCCTTTCAGGTGTTTGCTTACACACTTTCACTATAAAAAAGAAAAATGCTCTCATTAAGAGTTGCATTTGCTGAAACAATTTTATTTCCTTTTTCCCCCCTTTCCGTTTACTGTGTGTAACACCGCCTGTGGCTACAGGCTGAAGGAGGCCAGAACCCTTGCTTTCCCACTAACGTGCATTTGATTTTGCTTGCCCGCAGCCTGAGGGGCGAGGACCCCGGCCCGCGGCTGCAGCCGGCCCGTCGCCGGGCGGGGCTCGCACCTCTGCCGGAACCGCCTGCGGGGACGCGAGCCCCGCTGGGGCGGGAGGCCGCGCCTCTCTGCCGTTGAGGGCCCGCAGGCTCGGCCGCCCGCGCTCCCCCGGCCCCGGCGCGGGGCGGAAGCGAGTGCCGGCTCCTCCCCGCGGAGCCCGGCGGTGGCGGGCGGGCCTGGCATGGCGGCACAGCGGGCGGGCGTCGGCGGGGTGAGGGCGCAAGGGGGCCGGGACGGGCGGCAAAGTGCCGTGAGCACCGGGGGGCGGGAGCCCGGTCCGCCCCGAGCGCAGTGGCGGGCGTTGTACCGAGGCTGCCAGCGGCAGTAGTTGCTGCCGGGGAGACGGAGCTGAAGCAGGACGCGGGGCGCGCTGGCAGCGCGGCCCCTGCGGTCCCGCTGCGCGGGGGAGGCGGCCGTGCCCGCCCTGCTGCTGCCCGCGGGCGGTGGGATGGAGCCGGCCGCGGGGCCGCGCCTTTCTGTTCATCCTTTGCTGGGGGCGCAAGCAAGTATTTCGACATTGTTTTTGTATTTTCATCCATATATAGAGCGTTAAATCTGTGAAGACTGGTTAAGCGTTTTTAACCCTTCGAGTCTGTGCGTTGTTGCCCCTTCGGTCTGGTGGCGGCAGCTTCGCTCACCGCATCGAGCAGCTTGCGGCTGCTTCACGCCAGCTGTGCCCACGACCCCGGGCGTTTTCTGGTCTGCGGCCCTGAACGGACACGCAGGGAGCTGTGTAGTTTAGGTTTTTCCCGAGTGAGAGTCCCCCGGTGCCTCCCGCCGTCCTGTGGCCTGGCTCGTGTGCCCAAACCCAGACAGGGGCTGTCGGGTGTGTGGGAGTCTCCTGGCCCCAGGGGCAGCATGGATGCCTTAGCACTCAGCAGCTCTTCTGTCAGGAGCAAAGTGTCCCTGGAAACCTGTGCCCAGACTTACCCTTTCTATGGAGCTTGGAGCAAGCACCTTCGGACTCTGAGAAACTGGAAACTAGTGGAGTATTTGTATGGTAAAGTTTGGGGGCTTTCATACAGATGGGGCAGATGAGGATTCCCCACTGCTTGCTTGTGTGTGATTTCCTTTGTTGCAGGGAATAAATGATACGGAAATTAATTCACTTTTCAGTTGTTTTGTGGAAGGTAACAAAATAGGTACTACAGAAGATGGACACGCTGCTGCGCAGACAGTGAATGCTGGATAAAAGGGGTTCTTTTTTTATTTTAGTTTTTTTTTTAGATTTTAGGTTTTTTTTTTTAAACGTTAACTATCCTAAACTCCATATGGAGTTGCAGGGTTTTCAGCGCACGTAACATTTGCTGTCACGGAACAAGCTGCCATTGTTTCAAATGCGAGTAGTACTGGGCCCTGACCCCGGGACAGAAAGGTTCACATCCAGCTAATCCTGGCTGCTAGAAGCTTATTTTTAGTTCAGAATTAGCTGAGGTTCAGTGTGAGCAGCGTGAAGGAGTATAGACCGATTCACAGTGCCTCTTTCAGGGAACAGCTTCAAATGATATGGGAAAGAAACAAGTGGTAAGTCTGTGGATCCTTGAATCTTACCAGTCTTACAGCCTTTTTATTGCTCATATCAACTGAATTTTGTAGAGCGTGGGAAATATCTATTCGTGTATGCTCTTTCAATATAATTATATAATACAAAATCTGAAAGTAACCTGCTTTCTATTTTCTATATGAGAGAACAAGCAAGAGCTCAGTTTCAGCTTGTTAACAAGAGATACTTATTTTTCAGTTTTAGTTGTGTTTGACCTGCTAGTAACTATTTTCAAAATTACATGAGAATTAATGTTTTATTGTATTTTAAAGTCTCTTTCATAAATAAGCTTATTTCCTTTTATTGCTTGAACTATTGTTCTGAATTTACAACTTCATTAATAGAATGTACTTGGCTCATGCTGTATAGTGTGCAAGTATATTGAATGCAAAAATTATTGCAGTATTTTGATATTTAAATAGAATGACTGATAAGTTTTCCAATGAAAGCAGTACCTTACGTGAAAAATGAAAATTATTCAAGTGAAGTAGAAATGCGAGCTGCGCCTCGAACACAGCTGTTAGGTACGTGTCCCTAATGCAGTGCATATTATGCATGTTATTCCTGCGTCTTTTGCATATTGCTTTACGTAACGTCTCTATCAGGAGTCTCTAGCTATTTAAGAGGCAGACGAATCAAAACACTCTTAGTGTGTTGTGAGCATATCTGGAAATCATTGTTTTCTAAGAGGTGGTTTCACATTGATGGAAGTTGACTTTTGTGTCTCTGTTGTCTTTCAGTGCCCACCTCGTGCCCTCCCTCCAGTGCCAAGGTAAAATCAGTTCATTCTGTGGAGTTGATCATGGTTCTGTACTGCAGTGTTTTTAAAAGTAATGAAATTAAGAGAAATAAGTTTGATAAACGTCTGAGTAGTCATAACAACTTTAAGTGTAATTGCTTTTCTTGCTAATTTGTTGTCCCAGAACCCCTTTTAAGGAATACAAAGCGTTTTAAAGTTTTACAGAGAGATACTGTACTCCATACAGTACTCTGAGAGACAAACCCTTTTAAAAGTTTCAGACAAATAGCTACTTCAGTTTTAATAACATCTACTTTAGTTTTATTGATGTCCTTCTTTTGAATCTGTTCTTCCTTTCCTCTTTGTTTTGTTTCGTGTTCTGTAGTTTATTTGAATCACAGGTCTTTCAGAACAGGGATCTCTGAAATTAGACTAGATACTCTTGAATAGGCATACAGGCGTCTACTAGTTCAACACAGTATAGGGAAAAATGTGGGCTTTTTTTAAGGCAATTATATAGTTCTTATGACGTGGTACTTCAGAATTCCTTTAAAGCAAATGTGAGATTGTGATTGATGACATAAAAAGATACTGTCTTTTTAGTCATGTGTGTGCTCAAGTGTTTCGTAACTTCTGTTGGTTTGTTACATATCAGGCAGTAAGACAAGTTTTAATTAGCCAGGTGATTAACGCTTTTAATCTGATCCACAGCTAGCCAGTCAAGAAACTGTCCGTAGTCACAAAGTGTTGGGTCTTGATAATTGCTTTGTACCCTTCACCCTGTTGTACACAACTGCTCATAAAGAGACCTAGGAGTGGGGATAAGGAAATTAATCATAAAAGCAGCAGTGTGGATTTTACTGTTGTGAATTGTAATTGATTCAAAATTAACTTTATTCTCATCTTTTCTCCTTTTTCACCGCTCTTCAACACCTTTTCTCCTTGAATGTGAAGCGGAAACCAAGGTGAGTTATTCTGGCACTAAAGAGAATTATAAACCTTGATAGTTCCTTTTGGTGTCACTTCATCCTCTCTTTAAAGATAGGGCTTTATACTTTTCCTAAATGCAGGCCTGTTATTTAAACTGCATGGATACCTGTGCTGCCGTTGCTAGAACTGTCTGTTTTTTTTCTTTGGTCTCTTTGTTATTTGCTATTTCTGTTCTGAATCAAGTTAACTGAAATGTCATGGTGCTCTAAACAAGAAGTTTGTTCTTCAGAATATTTTGGTTTTTCAACACACGTGCATGTGCACATTTAGCCTCTGTTGCAATTAAGACAGATTTCTTATCCTATTTTCCTGCTGTCTTCTGTACTCCTGCTTGTGTGAACTGGTGAATTGTCGTCTTACCTGTAAAAGGTGAAGGATGTTTTCACTTGTAAAAAGGAATCCCTTTCTTATCTAGCAATAGAATGGCTGTTAAAGGAAATGGAGATTTCTCCATGCTGTGCACCTATACCTCTGTTTCATGTT
Organism: Chlamydotis macqueenii; assembly: GCF_036417535.1. Taxonomy (NCBI): domain Eukaryota; kingdom Metazoa; phylum Chordata; class Aves; order Otidiformes; family Otididae; genus Chlamydotis; species Chlamydotis macqueenii. The sequence goes on from NC_141561.1 coordinate 29,996,262, forward strand.
CTGCAGATGAAATTCCACTCAGTCGTCCCAAAAAAAGGAAACCCAAAGGAAAGACTCCGTTAGGTAAGACCCTGCCAAGACTGAAAACTGTGTTTGTAATCCTGAGTGGGACCTGCGCTGTAGCCAAACTCCTGACAGATAACGTGGTTTTCAGTCTTGTACTCTTATTTTTGAGTAGTGTTCTCAGCTGATATATTACAATTTATTTTATATTGAAATGCAGTCTTTTTCCTCACAGTGATGTCATTTTAGAACAAGACTGTAATGGTAGCTGAAGTAACATGTTCCATCCTCTGCTCTTTCTCCCTAGATACATTCCTGGTACTGCTAATACAGCATGTCTTGATACTGAACTGAAAAAGCTCCTTTGTTCCTGCTACTTTTTCCTTTCTAAAATTTTTTTATACTTAATTAAATAATAATTTCCAGATGTAAGCTGCCTGTTACATTGAATGTGTTAAGTCCTTGAATTTTTGAATGAACTAAGAAAAAACTCATTTAACAAACTGGCTCAATTTCGGTCCTTGGCCAAATAAAGTCATACATTAATAATTCCATTATCATCAAAGAGTTAAGACCCTGAAAGATGGGTCTTAAAGATTGTATTTTTACAAGAAGCAGATCTGCAGAACAAACATACTGTTTTAAGATTACAAGTGTAATCTATTTTGATAAAGCTGAATGTGTTGATAGAATTTAGTGAATTTCTGTAAACCAGTTGACTTGGGTCTATATGATCATTTGTTGAGTACACTTCCTTTATTTGCTTAAAAGAGTGTACAATTGAGGCCTCACCGAAAGACCTTTAAATGCAACAAGTAGAGCTGTTGCTGCAGGGTTTCCCAAGGATCAAGTTTTGTTTACTGTTGTTTTGAGTGAGCTGAGTGATGGTGCAAAGTACGCTTTGGCTTTAGCCATTACTTTGCTGCTTAATTTTGCATTTTAGCACAGCAAAGCTTTATAAAAGGTGGGAAAACTTGTGCTTAAAGTGAAAACAAAGGTAGATTCAGCTGTTACCAGAAAAACTGCAGTACTTGAAAGAGCTATATAAAATAAGTTGTGATGTAAAACGGAGAAGTAACTTTGTCTTTCTACTTCTGATCATGCAGATCAGTGCTACTGCTGCTAGAATATTTGATTAATTCATGTCAACATAAACAAAATACAGATGTATAGTTCTTTCCTGTGGTAGAGTCCTTTCAATCAGTCCTCTGTTGTATGCCCAAATGGGAATCATACTACTTCTTGGACACTTCAATTTCTCCTGGGCATGAAACTGTCAGGGTTGAAAGAAGGGTTGTCAGCTTTGTATATTCTTAGTTGTCACATTTGTTTCCTAACTCTTGCATTTCCTAGCCAATACATTTTCATCTCAGCTGTAAGCTGGGCAAATACAGATGTTCTGCACAATGTAGCAAAAGGCAACTTTTTCTTGCCTCTTTCTCAGCAGCTCTGAATTAAGGTTGCTGGATCTTTTCATCTGGTTTTCAGATGGCATCGTCCAAGCAGCAGTTCGTCGGCAGTCTGAAAGCAGTGAGCCCCTGACTCCTGAACCTCACGATGCCCCTCAGAGGAAACGCAAGAAGAAGAAAATACCTACCGGTATGTGGAATAATTGTAGATTGGAAGGAGCACTGAGTAAAACTTGGTAACACAGGAAAATGATTGGCCAGCGTGTATTTTGGCTTAAACCATTTCAAATCATTTTGTACTTAAAACAGCTGAAAGTAATCTCTGAGTGAATGGTAGCTTAGAGTTTCAGTTTCTGACTTCAGATTCCATAGTGTACAAACCCTCATGCAAACAATGGCAGTACACTTTTGGAAGTGATAAAATAGATCCCTTTGTATCATTCGAAGATCAGAAGAGCATGGCCTTTTTTGACACTGTGTTTATATAATAACTATTTGTGTATTTATGTGAAGGTATTTCCATTTTTATGAAAGCTGTGAAATTTAATGTGGTTTATTTTAAATCTTCAGATTCTGAGACATCTTTTACCCAGCAAAATGTTGCATCCCTATTTCAGAATGGAAATGGCATGGATGTACCTGAAGTTGAAGAAACAGTGATCCGCAAACAAAGAAAAAGACCAAAGTGAGACAAAACTAGTATAGCTCATAATTTGGAATAAATGGGATAGTGAATGGGGCTGAGTAGTGTTTTACGTTGTGACATTACAAAGATGTAAAATCTTGAAGCCTATGATGCCATTCAGCCTGTGCAATAAATAATATGCGTGCAGTTCTTTCCAGGGTTAAGATCTAATTTTCTTCACTTGTTTGTTTTATGCATACCTGGAAGCATTGCAGTTCTGAATACATTTACATAAGCTTAATATTTCAGTCACATAAATGAAAAAAACAGAATGTGTAGTTGCTTTCTTTCATTCTTACTGTCTTTTCTTAGGAGAAACTTGACTTATTTCTTACCCTTTTTGTTTGCCTTTTCTCCAAGAACTATGCCTTTAAATAGTTCTAATTGCCTTTATACCAAAAGTATCCACTTTCTTGGCCTTGTGTTTAGTTAGTTTGTTTGTTTTTTTTCCTAATTGTTAATCTCTTTATGTGTATTTCTTCCCACCTTATTGTTTTGACACAGGAAGGAATTTAAATAGAGATTAAAACTCCAAAATCAAGGATTAGCTTTATGGTTTTAGTTAACTAAACTCCATGAGAACTTTAGTCCTTACAATTATAAATGAAGGTAATATTACACAGGTCAGTAGCTTGATCAGTTCTTATCAGTCAAGTTAGACATGTTAAATGTTCATAGGAGCCTTCAGGTTTGACATTTTACTTTCTATTCTTTCTCTGCCCCGCTGTCTGTTCTGTGCTGATAGAAAACTTCGGCCAGCTGAAATGCACTGTTCCAATGAGCTGGAAGTGGAGGAGGAAGACATCATTGAAGATGAGCACAGAAAGAGCCCAGATCAGCAGCCTGTGTTTGCTGCTCCCACTGGAATTAGCCAACCTGTTAGCAAAGTGTTTGTTGAAAAAAATCGTAAGTACATCTTGTGATTTAAGTAATTTAGAATCATAGAATCATAGAATGGTTAGGGTTGGAAGGGACCTTCAAAGGTCATCTAGTCCAACCCCCCTGCAAGGAGCAGGGACATCTCTGACTAGATCAGGTTGCTCAGAGCCTCATCCAGCCTGGCCTTGAACATTTCCAGGGATGGGGCCTCCACCACCTTTCTGGGCAACCTGTTCCAGTGTTCTATAACTTGCATCGTAAAAAAATTTTTTCCTAATTTCTAATCAAAATCTACCCCCCTCTATTTTAAAACCATTATCTCGTCCTATCGCAACAGGCCCTACTAAACAGCCTATCCCCATCTTTCTTGTAGGCCCCCTTGAGGTACTGGAAGACCGCTATCAGGTCTCCCCGGAGCCTCCTCTTCTGCAGGCTGAACAGCCCCAACTCTCTCAGCCTGTCCTCATAAGAGAGGTGCTCCAGCCCTTTTATCATCTTTGTGGCCCTCCTCTGGACCTTCTCCAACAGGTCCATGTCCTTCTTGTGCTGGGGGCTCCAGAACTGGACACAGTACTCCAGGTGGGGTCTCACCAGGGCAGAGTAGAGGGGGAGAATCACCTCCCTCGACCTGCTGGCCACGCTTCTCTTGATGCAGCCCAGGATGCGGTTGGCCTTCTGGGCCGCAAGGGCGCATTGCCTGCTCATGTTGAGCTTCTCATCCACCAGCACTCCCAAGTCCTTCTCCTCAGGGCTGCTCTCAGTCCATTCCCCGCCCAGCCTGTATTTGTGCCTGGGATTGCCGTGACCCAGGTGCAGGACCTTGCACTTGGCCTGGTTGAACTTCATGAGGTTGGCACGGGCCCACCTCTCCAGCCAGTCAAGGTCCCTCTGGATGGCATCCCTCCCTTCCAGCGTGTCGACAGCACCACACAACTTGGTGTCGTCAGCGAACTTGCTGAGGGTGCACTCTATCCCACTGTCCATGTCGCCGACAAAGATGCTGAACAGAGCCGGGCCCAGCACGGACCCCTGAGGGACGCCACTCGTGACCCATCTCCACATGGACATCGAGCCGTTGACCACCACTCTCTGAGTGTGGCCATCCAGCCAACTCCTTATCCACCGAGTGGTCCGTCCATCAAACCCATGTCTCTCTAGTTTAGAGAGAAGGATGTCGTGCGGGACAGTGTCAAAAGCTTTGCACAAGTCCAGGTAGATGATGTCAGTTGCTCGTCCCTTGTCCACCGATGCCGTCACCCCGTCATAGAAGGCCAGCAAATTGGTCAGGCACGATCTGCCCTTGGTGAAGCCATGTTGGCGGTCACCAACCACCTCCTTGCTCTCCATGTGCCTTAGCATGGTTTCCAGGAGAATCTGCTCCGTGACCTCACCAGGCACAGAGGTGAGGCTGACCGGCCTGTAGTTACCCGGGTCTTCCTTATTCCCCTTTTTAAAAATGGGGGTTATGTTCCCTCTCTTCCAGTCATCGGGGACCTCACCAGACCGCCACGACTTCTCAAATACGATAGCCAGTGGCTTGGCAACTTCATCCGCCAGTTCCCTCAGGACCCACGGATGGATCTCATCAGGTCCCATGGACTTGTGCACCTTTAGGTTCCTCAGATGAATTTAAGGATATTCTTGCAATTAAAGGAAGCATTATTGCATTTAAAATACAAATATTGCCGTATCGGGAAGAATTTTTTTAAAATGTTTTCCAGAACAAAAATTATTTGGAAATAAATATACCTGATAGTTTTTCAACGGTGCATGTTAGTGCTGCTGTGCTGGCATGTTTGGTTTAATTTTTTAATTCCGTGGCGTGGATGAAAAAGGCTGTTTGATAGCACCCAGCTGAGGTTATTTGACCTAATACTGTCATGGTACCTTGAGAAGAAAGTGTCATTTACTATATTGCAAAAAATCTTTCAAGAGGAAGTTTTTTTTTTTTGTTTGTTTGTTTTTTTTATTTTGGTGGGGTTTTTTTTGGTAGCAGGGAACACTGAGTAGTTACCCAAAGTGCTTTGCACATTCTTAAAGGCACTCACTAGGGTGCATCACACTGACGGGAGCATCTTGATATGAATGTACGCTGGCAAAGGGCAGGAAGTGGGGAGAAAAAAAATTCTGATGGAACTTTTGATGCTTACAGCTTTTTAACACTAATTGAGTATTTGTATAAAAATGATGATGGAAGGTAACAGTACCCTCTGAAACTAATTTCCTCATTCTTTCAGGGCATTTTCAGGCAGCTGACCGTGCAGAACTTATTAAAACCACTGAAAATATCAATGTACTTATGGATGTGAAGGCTTCATGGACTACCAGAGATGTTGCCCTCTCAGTGCACCGGAGTTTCAGGTGAAAGATAAATGTTTTAATGTAAATAAGCAGAAATCAGGGTTGTTTTTTTCTCTTCTCCCTGAAAGTTAGTACCTTTTCTCTATCATTGTGATGTTATAATTATTTCTTTTGGATATTCTAGTAAGCGGTGGTTCAGGATACAAGAGGTATTTAAGTTTCTCAGCCCTCTAGCTTTTGGCATTTGTTGTCAAGAACATCTCTATTTGTAGTCTCGATATCACATGTGAAATGCAACCTATAAAGAATAACTAAGGAAGTCATATTGCAAAGATTCAGACAAAATCTGAATAGCAAGAGATTGATCTGATAACAAAAATATTAGAGACCTACGGAAAAGAATGTGTTACAAAATGAGATTTCTGCATCAGCTGTATGACCAGGATAAAAATACGTGGATTCAGATAGTTCTGAAAGAAAAATCCTGGTTGGTGATAAAGAGGGAGGAGTGAAATTGTACTAAGGCATAGCCTTGTGCACAGTAGGGGTTTTTTAAAAAAAATGTTGTTGTGTTGTGATACAGAATGGGAAGATTACAGCCATTTTATTCTTTGGTGTATTTTGTCTGGAAACTTGCACTTCCTTCTCATCTTTTTCTAAGCAAGGAAGATAATGAAAAGACTGACTCAAGGACAAGCTTAAGAGCATTGTGGAAGTGTAACGAGCAGTGGTCTTGGGAAGCTACAGGCAGCGAGTGAACATATTTGATTCCCGTAGCAGTAACAAAGTGAAGCAGTGATAGGATCAGGCAAAACATCTTGGGTTTTCTTTGTTCAGTGCTCGGGTTCTGGTGCAGTCTGTCAAGGGAGGAAGCAGAAGTCCCATTGCTTAGAATTTTTAAAAGTAGATCAGAAAAAGCACTCAGAAACAATCTGTGGAAGCCTGGGATCCTGTCACAGCACCAGGGTTCAACACACAGATTCGTAGGCCTTTTCTGTCTGTAGTTCTTTGCTAATTCAAGATGTTAAACTTGTGTAATAATATTTTCTTCATTCAGGGCAATCGGACTCTTTACCCATGGCTTCCTTGCTGGGTATGCTGTATGGAACATCATTGTCATCTACATTTTGGCAGGAAATCAGCTTTCCACAGTTTCTAACCTGCTTGAGCAGTATAAGACACTAGCATACCCAGCTCAAAGTTTGTTCTATTTGTTGCTGTCTATCAGTACAGTCTCAGCCTTTGACAGGTAAAATGTATTTGTATTTGAAAGGTGTATGTAATTTGTGTGCAATATGCCCTTTCTCCTTCCTATGGCACATTTTGATCTGCTGTTGATGATTCAATGTGACATACTTAAAGAATGATTCTGCACATGGCTAGCTATACAGATAAAGGGTGTGCTTCTGCATTTAGATCTTTGTTACTCATTTCTGTCCACTGCCTGCAGCTTTGCTTCAATGTGCTGATGCTGTTTGTGTGATGATGAGGTGAAGCAGATGGAGGAGTTGACCTGTTTGTTTGGGTTTTTTTTTTTTGTGGGGAAGAGGAGTGGAGAACAACTAATATTTCCATTAGGTTACTTTTCACGTGAATCCATTTCCCAGTCAGGTTTACAACATAGCTGTGTAAACAGTTTCCCTGGCTTAGCTGAGGTTTCTGCATTACAGCTTAACAGTGGGAAAGGACAGAAAGAGAAACAAACAAGACCATAAACAAAGTAGATTCGTAGGTGTTATAGATGTTTCTTTTAGCTATAGATGGTTTCCATGGCAGCCATGGGGGAGGAATTGGTGCTATGGAAGAAATTGTGATGTTTTTTCATGGACTGGTGGCAGGGAGGAGATCCGAGTTATTCTTAGTTGCTCCTGCACTGGTGTAAGCTAAGCGAGCAGTTATATTAGCATAACTCGGTTGGTGGTGTGGACACTGAAATGAATGGTGAGGATTAGAGAGAGGACAGATCTCTCCGTGTTCCCAGTTTCGGAAAGGACTGCAGTGTGAAAGCTACAGACCTCATGGAACATCTCCTTAGTTTCAGCCTTTCTTGGATTTGACCTAGTGAGGACCATTGTCATGTGTATGGGATATAGTTGTGCATTCAGGCACTGTAACAGGGGCAGGAAAAGGTATCCTGCAAAAAGTAAAAGAAAATAGAATACTGTTGGAGGAACAGTATTATTATCTTACTGGGCTGTGTTAATGACTCTTGTTTGTGTTATCAGGATTGACTTGGCAAAAGCATCAGTTGCACTGAGGGGCTTTCTTACCCTAGACCCAGCAGCAGTAGCCTCTTTCTGTAAGTATTTTGAAGTGGATAGGAAGTTGTCCAGAAAAGATGGTAAATGGAAAAATCCTACATGCCATTTTAAGTGAAATCTTCCTCCCTGGTTACTTTCTGCTTTAGAATAAAGTGACTTGCTCGGTAGTTGAAAGTAGCATTCAAAGGCTAAAGGCTATGAACACTTTGCTACATGTCTTTTAAAGTGTTTGCAGTAGTAGCTTTAGTGGGGCTGTCAGTGAGATGGTTCTTTTCCATGTATTCTGTATTTTCTGAATACAGAACACAGACCTAGCAAAAACCAGAATCATAAGATAGCACATTTGATGTAGCTGATGGATTGCAAAAGTGCAGACACCAGATTTTGGTGGGTCAAGAGAATATTGAAGAAGAGAAAATGAATAAAAGGAGACTATCATTGGAGGCAGTGGAGTGAAAGGATAGAAAATGTTGTGATAATTATCATGTCATGATGAGACAGCATTTTGGGGATTTATATCTACCACTACTAATTCCATTTCTTCCAGTGTACTTTGCTGCTCTTATCTTATCCTTAAGCCAGCAGATGACATGTGACAGAATTAACCTCTACACACCGTCTTTGGAAAATGGCAGCATCTGGTAAGAAACTTAAGAAATCATTTCCGTAAATTATAACATAGCTCGCTTAGGAACCTTAGGCAAACAGGTGGATCGCAAAGGTTATACAACATACATAAGAAAGTATTAGTGAAGGATTTCATTACTAAACCTGCCTTTGTCAGACCTTGTCCTGAATCTTTGATAATTTAATTGAACAATGAGAACTCAAGGATCAGTTTGGTCATGTTGATCACAAGTCGTCTTATACCTCAAGCAAGAGCCTGTTGGAATGATGCTGAAAATGTCATCTGGCAGGAACCCTAAGAATCGCTTTTGCTGGAGAATGGAACCCTACTGAGGTAACCCTCTTGTGTTCAAGGGTCAACACTGTTTTTGAAGGAGATAGTCTCATCTGTCCAAGCAATGAATGTCATGCTATGTGGTATGTGTGCCACAGGCTGCAGGCTTAGCAGACACAACTGGCATTAAATAGGAAGCATTTTTTCATGCTAGGGGATCCCATCCAAAACTGTTACTTTCTGAAGTAGTGGACTTAAACTTTAGTAGCCAGGAGAAGTAGAACAAAATCATTTACATGAAAATTTGCTGGTTTAGGTAGTTACATATTTTTCTTTTTTTTTTTTAGGGCTTCTCTAAATGTTTGTTGAGTTGTTTACTAAAAAACCTAGATTCTAGTAACAAAACCACAACCTGCGGCTGTTATGACAGTAAGAAAAGTATCAGCTCACTGAAATTATAACCTTCTTAAAGCCCTATCTCATCTATCCCACAGCATCTGTACACAAGTCCTTGCACTGACTTCCAGACAGACTTCACTGACTTGTTGTTCTCTTGCCTTGCTGCCTCATGAGGAAGTGTTTAAAAATAAGATCGACTGACGACAGTGTGCAGTGTCTTTCACCACAGTAAAATTTGACCATGCATTTTGACTTCTATTTTCTGTCTGTTGGCCAAGAAAAGGAATTTGCTGTTGAAATCTACAAGTGGATATTCTCTATGAGATAATGGGGTTTCTTAGCTGAGTTGCCGTCTTTGGTAGTTGCTCCCTTTAGCAGGGCTTTGCAACGCAAGACCATCAGGATGGTGCGAGTAGTTCTGTTTTCACATCTGACTTAGCAAGATTGTTTTTACAATATTCTGTTGAAATTAGTATTCTAACCTGTATGTGTCAGTGAACCTCTGACTGAGTGGTTGATGGGTTTTTCACAGGAGGGCAGGTACAGAGGAAGAAATTGTTCAGCCATGGATTGTGGTGAATCTGGTAGTGTCTATTCTAGTTGGGACAAGTTGGATCTTCTTGTCTTACCGACCTGAGCTAGACCACAGTGAAGGTAGGAAACATTAATAGGCAAAATGTTGTTTGTTCAGGCTTTTATTTGCTGTCCTCTGTGTTTGGTGTTCAAAACTAGTCATCAGAAATTTTGTGGCTGAGGAAGAAACGAGCATCTCCTAGAAACTTTCCAAAGCAGGTGCTTCTTACTATGCTGATGTCTGTGTTTGGTTTCATAAAGAAAAAACAGTAATTTAAAAAGGAAAGAAAAGCCTTGTTTATCCTGGCTGAAGCAACATGAATTTTGAAACATGAGAGAGCACGTGTCCCTTCTTCATTGAAGGGAAAAATAATTTTTACTTTAACACTATTTTAAATATTTGAAATGTAGTTATTCTGCTTGTGTTTTAGAATATTCCCTAATATTCTTAATGTTCCTGTTGCAAATGCTGAATGTATTTTGAGTTCAGTATTATTTTCAATAGAACATTGCAGTAGTTTTGGGAACTCCCAAGCTTTGAAAAGTCAGATTTGAGCTTGCAGAACAGGACTTCAAATGAGGACTGCTTGTGTTGGTCCAGGCTGGAGGAGGGGGCAAGCAAATCGGGCCCTTTTCTTAGAAGCAGCTTTGCTAGAGTCAAGGCCTTCTTCCTTTTGTTGTTCCAACTGTGATCCAAAAGGCTTATGATAACTCAGCTTTCCTGTCAAGTGCATGCAGCCTAAGGTCAGTAGTGAAGAGCTCCTTGTGCAGAAACTCAGCCATGGTGACAGCTAGCTGTGAGCAATGTTATTCATGATTCTTTCTATCCCAGGTTCTAGTGTTGCTAACTTACGCTGTGATATACAGAGCAGATATATCTGTAAATTAATAAGTCTCTAAAAAGAAATCGTCCGTATTGAGTCTGACACTCTCAAAACTGTAAAAATCCCTTAATCTTCTTCAGAGTTCTGTTTCAGTGTCCAGGTTGAATGCAGGATGATACTGCATATGATTAAAATCATCACTAATTCTGTTAATTTAGGGAAGGCACAATAGTTTTCTAGAGACAGTGATGGTCCTTGACATTGCTGAGTTGTTGATACTATGACTGGGAGGAAAAGCAGGAGGCTTGGGGGAATGCCAGAGCGCTTTTCAGGAATAATGAAATCTTATTCAGGTGAAACTTCTAAAAGAAAATATAATTCTTTTCCTTCTCTTTTAGAACTGATGTTCCATGCTGAAATAGAGGAATTTCCCCAGGGAGATATACCCAGAGTCCAGCCATAGTGTGGAACAAGCATCTGCAAATATTGTAGCTGTGACTCGTGGCTCAACGTTGTGCATTATAGCCATGTATTATAACTTTCATAAAGGAAAAAAAAAGTATTTTTATATAGTTGATTTTGATCTTTTTATGTATGCTGCAATTTCCAAATGTGATTGAAAACTTTTATACTTTTGCTTTTTATTTTACAAAGTAAAATCTCTAATGCATAAATGTTACTTTGTAAATATTGCTACCTACATAGCCAAACAAACTAGATGGATGCAGATCAGATATTCAGTGCTTTTTTGACTGCTGTACAGACTTCAACAACCTGCTTTTGTTAGTAATGCTGATAGCAGCTGGCTTACCTGGTTTGGCTGAATATTCTCTAGAGATTAAAACAAGAAGAAAGTAGTCTAAGGAGTATTATAGCAAAACAGAGTTAGAAAACGTAAAAACCACGGAGTTAGCAAGCATAAAATAATCTGGGTTTAATTGTCATAAAAACTATTTGCTGGAATAAGGGACTGGATTGTCAGAGATTTTGTTTAATAACTCCTTAAAAGAGGACACTTGTATTTTTCTTCATTTAGTTCTTTTGACAAAGATCTTGATGATAACAAGTTCTTTCAAGTTGATGTAGACACAAGAAACAGAAGTTTTAGTGTCGCAACATTTCTGTCAGCTAATGACTATTTAAATACCTCTTTTAATCAAGAAGGGTGTGTTGGGGTTGCCAGTAGGATATGTAAATCCTGTAATTTCTTGAGAGTCAGGATGCGTAACTATTACAAAGCCATTCACGCAAATAGTGTTTTGATTTCTCTTTATCTTGTTTGGCAAGAGCAATAGTGTTACTCACTGCTCTTTCTAAAGAAATTTGGATTTCATAGATAAAAATGTTCCTACTTTTACCTATTTTGATGGAGATTGATTTTCCCCCAGAAGGATGTTTGTTGTTTTGTGTTAGGATGGAATGGGAAACTTCTTCCCGAAATTACAAGAAAATGCTTACTAAAGCAAAAGAAAAACGCTGCAGCAACCCACCTTCTATGCAGTGATGTAGTAGTAACAGTGGCAGTTGGTGGGTTTTGGTGATGATAGCCAACATTCTTTTTCTTTAATATTAAAGTGGCAAAAGGAAAGCATTGCTGATGTGAATAAATATAGATGTACTGCAGGATGAAACAGTCTCCTCAGTAGACATAGACAGGAGCTAGTTTGAAATTTCTTAAAAAAGTATCACCTAAAGCCCCAAACCTATTTGTATGTATTATTCAATATGTATTGATTTTGCACTGTTTTATTTCATGTCTGTGTCTTAAGTGTGGTTGTAAAGGGTGTGCAGTTGTCAAAGTTCCCTGGAGAATTACCGTACTTTCTAGTAGTGAAGTTAAGAGTAGCCAGGTAAGACCTGAAGGGAGATGTTAGAGCCACTAACTTTCTGTGCTGTTACCTGACTTGCTTTAAAATGAGGATGAGTTTTGTTATGCCCGTCCAGCAAACTTAAGTAATTCAAAAATTGAGCGTTCGTGACATTTTTTAAATGCTGTGGTAACCTTGGGGTGGGGGAGAGTTCTACCAGAATGAAAAGACATTCCACAGCTGTTGGCTGCATCCTGGGGCATTCACTTCATTGTGAAAAAGAGCTGTTAACCTTTTTTGTAAATTGTTATGGTTCTTGTGTATGTATTTTTGCTAAACTGTAGAGCTAAATTATAGCTGGCACTGCATTGTACATTAAAATTGAGAGATTCAGAGTGCCGCTCCCCTTCAGTGTTACAGTGCAGGTTCTTGTTGTGATTTGGCTGTGGGAGATGAGGCACTACTTAGTGTTCCCATGTAGGTTGCCACCACACATTCTCCAGATGTGATGTGTTTGATTTACAGAATTGTTGAGCTCCTGAAGATGAGCTTTGCTCTTGCAAAGAGAAGCAGGCTTCTCTTTGCTGTTTGACATTTCTGTCATCTTGGTATGGTAAGTATAATTTTGTCCATAAAGTATGGAACTTGGGCACAACAGTGCGAAGGCATCAGATCAGTACAGGAAAAACTCAAGTAACATCATTGCTTGATTGCTGATACTGTTACTAGGAATTGGCCTTCCGAAGTATCCCTTGGACAAAGCTATGCTAGCTAAGAGCCAGATTTGCTCTCATGAAATAGAGGAGTTTGTTTAGATGGCTGAGCAGGGATTCAGTTAATGAACTTAATGGGATCAATATTTCAAACCAGGCTTGCCTTTCCAGCTTGTATTTTTGGGATGATCTAAGTTATATGCATATTTGAATTAATGTGATTTGAGGTTTGCCATTTAAAATCACACTTAAGAAACAATTTGATGGCTAATTATCTATTTTACAAAGTACTTTTCATTCTATTATGCCTCACAATGGAATACGAGTTTTAACTGAGCTGTTCTATCTCTTTACTTGGAAAGTTTTAGAACAAGTTGACAGAATCGATGTTTAATTACAGAACATGCAATGTCTGTAGAAGCCTTAACTGAAATGCCTTTGTGCATTTCAATACCATTGTTTTTAATGGAGTATTTGTGTATTAATGAAAAGATGAAAGGTGTTAGTGCCAATTTCTTGTTTTTACATATATGAAGCAATTAAACATTTGCTCTAGTTAAAAATTATTGTAGTACTTTGTCGTGTTTCTGAATTATTAGTCTGTTTAAAATATAGCAGTGTGTCTTAATTTCTTCCCCCAGTGCTAGTATTATGTATAATATACAAGCTCTGAACAGGTGATTATGGAAAAACCTTTTTTCTTTGTTTGTGGTACTGTTGTAAATAGTGGCTTTGCTTTCTCTCCATCAGATTCCTGCTGCTGTACTGGTCTTTTGCGCAATCAGAGATGGTACTGTAAGCTCCTGAAAACTAGAAAGTGAAGTGTATTTAATGAGTTAACAGAGTTTGTGTAGCCTAAAAATAATAATATTAAGTGGGGGATCTGATTGCTCTCTTGACCCATGTAAACGGTGATTACAAAGAAGGTAAGAGTCAATGGTTTTTTCAACCTGCATAGTGAAAGGATGAGTGGAAAGGGTTGCAGGCAGCATCAGGAAAATTCCTGTTAGCTGCCTCAAGAGGTTTGACAGGATTTGGGACGGGCAAGGTGGGGGCTCATAGGGCTGTCTGCGGGAGCTCCATCCCTGGAGCTGCTCCGGACCTGCGTGGAGAGAGCCCTGTGCTGCCTGAGCAGGGGTTGGATCAGATGGGCCTTCAAAATCCCTTCTAAGCTAAATTGTTCTTATTTTGCTTCTTAAAAGGCAATGGTTTAAAATGTGGTTAAATTTCAGTTGTTTTTTCTTCTAAATGTTACTTTCCCAACTCCGTTTTCTCAACGTGAAGCCAAGTGGCATTAACTTGAAAAGTGTCTCTTTACGTTTTTTTTTATATTGCTGAGGTAAACTTCAGGAGGATTATGGTTAAGTCAGAATTATCCACTTGCATATTTGCAGCAGAATTAATTAAAATGACTAAAGGGAAACCAGAGTAAATAATCGGGCCCATATTTATTGCTAAGCCTTAACCTTTCTCTTTCTTTGTCCTTATGGTGGTGTGGAAGGTACTGTTGTATTCCTCGGTGCAGCTGGGCTTGAAACTGGTCTGTAAGTCCACAGACACTTGGGGGAAGTCTTTTTTTTTTTTTTTTTCCTAGGTGTGATTAATGTTCTGCGCCCCACGGGGCCACTCGCTCTCCTCAGGGCGGGCAGGGAGCAGAGCTACCACCCGAGCGAGGCCCGCTGCCCTGCCACATGAAATCCACTGGCTGCTGCCTCTCCGACAGGTCCTTTTGGGGATGGTTTTCCCCTGAACCCCGCTGTTGGGGACAAGCTGTGTGTCGTCGTCCCCTCCCCGCTCCAGTTCTTTACCGGTCAATCCTGACCGTTTCGTACCCGCCTCTACCACAGCCCGGAGCCGTTGCCCGCCGCGCCGCCAGGAGGCGCCCCGCGCGCGCAGCACGGAGCGGCCGTTGGGTGGCGGTGGCGGGGCCGCCATGTTGGCCTCGGCCGGAAGCCGGGGAGGTCCCTCCCGCGGTGCTCGCCGCCTTTCCCCTTCTGCGGGCGGGGGAGCCCTCGCTGCGGTCCCTGGTCCTCAAGCGGGAAGGGGTGGAGTCTGACATGGCGGTGAGCTGCCCTTTGAGGTGCGGGCGGCGCCGCGGGAGAGAAGGAGCTGGGATGAGGGGCGGGCTGGGCCCGGCAGCCCCCCGGCCGCAACGGGATCGAAGGAAGGGACTCGCTTTGTCAGGCGACGCTGTGCCTGGACGGGGTCTTTCCGTCCTCTTACTGGGTGTCATTGTGGAATGGTGTGCCTGAGGAAGGGAATCAAGGAGGGAAGCCTGCTTGCTTAATAGACTAGTTTTCACCCCTGCTTCATCTGGGGATGAAAAGACTTCTTTCTTAAGGGGAACAGAGCTGGATTTCTCTGCCTCTTTCTTTAATTTGGTGGTGGCAGTCAGTGCGTACCTGTGTAGTAGCTGCAATCTAAACAGGAAGCTCAGTAAAAAAAAAAAAAATCCCGTATGTTCCTACACAGGAACAAAACTGTTTGCTTTAATTCTGTTTTTTTTTAAAAAAAAAAAAATTATCTACTCTTTTCTTCAAACTTAAAAAAATTTCAAGTCCTCCCTACCTAAGGCAGTTTCCTGTACAGATTTCCTGTACTGTGTTTAATAGAACAGAAAAAGAGAGCATGGCTTTTCAGAGTGCTACAGACAGGCCTCAGGTAATGATACAGAGACAAGAAAAAAAAATCCTGTGCATAAATTTCCACACTCACTAATAGATGTAGTAGTTAACCTACACAGTGAAAAACAGTTTAATGTATTTTTTGGGGGAAAAAAACAACCAAACAAAAAAAAGACCACCCCAACAAACAAACAAACAAAAAAACCAAACCAGAAACCAGAGTTCCTTCCTAGGAATTTTTGGTGTAATATTCCTTTACTTATTAACTTTAGTAGTAGTGTGTCAATTTGTTTTGCCATAACCTAAACTTTGAATGCCCTATTAAGACTGTTAGGCAAGATTTCAGCATGTATTGGTGGCCTATATTGCAGGTGGATTTCATGATAGGACATACATATTCTATGAATCTGGATTTGTGGGTAAATCCAGTAGTAATGGTGTGTTCTGTAATCATACCTAAAAATAAAACCACCACTCAATTGCAGCTTATTCACACTGGCTTTTTTTGGCATTTTTTCAGGAACTTCATGGGACTTTTGGATAAGCAACATACATTTATGTAAGTAATTTATGGAGGAGAATCAGTTTGTTTCATTTGTGAATGAAACAGCTTCCACAGGAACCTATTTAAACCTAATATTCTTTCCTTCATCCTATCTCAAGTTTCTGGATAGGTTTAATTATGTTAAATACCAAATGTTATTCTGCTAGCTGGTTATTAGTAGGCCACCTCAATTTTTCAATGCTTTCTTTTTTAAGTCTTTAAATCTTTACTGGTCTGTTACATCAAATAACTTTATTTCATAGCATGGGTCTTACAGTCTTTCGAGGTCTGTCTCGATGGATGTGTTGTGTAGTATCTCTGAATTGTAGTAGTTTTTCCTCATTCATCCAGAATAGGGATGGCTGTCATCAGGACAGGTCATTACAGCTAGCTTAGTTGTTTTACAGGGTTATTAGACAACCTAATATACTTTAGCAAAGCTACTTACTAGCATTAAAGATGAGGTACGTAAGTCACCTACTTAGGTATCTGCCTCGTGTCAGAGACATTCAGAACCATGGTTTTCAAAAGCTTTCGCATGATTTTACCCATCCTCTAGGCTAAAAGCTGCTTTTGAGGAGGAGGAGGGGGTGGGGAAAAGAGAAAGGTAAGGTAAAACTCAATAATGTTTTTTCTTCATATTTATTTTTGTTAATAGCATCAAGTGGAATAAATTATTACCCTTCAATGGATATTTATTGCACTGAGACTCTTTGAGCAGTTCATATAGCAGATCCAGTTGAATCTGAGTAAATCACACTTTTTTCTGTGTTCATCCATTCAGTCATTCACAAACTGTTGGGGTATTGGACCAAGACAGTAAGAAACTCAACAGCACTGAGCATATATTAAGGATCATATTAATTAACATAAGGTTTTTATTGTTACAGTATTTCATTATTTTATGTAGTTTGAAATGCTAGCACAAAGGCAGCAGCCAAAAACCCATTTGTGTTGTTTTCACAAGTATTGCAAAAGCAACTACCCTATAAATTTGTTTCAGTTGCCATGAGATTTTGCAAACATAGAAAAGTTTTATAAGCCCCTCTGAAAATATCTCACATTAAGCCTAAATGTAAGATAGTTGGAAATTTCAAGTCCAAGTTCAGTTCCAGTTCATACTCTGGTAACACACATCATTAGTATGAATAAAAGTGAGTAAACAAGTCCTCTGGAAAAAAAAATATTGTGCTTAACTAATATTTTTTACTTTCTATTAAGGAACAATACAAAATATCGCCATTAATGATTGATAGCAGCAAACTTTTCAGTAAACATAATTCAGGGTCTAGTTTCAAGTATTTCTGGTTATTTCAGGAATTACTAGAAGTCACTGTGCCTCTTAATTGCTTTTCTTTGAAAATACTGTAGTTGTTGAAAAGCAATAGTTTGAACAGTAAAGACGTGTAAGCTTTTTAACTTACAAAAATGTATTTCATTTTCTTCTTAAAAGTTATATCAGTATAGAAGTTGGACCACTAGTTAGAAATAAGTTGTTTTGTTTTGTTTTGTTTTTTCCACAGAAAGAGAAAGCAGCAAATTAACTCCACTGGAACATATGGTTGTTTAAATCAATTTATGCTGACTCTGTTATTAGTAGCCAAGTTCATTTTTATAACGAGAATGCAAAGCACTGTTGTTTCAAGAGAAGTCTGCAAATACTAGCTGTTAAACTGCCTGAAATTCTCTGCAGCTTTGTTTTTTTTTTTTTAAGAGTATTAATATTTATCCAGAGGTCTGCAATTTAAAATATGTACAACTTTGTATGTTCTCATTTATTTGACCAGGTTTTAACATGTACTGTTAGTCAAAAGTTACTTGTAGATGCTATATAATGTATTTGATTTGGAAACAATCAAAATTTGTAGTGGTTAAGAATTAAAAACATTGGGTTCATGTGAAAATACTGTCTAAGAGTAAATAATTAAGTTATTAAGGTTTTTATTATCAGAGTAATTTTCTAGTTTAGACAACTATTTTCTTACCTAATGACTGACATAAATATGAAATTGCTTTCCTGCAGTAACAAAAAGCTGTTAGTATGACCAGACTATGATGGAAACAGAAGTACAAGAATTACAGAAACAAATGGAGACAGAGGAAGCTTACTGAAAGGTTTTTAATCTTATTTTTCACATATTAGGTTTTGAAATATAGAGCTCTCTTCACAGCATAATGACTAGAGTCAACTTTTTTGTTAATACTTTAATGTGATTGTTCAGAATCTTCTGTCTGTCTCAGGCTTGCATTTTGGTCACTTGGTCTTCATGGCTTTGTAGTGAAGCTGCTGGCAAAACAGTAGTAGTTTCAAGGTTGGTTGCAAACCAGCTCAGCTATGAAACATGTGAAGACTTGATGTGGAATATTGCTGACGTTGAAAATGTAAAATATATCCATTTGATATCTATTTATACATTTTTACTACAATCAGAACTTACATCAGTAAAGTACTAGTGGCTTTGGGACAAAACTTGTGCTAAAACATGATGAGAATATGCAGCTTTTTTTTAAAAGCAGCTGCTTTTGTGCAGCTTGAGCTGTCTGGTACAGTATAAGAGATGAGAACTTACTGTAGGGAAAAGAAAGGCAGCTTTTTATCTGACTTAAAACATAAATTCAGTAGGCTCCTAGGGTTTATTAGGTTCTTGTTATGGCTGAATCTATCCATGGGATTTTAACTGTGGCTTGCAGAAGAGGCTTGTTTGCCAGCAGCAGTGCCAATGAAGCTTTATGCATGTTGCCTGTTCTTCTACGAAAACAGTATTAGGTTCTGGTGGTGAACAGGAATACAGTATAAATAAAAATACGTACAGTAACTTTATATTATTTAATATGATTCTTCAAAATTAACCCGTACCTGTTACAACTTGAGACTTACTTTGCATAGTAAGAGGTCCTCAGATTAATTGCTAAAATGACACAACAATAAATGGAGATGCAAAAGCACAAATCTGTACTAAGAATGTAGACAAATGCAAGAGCATGAGTCACATTTTCAAGTAGCTTAACTTATTTGGGAAACACGCAGTATTAAAACTGCATGAAAAATTATGCAGAGCTAACTTTTGGCAAGTATGTATGAGAGCATATCAAGTGAGAAAAATGCCTTTTGGGATGTGTGAAAAGAGAATCATTTTATTTGCATAAGCAACTAATTTGTGCAGTTTCAAATTTAGACTTGGAAGTGGAGGCTTTCTCCTTAGTAAAATAATTTGGGTGATAATGAACAGACAAAGACATTGTTTTAAGTAAGGTCACAGACAAAACTCAAGCCTGAATTCAGAAAGGCACATGAACTGCAGCAATATGAGCTGATGATACAGTATAGAGTAAGATTGCAGCAGGAACTCTCTTGTTAAGAAATATTTTGAAAGAGGGAGATAAGCATTCAGCCATTCTCTATATACAGTTTTCCTTAAGATCAGAAAGTGAGGCACACTGCACTTCATGATGCCAACAGAGGAAGTAGTTAATAAAATATGGCCACTTCAATGGCATTTTCAAGTATACTTGTCTAATTGTATTTTAACCATACAAACTAAAGCAGCAAATACAAATCACATTTTCCTTCTTTGAAGCACAGGAGAGGTATGATTGTTTGGTATATATTTAGAATTCCCAGTCTGTATCATCTTGATTTGCAGTAATATGTCCAAGTTCACTCGCAACTGCTGTTGAGGGCACTGCCAAAAGCTCTGATCTGTTATTTTGAATAGGAGGTGGTAACAAAGACAGTAGTGAATTCTCTGTTTGTTCTTTTATCTAGAAAGAAAAGTTAAAACAGGGGTGCACATAAAAGTCTCCATAACTTTGCATCAGACTTCATTAAAAGCATGTGAAATCAGAGCCATGTTCTTGCATATTGAAAATACCAGGATGCAGGGTTTAGCTTTCACCACTCTACAGCAAGCTGAATTAGTCTTTCAAGACTAATTACATTAGCTATGCAGTTCTTCTTTAAATTAAGAATATTAACCAGGATTCTTATTAGTTAGGCTGGCTTAAGCCAACTTTATCAAAGGGGAAATGGATTACTCTTATGCTTCCAAAGCGCCATCAATACCATTTTGTTTAAAAAAAAAAAAAAAAAAAAAAAAAAAAGTAGTCTGAGGCAGATATGCTGTTACAGGATGGTTCTTTGCTCCACCTAACATAATTATTTTGTAATCCAACTCTAATATTTTTTTGTTTATTTAGGTTATAGCTGTGTCATTTAACAAAATGTGGTAAACTTACCTGTTTGAAGAACGTATGCGAGAGCAAACTGCTTGCTGATGGCCTGGATCATAAAATGAACAATAGAATTATGTTTTGGAAAGTGAAATACTGCTTTTGTAAGATGGGCCAGACTGACAAATCAATTTAAGCCCTGTGGTTTTTCATCCACAGGTCAAATGTGGAGCATGAGAAAAGCAGCACAGAATTCCTACATTCTATGCTTCAATTTCTATGAGGGCACTACTAAAGAAATCTATTTTTAAAGACTTTTTCACTTTTCTGTTTAACAAGGAATTTAATGCCTCATTCGGAAGAGGCATAGTACTAAACATATACTTCAGATTTCTGGTTTTTTTCTTAGTCAAAGTGCATGTTTAAAAATTAATTTTATTACAAAGTACATTCGTGTTGCAAGAAATTCAGGGATCAAACAACTCTAAAAGCATGGTTCCTTTATCAGACAATTTTTAAATTACAAAACCAAAGGTAAGCGTAGTGTTTTGCATAGTACTTCTGGTCTGAAATTCTGACTTTAACTGTATTCAACTAATTATTATATCCTAAATTATGGGCTATACTTGGTCTTAAATTGAAGTGACAGAAAATCAGTTGTCACTAGAAGGTTACCTTTTCTCAGGGTCCTGCTGCAAGCAAAGTTCTACCAAATTGTGGAAAGCAGGTGAAAACGTTTTGGAAAAGGGAATTTGTAGTCTTTCACTGGTCATTGTGCGTGTCATGCTCTCACCAATTCCAGAATCAACACCTGATCGGGAATTCTTCATCCTGGATTCCCCACGAGGAAAGGTATTTATAATCCAAGGACAGTATGTGGGACCTTTCAGCTTTTGCAGTAGCATCTAGTAGAAAGGAACAGCAGAATAAGAGTTCAACAGCTATCTGGACCTGTTCAGGCTAAGCTGTGGGACTCCAGGAATGGAGGGATTATTTGATCTAGAAAGAAGCAAGCATATTTGAAATAACAAAAAAGTAGCGACTATTTCAGCAGTAATAGCATTGGTTTATCTGAGTCAAACAAAAAAAGCTCAGAGTGTTTTGAAGTAGTAGTAGTTTAGCATGATACCTGAGTGCGCGGCATATCTTGAAATGGAACATGTCCATTGGCTAATTCACATGCTGTAATTCCCACACTGTAAATGTCAGACTTCATGTTGTATCCAGACAAATCCTGTGAAAGAAAACTCTACTGGATCACCGATGCTATTAAGCAGTGCTGACAAAAAACAACAAGTGTCTGTTTCAAGAAAAGATCCTAATAGCCTATAATCTACATGGGATTGAGGCAATTAAACTGTGAAACCTCAGGCTTTCTTCAGAAATCTGTACTGAAGACAGGTTTTAGGATCTGCAGTAGTTTCCAGGAAGGTCGGGTAAGGAGACTTAGTACAGCACCACCTTACTAACAGCTTTAAAATTGGTTCTCTTTAGGAGAATTACAAATTCAGTACATCTATGTCTTTTAAAAAGTTGCAGTTCAACAGCTTCCATTGCACTTCTACAAGTAGACTTAAGTTAGAAGTTCAGTACTTCCAGTAACTTTTAATAGGAAAAGTGAAGTGTAATTTGTACTAACCTGTCTCAGTAGTTCAGGACTCAGCCAAGGAAGCATGGATGTACTAAACTGGGGAAAATCATACACCACCTTTGACTTTTGTCCATTGTTAACTAAACTGTAGAGGTTGTTCAAGCCAGAGAGAGAAACCAGCCCATCCCCTGAAATCAGAATGTGGCTAGCTTTAATATTCCTGTAACATAAAGTGGTAAATTTTAGTTATAAGACTTAATCAAAGCACTACTAAAGTAGAAAGGCTTTCATATTTCATTAACTTATAATGAGATGTTAGTGTGCAGTTCTATTTAGTAGATTCTTTTCAAGGAAAATTGAGTTGTCTCTTTAATATAGCCCAAAGAGAGAGGAGAGATGATCAGCAAGAAAAAAATTGCCAGAAATTGGAGAAGAGCCCTCCTTCCCTGCAAAGGGTGTAAAGGAAGCAAGCCCTTTCTACAACTCAGATTCTCTTCTGCTTCAAAGAGACAAAGCCACACAGATGTATAATTGCTGTAACAACGGGCTTCAAATAATACATGAATACCATTCTTGTTAAGCTTCTACAAACTTGGTTCTGCTGTATTATTGAAAAAAATTGCTTCTGCACAATCTGACATAAGAAGAAATATAGAAAAAGGAAGGAGACAACACTTAAGTTGAAAATGAGTTTTGAAGTGAAACTAAATTCTTAATAAACTGGATGCTGTAATCTGATTCTTCCCTATTGACATTCTCCTACCTGTGAATGTAGCCATTCTGGTGCATGTAATTTAACCCTCTGATTGCACCAAACAGGATGTTCCCTATCAAAGCTTCACTCATTCCTTCAGGAAAGTAAGTCTTCAGCAGGTGTCTAGCCGAACCTGGAAGTAAAAAAACTAAGCCTAACAAGTCTTCTTAAATGACTTGTCTATGCTTGCTTCTTTGTATACATTCACAGGAGCAGCATTCTCATCTTTATATTGACTATGCTACATCAAGAACAGTTACATGGATGCAACTGATACAGCAGTGCGGAGGAAGATTATGTAGAGAAGACTTCTCTAAACAAATGGTTTGGGAAAGTTTGTTTTTTTTTTTCTACAAGATAGGAGACACTTAAAGAAAAACCTCTCATGAATCATGTGGTCCAAATCGTATCAGCCCTTTTTCCTATTCCAGAATTGCAGTTAAGAGTTCTTACCATAGGCCATGAACGGGGAGATGACCCAAAGCCAACTACCAGCCGTAAACACTGTCCAAAGCGTCATTACGTTGGGATGCTGGAAAAAGTGGGATAAAACCACCTCATTCTATGGAATTAAATGAAAGTGGATATGTTAACCACAAGACAACAGTCTTAGTAAGAGCATTAAATACACGAGTAATCAGTAGAAAGAACTGTTCCCTGTGTGCATTTATACAAAGTTGCAGGTGATGTGCATAGCCTGCAATAGAAATGTAAATAACTTGACTATAATTGCATTTCTCTGAAGTAAATCTAGTTTGCTTATAGTCTGAAGTTTTGGTGTTAAATGCAGAGAATGTGTTTCAAACAAAAAAAAAAAAAAGTTGTACAATTACAGAAGTATTCCTAAAACACTTGTCAGTTGTTTTCTTCAGAAAGCAACTGTCAAATTTACACGTGCCTTGTGTTTATGTTCTACTCCTCTGAAGGAAAAACTTGACTGAAATGAGCCAGTACAAACACAAAGGCTACCTCTGTTTAGTAACATCATGTGTATTCATCATTATCTTCACGAGACTTGTGCAGAAATGCTGTTGCTTTACCTGTAAGGCTTTCAAATGCTCTTCAGAGCAATTTTCTAGGTCTGTGATCCTTACAGCAACTTGCATGCCTGTAGGTGTATGCCGTGCCAGGTAGACTGAAGTTAAGTTGTTGAATCTCCTTCCTGAAACCAGAAGTAGCTACCTTAACATTGGAAAAGATACTAATCCACCACATAATTTCCTTCATATTTAGAGATAATTTTACAGTTCTAGAATTGCAAATGATAGCAGCATGACCTTTACTTTAAGAATGTAAAGAACTTAAGTAGTTGCAGCAAAATATATCCAGCAAATTAGTTAAAGCATGGCTCTGCTATTTTTAGAACAACTAAGTCTATATCAACTATATGTTTAGATGAACAACACTTTGAGCATGCATATTCACATAAACATATGCATACACAGTAGGATTCAGGGCAGCCATCCTTAGGACAATGAACTCGGGTAGCCAAGTGACAAGACGTGATGTTACTTAATGCTGTATTTATTGTCCACGTACCACAGAGTTAGAAAACTGACATGCAGAAACATCAAGAGAATATTTCATTTAATTGTTGATTTGTCTTATATCTTAAAATAGTCATTACTGAAACATGAGCAATGTTCTGCATTTTCTTAACTAAGCAGACACAAGAATAGTTCTAGTCAGCTGATAATACATTTTCCAAACTTAATATTTATTGCAGTTGGCAATAAACTATTGAGAACGTGCATCTGCAGGAACAAGAAATATTTTAGGGTACACTTATGTTACCTATTTCCAGCTGGAGTTCATAGTGAGAGACATTAGAAGAGCAAAATACCATTTCATTCCTTCCTGTAGATGGGGGAATCCAGGCTAGATCAGAATCAGCCTAATAGTGAGGAAAAACAGTTCAAGATTACTATGTAATTTTTAAACACTTACATGTTTAAAATTAATGCAGAAATACAATTAATTAGAATGCTAAGATCAAGCACTCAAGTCAGAACTGGTGCTCTTACTATTAGACTGAGACTTTGTTTTATGAGCTACTGTTTGTTTGGGGTTTTTTTGTTTGTGTGTTTGTTTTGTTTTTAAACTGGTACAAGATTAAGAGTCTGTTACCTACAGTCCTCTTCCAAACTGGAAGCCCCAGAGTACTCAAGTTATTTTTGCTGTTAACATTTTAAGAATGTTAATGAGATTATTTTTAATATGTACCAGCTTTGTATTTAACATTGACAGTTAATGTTTCTGTTTTCTTCTTACCAGGCATTCATGGAGGCTGCTCTGAGATAGCTCTTCTGGTCTGATTGATTCAATGGGTGTACGTAGAATACAGGAACAGTCCTTGAAAACAGAAACAAGTGAACACTAGTGGAGTTGCTGCAATATATTAAACATGACAGTGGAAGAACATCAAAAGTAGCCCCTACAAGCAGGGGTTCAGAAAGTTTTCTGCTACAGGTCAGTCAAGCAAGAGGTTAAGAAACAGCATAGAGCGCATATATGGCAGACAGAGAAAAGAGATACTAAACGGTCTCTTTCACTGAAAGTTGATACAACATAGTGTAAGCATCTCAGCAGTCTGGAAATCCCCTCAAGCAAGACATTTCACCAGAACGTTCTCACATTATGGTATGACTGGGCAACAAGGTACAACTGCCAAAGATTTTTAGATACAAACTTACCAAACAAGACATGGAACCGCTTTAGATCAGGAGAAAAGTCATATACACCCATTTATCCTAGAAAATTTAAAGTAGCAATGTAAGATTGTACCTAAACTTGTGATAAATATAAATCTCTTTAATCACAACTGTGAGGCATTCCCCTCAGTTAACACACACACAATAAACCAAAACAAGCTCTGCGAAAGCCTGCTTCTGTTGAGACTTTAAGCAGCATATGAATTTCGAACTCCATACTGAAGAGATGCAATATACATTCCAACTCAAGTTTTCATTTTTGATTCATGGGTTTAGAGATCTTATTACTACTTCTGAACAAATAATTTAATTGCAAGTTAATGGCGTAAGTGCAGAAAGTAAAAAGGCACGGGTTCATGAATCCCTGGAAGTTTGTAGGAAAATAAATAATTGTCTGTTGTTTTAAAGGAGCACAGCTGTGCTAGTCAGATCTCAGCTTAGCTGTATGCAGCTGAGCTAGCTCATAAAAAAAAGCAAGCCAGAAGCAATTGCTCTATACATTTCACAAGTGAGAAAGGAAATACTATTGTAAGGGATTTGAGTAAAAGGAAAAAGGAGGGGGAGACCAACTGATAATTTTCAATTTACTTAGTCTACAGAATCAGCATTCAACTCCCTCACAGATCAGGGCAGCCATTCTGAATGTCCTCCAGCAGACTTACTTTATGTCTGATGCTTTGAAAGCTTAGGCAATGAGGAGAGAGAGAAGACTGTTTAATAAACATATCAAAGTTTCTGAAGTGTAGAGTGGGACTAGCCAATTTACTTTAGCTACAAGCAAGTCTTCTACCATGATGAATGCTACTTGGTGGCCGACAAAGTCAGACACAGGAGGTAGTTTCATGTTAATATGTAATTATTGCTTGAACATTAACTTTAAAAGATGAAGTACTATATCAGAAACTGATAATCTTGTTTATCAAGGAGCTAAGCTCAAATATATCCCATGTTTAAATTACGTATTCTGTTTCATCATGGCAACACTCTTAAAAAGCTAATAGGCTCCCACCACCCCATCCACTGCCAAATATCCAAGCCATTCCTAATCCTTAATATTTCTACCCTGAAAATCTGCTTGAAGTAAATAAATACTGTAATTCCTTATGAAGGATGTAACACAGAAACAAAAGGAGATCCTTAGCAGGTATTGGGCACCTTCAGAGGATCAGGGCTTGACTTACCCAACTTCACTGAGGAAGTCTGTGGCAGAGTAGGAGAAAAAAAAAAAATGCAAGTGCTCTAAGATATTGGCCAGCACTGTAATGGCTACGGCAGCCTTCTCCTACCTGGAAAGAAGATACCTCATTCCATTATACAAGATAATTTATTCTTTGCTTGGAACCTGAAACCACAAAAGCTAAGATGAAGAATAAAGTCTTAGTAACTATGATAAAGTCAAATCATTGTAGAATTTGTTCAAAGGGTTATAGCCAGCCAGCAGAAACATCCATGATCCACTTTTGTTCAAATAACACTACAAATGTAAGATTTTTTTGTTTTCTTATGTAGTTTAACATTGCTTCCATTTTCAATCGTTTTGGATCACATCCATAAAATAAACCTTTTCCGTTTCCACAGGCTTTTTTTTTTTTTTTGTACTGCAGATACTTTTACATAGCTGAACTGACACCTTCATCCCAGCTTGGTGGGGCTTCAGATGCAGCGAGCAATGCAGGGGAGAAAGAAAAACGGAAAAACAGTGCCTGTGAGCTGGGGGAGCGTGGAGGCTCTGAAGCCCAAAGCCCAGGTACGCTACTCGGGTTCTGCTGAGGCTGGGCTGCAGCTCCTGCTTGAGCGGCTGAGGCAGCTCTCGATCGCCTGTCCCGAGTTAAATGGTCCGCCCGTGGCAAAAGTAACGGAAGGGGAGAAAACGGCGCCCGCAGGCTCTCCCAGCAGCGCTCCCCGCTCGCACCGTTAAGACGCGCTGCCTCGCCTTCCCCACCTCCTCCCGCGCCAGCGGCGGTTTAACGGCGCCCGCGCCTCCCTCCGACCCCGAGGACAGGGCTGCGCCCCTGCCAGCGCGGCGGCCCCGGCGCCGCTCCCCGCAGCCGCCTCCCGAGCTCGGCGTGCGCCGCTCCCCACTTCCCCCTCCCCGGCCCGGCCCGGCGCGGCCAGTTTTCCCTGCAGTGGAGCTGAGGGCGCGGCTGGGAAGCCCCGCAGGGAGGCAGCGCCCGTTCCTACCCGCCGCCGCCTGATGTCGGGGTCAGGCGCCACTGCCGAGCCGCCCGCCCGGAGACCCGTCCCGCCCCGCTCCGCTCCGCTCCCACGGAGCTCCGGGGGGTGGCGGGGGCCACCCGCAGCAGGCGTCCCGGCGCATTGTGGGGCTTGTCGATTGCGCCGGCGGCCCCTCAGCGCCGCGCGGCGAGCCGGGGGCTGTAGTTCTGGGACGGGAACCGGGCGGAAGCCATTGGGGTCCTTCCTCAGTCGCGGCTTTATTACATGCGGGTCTGCCGCTCGGCAGGAGGAGCGCCGGAGGGAGCACGGGGCGGGTAAGAGGTGTTCGGCGCTGCTTTCGGGGTGGCTCTGCCGCCTCAGGGGCGATTTAGCGAGCTCCCCCCTCTCTGCTGCCCCGCGTTAACCCCCTCAGGGCCGCGCCCTCCCGCCCCTTGCCCTTGGGGCTGTTTCCCGCTGAGCCGCGGCACCGCCCAGGCCGTCCCGGGGCAACTGCAGTGCTTGGCACAGGCCGCTGAGGTCGGGCGGGCAGACGGCGGCTTCCCTGTGGTCGGTTGGTGTGGGAGCTCGGGGTCTGGGCGCGGGGCAGTGTCCCGGGCCTGCGTCCCGGGCCGGCCGGCTGTGCGGCGCCGGCTGCCTACCAGGATGGAGAATTCCTGTCCTTTCCTGGTGTGGCAGTGGACAGAACTCTGTTCGCGGTGCTAATGTAGATAGATGTTATGCTAAGCTTTATCCTTTCAATACATGTGCTTAGATTGCAGTCGAGGGCTAGACTCTGGCCGGGAATGGTGGCTGTGACTGCAGGCGCGCTGGCTGGTGTGACCTTCAGCGCTCCTGCCTGCCTTAGAAGTACCCATAGTCGTATGGGCTCTCCTTGGAGGTTTATGGCACTGCTTTTAGAAGGCAAAGCTTGATG
Organism: Chlamydotis macqueenii; assembly: GCF_036417535.1. Taxonomy (NCBI): domain Eukaryota; kingdom Metazoa; phylum Chordata; class Aves; order Otidiformes; family Otididae; genus Chlamydotis; species Chlamydotis macqueenii. The sequence goes on from NC_141561.1 coordinate 30,024,500, forward strand.
ACGTTGTAGTTGTGGTCTGGCTTACGTATGAATTCGAGAGCAAGGAGATTTTGGTTTCTATCAACTTTTTAGTCACACTGTTATGTTCTGATCAGCTAATTAAACTGTAGTAAGAGTATCTCTCAGTAAGTGTCTTTTATTCTGTCAGCCATCCTAGTGAAAAAGTGAGTCTGGCTTGGGGTAACTCTGGATAAAAAGGATGAGGGAACTGTTGTGGCCAGCTTCATGACCCCCTTGATATTCATCATCTTTCAAGAGGTGTTCTCCACCATCCCCTCTGAAGCCTTACCCCTGCCACGAATGAAAAACAATCCAGATGTCATCTGTGGGGTTTTGGTTTGTTTTCTTACAGTTCCTTTCTTGTACCATACTATTTATGGTTGAAAGTCTGTTGCAGGTTTGCTTATGATTATTACGCTTGTTATTAGGTTTGTGTTGGCATACTCTCTTAAATTATTTTTTTTTTCCTTAGATGAGAGAAGCACAAGCACTAAATAAGTAAGTTTCTGTAGGGATAGCAGTGGCTGAAAATAACTAGTGTTAGGCACACAGGCAGTGTTAATTGTGGTAGACAAAGTTCATGTTCACATAGACTTGTTTTTCAGTATACAGTCCTTCGTCCTTCATCTCATACTATATAGTGTTGAAGGTTTTGGCCTGTGCCTCTGAGAACTACTTTCAGGAATGTTTTGGCAGCAATTCAGCGTGGTCATGTTTGCTATAAGAATAGAACTGTTTCGTTAACCTTGAAATGCAAAATATGTTTATTGTTATTAGCTGGCTTGACACCATTCCAATTTTAGTAACGAAAAAAGTACTGTGTTAATGACTTGATACATTTTTTTTTTAATTCCATATTTACATAGCAGTAAAATTCAGCATCCCAGAATAAGTGACGCATTCAGTTTGCTTCCTTTTGGAGAACAGATGTTTCTTTCTCCCTTAATCAAGTTAGAATCTTATTTGTTGTTGAAATTTTGTTTGTGTTAGTTGTGGCCTGATGTCTTGCGTCCTGTAATTGTACAGAGGAGCGGATCTAGTTTAGTCTTTCCAAGTAGCTGTGAGGAGTCAGCTATTCTCAACAAATTGAAAACAGCAGGAGTGACAGGATATTTATGTTTGAATTTGGATGTTGTCAAAACAGATGTCAATATTTTGGATATGTTGTTAACTTTTTATGCACGAAGAAAAATTAACAAGTACAGTTATTTGTCTATGGTTTCCAGTTGTAAAAGCAACTCATCTCACCTTTCTCATAATTCAAATTTGAATTAGAGTTCTCCAGTGGTAGAATGTCTTCAGAATTACATTCTGAAATAAGATGACATGACTGTCTTTTCGCATCCATCTTTAACTGTTCAAAGCAGTAGTTACAAAGAAAAGACAAGGATTTTTAATACTTCATAGCTATTTCAACTTTTGTAAGGCTTTACTCAGTATTTCTTGTGCGAGTTAATCTTGTCTGAGATCTTCTGACTCATTGAAGGAAAATTAATAAAATCTCCTGTCATGTGGTTAGGAGAACACATTTTTGTCTCTTTGCTACTAAGAGCAAATCATGTATTGAAATATCAGTGTTTAAATGGAATATGTGGTTATGATTATTTTAGTTTTTATTTTTTTTAACCTATACACTATGACATCTTACCATTTAGTAGATAATTGATGTGTATTTCTTGTAATGCTTTTAACATGTTTTTCCAGACGTCCTTATTTTTTTGTTGGTTTTGCTTTAACTTTTGTACGGTTTTCATTGGGACCTTTGTCAGGTCTTGTTATAACACTGGTAAACAATAAAACTGGTGCTCAAGTCATAAGGGATACCCCGTCATGCTTTTTAAAATACTTCTTGGTATGAATGAGCTCCAGCATTTGCGTTTCTTTTCCATTTTCCATATGCGGATGATCTAGCAAACTTCCTGGGAGCACCACTCCTGCATATGGGCCGTTCTCCAGTATTTGAATTCTCCTTGGTTTTTTCCATGTTCGATTAACCTATTTGTAAAAGACTCAAACATCAACGGGAAATTGGCATATAAGGGAGTAGGGGGACGAAACTGTTACGAGGTGCATCTGCGTGGAATGAATATAGTAAATTGGCAGTGGAAATAATCTTTATAAATAAAGATTAAAAATAATACCTGAGAAAGTTTTCTGGCTTCTCTTTTGGACATGTCTTCCTGCGTGATTTAACGATTTTAATTTCTAGACTATAGCATGGTCATGTATTTTAAAGCCATGTTGTAAATTTTACAAGTTGTAACTTGCAGAAGGAATCTGCATTTAGGAAATAGTTTTATAGCTGCAGAGAAAAAGGGTCATGGAGTCATGTTCAGGGTGGTACTGCGCAGTGTGTTAGCTGGTTCAATTTCCGGAGAAGTTGCCCGATGGCACACTGAACTAAAGCTATGAGAAGCCTTGGAAATGTGAGCATTAACTTTTATGGTGTTTGCTTATCTAGCAAACTTCTCCAGGGCTTTACAAATGAGATTGCCCTTTCAATTCGATAGCTTGATGTTGGCCTGATAATTTAGAAAACTTTGAACCAAATGATCTTTTTTTTTTTTTTTTTTTTTCTGTCTTTGGCTGAACTGAGATTGACCCATAACAAACAGTGTTTCTGCTTTGCAGTACTTAGAAGAAAGGTTAAATCCAATCTTGGGAGCAAGTAGCATTCATTTCTACATTATTAAAGTTCAAAGGAAAAAGTTTCTATCAGAGTTGTGAAGAAACTGTCCTATGCTGCTGATTTTTGTCTTGCTCTACATTGACTCTTTTTATTACAAGATAAAATAATTTGGCTGTATGGATCTACAGCAGTCCTCTTAAGTGTCATCTTTTGCTGTATTGAGTTGTTTTAGATTTGCTTGTGTTGGTGTAGTTAATGCAATCCATTTAAAAAAAAAAAAAACTCTTGAAAAAATCACAAACTAGCGTTAGAAACACTGAAATCTCAGTCTTACTGTTTTTAATAAGTGTCTGATATGGACAATAATTAAAACTGATAAATAAAGTACATATGTAAATAAATAAATGGCAAAGCAAGAAGATATTGCTCACAAGTATGAGCTGACCTTAATGGAAAAAAGTTCTTTTTTGATCTCCTGCCAAAGCGGAGGTCTAGCAAGATGAGCTGGCAGGCTCTAGGCTTTCTTTAGAAAGTTCCTGCACTGTCCATGTGATCTTGTCAAATGAGAGACTGCTGCAGACAGTGAGACAAACCTGTGATTATTGTGCTTGGTGATGGGAGATCTTAGGGAAGCTATTAAGAGCAGATTTGCAATTAATGTAAGATTTCAAGAGAATTTTGTATTTACTAAATATAGGAGGAGGAAAAATGATACTTTTGTTCTCTTCTATTGTATACTTTTCTGTCATCTAGGACTACTCTTGTATCTTACATGGAAGAGGATTGATCAGCTTTGGCATGGGACCAGCAGAATAAGCAGTTCTGAAGGGTTATCTCAATTAGTCACAGTAGTTTAGTTTCTGTTTCAAATGAGTCTCTGATGAAGAGGAAACAGAGATTTTTGTCATGATTCATAAAGTTAATTTCTGATAGATCCAATTTTTAGTTAACAGACTTCTAGAGGAGAAGAGATTAAACAGTCCTGTAAAACGGGTTTTTTTTGGTTGTTTTTTTTTTTAACAATCAAAATGCTAAAAATGACAGTTTTGAAGTCCTGCCTTTAGAAATCATTACTTTAAATAAATATAGTAGCCTGAAGAAAATTTCTGTTTAGTTGGAGGTGCTGTCCTTCAGAGTAAGAGGGAAATGCCTCATTTCTGTTAATGGACCTGTCATACAGTAAGTATTTTACGGAAGAGGAGGAATGGTGTAGACAAATAGGTAATTGACAAAGTTGATGCTGAAGGCAAGATGTTATGTTGCAGGGAAAAGACATATTTTTAATGCTATATTTTACATGTAATGTGTAAACTGGGGGTTAAAATGTTTGTTTACTTTTTTGTTTGTTTGTTTAATGATAGTACAGGGAGGAACTTCAGACTGAAAGAGACAAAGTCACAGTAATTTACCTGTCTCATTTGAGAGTGACATCTGTTAAACTTTGCTATTCTCCTTGCTTTATTTCTAGGTGATGGCTGAGCTGGGAAGCTTGTGAAGCTTACGTGAAATATCCTATAAATACTTCTACTGATCAATAGTAGCCCAGATGAAATAAGCATGTCCTAAGATGGCAGTAGCTCTGGGGTATCAACCAGTCTACAGAAGTGCGTTGATGCCAGATTTGTTAGTGTCTTGATGGCTCTCACTTACTCTGTCTCTAAACCCAAGCCATCATTCTACCAAAGCAATAAAGGGATGGTGCGCAATCTGACTACAGAATGCTATTTCCAAAGAAGTGATCTGTGAAGAAAGGACTCATGAATTTTGATCACAGGCACTTGGAGAGCATCTCTGGTAAGTTGAAGAATTAACTGTTACAAATCCTGAATGTATCTAACAAGACAAGCTTAAGTTTCACGTTCCTTGCATTGCTTATCTGATACTGCAAATGAACAAAAATGGTGACTCCTCTTAACTAGCTTGTAAAATCAGTTTCCATTAAAATGGTTGTTTGTAAATGTTTGTAAAATTCTCAGTGTCAATAATCAACATTGGCATGTTTTCCATTGAAAGATATTGAAGGTAGTCTTCATATTTAGTGGAAATGTTGGAAGGCTAATCATTGTATACCTTTGGTATGCAGTATTTTAGCCACTTAGAATTAATATTTCCTTTTTTTTTTTTTTTTTCCTTTCAATAATTCTGAAGAGATCAAGGTGAGGGAGATGACACAGGAAGAGCTAAACTTCCTTTCCAGCATTTTGAGTATTGTATTTCATAGAGCATGATTCTGTATGGATGACAATGGAATTTTGTATTTGTTCCCTGATTTCAAGGCAGTATTCAGTTGATTTTTGTAGTTATTTTAAGATTATTTACATCTGTGTTCATTACCAAACAAAAGGATAAACAGAAGAACCAGAAGAATGTTAATTTCTTTTAGAAAAGGGAAGTGTAACTATGCTAAAGCAAATGAAACCTTACAAAATCAATAGCTGGTAAAATGTAAGTCTGTATTTTAGTTCCATTAACAGGAAAAGATAGAAATTGAAACTCTTTACATACATCATATGATGGCTAGACCAGCTTTCCAGGAAGTTGTGCAGTCAGTTGAGGATGAGGAACTTAGAAATATTACAATGGAAATCAAGTATTGATTCAATAAGTACTCCAGTAATTTGTCCAGTACAGAATATAAACCTTCAGTAGATTTGAAAATAATTAAAGCACTTCATAGTATATAGAATGTATATATACTACTGTAGCAATAATAAATATATATCATAATTAATAGTAATGTACTATTACTGGCATTTACTTACTTTCAGATGTCTGCTCCAGTGAGGACCTTCCTGAGGTAGAGTTGGTGAGCATGCTAGAAGAACAATTGCCAGATTACAAGTTACGAGTGGACTCTCTGTATCTGTATGAAAATCAAGACTGGATTCAGTCCCCTGCCTGCCATGGCCGTCTTCCTGAAATCACTTCTCCAGTTCGTGATGAGGAGCCCTTCCGTTACATGAGTGAGTATTTCAGGGCCTAGGATTAATATTATGAAGCGTTCAAATCTTGAAAGCTTTGGACAGGTGGAAGAAAAAGCTGAGTTCAGGGGAAGTGCTTGTAATTCAGCACTGCAATTCTAAGGGGTGACCTATTATGTCCCATGGTTGCCTGATCATTGTATTTCACCTAGAAATACGAGTGTGAACATGTGATCGTGAAAAAGAGGCAGGAACCTGGAATTGCGCTAGATTAGATGTAGTACGAGAACTATGGAGTATGCAGCAGCTCTGTTTTCAGGATTGCTAATGATGCTGTGGTTGTGTTGATGATGTTTGCCCTGATGTTTTGTGTCAGTGTTGGTTTTGAAATAGTTTATCCTGGAGACAGAAATGATGTGAATGCCAGATAGGTGGGTACTATCAGTGTTGATAACTGCCTTCCAGTTTTGAAAATACTGAGTAACTTATCCTTAAACCAAGCAGATCATAAGGAAGAAAATGGACACCTTCTGATCACATGAAGCAACCTTTAATATGTTAAAAATCAAATATATAGAAGGCTGCCAAAAGAACTGAACACTTATTTGCCTGTAGTTTCAAGTGTTTGCATGTGAAAAGAGGAGAATGCGTTGTAATGACTTCAGAGAAATAGGGCAGTCCTGTTTGCTCCATATATTGAAATTATTAGAACAAACCACTTGGGAGAGTGAACTTGGTGTTTATATACAACCTTGGTATTTATATACAATTGATAATCATTACCTCTTCCTCGTACATGCCACCTCTGAAAGGGGTTGTTGTTTGTGCTTTAAGCTGCCACCCAGGATTGTATAGCAAATGACTAAGTAAAAGTAAAATATTACCTCCTAAGAATGCAGTACTCGACAATTTAAAGCAATCCTGTTATCAGTTGAACTTGCGGGCTTGGAACTCTTTTTAACTGGAAAGTACTTGGAAAGCCGCTTAATGTTTATTGCTCAGCCTGTTTCTGATAATAATATTGCAAGCATAAATAATTTTTTAGTTGAGCGAATACTTCTGTAGTTCACTGGGAGCAGTTTACTAGTCAGTGGGGTGTGTACTTGTGTCCAAGTTTTAATTTTAAGGATGTGGGATCAGAGTCTGTCAGTGCTGGAAGGGACTTTACACAAATGTGGCTCTGCTGAAGCTCTCCAGTCAACACCTGAAGTTCCAGTGTAATGAAGCACAGAGCTCAGAGAGAAGGACCTTCTCAGTGTGAGCCTGCATTTCCAAACTGCAGTGAGAGGGAGGGGTTTTATCAACAATGTTTTAATGAAGACAGTCATGTATTATTTGGCTGTCAAGGTACTGCAGAAAGTGGTGTCTTCCTCTTTTCACCTAGTGAGCAGTTGTTTTTAACTATAGAAAGTGTCCTGTGCCATAGATGTTTTCTTGACATTCTCAAAAATGAGCTGTAACAATGACTGACATAAAGTTAAAAGATAACTGTTAGGCATAACGTACAAAACTAATTCTGTCACTTAAGAACACTATCGTAATTGCTGGGTCATGGAAACCCAGGATAAGTACGGTTTATGTTTCTCCTAGAAATTGACCAAAGAAATTGAATGTAGTAGTCATCACATGAGCTTTTTTGAGCCTAGTAACTTACAGGGAGATACTGAGAACGTCCCAGACAATACAGATATAAGTCAAGATCTGATTATAACTATTGCTGAATAGCTTGTAAGGTGAAATTTATATCTTTCTTTCTGTGGCTGGAATTGGGAATAAATGTGACAATCATACTCTTGAAGTATAACTTGGATTTTTTATGTGTGTGTCTCCCCTTCCTTATATATGTATGGAAACATTTTAATAACTTTTTCCTAAAGAGAGTAGTAAATTCATAGTTTGACTGAATTTGTAGTTGACGTCCAAAGTAAAAAAAAAAAAAAACAAAAACAGCAACCACAAAAAATAACAAAAACCCCCAAACAACACAACAGTTATTGCACTTGAGCTCCTCCTCTTTTTATGGCTGCTGCCGCTTATTAAAAGGTTTATCCAATGACCAGTTGACTTTCCTCTGGGAGTGTTTTCAGTGAGGTAGAAGAATATTTTCTGCTTCAACTGTGGCAGCATAAGAAGCCCTGAATTACAAAACATCTGTCTTTAGGACTACTTTGTATGAGTGAATAAAGGGACATGGCACAACCTAACAAGAATATTAACCAAAATGAAGAGTTGCTTGCAGCTTTCACTTGGCAAGGTGAGGAGAGATTGCACAGGTGCATGTTCACAAGAGTGAATTATAACAAACTATGTATAATATTGGTCCTGTACTGTGAGAAAATAACAAAAGTTGTATAGAGCTAAGTTTCAAAGCTCTTAGTTCTGCGATTTCTTGTATCAGAGGAAATATATTTCCTTTTCATTTTAGGAACCTACCTACCTGAGTAACCTTGTATGTAATTAGCTTAAATCTTTATTAAGGTGACTTAGCACTGGATAGAAACTTTTAACTTGAAATCACCTGGTGGGTAGTGCAGTGATGATGGAATTCGTTTCAATACAGGTTACCTTAGACCTTCAGTTGAAGCAGATAGTTCTGTATTTGTTAAATTTATATTGCTGCCTTCTTTACTTTCATGATCCTGATTCCCTAAAGCAAAATTAGCTAATTTCTGTTGAACTTGGACAAGCACAAAGATCCATCACCTGCAAGTGAGACGTATAATTCTGCCTCTGAAGGGAATCATACTTAAATGGTTCTTTAAAAGTTCAAAGAAAGTTTTAATAGTCTACAAAGTATGTTTACATATGTATTTATTTTTTGGTGGTGGCGGATGCATGCAAACAAATCTCCTATTTCCTTACATTTTAATTCTTTCTCCTCTTTGTTCTTTTTTCCCCCCCCATATCTTTTCGTTTTCTATCACTCTCTAGCTCTTATTGAACTTCCTTCCTCCTCCTTGGCTGGATCTCACAAATTTGCTCAAGGTAATTAAGATTTCTTCTTTATTAGCATCTTCTGTTTCTCAGGAGAAGAACTAGAGAAGAGCAGTGCTTTGTGGTTTAACACTGTGTTTTGTTCAGAGTTGTCACCAATTCTTCATGCTTTGTTTATTCTTGACTCAGTCCTGTTTTGCAAATCCTACTTCTCGGTTTTTTAGTAGTTTTACACACACTTCAAACTTCAAAGTCACTCAATCAGTAAGACAGGGTTTACTGTTACATCTTAAATTGCAGACCTACATTATCCCATTGCTTTTTAACTGTTTCTAAGATGAGCAAGCACTTAATAAATACATTTTCATGATTAGTCTCTGGGATCTTCATACTTCCTGTGTATAGCTGTCACGCACACTAACGGGAATTTTTTTCCAAGGATAAATTCTGCAGGTGTGTTTAGCTGTATTTGGATATGTTCCAATATATTCTTCCCTCTCTACCCAGCAAGCTGGATGATTTAATAACTTATCTGTATACAGAAAGTTGATCTTAAGAGATTTTTTTTTTCTCCTTTTTCGAAATTTGAGGGATATGTGAGCACCTCAAGTTTTAGCTAATATTGCTGAAAACTGTAAATGTTCAATACCTCATTGTATCAGTCTCCCAAATTAGTATTGTTTCATATTTCTGAAGTTAAGATGCATTTTCATAGCCTCCGCTAGTATCACCACGTACTGTATTTTTATATAAACATCATCCTCTGAGCTGTAGCTCTCTCACTTCCCAGCAGTCGTCTTGTACTTAAGCTACTTCAGTAAGTATGTTTTTCTCTTCGCAGTTCTTGGCACAGATAATGTGGAGCAGAAAACCTACAGTGACACTGACGTGGTCAAACATCTGTTAGCTGAGGTATGCTCATCTCTGTAATACTATGTTAATGTATTTGAGGACCTGTGTTATTCAGCTACTGGAAATTCTGGTTCTGTTATCTTCAGGTGCTGCTTATCAAACACATGGGTAATGAGAAGCTGCCTACTGGGTTGCACTGTCTCAGAAGCAAAATTTAGCAAAACTATGGGCACCCATGGCCCCAGTGAGGTGTAAGAAAGAAACAGTTTTCTTCTAGTTTCTTGTTGCTCCTTTGCTTCTACCCTGTCGTCGCTATTCAAGTTAAGCAGTCTGTTCTGGAGAAAGTGTCACTTGAAAGACCACAGGCCTAAATATGTGTGGCTTCTTTGTACAATCCAACAGAGCCCATATAACATCTCCAGTACTCAGCACAAAAACCAAAACTGTCCCCAAGTTTGGTGCTTTCCTCTCCTCCTGTTACTGCAAATGACTGTGGAAGAGAATATGCTATATCATGAAACACAGTGACTGATGTGGTCTGGATGCAAATAATGAAGCGTTAATCATTGTTCTAACAATGTTGGTCCATTTGAGAGTGAATGGGGATCTCAGAGTGATGATGCATTAAACAATGGAAAATCTAAAACTACTCTGAATTTAAACCTTACCTGATCAAAAGTAGACGTTTGTTCTCATTTTGTGAGCAGAAAGATCGGGACTTGGAACTGGCAGCTCGAATTGGACAAGCTCTCCTTAAGCGAAACCATCTGTTGACAGAACAGAATGAAGCACTAGAAGAACAGTTAGGACAAACTGTAGATCGAGTGAGTGATTTTTTTTCTTATTTTTTTTTTCTTTTTATGATGACAGGAAGAGGATTAATGGAAATATATTATTACCTTGTGAAAGCAGGTGATTGCTGCTCTCAAACTACAGAAGTATATTTAGAAGTCATTCTCCAAATTGTCATAGTTCAGTCAGCTTTCTCAGTCCAAAAATTGACTATGAAGACTGCATATTGTAGTTACTGAGAAATTATGAGAACATTAGGTATTATTATGATATATCTACAGCAGGATTGCTTTTTCAAAGTGTTTGTTTTGACCATCGGTCTGATATCCTGCCATTAAACTAAGAGTCTAATAATCTAAGTCAAAATACGTAGTTGGTATCTAATGTGATGTGCTAGCTAACAGCTTCACAGGTGAGAAAACAGCCAGAAAATGAGCTGACTTAATGGGGTCCTTAAAAAAAAAAAACAAACTGAATTCTGCTCAAGGTCTTCAGTGCATCTATTCCTTTAAGCACAGATTCTTAATGTAATGATTTCTTTGTTGTTCATTCTTAAAAAAAAGAATTAAATAGTAGACAACCTATAAAGTATCCCCAGTTTTTTAACCCTAAGATCAGCAAAAGTAGTCTACGTTACAGTGAAATGGATTCAGCTGCGTGTATAAAACAGTTTGCTGGTAATAAATACATACTCAAAATTACTGTAGGACAGCATAAACTTGTATTAATGTTAAAAGGTAGATATGCAAAATAGAATTTATGTGGATGAGATTTGTCTCTTTTCATTTGTCCTGCAGTTCATTTAATGTATAGATTGGGGGGACCAGTCTACACATATGAGTAGATGTATATCAGTCCTTTTCTCCAGGAAGTTACAGTTCAGAAAAATGGTTGTGCTCGAAATTATAGTTGGCATGTTAAAATGTAAACATGTATCAAAGTATCTGGAAAATTATTTTGTAGTAAACTATTAAAAAGTAGTCCATTCTTAGGTTATCTTTAATTTTCAGTCTTCCTTACAGTGCTAAAATTATGATTTTTGTGAACTTTCTATGGAATAAATAGAGACTAAATCTTATGTGCAAATATAAATCAGACATGACCTGTAGGCTACTTTTTAATCTCATTTTAGACTGGAGCAGTGATGTTCCAAGAGGTTGCATAAGACAGACACTGTAATATTGTATATCTAAAGTATAATTCACAAGCTGCTGATCTTTTTTTGTCAAAGGTTAACCAGCTGCAGCATGAACTGTCAAAGAAAGATGACCTGCTTCGTATTGTTTCAATTGCTTCTGAGGAGAGTGAAACGGATTCCAGCTGTTCCACACCACTTCGTTTCAATGAGTCTTTCAGTATCTCACATGATCTGTTGCAGCTGGATGTCTTGCAAGATAAACTCAGGGAGCTGGAAGAGGAGAACCTTGCTCTCCGATCGAAGGTATATCCAGCCCACAGTGTATACCACATGTTCTGGATGTGAAATAAATTGGGATAGTTAAAAAATTCAGCATTTGGGTTTCTCTTGAAGGATATGACTATTTTGTATCGCTGTATTCAAATCATACGCAAACACTTTCCATCCACCCCCACATCCTTCTGTTTCCTTCACCACTCCTTATTATCTCCAGAGTCCTCTGGTAGTCCTTTCTTAATGCCTTTATGGCATGTGGAAGAATATGGGAACGTATGTAAGCACCCAGCAAAAGTTCTTGGACCCATTAGGCCATCAAGTTTGTGCAACCTGCTTTGATATAAATCTGACCACAATTAGTAGTAGTATTTTGGGAATTCACTTGTGTTGACATTACATTTTTGTCAGCCTATATTCAGTATTAAGGGTTACTAAGCTTCTACTGAAGTTCTTTTAAAGACACACTTAGTTTTGACTGTGTGATTAGTCTCTGTATTTTAATTGGTCTCTTATGTATAAAGCATGAATACAGGCACTGTGCCATTACAAGGACAGAGACTAAATGGCCAGAATAAATAAATGGCTATAAAAGTCGTGGAACCAACAGCAAAGATTACAAGAATCTGAATCTACAGACGCAGTTTCTCTTCTTCAGAGGTGGAGAGTGGAACTTGTAAAATAGGAAATTCGTTAGAACTGGGGGGTTTTGTTGTTTTTAAGAAAAGGAGGGTGTTTTTTGTAACAAAGGTGGGGCTTTTTAATTATTTGGTGTGTGTGGTTTTCTTGGTTTGGTTTTGATTTTTTTTTTTTTTTTTCCCAATTCCAGCTTTTTGCAACAGTACAACAGAGACTAGATTCCTTTAATGTGAACAAAATATACTTTTCCCCTTATTGTCTCCAAAATATTCAGCCTGAGATGCACATCCTTGCTAAAACTGCCTAAGACCAAATGGATAGTTTGATAGTGCTGGAGGAGAACAACAGACTGCTTTTATTATGCTCCGAACCCTCTATATGATTACAGAACTTTACAGACCAGGGATTAATTTAGTCCACCTTGGTGTGAGAAAATTGAGTTGAAAATGCTATAATTCTGTAATAGAACATAACCTTCACTGACTTGAAATAGCCTCAATCATATTGAGCCTGTATTTGCTTTTTTTTTAAATTTTATTTTCATGTTATGTAAAGACGTGATATTCTGCACTTATGTAGCTGTACTTCTGCTTGCTTGGATAATCTTTAAACCCATTTACTAAGTTTTATGGTGAATAACTTACTGGCAAACAGTCCTGAATATAGAAGACTTACATGTGCAAAGTTTAATATTATCACCCACATCATTGAAATGGAAGTGAGAATCTAGTTAGCTTGGTGTTTTTTAGACCTGTTATGATACTCAGTCTCTGGCCCAGAAAATTTCAGTCTAAAGAGATTAGTTGGGGAACATGGCGAAAAGCTGCTCTACTGAGAGTTTTTCAGTGCCGTAGATGATGTGGCTAACATCATTTGGTTTTCAAGATTGCTTTGCTTTAAGAAGTTTTCAAGGAAATTCAGTTGCTTACTTCTGGTTACTGTGTTGGTTTACTTTCCCTACCAAATCACATATTTTTGCAACAGTTTTTTTTATTAGAGACATGAGAGGGATCAGGTTTTGTTCATGTGTCTGTGTGTCTTTCACTCAAAAACCTACACAATTCAGGGAAACACATTACGGTGGAAAAAATGGTTAGGAAGTATGGCCAGATACATAGAAATTATATAGACAGACAGAGTGGAGACTCTTCAGTTGCAAGAATTTCAGAAATAAAAATTTATATATAACATGAATATATGTATAGATAAACTGAATTGGAATACCAATAATTTTCTTGAAGGCTTGCCATCTGAAGACAGAAACCATTACGTATGAAGAGAAGGAACAACAGCTGGTCAATGACTGTGTCAAAGAGCTCCGTGAGTATCCAGGCTGTATCTTGCAATGGCAAAATGGTATTTGAAATGCGTAGTGCCTACACCTTAGTTATCCATGAATCCAAAAATGAGCTTCAGTAATTTATGCCAGTTCAAGTATTGCTCTTTACCCAAGTGCAAAATTGTTTCTACATTTCATCAAGTTTCACTCTGGAATTCAATTTCAAGTTTGTGTACTGTGTTTAGAGATGGAAAATGAGCACAAATACTCGTGTTCATAAACCTCCTAAACTGAAGCCTACAGACACTGGAAAATGAACAAAACATACTTCTAGTACAGAGTAGTCAGCACACATGACATTAAAATGTATCACTGCATAGACTCTTAAATGCTTATTCTAAAGCACTATATATTTATGAACATACTAGTTTATTTTTAAGTATATATTATAAACCAAAGCATTTAAATTGGCAAGTGTTTTAATTTGTCTAGAACGGTTGTCCATTTTTCCTTTGGGGACTACTTATTTGCAAAGAATTGCAGCTACTCTTATACAAATGTATGTAAGTATTCTGAAACAATAAGGAACAATCCTGGTTTTGTGTGGTGATTGTGTAACCCAGTGGCTTATTTTTTTTTTATCTGTAGCCATTTGATATGTGCTACTTCCTTTGTGCATAGTAGCTTATATTTTAATATTTTTTTTTTTTTTTAAATACAGCCACCAAAAAAAAAGACTGGATTGCTGCTTGATTTTTCTTTTTCTAGATGACCGTAAAATACTATGAATTCATACATAGTTTGTTGTTAATGGAGTAAATACTCCATTGCCTCTGCGAAAATACATATCCTTTGCAAATAGAAGTTATTTCTTATAAGCTTCCTTCAATGAGAATGTCTCAGAGTTGTGTTCTATAGCACATATAGGCATGTTAGCTAATTTGGACTCACAGAAAGAATCTTCTCCTGAAGAATGTCTAGCTTAAAGGTTTAAAATCTGTCTTCAGGAAAAAGGTGTCTGACTGTGAGCTTAAATGTCCACAAGCCCATTGGCAAGACCTTGCTCTACAGTAAATCCGTGATGTACAATACCAACTGAATTTGTAGTGTGACTTTTATGTAAGATTGATCAGAATTTCTTATGACTTCACTACACTTCCAGGGCAAGTATACAAGCAATACTAACTGCATAAAATATTTAAGCTTTTTAAGTTGCTTTGTCCATCTCACTTGATGAAATGCTTGCTCAAATCAAAAAAGAAACTGGAAATTGTATGCAGTGGTCTTTGGGGAATAGCTAGTGACCTGAATCGAGAGCTGAATAGGTGTATGTTACGCTTGACAACGTCTGACAAAATGCCTTTGCTTACAAAGAACAGTAGTTAATAACACGATCAATTCAGAGCCTGACTTCTTCAGCATATTCCAAGTCTGGCCTTGGTCGTGAGGTAGTGTGTTGTTTGAAATAGTTTATAGCAGCTTACCTTGGTCATTTCACATACCTGTGACATGTATTTCAGGTTCTGCATACTTAGCTCTTAGTATGTTGCACCTACTCTTGTGTACTATGAATATATTTCCTAAGAGTACTGGTCGTTTTGCAGATTGTTGTTGACTTTCACTGATGTTTTTTTCTGGGGTTTGGGTTGGGTTGGATTGGATTGGATTGGGTTTGGTTTGGTCTTTTGTCGTGTTTTGGGAAAAGTCCTCTACTAAGTCCCTTTTATGTTTTGCAGGACAAACAAATGCTCAAATTTCCAGAATAACAGAGGAGTTGTCAGAGAAGAGTGAGGAGTTGGTTCGCTACCAGGAAGAGATCTCATCCCTCTTGTCTCAAATTGTTGATCTTCAACATAAGCTCAAAGAAGTAAGGGAATACTCATGAAGTGTGTATGTGTGCGTGCGTGTGTGTGTGTATGCGTGCATGCACACACATGCACACCAGTGCTTACAGCAGGTGAAAGTTGAGGCTTGCAAGCCAGGAAGTTACACAGCAAGAGATTGACTGTCTCAGGAAAGTGTGGCAGAGGATCAACTCTCTCAGGGAATTCAGCAGAGAAAATAATGAGTACCTTTTTGTACTTTCAGCATGTGATTGAAAAGGAGGAGCTGAAACTTCACTTACAAGCTTCCAAAGATGCTCAGAGACAACTGACAGCAGAGGTACTTAAGGCTTCTATATATATACGTTTTGATAAATGTTTATAGTAGAATACGAAAGGGAAAAAAAATAAGAGACAATGGGAACTATTGCTTTTTAATTATGTAGGGCTTTTCATTTTTCATTGTGCTTGGAGTCATATGATGGAGGGAAAAAAATTATTTAAGTTTACACAAATATTTCTGTAGTTGACAGGAATATGAAAGGCAAGGCAGGTGTTCCAAGTAGGGAGATCTTACTATTCTCAGTAGTTACAAGAAAAAGAGTGGTTTAGTGTCAGTATTAGTGATTGTATCAACAATACTGTAGCTCATTAGATTTTAAGGAAGTTCTCTCTTTTGCTTCTTTTGCATCAGCAGTTACTGTATTTCCAGTCTTTGAATGTATTTTCCTTTGCATTTTATCATACTTTTTCCTCTTTTGCTTCATGCTTCACCACTGAAATCGTCGTGGGTGTTATGCATTGTTGGTTCCAGATGTTAGCACGTGCTGTGCAGCTGGAAGAATATTACAGTGTTGAATCAGTCGATAGTGGTTTCTGTAGGAGTTAATTCAGTTTCATTCTGTCTTTTCTTTGAAGCTTACTGGTATCACGTGATGTCCTCTTTTCTCTTTCAGCTACATGAGTTGCAAGATCGGAATGCAGAGTGTCTAGGGATGTTGCATGAATCACAAGAAGAAGTGAAGTTGCTGCGTAGCAGAGCCAGCTCTGTTGCTTGCCGCTGTCACCCCAAGTCATGTGGAGCATTTCCTGTGGTAATAAATACCACTAGTGTGGCATACATCTACTGACACATATGGCCTATAGTAGCGTACAGCTATATGAGTAAAACAGCCATTACAGGAGCTGCAGCAGGAGTAGCAGTTTTGTAGTAAGCAAAGGAGCTGATCTAATGGTTTTCCAGTTCTTTAATGTGTACACTTTTGAGAATTTTATGTATTAGGAAGCTAATCATTCCCTTGCCCTATTGTGATAGTAAAATTATTTTTCCTTTTTCTATGCCTTTTCTGTTAAACGTGGGAATTGACATGTTCTGCAGCTAGTGCTCAGTTGTACTGTATTGTTCAATGTTGATGTGAATTTTATAACTTGACAGTGTTTCTTTAAGAAACAAAGCATCTTTTCAAGAGTTCAAAGAGTATTTTTCTTCCTTTATGTCATTTATTATAGAAATTTTATGTCCTTATCTTGTGAGATTGAATTTTAAGCATCATCAGAAATGTATGACCTTAAGACTAATTGCCAGAGATGACTAAACCAATGGAAAAGAGTTAAAGGCATTTATATTCCTCTTCTTACTAGCATTGGGTATGTTCTGATTACTGTGCTCTCAAAAATTTCTGGACTGTGCTGGGAATTTGTCTCAGTTTGGTTGGTGGTTGTGTGTATACAGAATCTCACATGTACGTGTTTGGCCTTGTAAGAAGTGCTCTTAAAATTGTAGCTTAAGAAACCAACATAAAGAGCACCAAGAACATGCAGATGTTGCTAATGAAAACTGAACCCATGCTGGTTATACATAGATGTAGTTATGGTGGAAAACTCCCCTCATGCCCTTCCTTCAGAGACTGAAGGTTTTGTCCAAAACATACTAATACTGAAGAAACAAATGGAGATCTTTTGAGCATTTTTAAGAGATGTTTTCTGCTAATACTGTTAGGAGGAAGACTTGAATCTAATTTGTCAGCTCTTCTGGTTTCCTTTTTTCTCTAGGATTCCCTTGCAGCAGAAATTGAAGGGACAATGAGGAAGGAATTGAGTCAGGTTGATGAATCCATTCTCTCCAAGCAAAAGTATGTTTTCAGATCTCTATGTGCTATTTTGATATTTTTCCATGTGCTTGTATTAAGTAAGGTGAAACTGATTTCTGGAAATCTAGAAATGTGAATGTTCCCTCTGTAATAGTTTTTTCTGTGTAACTGATTAAAAAAGCTTTGTAGTATTTGGTCATCTTTTCAACTTTGACACTTACTGTTCTTATTTGATTCTATGAGGAAGTTATCAATAGTGGTTCAGGTCTTTCAGGTCAAAGTAAGTGGTAATTCTGATATTTAATAGAATAGTACTCATGAAAACATGAGTGTCTTAGGCAGTCTTGTTTTTCTGGGTTTAAATCTTTTTAGTCAGTTCTATACAGACTTTTGAAAGTGTGTTGTTCAGAGCTTTTTTCTTTATTGTACGTTTTTCAAAATCCTTCTGAAAACCACATTTATTTGCTTGTCTTTTCTGCAGGGGTCAACAGAAACGAGTATTTGACACTGTCAAGGTTGCTAATGTCACTCGTGGCCGCTCCTCTTCCTTTCCTGCCCCGTTGCCAATCCCTGGATCTAATCGGTCAAGTGTTGTTATGACAGCAAAGCCCTTCCAGTCTGGCGTATACCAGCTAGAGAGCCGCACACGGATGACCCAAAGGAGCAGCTCTGAGAAGAATTTGAAGTAGGAAACACAACCTGTTATCTTCTTTCTAAACTAGCTGATTCAAAACTAAATCTAGACTGGACCTCTGTGGTGTAAGAGAGAAATAATTAATTTAATGGTCTTAATATCTGTTATTATTTTATGTTTCTCACAGAGACATTCATAATCCTGACCAGCCGGGAACCTCTGGAGACAGTGACTTACTCACAGCTCTGCACAGGCTCTCTCTCCGTCGTCAGAACTACCTGAGTGAGAAGCAGTTCTTTGAGGAGGAATGGGAGCGAAAAATGCATTTGCTGGCTGAGCAGAAAGAAGAGGCTAGTGGCTGTAGTACACCCACAGAAAGCTGTTTTTCCCTGGGTACAAACTCAGAATTCACTGATCTCTCTGCCAGCTCTAGTAATCTCCGTGTCCTCCTACCAGAAAAATTGCAAATTGTCAAACCCATTGAAGGTAAGAGGATGATTTTGTTCTCTCATCGGCAGAAGAGGATTTTACATTAATTTAACAATTAAACCATGGTTGATGTGTGTATGGCTGGGTGTGATATGCAGTAACAGTAGTAGTATTTGGTAGGCTACGTGCTAACTGGCTCATGAGTATCACTTTCTATTTGGCTTTCTTATCTAGTGCTAAGTGACAGGCTTTTTCTTGGCATTGCCATCCAAGTGTGCCATGTGTATCACAGCGTTGGCACCAGGTGGCTGGAGTGGTTTTGCTCATGAATTCTTGTAACTCAATACAGCAGTAGGTAATGGCTCTGAGACTCTTCTCTTCCGTCACACCAGGATCTCAGACCCTTTTTCACTGGCAGCAGCTTGCTCGACCCAACCTAGGCACCATTCTTGATCCAAGACCAGGTGTTGTTACGAAAGGTTTTACCCCTCTATCTGATGATACTGTGTACCACATCTCTGACTTGGAGGAGGATGATGAGGAAGAAGGTGAAGGAGGTATAACATTTCAAGTGCAACAGTCCTTCCCAGAGGAAAAGAAATGTACAGTGGCAAAGCCAGTGGCAGGGATTTTCCTGCCACCTGTTACTTCAGCAGCAGTATCACTCACTGGTAAGAAGCATGGTTGCTGTTTTTTCCTTTTTTTGTTTGTTTTTGGGGTTTTGTTTGTTTTGCTATGTCTTTTTCTCAATGGAAAGTAATTGACTTTGCAACAATGCTGTCTTTGCTGTCTTTGTTTTTTACTTAAAAAAAAAACAGAACCAAAAAAAAACCAACCCCAGCAATAATAATATTATGTTAAACTTTGCTTTGATTAGTCCTTATCTGTCTTTATTTTTACCCTTAATCGATGTAAATTCTCCACATTGCAGCCTCGAATCCAGGGAAGTGTCTGTCATCCACAAAGTCCACGTTTACCTTTACTACCTGTAGGATTCTTCACCCGTCTGATGTCACTCAAGTTACTCCCAGGTATGGTGGCTACAGCCATCCCAAGTGTTGCTGCATAGGATTAAACAGTTGCTTTCTGGCTTCTGACATATGGATCAGTTGTAAAAAATACCAAAGCAGCTAGGCAACACATAGGATGTTACTCATACAAGTAGCTGTACTTAGAAAGGAAAAATTTGAAATACTCTAGAGGGAGAGTTGAAACAGGTTAGGGTAACTTAAGAGGAAGTAAATGTATACTCTTAAATAGAAAATTACTAGTATACCTATTATGTAAATAAACAACTAATTTAAAAATGATACTACCATGTTTTTTTTCCTGATTGTATAATAAGTTTTTAAACTAAGTTATTACTGGGCGTCTGTGTTGATATTCTATCTGATATGGTATAGGTGACCACAGAAGGTAAATTCATTGGTACTTACACCAAAACCTCTCAGTCAACCTAGTGTCTTCTAAATATTTTGCAGAACAACAATTCTGAATCTATTAAAGCTGAAAGTGTCACAGCTAATAGCAGTAGTTTACTTTTTCTCAAGTCTTCTGTGTACTAAAAGGCAAATACAGAGCAGAACAGGTACGAAGATGTCTCGTGTGCATCTTGTCTCTTTCATTTTTGTTTGTTTTTCAGCTCCATGGGTGCCCCGTTTTCACTTGGAAATACTGGCAGCAGTATTGGAAACCCAGTAGTGAGCACTCCAGTCATGTCTTGCAGGCTTAGTATTGGAGAATTTCTCAGCAACAGAAGAGATTCAACTACTACCTTGAGCAGCACGAGCAGTCTGGCTAAACTTTTGCAAGAGCGAGGCATCTCGGCCAAGGTTTACGATAGCCCTGTATTAGAAAAACTGCCTTTGCTACAACCCCCTCGAATTCTCCCCATTCCTTCTACTCCGCCAAATTCTCCCTCACGTTCACCTTGTCCTTCCCCTCCACCGTTTGAGCCTCGAATGCATCACTCAGAAAATTTCCTGGCTTCTCGACCAGCAGAAACATTCTTGCAAGAAATGTATGGCCTAAAGCCGTCCCGTAACACTCCAGACGTAGGCCAGCTGAAGATGAACCTAGTGGAGAGGCTGAAGAGGCTGGGTATTGCCAGGGTGATCAAGCCCCCTGAGACACAGGACCACAGGAAGAATCAGGGGCCAGAGGTTAGCTTGCGGAGGCAGGACTCTGCTGTGTTTTTAAGTGCAGGTAGCAACTTAATGACAGGACTGAGAAGAAACCAGAGTCTTCCAGCCATGATTGGAGCATTGGGAGCTCCCGTTTGCACGCAGTCATCAAAAATGGATGTCCTAAAGGAGGACTGACGGGTCTGAAAAATAATTGACCTCTAGCATAGTAAGTGATACATAAGGGATAAATATCCAGTACAGGCATTTACAGATTTACAGGCATAGTACAGATGTGCTATGGAAGAGTTGGAGAAGGCATGTGCATGTTAAAGGTGTGGGAGAGAGAAGTGTTGGGATCAAGGAGAAAAAGAACATTGCTTGGGTTTGAGGAAGAAGGCTTTTGTGGAAGATAAGAAAGAAGAAACCAAAGCTTAGTTTTGAGACCCCCTTCAGCATCTGTCTTAACTTAAGCAAAAATAAAATATCATCATAGACATTCTCAATATTTTAACTTTTTAAACTGTATGTGCAGAACTATCTTGCAGGTGCTGTTCTCTTTCTTCCACCATATGACCAATGACCATAGTATTTTACTGGTTGTTAGCAGTCAGGCTGTATCATTTAAATATAATATTGAAATAACAATCAGTCTGACCAGCATTGTTGGTCCAAGTTCTTCTCTGTAGCAAGCAAATATGAAAACTTGGATTTTTAAATTTTTATTTTTTTTTTTTTTAATTCTTGTATTTTCCATTTCAGAAACTGTACTCTTTCGAACTCCTCCCCACTTTGAGAAGCAGGGGAGAGAACCTTTAATTCTATGTAAGAAAACAATACTTCTGTTTACGAACACAGAAGCTGATGGTTAGAATTCATGTTTTGAAAGAGTGTAATTGTGCTAGTGAGGTATTGGCAGAAGTTAATTTCTTTCCAGAACTTCTGGAGCACACAGAGGAGGTGCAATGAATAAGAATTAAGAAGCAGGAAAATATGTATTAGGATGAAAACTTCAAGCTAAGAAATCTTCCCAGAGCCTGCTGTGCGTCTTTTTAAATGAGGGTATTTTTGCACATAGGAAAAAATAAATCTCAGGCACATTTCAGTGTTGCAAAAGGAAAGAAAACCTAGGTGCTTGATTCAGGGTTTCTTTTTATTTTATGTAAGCAGAGAGCATTTACTTCAAGACAAGTGTTGGAAATTCAGTAAGCTGACTCTTCTCTGGACAGGTAAACATTCTGTATATTTGAGAGTTCTGCAGTAAACTTCATGCTTCTGATTCACTTATTTCTACTGTTAGGCAGGATTCTGTTTAAAATGCTTAATTAGAGCAAAATTTAACAGTCTGTATTCAGGAACAGGGAGATGAAAGCTAGTGTTCTTTGTAGCGTTTTAATGAATGTGTATCAGTTTTGTCTACATTGAAATCCTGTTTTGATGATGGAGAGTGGTTCTGAACCTGATTTTGAACAAAGCTGAGGCAGAGTTTCATCTCAAGAGAGAAGTCCCATTTTAGAAATCTGATTTCTGAGTAGTAATTGACAAAATATTACTGCCCATGCTGCTTTTTGGATTCCTTCCTGTCCAAGGTTCTCGTCATAAACTGGTTCATCTACAATAGATTTATAGTGTAACTAAAAAAAAAAGTTTACCCAGAATTCCTCAGAGAAATGAGTCTTCGCTAGTGACCTGAATGGAAACAGGTTTTTAATCTTCATGTAATTTTTCACTGTACCTATCCACATTGCAAAATTATCTTAAACTTTAGTTTGCATACAACTAGATAAAACAGTGGAAGTTTACGTTTCGTGTTACAGTGTGCGTGCGACATTGCTGATAGCTGTCTGGGGGTGTGGTGTGAAGCATCAGTATAATTACACTGACTTGCATTGGCTGTAAGGCACATCCACCGTACTCAGCACCCTTGTTGCTGCAGGATTGAGTGAAGTGGGGCAGGAAAAGAAAGCTTCTTAGCCTGGTTTATAGTAAATTTGTAATGTGGCCTTTCTGCTTTTACAGTTCTATAGATCTTGTGATGACTCTTTGATATAACAGTCTTTTTTTTGTAAAAGGAAAAGGAGTAACCACTTCAGACTTGCACAGGAATTCTTAGCAGAAACTTGTCTGTCAGCAGCGCACAAAAATATTCAGGAACTCCTGGAATTGCCTTTTGCTCTGTAAGCAAAATCTTATTCTTATAAAAGGTGAATTTTATTTAAAATACTATATACGGGTTAATTTTTGGTTTTAAAATAAAAAATATTTAATTTCTTCATGTATTTATGTTTGTACTTACTTAGCTGTGCATGGGGTCTTGTCTAGCTAAATAAAGTAAGAGTGAAAGGATGGGGAGAAGGAGAGAATTTTTCTCTCTAGCAAACTAAGACGAGCACGGCTGTTGTGTATTTGTAACTTCTGGGGAATCAACAGGAATGAGTTAACAAAAGAGTAGACAGTTTGCTATCGACAAAGAAGTGTATAGTATGTGAAAAGGATGTCCATTTTATGTGTGTTCGTTATAGGAGTACATGTAAGTTTCAGATAAACGTTTTAAGGCATTACACTGTTTCTAACCAGCTTCATTAAGTAACCCCAGCCATTGCATCATTCTGTGTTATCAGAAGAAGCAACAAATCAACTAAATCAGAGTTCCTTTGGCAGAGCAGGTTTCAGTTAAAATTAATCTAAAAGCACATTAATTAAATGTATGCTTCTCTTTGGGATGCTTCTGTGTTCCATAGCCCAACACTATAACTGGTTCAGCTCAAACAATACTATGGATAGGTCGAGAGGGTTGGTTGGTTGGTTTGTTTTCTGTGGGATGATGTATCATCAGATACATTACAGAAGGCAAGAAGATGGAAGAATCTGTATGCCATTGTGCTTGTGTGTGTATCCGGTTGGCTGATGCTACGGTGCAGGTGTTGTTGAAATTCTGTTGTGCGTTTATACTTTTGGACAGTTGTGCGCATTTTGTATACACGTGCCTAGCCTGCAGCAACAGGGAAAACCGGTACATCTTCCAAGTTTACTGTTTTGTGCCAAAACCTAGAAGATAAACTTTTCTGAATAACATACCTTTCAGAGAACACATTAAAAGTTACCATCATTCTAGGAACTGATTGGGCTTCTGTTGCCGCCTATGAGAGAGGAGCCAAACTGGCATGACTAAAATAGCTGAGATCCTGCAGAAGTGTGATTTTAGTTGAGCAGGAGATAGAACTAGAAGGAATGGAGAATTGCAGTTTGGAAAGGTTCTGTCATCCTGCAGGTTTGAGACAAAAATGTGCTAGAAAGAAAGGACTTACCCATGCTTGTGAAAGTTTCAAGAGACAGAAGTGTTGTAGAATTTAGCTTTATTCAGATGGGTTTAAACCAAGCACAAATTCATAGCTTTCTGGTTTCACTGTTTTTTTATAAACTCGGTGATACCTGCATGCTTAAAATACTTGTGATCAAAGTTAAGTCTACTGGAGTCAAGCAACAGCAGAGAGGGAAAGAGAATATTGGGTTTGGGCCTTATTTGTCTGTTATACAAGGGAATTACACATAATGTTTGAATGGTCTAGGGCCTTAATGGTATTTTTTTTTCATCTGCTTTTTGCACTTACTGTTGTTTCATAGTGGAATGTAAATTTGATAATAAACATGTATAACATGCCATTTTTCAGTATACTGGTCACCTTGTGTGGTTTATTCCAGATGTCATCATCTAAACTAGAGTGTTGTATAATAAACATAAAATTAGACCTTTTTGGTTATACTGTGCACAAGCTTAGTGACTTGGTCTCCGCAGAAATGGCAGCTGTAAAAGTTGAGAAATTTATTTAAAAACTTGATCAGACTGTGTTGGGTTGTTTGCTGTTGTGTTTATATATAAGCAGTTACAGGTGGCAGATGTGCAGTACAATCTGCAGTTTGATTTTTGTGCAGTAAATATGCGATGCTTAATTCTAGGAACAGAATGCTTCCAGAGTACCTTCTGCTGCAATGTGAAAAGCCTTTTACTTAAGAATGAAAAACTTCACAAATGAAGAATAGCTCGTCAGCCTCTAGACAGAGTATTTGCACGTGAGCCTCACTTTACATTAATGTGTTCAGTTTCTGTTTCTTTGGGGGGTTTTAGTGTGTGTCTTCCTCTACTCAAGGAAGAGTCAAGCACTTGACCTCCAGCATCCTCAGCAAGATGTGGCTGTGACCTCCCTTTCCGATTATCCTCTACACAGAGTAGTTGTAACAGTGAAAATCTGTTGTTCAGGTACAGTTTCATGTTTGAAGATGTCCAGTCCATCTTGTGTGCTCTTACCTTGTTGATCTTCAAGTCTCAGTTCTTGGCACAGCAAAAGAAGCTGCTAGATAAAGTACGCAGCTCCTTAAAAACATGTTTATAGTGCCTCCTGTGATTAGTATGGACACAGAGCAAGGAGTTTTAAAACCTCTGAGTAGAAGTTACAGCTTTCAGCAGGAGTAGTGGTATCATTGTAGGTGACTATTTAACTGAACAGATAGATCTTCACTGGAATTATTTTAAAAGCCTAAGTCCTTCCCTGGACTCTTGTGCTGACTACTACATTTCTTTGATACCAGTTTGTGTCTGCAAAGATAAGGGTAGAGAGATTATAGAGAGAGAATGATTAGAACCTTAAAAACTGGCAAATGCAGCAAGCAGTTACAGAAACAGGCAAAACTGTGCTTCTGAATTCTAGGAGTACTTTTCCAAGATAGTTCATAGAATCATAGAATGGTTAGAGTTGGAAGGGACCTTCAGAGGTCATCTAGTCCAACCCCCCTCCAAGGAGCAGGGACATCTCCAACCAGATCAGGTTGCTCAGAGCTTCATCCAGCCTGGCCTTGAACATTTCCAGGGATGGGGCATCCACCACCTCTCTGGGCAACCTGTTCCAGTGTTCCACCACCCTCAGTGTAAAAAAATATTTCCTCATGTCCAGTCTGAATCCACCGTCATCTATCTTAAAACCATTACCCCTAGTCCTGTCGCAGCAGGCCCTACTGAACAGTCTCTCCCCATCTTTCTTGTAGGCCCCCTTGAGGTAGAGATTCATCATGAAACCATTGACAGTTGTGCTGAAGCAAGGACAGCTCATGTACAGAAGTTTGTCTATTACATGGACATGGCCAGAAATGTGCAAGACACTAAAAATGAATGAATTTTTAGTAGTGCAGAGAAGTAAC
The DNA here is from genome assembly GCF_036417535.1 of Chlamydotis macqueenii. Taxonomy (NCBI): domain Eukaryota; kingdom Metazoa; phylum Chordata; class Aves; order Otidiformes; family Otididae; genus Chlamydotis; species Chlamydotis macqueenii. The sequence continues at coordinate 30,050,249 of NC_141561.1, forward strand.
AAAACACACTGATGTGAGCTGCTTATATCCTATACAATTTGCAGCACTCTCCCCTTATTTTGCAAAAGTTAGGCATAAAATACACAAGGCTTCATAATGGTTGTTATAAAATTTGTATTGGAAAGATATCTTACCAACACAACAGCAATGCAGTACAGCTGACAGAGGAGACAGTGTATTTTAGCTAGCAAACTACAAATCAGAGACCAGCTCACAGATGCTCTCAGGTATGAAGTGTCACATGTATTAACATAAAGTCTTAAAAGGCTTTTGCTGCTGGGCCGTATTTTCAATAAAAACATTTGCTCTTGTGGTAAGAGTAGATACTTAAAGTCTGTTATGCTTTACCAAATCCTTAGGTGATACCAGCTGATTCCGGGCTGCTGCAGCTCTCTCAGCCATGCAGTTCCCTCACTTAGTTGACAGGAAAGATAAGCTTCTTCCTCAGTGTGAAACTGGGCTGCGGCATTTGCTTCTCTGCATTTGGCTGGCAAGTCTTTTTGCTCACCTCCTGATTCACTGCTGTCAGGATGGTGAGAATATCTTCTCCTCTGCAATAACACAAGGACATTTTGTATTAGGGAGGCAGTTAACATCAGAAAAAATAACACATTCTCATATATCGTGATCTATACTGCTGCTAATGGCTCCTGTTTTAAACAGGCTTCAAAGCAGTTAGATAACTGCTCTGAACAGTCTGCATGGTGTTGCTCTGTCCTACGTTACTGTTTTCACTCTGAGAGAGCACTCGACTCCCACTGTGGATCATCTACCTCTTCACCCAACTCACAGTTCTGTCAGTCAGAAGGAAAATACACGTGTTGCCAAAAAAACCACACAACTTATGGAAGCATAGTTACCGAGGACAGCTGTACTCCAAGTGCTGGCACAATGCCTGTATGTACCAGGTCCCCTGCCTTGGGCTTCTGTAGGAAACATAATCTTGCAGGGTAGCCATGCCCAAGAGGAAGTCTGCCTCTGCAGGGATGCAGTCAAGCTGAAATCTTGCATCTGTTTCTACAGAATAATCTTGCTCGCCACAATCTGTTTCGATGGTCACACCTTTCTGGCAAGCGTCACCTTGGCAGGCTTGAACAAAAAACACTTTTGGTTTTCCAGCAAGTGAGCGGCAATTCTGTCCAGTGAAAGTAGTGGTCAGTTCCTGGATAGGAACTTCCTGCCCATCAACGCCATATATAATGCCTTTTTTCCCATGAGACAGGACACAGCAAACAAAACAGTCTTTACTTGTGTGATCTTCACAGCGGTAGATGTTCACAATCTTACGGATTTCCTCTGCCGTGAGGTCTCTGTGTTCTGCTATTGTAAAATGAAGCTTGCTAAAGACTCTTCTCAGAGCCGCTGGGAAGTAAACAGAAGGAGAATTGAAGCCATTATGTGAAAGCTGGACTCTGCAATTGCAAATTGCATTCCTGGAGAGAAACCTTTTTTTTTTTTTTTTTTTTTTTAAATCCTGCCACACTACTGTCCAGGTAGTTACATTCCTGCTCTGAAAATAATCTAGTAGTCTAATCACTAATTGTATCTCTACTGCATTCCTTTAACTCTCATTAAAAGGCTTCCTGGCATTCTTGCTCTTTAGTATTATCTCTGAAGACTCTGCGGAACTATTAAGAAAGCTGTAACTCTTTCCCCACCGACATCACAGCTAGTTCCTTCACCTCTCAAAAGGGCTGAACAGTGCAGTTGCTTTACCCAACAGGGGAAGGCACTACCCATCTGGGTACTACCTGTGTTACAGGAAGAGAAACCTTGCACTCTGGCTCTTGAATTCAGTTGGAGTTCAGTTCAATTAGGGAAGGCCCATTGGCACAGACAGTGCAAATACACACGAATCACAGACCCTTGGACCTGCAATGAGCTACGCTGCTGCTCCTGCAGGACAGCCTGCTAAAACCAAGGGCCTCTGAATAGCAAGGTAACGGAGTCCCTAAATTCCAATACTACACTTTCGATGTTGGCAACTAACACCCAGTTCCAGTTCAGCAGCAAATCTCTCTGTTTCTGCGTATTTTAGTAGTATGCATTAGGCTGACACAAAGCTAGCCTGTTGTCTTGTAAAGCCCAGGCTGAGGCTGCTGCTGAAGGTTGTGGTAAACTCAGTAAAACAGCAAAATGGTAGTGAATTGTTCTAGGTTAGCCAGTAAAAGCCTGATGAGTTGACTACAGTTTGTCAGCACAGGAAACAGAGCCAACTTAGCCACTACAACAAAAGTATCCTACAAAGGGACGATTAAAATTCAGACCTTTAACACAGAAAAGGAAATAAGTGTTTATTTTTGAAGATACGCAAACTCATCTGTAATGTTCACTGTACCTGCATCCACATCTGTCCCATTCCGATCCTTCATGGTTTTGGGTTCTGGCACTGCTTCCCTGGCTTTTGCAAAATTGTGGTTATTCAGGATCAGGCACACTCCACGGGGTCGGCTGGTCATTTTGTAAGCTTCAAGCTGTTGAAAAGAAAAACTATTGGTCAAACTACCGCACTCCCCTCCCGGTGCTTCTCAGCCCTCGCTAGCAGCACAGCAGGGTAATGAGCCAGCAGGCTCTCTCGCTGGGCAGCTCACCCTATACAGCTTTGCTCCCAGGACACATCAATGCACTGCTCCATCGCCTTCGGGAGTCTGTGCACAGCACAACGGCACCCCTCCAGACTCACATCGTCATACTCAGCCCACCTGGGGTGCTGCGCTCACTCACTTCTCCGCGCCCAGCTGTCTGCCAAGTCTATGTTTCTTGGCATAACAGACCTGGCCATCTTGCTACCCTTGCTAATGCTTCTGAAGTTTTAACACTGCAGCAGCTGGTGCCTGTGGCTTAGCTTGAGAATAAAGGATGTTACGGAGTGGTGCATTTTTCTTTTGCTAGACAGGGATGATCTCTTCTAAAACAAATTATGATGTTTCTAAGAAATAAACTGACTTACTTACCTTGGGAGATTCATGCCAACTGCCAGGAGAATCAGGTGCCACAGATGATGCTGGCCATCTGGCACGGGCTGAATACAGACAAAAAAGTTTAAGCACAGAATGTAGCACTAGAGAAAGGAGAGAAGCTCTGCTCCTATTCTCCATCTCTGTAAGTACCTCCCAGGGTAAAACTGTTATCTGAAAACAAGGAATTGTGGTCGAATGGCTGTTCCTGTTAGCTATAAACCACTAGGAAATCAATTAAAAGGGAGTAAAATGTACTGTGATCAGTTAGTACGTAACTGGATACTTGGTCACTTTTTAGAGAGGCACCTGTGTTAAGAAGTAAGATGCAAGTAGTGTAGAGTCCAAAAGCTAAAGGAGAGCGAAAAAATCTAAACATTATTTTTTTGAAAGTTTCATTACCTTCAGGGCCTCCTGCGCTGCCCCTCTGTTCCTCTGCGATGAGTATTTCTTCTTTACCTGGAAAGCATTCATTATTAGTCCTGTATGATACCTACTTGTCACTTCAAGAACAACTACAGGAAAGAGGCCTTTTTGTTTTGTTTTACCCAATAGGTTTAATCCATACTCTTCAATTCTCTTCCACAGGCCGATGTTAATTTCTTTACAGAGATTCTTCAGGATACTTAGGTTGTGTTCTCCCAAAATCCCCTTCTTCTCCATCTCAATGAAAATGTCGAGCATTGTCTGGGTAATCAGAAAGGCAGTTTGCTCTTAGGGCACATCCGTGCTGCCACCAGGAGGGAAGTTGCAGCAAGTTGCAGCACGTGCATGTGCACCTAAGCTTTAATGTACTAACAGCACATGCGACCCACAGAGTCAGTCCAGCTGACTGGTAGCTCAGCTGAGACCTCAGCTAAGTCAGTTAAACCTAATTCAACAAAACCTACACGTACTGTAAGTACAAAAGTAAAAACATCTTCTCAAAACATACAAATTTCCCTTCTGGAGCTCAGAGATGCCAAGATCAAATAAGATCTAATCCAGGAGATCTAATGGTGATCATACGGAAATATATAATGCCATTTTTAATGAATGCTGTCATTCATTTGACTTCTTGTAGCTACTTTGTGCACTTAACCAAAACAGGAATCACTGTAGTGACCCTCTTGAGTAATGGTGAAAACGAGTATAACCACGCAAGTATGGCATAGAGATTGCTCTGAAGCAAAAGGGCACCAACGGACAAGAGCTCTTGCCACAGAGCGAGCAGCAGAGCACAGTCATCACCCCAAGGATTTACTATCACGAGATGGTCACAGTCTCTTCTCCATGAAAAGAGGGAAAATGCTAGAAGAGTTTTCATTATTCAGAACAAAGTACCCAGCAATGAGAACTGCAGGCTGAGATAGTGTAAGAGCAGCTGGATCTCCTGCAAGGCTATTTGTAAACTCCAAGCTCCTGAGCCTTAGCCTTGGTGAGGATCTGCTACTTAGATCAGTATTTTCTTAGTTTGGAAATAAACAGAACAAAAGCATAAAGTAATAACCAGAGGGAGTGATTTTCTGTGTTTCATAATGGCTTAGAAAGCAGCCAAAAGAAAATCAGCTGGGGAAGATGACTGAACGTGCTCATCAGTCTTCCACTGATCAAAGCCACTGAGTCCCCTAAACCCCATATGACGCCTGGACATGAAGGTCCCCGTGCCTGGTGCAGGGCTGGCTCATCCTTTCTGGGCTGTGACACTGCTGCAAAAGCTACACATAACACCAGCACAGAAAACTCCCATATGCACCAGAGAACCTATAATTCCTTTCCAGCTGCATCCTTTTTCTTACGGTGTTTTCACCATAAGATGAGTGACACTCATTCTCCTCAAAGGAACGCAAACGCCTCTATGGATTATAATAATATTTAAAAAAAATAATTAAAAAAATTCTTACAGTCTTAGCGTTTAGCCTGCTTTTTGGTAATTCCTTCCCCAAAAGAACCTTGAAAGACATCAGCTCATCTTCAGTGATGTCTTCTGACAGCTGAAAGAGCAGGTATCTAAAAAGAGAAGTGCAGGACACTGTTTTGTCATGTTCTCAACCATGTCCCTTAGCACAGTGTAACTCCTTACTGTTGAACTGCCCCCAGTTTTGTCCCCCGCCCCCACGCACATATCTCCTTTTTTTTTTTTTTTTTCCTTTTAACTGGGGGGACGTCAGTCCCAGGACAGCCTGAAGTCAAACCATTTTCAGCTGCAATTAAAAACATCTCCATCTTCCTAAAACCAAAACCCACGACGAAACTTTCTGGAGTTGAGAACAAAGACTCACACCCTGTCACTGACCGCACCATGCAGCACCCGGCCTTTGAGGGCCGTTAAGTATTTCAGAAAAGCGCGGCTTTAGTTTTCTTCCTTCTACTGGGCAGGAATTTCAGCTTTCCGTACGGCTTGTACCTGCTTTCTCTTGGAAGACGCGCGTGTGGCTCCAGACCCTCGCCTGGAGCTCAACGGCCGGGAGAAGCTCGCACTGACCGCGGGGGGAGGCGGCCAGTGTAAAGCTTACACTGAGCAGCTCCCGCGGGAGGAGGCCCGGCCCGGCCCGGCCGCTGCCGTGTGCCGCTCCCCCCCAGCCCCGCGCCGCCGGTCACTCACCGGTAGGCCGACACCTTTGCCCTGCCTGGGATCTGAAGCTCCCTCTCCATCTCCTCCCGGCTGGAGCCCAGCTGGGCAGCCAGGAGGTCGATGCGGCCGATCCGGTAGAGCAGCTCCTTCAGGAAGGCCAGGTTCCCCGCCTCGATCACGTCTTTCTCCAGCAGCGCTTCGAATAAGGCCTTGGGCTCCTGAATGGCTTCCAGCTTCCTCATGGGGACGTACTGCAGGCTGAGGAACTTCAGCGCCGCCAGCTCGGCCTCGCCCAGCTCCTCGCTGACCACCAGCAGCCGCTCCCTGGGCAGCTCCATGGCCCCGCGGCGGCGCCGCCGGCCCCGGACGGCTTCCCGCCACCGCCTCGGGCAAGCGCGGAGGCTGCTTCCGGCCGCCGCCAGGCTGGGGCGGGCGGGAGGCGGCGCCCGGGCCGCTGGGAGCTGTAGTTCTTCCGGATGTTTGACTTAAACCAAAAACCCCCACAACTTAACTTAAAAACTGCGCGTCTGCCAGAGAGGACTTCTCTCAGACGCATTCTAGGCCCCCTGCCTTCACAGTTATGAAGCACTGACTGCTCCTGAGTCTGTTCTTGAGAAAACTGAACCTGTTCGTGCAGGTCTAACAGTCTCCCTCTGCCTGGGCTTTTCCTGCAATCACCTCTCTCTAGTTCAAAGGCACTCACAATTCATTGCCATTTTAATACAAACAGAAAGAACCTCCTTGCAAGCCTTTTGGGGCTGCTGGCAGGCAATGCAGCGTGCTCAATGCAGGTGTTTGGCCCTGTACCTTAACAGGCACCGGCCATGGAACCAGCTCCCTTCCCACCCCCCCAGATCTGCTGAAGACACTTCTAGCAACAAGAGCAGGCTTGCAGGAGCACTGCACGAGGGCCTGAGACGCCAGGATGGTGCACCACCTCCGATACCTCCTGGTGCAGCACTCCTGACACATGGCATTTCACAACAACCGAGGGAGGAGGGAAGAGGTTTTACCAGTTGGCCTTTCATCCTTCTGAAAAACATTAACACCTCAGTGCTCACCTTCAGCAGGAGAGCCACCCTCTGAGCATCCATACTCTCCAAATAAAGAATCTGTGTTCTCGCTAAGCACCGATTTAAAACCAGAGTTCCCTTCCTTCCCCAAAACCCAGGAAAAACAGTTTGGCAGTATATTGAGCAGAAATCTTTACAGTGTTATCATATAAGTGGTTTATCAATGTTCAAAACTCAATGCAAGATATTTTATCACTGCATGTGTGGCAAATTGGGTCAAAGGTGGAAGTAATCTGAAAATGGCAAGACACTTCTTAACATAACATGCCCTCAAGTCATGTTAAAACAAACTCTTCCTAGTAAATAGACTGAAGGAGGTATGGATCCTTCTCTTTGCACTGATACACCTGGACAAGTCAGGCCTAAACACGAACTACCTAGGCCAAGCTCAGAAGACACATCCAGAATAACGTTCCACCCAGCTAGAAATGTATTACAATTGGCACCCACAAGAGGCAGCCATGTTTGGGGCCTGGGGAATTCCTGTGGCTGTCAATAACAGAACAGATACAGCGACAAGCAAAGGCACAATTACAGAAAGGACACACAGAAAGAAGTATCTGGGAATTCCCAAAGATCTCAACTATATTTTTTAGCGCATTGCACGGAAGTCATTGCAGATTAAACATATAATTCTCTGTCCATAATTTGACATATCTCTAGTTGAAAAGAGGTAGATCTGAATAATTTCAAAGAGAATGTGCCCATGTTAGTTAAGCGTCAGAATAAGAAAGGTAACCAGCAAGGGCTGAACACCCAACATCTCCTGAGAAAAATCTAGCTCTGGACTCCCTGTTGCGTAGCTTAATCTCTGAAGTGGTGTGTAGTTTCCACTTCTCCTCAGGCTTCAAGATTTCCTGCAGGAGATCTTACAGATGACAGACAAGGTCAGCAGTTAAACTAATCAAAACCCCACGGTGACTGAATTTCACACCACTTTGAGAACTAAGCGTGAACCCTTCTATAGGGTTATATTCAGCAGCCTGTGCAATGGGAGCGGTCAGCAATCTGCACATGGGCGGGCTCCTCACACATACCACTAACCCATCGCAAGACCAGCACATTAAGAAGTCACCTTAAAACCATTATGGTGGAGAGAATGACAAACATCCCACGGAGGGCAGGCATAAACAGCTCTCTGGGAAACTGACATTAAACTGAACAAATAGGAAGCAAGATGCAAATACCTGGGCAGGGATTAATGCGCGTGAATGACATTATTTCCGCCTCTGCAGCTAACAGTCTTCCCCAACTCTTCTCAGCATTTCCCTTTTCAAACATCACTGGTCTGATCTTGCCTGCTTTCAGCTGAAGCCTGCAGGACTTCAACTTAGCAATTCTGCTTTCCTACCAACCTCTGACTCCACTTCCTGCTGGCCATGCTTCTGCTGGCTGAAAACAAAACACAGAATTGAGTGCCAGGATTGTTTTGCTATAGCATTTGGCCTCCCAGACAGGAGTTGAAGAAAAGGGAGGACAGGCAAAGTTAACTGTAGCTGAGGGCCCTCAGAAAGGAAAAGTGACTGCCCCTCACCATTCTCCAAGTTGTGCTACAGAGGAGAAACAGAGCCAGAGAATTGTAGATCCAACTTCCTTCTTACCTGTCAGTTCTGTGGGAGAGCCACAAATACGTCCAAGAACATAGCAGCCACCCCACTGCAGGCATGTGTGAGCATACTTTGCTCAGAACCATCAAACAAAATTGTGTTTTCTCCTTCCTTGATCACCCCATGAGCCACATATAAATTCACGGGACGGCTACTTCCTGCAGTCTTTTAGAGGATTATCTGAAAGAACGTGGTCTGAGAGTACTGAACTCTGACACAGAGAAATATGAAAAAACATAAATGCCGTAGGTTCTCAACTTCACCACTGGAGCAGCTGCCACCTTCCAGCAAGTTTCTCCCAGAGGAAGCAGTTATTTAATTTAAGCTATATTTCATATATTATTTATATTATCATAAAACAACATTTACAAATCTAATTACTAACTTCATATCAGGGTCTCATTTATTAAAACATTAACATAAGTGTAAATAAATTGTTGCCACATTTCCTAAATGGTTAATCAAATGTCAGCCACAGAACTGTACATACCTGGTAATACCTTCTGGTAACTTTTGCCACAAACTGCACTCTCATTTACGTAGTGCTTGTAATGTCTATTTATTATTTATGAAACCTGTGTGAACAGAGCTCTGATTCTAAGAATGGGCATTCTCCCTTTTACTTGGAAAATGAAAAAGGGCAAGGGGACCAAAATGCAACTGCCAACACATTGTGTGGAATTACAAAAAAAAAAAAAAAAAAAAAAAGTTTTGCCACATTGAATAAAGAACCCCTGCTTTATAGCTAGACATGGATTTAAAACAAACAAACAAGCAAAAAGCAGAAGTTACAAAGTTTCTCAAATCCGTCTTCTGTCTTGTTATAACCTCTAAAAGGAATGTAGCTGTTAGAATCCCATAGAGCTCCCACACACCACCTACACATTGCTGAGGGTGCAAGGTAAGAACAGCCCCACTGGCATCAAAGTCCTGAACTTAAACTTATTATTTCCTACCATCTGTCCAGCTGCTAATGAAGGGAGATCAATATGCTGTCCCTTGGGGTGGCTGCCATTGAATACTTCAGTGAGAACAAAATAACTTCTGCTGCTGAAGTAAAAGTGTTTGTCATCCAGACGAGAAACACACTACAAACAGAGGTGATGTGAAAACCAAGAGTGTTTATTACAACAGAATCAAGAGTCCACAGGAGACAGAGTCAGTTGCCAGGAGGATAAGGCATCTCAGAGTAGTGGATCTAATGGAGTAAGACCTTCCTTCCAGCAGTCGACAGCCATTCTAAACAGACTGCCCGCTAAGAGCTCTGAGAAAAACCACAATTAGAACCCTTACTTTTAAAAAACCTAAACAGCAGTGCTGTTTAGCCAAGCAAAGTAATAACATAAAGCAAAACAAATATTTGGAGGAAAAGAACCAAACTTGTATTATCATTATTGTATTTTTTTTTTTGGTCCTTCTGGACAGTGATGTTATTTTCCATGAAAAATTATACAGCTTCCATAGAGAGCCAATGATTCACCTCTCAGTAAATCAGTTAAGATCTTACACGTGCTCCTTGGGAAGGGATCCAGCATTCTAAATCCATCTGTTCTTTTCTTCAGATTTCACAGACTTATAACAACTTCGACAGAAATAGGACTTCCATTGTCATTTCCAAGAACTTGGAAGTGCTTCCTCACTTGAAAGCCAGACTGAACAGACTCCAATGCTTCTGCAGGACAGAAAGCCAGATCTGTACTCCACCACAGCCTTACCAGACTGGTACAGATCCAGGTGCCAGGATTAAACATGAGAGCATCCCGTAGCACTCAGAATTAGACATGCGAATTGGAAAATGTAGGTCCTGTGGCCCCTTGAAGGACTGGTGCTAACTACAAAGATCCAGATAATTTCTCTTGCAGATTCTCTTCCCTGGGGAAGCCCGTTCCAGAAGTGATTCCTGCCTGAGTGTATTCTTATTTTTCTACTTTTCAATTGACTGACATTATGGAACTTGGAAGATCAATTGCTTCCGTAGGGTTGATGTTATCTTTGGCATCTGCTTCCATCCATTTAATACTCTTCCTCCCACTTCTTTGTTCACCTCTGTCAGGATGGTTATGAGATCCTTGCGGCTTGAACAAAAATGAAGAAAAGTTAAATTGAAATACATGGTACTCGCAGCCAGGCCAAGAAGCTGCTCTATGTTTGCTCCAATGAAGTGGCATCTCAGGGAAAGCTAGTATCTTCCTCTCACCCTGCCTGTCACTGATATCACACACTCCATTGTGTAACCACAGAACTCAGTGTGTTGGAGGGAATAAAAGCAACCTCCGTGTAGTACCGCTTTACTGGCAAACGCAGTCCCCTACTTTGCTATAGTCAGAAGAGTGCACTAAGATGAAACAGAACCAAACCTATGCATTCTCCAAGCTCTCTTCTGGACACAATGAGAAAGTGACGTCTGAAGAGAAATTCCATTTTCTAAATCAAGATTATGGAGGGAGGCAACAATGACAATGACGACTAAAGAACACTTATTTTTTTGTCTGTGTAACCACTCAACAAATTTACCTCTCATCAGGTGTCACTGGAAGAAAAATAATTTATCAATCAAAAAATGTTAAAAAACATGCACACACATACACACACTTGCTTATATGTAATGTTCCAGCATGACAAGCCTGGTTCTTTCACAGGCAGACTAGGGGAAGTCATTTGTACTTTGGTTCATCTGTAGAAGAATAACAATGCCCAATTCCAAAATAATTACTGTTCTGCACTGTCCTGCAGGTCAAAAGCATTACATAGCAGAAATGCAAAGCGCTGATGTTTCAGCATAGCATTCTTAAGTATGAATGTCTGCAATACCCCAAATGTACATGGATTAAAAATAGTACTTACAGTGGGCAAAGCAACTCCATCTTGTCACAGAGGCATTGAATGTAAACACTGCCAGTCTTTGTACAGCGGTAGCACTCATAATCTTCCACTGTAGCCATGCCAACCAGGATATCAGCCTGATCAGGAACGGAAGTCAGAGGGGTAGCATCTTTCTCAAGATGGCCAGAAAAGTCGTCTTTTATTGTGACAGCTGGATGACCTACAGAGCCTTGGCAAGCCTGGATGAAAAACAGCTTGGGTTTGCCAGCAAGAGAAGGACAATTAGATCCACTGAAGCAGGAGAGTAAATCTTTAATATTTACAAATTCATGATCAACGCCTTTTATTTTGTCTTTTTCACCATGGGAAAGAATGAAGCAAACAAAACAGTCCATGTTACTATGATCTTTTTTGCTGTATTCTTTAACTTTTGCATACATTTGCTTTGCTTCTAGATCCATGTGCTCAACTGTCTCAAACTGAAGCCACTTAAAGACCCTTTTCACAGCCTCTGGGAAAAAAAGTCAGAAGGCATTTGTTAAACAAACAGTGACAAGGAAGATGCTGAAATACAAGTGTCTTTGTGGTAGAATAGATACTGGCAGAAGTGTTCTGATCCCACTAATAAACTCACTCCTAGCCTGCTAAATCAAATTAGAAAAACCCAAATGCTTAATGTTATTTCTTTTAAACACAACTGGGTTAAGCATCACGCTATCTAAAACAAAATAATTTTCAGATTAATCTGATTAATTGGTACAAATTAGTGATGTTAAAGCTAGCCTTACCTGTGCATTGCATAGTAATCTTAGATGCTTAAGAACAACACTTAGCAAGTTAAAGAAGAGGCAGCTCTTTGGAGTGACAAATTCTGCCACTCTTAAATGAAGGAGGTCCCTCATTCTGTGCAAATGATCAATGCAGCAAGAAGGAATGCAGGGTAACCTGCTAACAAATGTTATGCAGACTTCTCAGTGTGGGCAGCTGGGGAAGCAAGCAGCCTGTAGACAGGCTGGATGGAGTTAAAATATGAGGGATGTGTTTTTTCATGAAACAGATTTTCCTTTTTTAAGATAAACTCTGGTTTATCTTAAAAGTGCCTCTTGCAGGAAGACTGGCTTAAGGAAAATTATAAAGCAGTAGCATTTATTTGAACATTAAATTGAATTTAAGGACTTAAAAATATTACTCCATGATAGCTAAGAACAAAAACCAATCAAAAAGTGAAAAGGTGGGACAGTAATCCCTCCTTCACTATTTGGTACATATGACCAATTAAGATGGTACGTTTTACCTAGAACAGAAAGCGGTTCCATCTTTAAGTCATCAGCTAAACTGTTGGAAGTGGCATATTTCCAGTTTCTACAGTAACTGTCATTCCAGTTACTCTGGAGGCAAAGGAGCTCAGTGGACATGATTCTTCTTCACAGCAAAGATTAAATAATTCTTTCAGAGAATTATCAGGGAAAAAAAAACAAACCAGTAATTTGATTTTAAAAGTACTTACCTCCATCTTTCACCGTTCCTTCTCTGGCTTCATATGGATTTTTAAAAATGTAGTTGTTAAGAATCACACAGTAACCATGAGGGTTATTTTTCATCTTATATGATTCCAGAAGCTGTAGAAACAAAGAAAGCAGATCAGAAAGCAGTGCCAAGCATCCAAAAGAGAAATATGCTATACACAGATTGTTAGTCTTTCACGTCCAAGGACAAAAAAAATAATGAAAGTCAAAGATACAAAAAAGGAAAAGCCTGAGAATACAAGCTAGCTACAAGGGAGAGGAATCTGCTTTGGCTCCCTGAATCTCTCCTCCTCTCTCTATGGTTAGCTTATGGTTTGGGCATGGGAGAAAGTGAGTATCCAGAAACACAAATTTGGATGTGCAGAGGAAAAGTTCCTGCTCCCTATCATTCCTCTGAGAGTTCTTTGTGGGTTTCTAGTGAGGTAGCAGATTCTGTTGTTCCCTTCCCATCTGTGCAGGGGTATCCTGGCCCGGACTTTAATGTCCCAGTCTCCATTATCATTAAGACTGGTTTTCTTCACACAACAGCTACTCCTTCATTTCTTGCCTAAAAGGTTGCTGACAGCTGGGTCCTCGCAAAGGAACAAGACTTGGTCTTGTTTTGAAAACAGAAATTGTTCCAAGGCCTACTTACAAAGCAAGAACCCATCCCTTTCAGCTCTTCCACCTGTTTAGTCTTTAGAATTTATGCTCCCCTCTCCCAGGAGCTGGAGAAATACTTTAAAGGTAATCTTCAGGTATTTCTCACCTGGTGTGATGTCTCCCCCTCTGCTCCTTGTCCTGCTGAATGCACAGACACAGACACTGGATAGTGGAGTTTTTCCTTAGAATCATTTTCTAAGAAAGAGAAGACAAACAGAACATTTTAGGACTGAAAAGATAAATCTTCCACTGTGCATATTTCAACACTCAAAAAAACAGTGCGAGCAGTGAGGTGGAGGGTGGTTTCCACATCACTGAGATACCATCATTTTATAGAGCTGCGCGAAGCAGGGTTCCAGTTTCACAGACTGCTAATGAAGCTGTGCTGAGCTGTGCTCCGTTTCTTCTCTGCTGTTTTACTGGTAGCAAGATCCAGATAATAAAAGGCTGAATGTAAGTAGTCACCCTAGGCCAGCCATTCACAAGCATCTCCACTACAGGGTACATAAGTGAAAGAGGAGACTCATTTTCATACAGTGGTACACTACAGCTACTTCATTTCTTTCGGAGCCTATTGTCTCTTCTCCAGAGAACTTCACTGGTTGGGTGGACACACTAAGGATGCAGAATACTAGCATAATAGAAAATCTCCTCAAAGCAACAAAACGCTTCTTTGAATACAACTGCCAGAAGTTAGTGAAGAAATCATCAAACTCATGCCTCTATCCAAGGAAAAAAAAAAAAAAAAAATCACAAAAAACCCCCAAAACAGCTCTACTCTGAAAGAGCAGATTATATAATTTACCTTTTTTTTTTTCTTCATAGATATCAATTTTTTTCTTTACGTCAGCTCTAAATCCCTTTAATATATCTTTCAGGATTGACAGGTCATCTTCTTTAATTATCCCATTTTTTTCCATTTCCAGTAAGACCTCCAACATTGACTGGTAAAACAAAAACACATAATACAAACTCATGCAGTCACCAATAACCACAGTATCAGGCACTTCTAGACAGACAGCATCCTCATTCCCAGCGACTGACCAGCTGTCCTGGTTTCAGCTGGGAAGGAGCTAATTTTCTTCCCAGCAGCTGCTGTGTTTTGGACATATGTGATTTGGTGTGTGAAGAATGTAGATAATACATAGTACATGATGTTATTAGTTGCTGCTAAAGAGACCAAAGATTTTTTCAGCTTCCCAGGTTTCGCTGATATGCAGGTGCAAGAAGCTGTGAGGGGTACAGCCAGTACAGTTGACCCAAATTGGCCAAATAAAGTATTCCATACCATAAATGTCATGCTCAGTATGTAAGTGGAGGTTGGCCAGTGGGCAGTCCTCTCACTCTTTCTCGCTGCTTGGGACTGTTCAGGGATCACTTTTGGTTTCATTCTGTGATTGCTGCTCAGGATGGGCTATATTGGTCAGCAGGTCATTGCGTGGTCAGAAATTGTGCATTGTTCATTTTGTATATTTTAGTATCTCTCTATTTTATTATTATTATTATCTTCCTAGTAAACTGTCTTCATCTCAAGCCATGAGTTTTTCTTTCTTCCTGATTCTTTCCCTCATCCCACTGGGAAGGGAGAGAGAGCAGCTGCATGGTACTTGCTTGTTGACTGGGGTTAAATCATGACACCAGCTAAAGACCAATTTCTTTTTCTCCGAACTTCATTAGAACAAGGGTCAGGATGCAATGCAACTGAAGAAACACATCACTAAGGTTAAGATAGGATCATTAGAAATTGCCTATGGCTAGGTTATTCTGCTTTGTTTCAGCGGTGCAAAGCACTGATGTGGATAACAGCATGGCATCCTGTTGTACTTCTGTGCTCAGATGAAGTGCTGTTAAGTGATTTAGCTGCGCCATTTTACATTTTCTATTACAGAAAAGGTGTTCAGGGCTAATTTTGTTTTTTTAAAGCTCCGTAGTCCACCAAGTTGGAGGTAAATCTGCTAATTTTCTTATAGGTGCCAAAATACAAATAGGGCTTTTAAGAAAGCGTCTTAATAATATCAAGCATTTTTATAACACTTTTCATAATTTACAATACAAGTATTAAACTAGCTCATCAAACCTCTTAATATTTCTGGGGGGAGTTAACAAAATGCTAGTACCTCAAATTACAATAATGAAGAAAATGTACCCAATGACACACAAAAATTTGTGGTTGAATTCACATTAGAACTCAATTTTCTCTCTCCAAAACATTGTTTTTCCTCCAGCAAGCATCACTCTTCCTAGATTCAGCATATGCACAAATGTCTTATAAATGCCAAACAAAGATGAAAGAAAGAGCATGACCAATTTTGCAAAAAGAAAAGATTAGGGAGACAGGTGGTGGAAGCAAAATAGGAACAGGAGAGAAAAAAAAAAAAAGGCTAAGAAAAGATACAAAGAGAAAAAAAAAAAGGTCCATTCTTTCATGCAGCAGCTATCAGCTAACATCACAATTCTTTCAACAGCAGATTTTGGTGAGAGCAGACTGCTTTCTCTTTCCTCCCTTCTTACAAGAACTAGCGACTCTGAACCAGCCTTGCAAGAAACTTATCAAAATCACTTTGCATACAGCATTATCCTGGAGCTTGTTCTTTGGTATTTGTTTTTGGAGTAGGAACTTCATGCTCCTGACATCTTCTGGAGTCAAGTCCTCTGCAATTCCATATAGCAGTTGCCTGGCAAAAAAAAAAGAATAGAAAAAGACAGACGAAGAAAATTACGAGAAGTAAACGCTACAATGACACATTCGAACTGCAAAACATAAAACTCACAATGGCAGGTAGTCATGCTGTAATAAATACAATTATGCTGGGATATTCATAAGACAACAGTGCAGACAGAAAACAAGACAGCACACAACAGAACTGTTGTACATTTGGCATGCAAAAGTTTACTACGTCTGTGCTTACCTGTAGGCCGACACCTTTGCCCTGCCTGGGATCTGAAGCTCTCTCTCCATCTCCTCCCGGCTGGAGCCCAGCTGGGCAGCCAGGAGGTCCATCCGATTGATTAGGTAGAGCAGCTCCTTCAGGAAGGCCAGGTTCCCCACCTCGATCATGTCTTTCTCCTGCAGTGCTTCGAAGAAGGCCTTGGGCTCCTGAATGGCTTCCAGCTTCCTCATGGGGATGTACTCCAGGCTGAGGAACTTCAGTGCTGCCAGTTCATCTGAGACCAAAGCCTCAGAAATCTCAAAAAGGAGGTTTTGGAAGTCTGTACTCATTTCACATCAGGATTTGGATCTAAACACAAACAGAAGTTGGATTTCATTTGTCAGTAACGGTAGTGCAAGAACATGATTATAAAAGGTATCACACCATGTAGAATAGCCCAAAATAAATACATGCAATCAAAAGTACTTCAGAAGAGAGAGGCTGTCTTGCTACCCTAGCTTTGATGCTTATGAAAGCATCTTTCAGTTCTCTCAACTTAACGAGGAATATAAAAAACTAAGTGACATTGACAGAGAAACTCAGGGATCATTCTTGCTTCCTATGATGTCTCTAGACAGCAGGAAATACTGATGTACAATCCTGCCAGGCTGCTGCTGTTTTGGTTTCTTTGTTGTTTATTTGGGGTGTTTTGTTTTGAGGTTTGGTCCCATTTGGGACCAAGAGCCACTTGCCAATCTGAAATACAGTCTATGTAGTAAATGAGACTGCCAGGTTTTACACCACAGCAAAGATAAATGTTTTACATCATAACAAAGATAAGAGTCCACATGAGTACAACTCTTCTAAGCTATCTGGCTTCTCCTTTCTTTATACACTGCTTCTGACTCTGGTCAGCATAGCCAAAGCACCTCTTCCTGCTTTGCATTATCTCCATAAAGTAAAACGCAGTTCCCAGCTCTCAATCAATTTGTAATATTCAAATCAAATACAGATTATGCCAACCCTTTTAAAAACACCAGGAGAATTGTCAAACGAGTTCTCTTTCATTGAGCATCAAATAGCACTTCCCTTCTCCACCACTTCCTCCATCAGCTTTAGAAATTTTAAACTTGGCTTATGGATCCAACTTTTGAGAACAAGAGAAAGTTAAAAAATACCAAGTGCAAGCCCAAGCCTTCCAACTATCTCCCCCTGACACATAAAAGACCTGCCTCCACTGCCTCTCTGTTAAGAGAGCCATTTGCCATTTTATTCTCCCTGCCTTAGACCTAAAACACCTAGGAATCTCTGAAGACAAACTCTATAGAAATGCATTCAGCAGAGGTCTCTTGTCCCATTGAGCTCACGAGGAGACAGAAAAGTTGATAACAGCAAATCAAAACTTCCTACTCCTCACTACTGGATATTAGACAATCCATTTTAATGTTACTGCTACTGCAAATGTTTCAGTATCAGAGCTAATAACTCCAAGGTAGCCCAGGTGACTAACAGAATCAGTACCACTGTAAAAATTAAAAAAAAAAAAAAATTAGCAGACAATTGTACTCCCCTCTCCTCCAAGGACTACTCTACAGCAAAGTAGCTTTTTGTGGCATATCCTTGGTCAGCCTTCTGTTAGCAAGAGTGAACATACAGCTGAATCTTAACTATTTGTCTATCAAAATAACTTAATAAAACAGCAAAACATGTGTTGTGATGCAGCATATACGACTCATGCTCTGCCTCCAAATACTCTTTTATTTAAATCCATTCAAACGGAACAGACTAGAATCTACATCATTCAGCCCATATCACCACAAAACCACTGGTATCCGAATGAATCATATGTGCTTAACCTCACGATTCAATGATTTCAGACCTGACTGTGTATTTTTATATCCACACAGGAAAGAGAATAATACTTTCTTGGTAGCTAGTTATGAAGTTATCTTCTTTCTCACATAAATCATGCCTCTTGTTACAAAGCATGTGCTTATAAAAGCAGATCTTTCTGGTCAAGGAAATTTTAATTTTTATTTCTCAAAGGCTGTAAGTTTCAAACCCACAAAATCATTGCAATTAGAACAGATGCGCCACCTACACGCTATATTTAAGCCTGTCTGTAAGTACAGAGAGCACACTAAAACGATGTCTAAATGCTTCTGTCTTTTTTTCCTACTTTACTAAATTAAAGACACAATGGATGCAACAAGCAAACTCAATAATAATAATAATAGTAATTTTTTACATCACATACATGGGAGGAGAGGCTGGAGGACTGCTGAAACAACACTGGAAAAAGTGGGACAGCCATAGTCTCTAAAGTTCCAAGAAATGCACTGCCTTTTGTACTATGATCTATATTGTCAAATGACTTACAAAAAGTATGTTATAACAAAGTAATAAGCTGTGGTCATAATGCAGCATGTTCCCTACCCCACCTATCAGGGTTCCAGTTTGAGGAAATTATTACAGTGCTTACGAGAAAAATTGTTAAAGAAGTCAATAGAAGTAAGCAGGTTTCGCTTTTGTTTTAAGGGAACACGCGAAGCCGCATAGCAAGGTCTTTCTAGCATACAGCACAGCTCAGTATTTTTGCTCCCATATATAAATCCTAATTAAAAGACAGTGAAAGAAGGGTGAATCAATTGTATCTTCCCATTTGAACATATCTCTGTCCCACTGTCCTGCTGTGTCACCAGATCCTCCATGACTTACCTCCGTTCTCTGAAGTTCCCCTCCAGCTCACCCTAGCCTATTTTTAACATGCACTTTCACGGAAGATTATTTCCTACATTAAAAAAAGTCAACTATCAGCACCAAATTCAGTAGCAGTACTCAGTGAATACAGGAAGCCGAAAGGCTAAACATTCCTTTGAAATTATTTATGTAACATACTTCCCCATGTACAAGAGAATTTAAGCAATAATTAACTTCTGCCATTTTCACCCTCTTTTAAGCATAGAACTCTGCCTTCAATGGTAAGGTTCCCAGTATGGTCTGCGGGTCACTAGTATTTCACTAGCAGCAGGAAATACATGATCAGCAATCAGTGCAGCCACCAGACTCTCTTGACGCTTATGAAATCAGCATTATGGAGAGACAGTTAGGAGAGCTGAAATTTGTTAAAATTTTGCAATGAAGACAACCATTCATCAATTTCAACCTACCTGCCATTATAAACTCTAAATTATTACATACCCTTCGACAGAATGAGGCATTCCAATTCCTTCCAAAAGGCACACGCTAGTAACAGTTCAGAAAACGTGTCTGACTCATTTCAGTGGCACGAGTTGTCCTTTTATCCAAAGGTGGGAGAAGCACAGAGGGACACCACAAGCACTATCTGATCTTCAGGTCCAACATGGTTCTGTCTTCATATATTAAAAGTATTTATGGACAAGACCAAGCCCAGATTGGGTCTTTCCAGATAGAAGCTTCTCCTATCATGCAGCAGTTTCGAGGACCAGCCCTCCTGGTCGCTGTTCTTCCTCTTTGTCTTTACGGTTTCACTTCTTATTTCTTCCTCTCTCGTCCTTCCCCAAAATGTTGCTCTCCTTTTGTTAACTTACAGTCTCTCCAGTTTCCCTCAGCTCCCCTGCACCCTGGTTTGGTCCCTCCAGCTTCCTCTAGAACCGTCTCAGTGACCCAATCTATCCCTTCTACAGTAGCCAGTCAAAAATTCACCTCTCCCAGAAAGGCTGGTCTTGAGGAAGTGAAAATGCTGAGGCTACTGACCAATCAGCAACTGTACTGTGGCCTCTACTGGCACAATCTAGGATACACAGCTCCTGCACAAAACCTGACAACCGGGAGGGACAGGATACCAGAGACTTATGGATGTTACAAATCCCATTTCAAGATCATGACCTTCCCAAGATACCAACTTCCCAAGTTTAGTTCTGTCTAAACAAGGATTGCACAAGTCACAATGGTTCTTTAATTCTGTAGGTGGAGAGCATGCACATGTGCGTAGCCTTCTATCAGCAAGCCTCAACAGAAACCAGTCACATTTTTGCTGGTTTATTTGTTTTAGGCTGATTTCTTTCTGGCACAGCTCTGCATTACTACACTTATACTGAAGGAGTACCACATGGACAGCAAGGACCAATAATTATCTAACTTGTATAAAAACCACCCACTCTCCCCCAAGACTTTCAAACTGCTTTCTTACAGTACACCGCAGAAGATCACGAGAAACATCCAACAACCTTGCTGAATGGCAGCTGCGGCTATAGTGCTAAGCCTACACTGCCTTTGGGCTTGTGCTGGCAAGAACACCACCGCACGCACAGAAGTATTGCGGAGTGCAGACATATAAACACAACCCTCAACACACACAAGAAAAATATTCACACTGAATAGTATAAATCACAGTAGTATAAACTGTATTTGAACAAACCTTATTGTGAGCGAAGGAGACTTTACCAGGCTTTTATACTTCACAAGTGTGGATCCCATTCCCCAGGGAACTCAAGGCAGAAGCTAGCTTAGACTCTTCTGACTGCCTTTACCTACCTATCATGTAACTCGAGATTACCCAGGCAGAAGTCTCTATGGAGAAAGCAAGATAACATGAGGATTTTCTCTGTTTACCAAACTTAAAAATGAAAACAAGATCCCACAAAACAAAGGGAAAATTCTTGTGTTTACTCCATACTGATAATAAATGAATTGTTACCTAAACATACAAGAGTGCACCAAGTCTGAAGAGTAATTTCGGGCCAGAAACTTAATTATTCTATTACAATGTTACATATTCTACTACCAGACAAAACACTTTCTATCTGTGGCACAAATGTGACTTCAAGTTTGGCAGCCATACTAACTCAGAAGATTAAAAATGCAATGGATCCCACAACTATCAATTCATCGTGATAAAAAATGACCATTACGTTTTGGCAAACTGTCTGCATTTCAGTGCTCTGCTGGGCTACGGCAGTGACTTCTGCGAGAACTGCTAGAAGCTTCCCCTTTTTCCGGTGGAGATGACTGGCGCAAGGGCGGACCTGTTGCTGGCCGGGATGGAGCAAATCAGCGACAGTGGTAATGCCTCTGTGATAATGTATTTAAGAAAGAGAAAACAAAGCAGCAGTGTGGGGAGATAGGGGGGAGCAAGGCCAGCCAGGTGGTGGGGAGAGAGGAATGAAGATAAGTGAGAGGATAACTCTGCAGACACCAAGGTCAGTGAAGAAGGAGGGTGAGGAAGTGCTCCAGGTGCAAGAGCAGAGATTTCTCTCCAGCCCATGGCGCAGACCATGGCGAAGCAGGTTGTCCCCCTGCAGCCCATGGAGGCCCACAGAGGAGCAGAGATCCACCTGCAGCCCATGAAGGACCCTATGCTGGAGCAGGTGGATGTTCAAAGGAGGCTTTGACCCCATGGAGGGCCTGTGCTGGGGTGACCTGTTCCTCAGTGATTGCACTGGAAAGGACTCATACTGAGCAGCTCATGAAGAGCTGGAGCCTGTGGGAAGGACTTAGGTTGAAAAGTTCGTGGGGGACTGTCTGCCACGGGAGGGATCCCACTCTGGAGCAGAGAAAGAGTGTGAGGAGTCCTCCCCACCCTGAGGACGAAGGAGCAGTGGAAACATGTTTGGGAGGGGTAGGGAGAGGTGTTTTTAAGAGCTGGTTTTGCTTCTCATTATCCTACTCTGGTTTGATTGTTAATAAATTTATTTTCCCCAAGTTCAGCCTGTTTTGCCTGTGATGGTAACTGCTGAATCATGTCTCGCTGTCTTTGTCTTAACCCACGAGGTTTTTATTATATTTTCTCTCCCTTTTCTCCCTGGGGAGGGAGAGGGTGAGCAAGTGGCCGCATGGTATTTAGCTGCTGGCTGGGGCTAAACCACAACAGTTTAACTTCAGCTCAAACCCTGAGGCAGTTAAAACCCTGCTGATCCATGCAGCCCAACAAAGTGCAGAGGCCAGTCAGAAACAAGGATAAGCCTTACTCCAGAACATAGTTTTTGTATCACCAAGCTCTTAAAAGAAGTATGAATTTAATGTAGTAACAAACAGATAGGACACAGAGATCATTCTAAATGCTCGTAACAAAACAAGATGACGTTATTTCAGTTAACTCACAAAATGAGCTGTTAGAAGCTTCATCAAGAAAAAGCCTTGTTCCTCATATGGTTGCATTTTAGATCTTAAAACAAGAAACGACAATCAGAACATTTAACGCTTAACCAAGTTAATCAATCTCATAAACCTATACAGTTACACTGCTGAATGCCATATTTCATAGCATGCAAAACTTCTACCCTAACTTTTCTTCTGAGAAGTGATGAGGAAATTAGAGTTCAGAAGGTTTCATACTATGCGGTGTCTTGGCATTACTCAGTTTTGGAAAGATCTCACTGTACATGAACTTTATGTTAGCCATTAGATGGTATCAGTGTGCCCTGTAGAACAAATCACTTATTTCAATAGTTAACTGGTTCTCCATTAAGTTAAATATAATTTAAATTAGAGATGGACTACATTCTTTTCCACTTACTACTTAAGCTTTCTCCTCTTCATTCTCACCTTTGTATTTCTCTATGAATATAGCTAATGGATTTAGAGGTAGGATTAAAAATTGATAGCCTGCAAAATAAAACAAGATGAGCCTAAACTAGACCATTAACAATCTTGGTTTAGATATGCAACCCTTATACTGCCAGAAAAACACTTTTATATCTGCAGTCTGTGCAGGTACAACTTGTTTCTCCCAACCCTGGTAACTCTGAATATACAGATGATGTAAACAGCTGGTACATGGATTGTTTTAATTGTGTCTCCTCCAGTTTCACAGTTTCTTTGGCAAAAAATTTATGAGGTCTTCTCTTGAAGCCAACAGTTCCTCAGGATTCTGGGTAACTGCCTTAAGAGACACAGTGTGGTGAATTGCATTTAAATTAGATGTGCTGATAGAAGGATGTATTTTAAAAGCCTCAATGTTGCTGCGAAGGGGGAGGGTCTCTAGGTATTGGGAATATAAATTTTCTTCTTAAGGTATATGCCGGTTGGGGCATCTGCTTCTTTGTCCCCAAGCTGTCAACACGTCTGCTCACATCTTCATTAACTTCTGTAAGAATTGACAAAATATCTTCACCCCTACAGCCAGAAGGAGAGCAAAAATTAAAAAATGACTTAATAATGACCAGATGGCACTCCATTTAACACTTCCCAGATCATCTAGAAGATACAGCAGAAACATTTAAAATATAACAAAAGAAAACACATCCTTTAATTTTTCCTCTTTTGTTCTCATTTGAGTCATATTAAAAACAAAAGACCTTTTCTTACGCTGGTCTTGTTTGATTCAACCAGTAAAGAAAAATAATGGAATAAAATATTTTTACCTAAATCTACTCAAGAAACAAATGGCTTTGCCTTAAATAATAGAGATGGGAAGTTTTGAGGGGTTTTTTTTTTTGGTTTTTTTTTGTTTTTTTTTTTTTAACAATAAACTTCACATTCTCCAGCTCATCTCTATGGTAATAGCAGTGTTAATGTAAATTTATCAGTAGCAAGCAAACAAATAATCAGTTTAACTAATTTTGTCCACCTCAGAACATGAGTTAGTGTTCCTGTGTGAATTTGCCCGAGAAAAGAAAAGGGAAGTTCCTCCCATTTTTTCATGGAAATGCTAAGCAAAGTATTTACCTTGGTACCAACAACTGTAGCTTGCTGCACAGGGCCTGAATATACCAAGCACCCTGTTGAACATGCCGGAAAGAGACATATCCGTCAATTGTGGCCATGCCTAGGAGGAAATCAGCCTCTTCAGGAATACTTTCAGAAGGAGAAACGCTCTGCTGCATGGAAGACAAGTCAGGAATCTGTGCATCAGCTTCAACATAGACAGGACACTGTATCTCTTTACCCTGGCATGCTTGGATAAAGAAGAGTTTGGGTTTTTCAGCCAGCTGTGGACATCGTCTGGCAGTGAAGTAGGACATGATTGTGCGGATTGGTACAAGTTCCTCATCTTTCCCATAGATCGCTCCTGACTCTCCATGAGACAGAATACAACATATAAAACAATCTCTGTCTTTGTGATCTTGTGAATGCTGCCAAGTTCGCATGAGATCTTTAATCTCCTGAGATGTCAGATCTGTGTAAGTCCTCACATCCAGACCAAGCCATGTGAATACTCGCTCAAGTTCCCCTGTAATTAAGGGAAAGATAAAAGGAAAAACTGAGGCAGTACAAAACCATTTATGCAAGCTAATCTGTACTGGGAAAGACTTTACACCCTGACACTTCTGCAGATTCATCCTTATACTAGTAACAATTAAAACTAACTAACTAACTAAATAAATACAATAAAATACGGCATCAGCTCAAACAGAGTTCCTGGATTTTCTAGGCAAGTTTCAGAAAATAAAATGACATTTTACAATGTATAATGACAGACTAAGTGAGCTCACAAATGACACCTGAATACATGAGGAATCCCTCCCTCTGAGTTTCACATCGGATCTTTCACATCACTATTTTCCAGTTGCAGTTTTGACTATGAAGAGTTCCATAAACAAGAGATAAATAGAATGAACAGAATAAAAGAAGAAGTATGCACAGAGTTGCTTGATTATGGACTTTTGCATTATATTATGTAGAATGATGGTTTAGTTTAGTTTTAGTTCTTTATATTATAGATATAGATAAAGGCTAAGTAAAAAGGGATTCTTAAAATTATTCAAGAATGATCCAGCTGCATCAGGAACTCAGCGGTTACTCAAGCTTTAACCCTTCCTCCCCTAGGCTACACAAATGACATAATTTAACACATATCAAACATTTTACTCTTCAGAATATTAACTAACTAAAATATAGACAATAAAATACAGAGCAACACTAGACAATCAACTCACATGGGGAAACAGAGAGACACTAATCCTCAAAAAAAACTCACTTCAAAAACTTACCAGCATCTTTGCAAGAACCCTTCCTCTCTTGAAGGGATCTATCAAAGTTAACGTTATTAATAACAAGACAAAATCCTCTATGTGGTCCATCCATTTTGTAGCTTGTCATCTTCTGTAGAAAGGAGAGGAAAAAAGCTTACAGCCTCAATGAATTTATTCAACTTACTCCTATTTCCTTAACATGTCTCAAAATTGGCATCCAAAAATTAGAGACACCTAAGACTGTGGGTTACTTTCAAAAAGCTGAAACACAGTGGTGCCTCCTTATGTGAAAAGATTTGGGTGACGTCTCAAGCACACTCTGTCACTATCCTATCAAACTTTAGAGGAAAGGTTTTGCTGCTGGGTTGGTCATCTGTATGCATAAGGGATGATTCAGCAGCCAAACTCTGTAATCTGAATTGGTGATGGAGACAGAAGTCCCCAACTGTTCCCAATATCACAATATTTTAACTTCAGGTGGCAGAGGGTTCACAGTGAAACTAGAGGATATTAGACATCTGAGTCGGTTTTTTTGAGAGTAGTGATGAATACCTGCAGCAGGTGGTTCATACCGATCCACTGGAAACAGATGCAAGTAGGACAGATCTTACAAAGTGCATAAACCTGCCACACTACTAGTTTTGCTGAGACTTAAAAGTTACCTCCCACTCTTAAGAAAGAATGTTTTAAAAACTGAAAAGCCACCAAAACTTCAAGTACTACCTCGTCAAGTCCAACCCCATGTTCAAATCAAAAACTGCCACGACTCCAGTTCCTTTCTGCTCACCAGGGAGAGCAACAAACACCTGCTTTTGTGCATTTTAGCAGAACAAAATGAAGGCACCACTCTAAGCTCCTTCAACAGCAGCAAGAAGTAGTTTTGCTACAGCAGTCTAAACATCAGCTGATAAGATATGTTATAGCACAGAAATTCAAGAAATCAAATAGCTATAAACAAACGCAGCAACTTGCTCCCTCAATATCCATACTCATCAGAAGGAAAAAGCCAGAGGGAGAATTGAGTGGTTACATTGCTATACAAGGTTAAAGAGTGCACACAAGGCTTCTTAGAAGGGATCTCACAAAAGGGATCTTTTCTCCTGTACCAACACCTCTGGTTTATTGAGGAAGATTGTTATATTCCTACAATAGCTTATTAAAACTCTTGCTTTCTTTTATCCTTCTCACAAGGTCTTTGCCTGCTACCCCTTATCACTTTTAATTTCAAGATGCCCTGAAGCTTTTTCTAAGCCAGATCCAGAAGGAGAGAACTGTGAAGCTATGTTTGTCTCTGTGTCTTGCACATTCTGATGCCATCTCCAAAATGCACAACTTAAGAAAATGCCAAACGTTTTGCCTTTATCAGGAAGATAAACAGATGCACTGATGTGTGGATAATATCAAAGGTATTATGCCTATTTTGCCTCCACCACACCTTTCAGTATCACTAAGTTTCTGGCCTCTAAGATTAAAATATTCTCTGAAATGTTCCAGTTGATCAGACAACTCAAAAAACTTCATGAGACACACACATACATCTCATATACCCTTGCATGCTAAATGTCGTTACAGGGATGAAGACCTCACACACTCAAGTATTCAAAAAGAAAGATTTAAGAGATTGTTTCAAACCTTGGATTCATTTTCTAAATTGCTGAATTCTCCAGGAAGCTTCAGGTTCATTTCAGAGAAGGCTTGTGAAAGATTAGCTGCTTTGTTATCTAGAAAAAAAAACAAAAAACAAAAAACGACCAGCATAAGAGACTTATGAAGAGAAATCCAATATTGGTGGATGTAGCAAAAAGGAGTTTAGCTACAATCCAGTGCTTTTTGTATCTGAAATACTGCTTCCTTGAAAGGAATAATTCCTCCATGTGAGATATTATCATTATGTTCAAAGGATCTATTTGAACATATTTTTATTCTATCTATCTTTGTGACAAAGGCAAGGTTTCTATTTTTATTGGTATTGTGGAACAAAGATATCCATGGTGCAAGGATAGATTCTAGCTGAGGCATTCAAATGAATTTTTCATTTGGAAACCAGCTTAGAAATAAACTGCATTGTAAGAAAGATCTGCAATGTTACTACTGAAGCTCCCATTACAGATTTTTTGTTGTTGTTGCTGACTCACTGATAACAACTCTCAGGCCAACGTTCAGAGCAAAGCTGCACTGACACATCTTGAAAGGAAAAGAGCTGTCAAGTGTTGTACTGCTATATACTTTGCAACTGGTCACTTTGACATGGAGTCACAAGATAGATGCAAACTACCCACTGTTATTTGTACGGGATCTTTTCAGAGATCTGATCAAAAAATGTAACTTTATTTATTGCTGCTTTATTTACTTCTCCTTCTGAATGCCGCAAAATGCTTGTCTCTTTTTGTATAAATCATACACTACTTAATGCATTCAGAACATCCATCTCTACCATGTAACTCTCCCAGGCTCTTCAACATAACGATCTATACAGCAAAAGAAGTCAGAGGTCAAATCCTGCACCCAAAAATAAACATCTCAGTTTTATAAACAGTCATAGTGTCCCATTCTCTTGTCCTCCTATGGGTATTTAAACAGAAAAAGTGTTTGTAATTTTCAGGAAAGAAATTATCTTTTTACTTCTAATCAGACCAGCCCTTACTTCACTTCCCAGAAAGCATATTAGTTAGTTTCTAGTAAATGACTGACAAAGTACACAGTATTTCCCAACTTTCTCTTGCTTCTTTTATATAAGAACAGAAATCCTTCAAATCTATGTGCAGAAAGCAAGAGACCCTTCCAAGACGACAGCAAGCTAAGTGTGTTGCATTGAACCAAATGCTAGAAATTTCCCAGAGAAAGTGAAGTAATAAAAACCAAACACATTTTGAGAAATTCTTACCATTGATATTAGAACCAACAGATTTGATCGAGGTCTCCTATTTTTTGAGTAGAGGGAATACCATGTTAAAAATCATTATTACATATAATAAGTTTTCATAGTGATTTCAGTAAAATAGGCTTAATACAAAGCTCTAAAAGTAGGGAGCAGGAAAAATACAGAATTCCTAAAAGCAGGAAAGTATTTAATAGTGAAACTACAAAAGACTTCCCCACTTACAGCAAAATCTCATAGAGCTGGAAACAGCTATACTTTCTCTTAAGGATAAAAGGAAACAGCAAGGAATTTTCTTTCACTTCCAAATGATCCTCTCTCTATAGGGGCAGGCAGTCACTATAAACAAAACAGAGGTCCCAACATAGTCTCACACAAATAGGCAATTATTGGACTATAAGTCATTATAACTAGTGATTCCAGTCCTGGCTAAGAGACATCTTCTACCTGTAAATGTCAATGGTTTATCATACAGCATGGAAAAAGTGTATAACCTCTCATAATTTTAAGGAAAAATCAAACATAATCAGGATTACAGAAACAGTCTTTAAGTCTTTTTTAAAAATTATTTTAAATCTATGTTTTATTAAGAAAACTACATTAAATTTTCTTACCATGCCAAGTGCTATGTGTGAAGGTTTCTCCAAACCCACTATACATGTAGAGCAAATATAGCTCAAAGCAGCAGTAACATAAACTGTTATGATACTACATACCTCATTTTCTGTTGCTCTTGTCTACTAGAGCTTCACCTCTGGAAAGTATCCTTAGAAAGATCACTGATTTTCCTCACTCAGAACTGGGTTAAAACTCCCTCCCTTCCTCTCCTCTTCCTCAAAAGAGAGATGGGTTACAGCCCTGGTAAGTTTCTCAATCTGATTCATCATGCAGCTGCAGGAGGGCTTTAACTGATCAAGGACTGGTACACTGAGAAAATGGGACCACTTCCTTTAGTAGCAACAGGTTGAACCGATCAAAGTACAGTATTAGCCTTTAGAGATAGTTTACAGTGTTGATCAGCCAAAACTTTAAAGATCAGCACCAACTGACTGACTCATTCTCTACAAGGCACCTGTCCAGCTTTTTCTCTCACTCATCTTTCTTCCCAACATTAATTTTTTTCCCCAATTGCACATGACCAATAGTAGTATTTTTGACTTCCATTTGATACTATATGCAGCTGTTATTTCTTACATGCTGAAGAAATATGCTTGTTCCCTTCCTAAATCAAGTAAGAAGATTTAGCAGAAGATCTCACAGCCACTACAGTTTCAAAATAAAGGCAAGAAAAAAGCCCAACACCCCAAACCACTAAAACCCAAGTTGGCAGAATATACTTCAGTGTACCTGCGGAGAAGAGAATACTCTGATGTTTCCAGTGTGAGACAATGAAGATTCCTTGACTGGCAGGCTGTTCTCCTGCTGAGGCAGAGCCACTAGGAGCAGAAAGAGACAAAATGAGAGAAGGTAAGTGCCTTTAGTTAAACCAGTAAGAATCTGCACATTAGACAAATGCAGATCTCTACTTACTGAAAGATATATTAAAATAGAAAGCAGCTTTGAAACACTTTGAAAGCATGGAGGAATGGAACTCATGAAATGCTGAGTTTCCTTGCACCTACTCGGGAGAGGCAGCTTTGTACTTCCCAGAATTTGTTTCCCAGTGCTTAAATAAATGGAAATAGAACCTTTCCCCAGTATGCTTATAGTCACTCCACAGGACATTATATGAAGGAAGGTTACAAACTGCAGTGTAACTGCTGACAACATGAATCGCACATTTAATAATAAAGCCTACCACGTATCAGACACACATGCACACAGTTTGCCTCACCCACTTATTAGCAGGCAACTGCCTTGTTGTAGTGTACATTCATAAATCACAATGTGCCTTTTACAGGACAGTCATCATCATCTTAATACTATTCAAGGGGAAATGGAGAAGTGTGACATAACTATAAACAGATTTTCAGTTTCCCAGCCTGTTCTGTATGTGCTGGACTGCTTTGTGTGGCAGATATCCCAACACATCCCTACTGGAATCCAGCTAGGAAGTAAAGCAAGCTAGGGACTGTTATGCCAAATTTGTGTGTGAAGAAGAGCATCCCACTCTAGCTCCTATTCCAGCAGTGTACAGATAGGATCTTGAGGTTCAGTTGCCCAGACCCTTCTAGCGCTTCCTGCATTTTAGCAAACGTACTCCCTGACTGAATTTCTCACCTTTTGTCCTTTTGTAGCAGTTTATTATTTCCAGGAGATCAGGTGAAACATTCATACAGACTTCTTCCAGCATCTGTACATTGTTTTCAGTTACATGACCCTGTTTTTCCAATAAAGTCAGCAATTCCAGAGCAGACTGGCAGCCAAAAGTAGAGAGTAAAATATATAATTATTGTTCCTTAGAACTCAAAGCCTGCCCCAGCTCTGTCTGCCTCAAACACTCACATTATTATCTACTTTGCTTCCTACCAACAAGGTCCAAACAGTTTTACATCACTGTGGAAGGTGGAAATGTTGTTCCATGGAAAGTTACTGGTTGCCTTATTATTTGGTAGGGTCTTGTTTAAACAGATTAACCCAAACCATATTAACAACTCTTGGTTTCAAGAAGGCTTTATTGCTGTGAAACGGTACCAATGACATATGGACATGAATCTCCTTTGCGTGTGGCTCAAGCAGGGCAAAGATTTTATTTGTCACCCTTTTATGATCTAATGCAAGACTGTGGACTGTCAGCGACTGAACTTGGCACAAAGCACCAAATTCCACACTTACGTGTCAACAGCTTCCTCCTTGCTAACCCTAACTGACTAGCCTAGTTGCAGATTATGCCCTATTCTGTCAAATACTTTTCTCTTCGTGCTTTTCCTCCTATTTCAACCCCTCCTTCTTCCCTTCCTGCCATATACACATTTGGTGCTCTCTCCTCACATACAAGAGTCATCCGTCGCTTTGGAAGACAGTTTTGCAGGAAGAATACGATACCCTTCAAATTCTCATTGGTAATGTTCTCTGACAATTCATACAGCATCTGCCTGTAACAGAGATCCAGTGAGATAAAAGCAATCAGATACTTTAAAAACGGAAAGCGGAACAGTATGGCATAGATGGCAGTAATGGAGAGACCAGAATCCCACTGCAAGCTTACCTGTATGAAGACACTCTTCCCTTGTCATGCAGACATTCTTGCACTTTCTCCTTGGTATAACCAAGTTTCTTGAGCAAGAAGTGACATTTAATTCTGTATAAGAGTTCAGCTAGTAGGAAAGTATCTTTCTCATTCAGATATTCTTCAGTCATGAGAAGCTGAAAGATGTCCACTGCTGACTTCACATTTTCTAGTTTTCTGAAGGGGAGCAAGTCAGTACACAGAAATTTTAAAGCTGCTACATCTTCAGCCCCCAGATTTTCATCAATGTTTAGAAGTTGCTGACGAAACTTCAAGCTGTCATCATCCTCCATATTGCTGGAACCAAGTCTCTCTGTCCAAAAGCAGAAAGCAAACATTAGTAACACTCGAATCTTTAATACAACAATAATTGTAATAAGATTTCATCCAACAGCTGTTTGGAAGCCCTGAATTCTCTGCAGAAAAGGAGTTTCCTTTCAAATAAATTTAAAACTTACTTTCTTCTCCAAACCCAAGACTACAACAAAGACCAGATTTGGCAGAAGCTCTGAACAATCCAGTCTAAATTTGAAGTTAGCCCTGCTCTGAGCAGAAAACTGGGCTAGATGACCTCAAGAGGTCCCCAAGTTCTTCTATTTCTTTCAAACAACTTCTACGTTGAGATGTTTGCTTCTCGACATTTTTTGTAGGTGGGAAGAGTCCCTGCAATAACTTATTACAGCTCTCAGTGGAGAGAGCACAATGATTCAGACACATTCCTTATCTGCAGTCCAAGGGCTCATTCTTCTCTGGCTGTAGCAGAGAGGTGTTCCTCTGTTACAAGTCTATCACTCAAGCTG
The DNA here is from genome assembly GCF_036417535.1 of Chlamydotis macqueenii. Lineage (NCBI taxonomy): Eukaryota > Metazoa > Chordata > Aves > Otidiformes > Otididae > Chlamydotis > Chlamydotis macqueenii. Next base: position 30,082,045 of record NC_141561.1, read on the forward strand.
AAGCTGTGGAATATCCATCCTCTCCCAGCCATATCTTGCTACCAGACTACATTTCACATTTGGTGTAGGAAAACCCTAAAGCCTCCCTTGTAAGCAAATGTCAACTAAAATGCAAAAGCACTCAGTCGAAACAGGCTCTGCACAAGCAACTCAATCTTACGGAAGTTGAATAGACTCTAATCACCCTTCCACTACACCAACTTCTTCCAAGTAGCATAGGCAGTTCTTCTCTGCCTGTGGAAGGTTATAGAGGTAAAAAGATGCTTCAGTGCCTTCTGCCCAAATAGACAGGTAGGTCTTTAATCTTTTGTTTAGAGCAGGTGGAAGCAGCCAAGCTTTCTACAAGAGGGAGTACAAGAAAAAATCAAGGAAGCAGAGTAGGGATAGAACCTCTGAATCCAAAGCCTTTGAAGCATATGGGAGGACAGGTCAGCAGATAAACCACAGAGCATATCATAGCATGTGGGGGCACAGAGAAGACTGTTGCATTTTTGTGTTCAGTGGCAGAACAAAATAGAATCCCCAAGTCCAGATGCCCAGTTAGGAAACGAGATTTGACAGAACCCAGGAATCCTGAATCGTGTCCTGCCCCTAAGTCATAAGTCAGAGCCTATGTAAAAAAAAAAAAAAAAAAAAAAAAAAAGAAGTGAGATTGCTTTTCCCCACAGCTCAATAGCACATTCCTTCTCTCCTCATATGCAAAATCATTTGTTGTGACACTTTCTTCACTTAAACTGCTTTCAAAAAAGTTCAGATCTCAGCCAGTTATCTACACACAGAAATTATATCACTTCACAGTAAATCAGACTTTAAATTAATTTAGCTAAAAGCTACTTTAAAATCCTATCTGGATGCTTTAATCAACTAAATTTAGCAGAATAACTTAGGTTAAACTGATTCTTGCCTGAGCTAACAAGCCTATATAACCCAAGTTCAAACTGAATTACGGCAATTCAGAATTTAGAGCAAATGATTTCAACTACATGAGTTAAAAAAATCATTGCTTTAAGAGAACAGGAGCAAGTTGTGTGTACACCCTGTGCACACAGTCATTTAATCAGCAAATCAAACTGAAGCAAGATCCAGCACAAATTCCTTAATCTACCTTTAAAATAGCTTTCAAGTCTGTGTTGTGCCATTCTTGGAAAGCTTTTTTCACTCCAAATATTTCCTGCCTGAGTCTGGATTACCCTGAAGACCTCTCAACGTGTGCTGCATTTAGTAGCTGTCTGTAACTTCTCTTCCCTGGGGGGAGGCTGGGGTGGCCCCCTCTCCCAGCACAATGAAAGGAAATACCGCCGGCTTATCTACTGCTCAGCTCACTACTACAGTGTTTTTAGAACCTTCTACCACTTTATGCATTTTACAGGTCATTTGTAAAACATCATAGTAAAAAAAAAAAAAACAGAGTCCTAAAGGAAAGAAGGAAAACGACAGAACAATTCCAATTCCAGTTCAAGAAGCTGATGCTGAACAGCGTGCACTGACACAGGACTCACCAGCTCCTCAGCTCTGCAGCCGCTCAGCCTCACGCGTACTGCTGCGGCTAGCAGGCCACTAGCAGGCACAACACCGGCACACAGAAAGGTGATGGATCAGCCTCTCTAATTCACGTTTTGTGATATATCCTTAGAGAAGGAAAATCACACAAAATAAGTAACGAAGATTATCAAATTACAATTTTTTTTTTCCTTTAAAGTTTTACTACTTGAGGCACTGCCAGATGAAAATATTTAAGAATAATGCAAAAACACGAAGTACAGGCGAAGGCTGAGGCTCAGCCCGCAGCCCCACAAGCAAGGGAAGTATTCAGCTCCGGCTCCACGGGCAGCCCACAGGCAGCTGCACAATACCGAAAGGAAGCGGAATTAAGGCTCCGGACACGGCAGCCGAAGCCCTCCTTCGCTCCGTCTCCAGTTAAATCCTCCCTTTCCTACCTCTTACAAGAATTCCAACCCCGTTCCCTCTCCCAGCAGCTGCGTGCTCAGCGCTTCCCGGTTTATTTCCCGGCCACCCGCGAACCCGCGGTGCGTGCCGAAGTGCTGAGTCACGCCCCCGCGTCTCCCCGGGCCCACCCGAAGGCGGGAACGGCAGCACCGCCTGTCCGAGGCCGTGCAGGGACGACGCGGCATCCCCAGCAGCGGGGGCGGAAAGCGGTACGCAGCCGATCAGAGGGAAGGAGTGGGGGACGCGTCCACGGAGCGCCACACCGCTGCCAGTGGGCGGGCGGGCTCCCACGCAGCGCGGCGGCGCCCTGCCCGGCCGCCGTTTCTCTCCGGTCGAGCCCGGGCCAGGGCCCTCCCAGCACTGGGCCTCAGGGCTTGCGAACCGCCTCCCCGGCCGAGGAACTCGGCTAGATAGTCTGACAAAAAGCAGCCGACGGCGCTTCCAGGACGAAGTACAAGAAGAGACCAGTAACTCTTTTCGCCTTTGCTGTCAAGCCATTTTAGAGCGGGCTACAACGTAAGCCCCAAACATTTTTGGCAGATTTTTTTTTTCACTGACAATAAGCTTGAGAGTAGTTCTTGTGGGAGAGGGTTGCAACGCTGTTTTTATGCGGGTCTGTCCCCTTTGCACCCCTGCTGTGTCATAATGCCGTTACCTCGAGGGGTTGTGCATTGGCAAAGGTTCAGGCTGTCAAGGACGGATCTGGGTTTGAGTAATACCCAGATTCCTCCTCAGCAGTGTTACTTCTGCCCAACTGTTTATATGGGCGTATGTACAGTACCAGACCAATGTCCATAGAATGATATTTAGGAATAGGAAATATTCCTAAGTCTGGTTCACCAGCAAGGGCTCTAGCCACATTGCCCACGTTGCAGAAGGCAAAAGCATGGACTGGGAGAATGAAGAACTGCCCACTGTAGCAGAAGAGCAGGTTTGAGACCATCTAAGAAACCTGAAGGTGCACAAGTCCAAGGGACCTGATGAGATGCATCTGTGGGTCCTGAGGGAACTGGCAGATGAAGTTGCCAAGCCACTGCCCATCATATTTGAGAAGTCATGGAAGTCCGGTGAGGTTCCCACTGACTGGAAAGGGGAAACATAACTCCCATTTTTAAAAAGGGAAACAAGGAAGATGACGGGAACTACAGGCCAGTCAGTCTCACCTCTGTGCCTGACAAGATCATGGAGCAGATCCTCCTGGAAATAAGGCACATGGAAAATAAGGAGGTGACTGGTGACACCAACACAGCCTCACTGAGGGCAATGCCTGACCAATTTGGTGGCCTTCTTTGACAGAGTTACAGCATTGGTGGATAAAGGATGACCAACTCATGTAATCTACCTGGACTTGTGCCAAGCACTTGACACTGTCTCACACAACATCCTTGTCTTTAAACTGGAAAGACATGGATTTGATGGATGAACCACTTGGATAAAGAGTGGGCTGGATGGTTGCACTCAAAGAATTGCAGTCAACAGCTCGATGTCCAAGTGGAGACCTGTGACGAGTGGTGTTCCTCAGGGGTCAGTATTGGGACCAGCCCTGTTTAACACCTTTGTCAATGACATGGACAGTGGGATAGAATGCATGCTCAGGAAGTTCACCGATGACACCGAGCTGTGTGATGCCGTCGACATGCTGGAGGGAAGGGATGCCATCCAGAGAGACCTTGACAGGCTGGAGAGGTGGGCCCATGAGAACCTCATGAAGTTCAGTGAGGCCAAGTGCAAGGTCCTGCACATGGGTTGGGGCAAGCCCCAACACAAACACAGGCTGGGTGGAGAATGGATCAAGAGTAGCCCTGAGGAGAAGGACTGGGCAGTGCTGGTGGATGAGAAGCTCAACATGAGCCGGCAATGCTCCCTTGCAGCCCAGGTGGCCAACCGCATTCTAGGCTGCATCAAAAGAAGCATGGCCAGCAGGTCGAGGGAGGTGATTCTTCCCCTCTATTCTGCTCTTGTGAGACCCCACCTGGAGTACTGCATCCAGCTCTGGAGCCCCAAATGTAAGGAGGACATGTTGGAACAAGTTCAGAGGAGGGCCATGAAGATGATCAGAGGGCTGGAGCACCTCTTCTATGAGGACAGGCTGAGAGAGTTGGGGCTATTCAGCCTGGAGAAGAGGAGGCTCCAGGGAGACCTTATAGCAGCCTTCCAGTACCTAAAGGGGGCTTATAAGAAAGATGGGGAGAGACTGTTCAGTAGGGCCTGTTGCAACAGGACTAGGGGTAATGGTTTTAAGATAGAGGTAGATTCAGACTGGATATGAGGAAAGATTTTTTTACCCTGAAGGTGGTGGAATGTTGGATACCTGGAGTACCAGGGGCACTTAGTGAACAATCCAGACCGAATGGAATTGTTATGTTTGTGAGCAGCAGGCCTCAAGGACATCACTGAAGCCGCTTGTGAGAAAGTACTGAAGCTGCCTGTAAGAAAGTACTGAAGCCACCTGTGAGAAAATAATGAGGCCGCCTGTGAGAAAGTAATGAAGCTCCCTGTGAGAAAGTAAATGAAGCAACCTTGAGAAGAAGGAAAACAGCTGGCATACGTGACTGGGGGCTGAACGTGAAGCAGGGTGCAGGTGGAGAGAGCCGTGCGCGTGAACATAGAGACTTAACGAATCATATTTTAGCTAGGAGCGCGTGCATGATATAGTTAGCCAATTAGTAGAGAGCTTGCGCATGATACGGAATTAGAAGGGCTATGTTAACCGGGATGTATCAACAATAAATTGGCATTTGCTTGATCATATTGGTCGTCAGCAGTGTCCGTTACTTCCGCGTCAACAGTGGAACACTGGAACAGGTTGCCCAGAGAGGTGGTGGATGCCCCATCCCTGGAAACATTCAAGGCCAGGTTGGACAGGGCTCTGAGTAACCTGATCTGTTTGGAGATGCCCCTGCTCCTTGCAGGGGGGTTGGACCAGATGACCTTTATAGGTCCCTTCCAACCTTAACTATTCTATGATTCTATGAAATAAAAGTACCCACTGGGCTCCAATAAGTAAAGAAGCAAACCAATCAAACATCAGGACTACCAATATAGGTATGCTTTATGAAGCATCTAAATAGTCACTACTTGTTGCTATATTGGATCTAACAGATCTAGCCTTATACAATATTAATGAATAGAAGTCTTAATAAACTTAATAGTAACAAGGAAAATGGTAATACAAGTAACACAATTGCAATTAAGGCAACTGGCAGTGTCATACAGTCAGGCATCTCTGTCTGAGAGGATGTCACTGCGCTAGTGAGATCCTCAAACAGTTCTGTCCCAAAATCAGCTTTTATAGAGCTGCTTTACCTACATGTAGTTACTAACAGCTGTGATCCAAAAGCACACCACAAACCACAAGCAAAGCACTCCTTTCTGTTTTCCAGAGCTAAGTGCCCGAATGTAGCAAAGTGCTTACGGCTTTGTGTCAGCAGCTTTTACTGCAGCACACGGTCCGATCTATGGGTGCAAAGGGGGAGGAAGGCGGGAGAGGGCGCAAATCATTCACCACAGGGAGAAGGGAAGAAGAAGGAAGGTAAGCAGGACCTGCCCAGTGCAGACTCCTCGGGGCTTTCAGCATCTGTAACAGCATCTGTGACACCTGTATTCCCCCACACCCTTGGGTCAATGGAGACAGAATGGGAAGAGTCTCCTTGCTCATGCTGCAGTCCAACACACAAAAAATGGCTGAATTATCTGCTGAAACGGAAAGGCTCGCTGTTCTTTATTGTCAGCTCATTTTACAGAGCTGTAGAACTTCACAGCCAAATTTAACAAGCTGTAGAGGTCTACAAGAAAAGTTGACCAAGAATTTCAAGAGTTATTCTGTGGTCTGGAGGGTGACAGGGACAATCAGTCTGACTGCATGCAGAAATTTTCTTCAGGAAACCAGCTTGAAATCCAGCATTCATAATTTAGTAGTAATAGTAATTTTGTAGTAGTAGTAACAGCACTGATTTTTACTAAATTGTGATGCTATTTTAGTAATGGTACTGATTCAAATATTTGTTATGATGTTTCTACAAATTAAGCACTGAAAATACACTTTCAGAGTAACAGAAATTTGAAAATATGGTACATACAAAAAGGCACAATCCACAAAAACTGAATTCCAAAAAGACTTGCAATGTCTTATTGATTCTAATACAGAAGCTGAAAAAAGACATTCTCCAAAACAGCCACAGAAAAGCTGTCAAATAATTTGTTACAGGAGATAGAGTTTAAATGGAACATAATCAGATATGCAGTAGATCATCCACACAGATGGCAGCTTCTTCTCAGCAACATCATTCTGCTTGTCAGAAATGTAAGACTCTGGATATCAGAAAAGAATTCTCAGAAACTTTCATAAAATGCTTCTCTGACTCAGGTATCTGTAACAGGAATCACTGTTACTTCATAAGCAGAGTTGAAAGGGGAGATCAGACATACAGCATGCTCCATCTACAACTGTTAGCACCTTAATTTCATCTTGAACATAACTTCTTTTCTTGATCATGAGTTGGCAACCATTTTAGAGATGCAAGTATGTAACAGCACAAAGTAAACTGGATTTATGGCTCCATCATGTCAATGTAGGTGGCTGAGAAAAACCATGCAACTTAAGTCTGGTGAAAACCACCACAGAATCTCCTACCTCATGGGTTGTCCATCTTTTGAGCCACTGAAGGGCATAATCTATATTCTGCCAGTTTTCTTTTCCCTCTTCCATATATACAGCACATATGAAGTACAACGAATGTCTGTTTCAGTTATCAGAAAGCAAAACTGAAATTTTTGCCATGGAGCACCGAGTCTGTCAGCCTTGTTCCAAGGCAAGCAAGGCTTGTTGACAATGCAGTAGCAGAGGAGGAGTGGCTTGTTATCTTGCTCAACAGCAGGTTCTGAAAACTAGACATTTTGGCAGTTTGCAACCACAAAATTTCACCAGCATGTCACTTTTAATGATCCTGTGCTAACGTGATAAACTCATGATGGATCCAGAATTCGTTATTTTCCTCCTGTTCTTTTGGCTACTGAATGAAAGCTTGGTATCATTCAACCACTCTATCTGCAATACCTGTACAACTTGATGCAACCCAGACCCTGCATCCAGTCACGTTCCAGACTCAAATTTCAGGTGCACAGTACAGCAGGAACAGACAGTCCCTATCACATGTACGGAGGGACACAAAAAGCTATGGAAGAAGTGACAGACAACATCTGATATCACAAAATTCCTGCATGTTAATAAACACTGACTTCAGTGCTGCTTTTCACTATGCAGCGAGTACAAGGAGTCAATCTACCCAAATACCACTCTTGAAAGAAGTGTGAAGGCAATAAATACAGCTTAGATGAATTATTACAGAATGAGTACTGCTATGGTTTAAAAATCTACTGAGAGTCTAGACATCAGTGTAGAAAATCAGTATCTGACACGATATAAGATATGTACCCACAACTCTTTGGTCATGAGAGGGCTGTGATCACTTCTGACCCAAGCAGCCAGACACAGAGACTCCCTTCCTTTTTCACTGCAAAGGTTATTTACAGGAGCCTCTACAGTTTGCAAAACAGCGTTTCTTTGTAATTTCTTAAGGAAGGGGATATGGACTTTACTTACTGTGTCATGCACTAAGGTGAAGAGCATGTACACTTCATAATCCCCAAACCAAACCTACACTGTCACAAAACTATCAGAAACAGAATATATCCTATTGCTAATATTTTAAGTAAATAGTTGTACTTAATATCACTCAAAAAACCCCCCCAAACAACCAACCCACAAAAACCCACCACATCATTAGATCCTCTAAGAATAGCCACTATTATTCTTACTTCCTTTCTCCCTTTTCTCCTGTTGTCTTCTTTTTCCTTCCAATATTGATGCTTTATTTCTCCTCCAAATCTTAATTTCCCTACATCTTCTTTGCTTGGTTCTCTCTACCTTGTTCCTGCTTGGAATTTCCATAGTTCTCTCCCTCATCTCTCTGGCTCCTCTTAGTTCCATTCTCCCTGCTTTTAGTTGTCTGTAAGGCAGCAGAAGTGCTCATCACATACAAAAGCTAGTAAGGGAAATGGGAAAAATTGAAGTGAATTTGTGAAAGAAATCACATTTATTAACATCACATAGATATATATGATAACTAAGAATCACATCTTCTTTCTACAACCACAGAAAGCATTTGTTTCACACCATTTGCTTCACTTACCAGCCACTACAGGAAGTAACCTCTAAGATTTCAAATCTATCATTTTATAACCTTTCTCTTACCCCATGAAAGATGAGTAAGGTAGAGTTTAAAAATTACATTTATGCATGCTTTAATTTATTGTAAGATAGTCAGTTATTAAATATGCAGGGTTAAAAATGAATGCTATTTTTATTACCTATCACATATAATATAAATGCTTCTGTTGATGCAGTGCAGGAAGTTCTCTACTTGACTGTGTGGAATACACATGAACATAATTTTAAGACACAAAGTATTTTTAAAGCCAGAAGCAATATGGCACTAGTTTATGAAAAGGAGCAGTTCAATAGGCCCTTTCTTCGAAAACAGTAAACTGAAAGTAAACTGGCTCCTGCCCCTGCCTTGCTATGATGCATTTATTTCCACACCTGTAACATCATGAAATTGGATTTAGTATTTTTACTTTAACGCTGTTCTCACTAACAAAACCAGAACAAACGCTCATAGAGAACAAGCTTTTACAGAATGTCTGAATTTTGCAAAAAGTTATTTTCTGTTTTACCTCTTTTACCTGTGCCTACATAAAATCAAAGTAACAAAAATAACACACGTACCCATAAAATTTTGGGTCACATTTCCCAATTCAAAGCTATCAAAAAGTTTCCATATACTTTCATTAAAGAGAGCACTATAGCTTATGAAGTAGAAAGATAAAGGAATGGAATACATAGGCTTCCAATACAGGTGAATTACTTTTCTAAATTGTGCAAAAACTTCTTCTCATCACAACCATGTATTTAACTTTTTACAGTTAACATGCAAATAAAACTGAATATAAAATAAAAAGATAATGAGTGAAGATTTAATTACAATGATAGAAAATGTACTTTATCTATTATACAAAATGGTACATTAATATAAATAAATATATATTTTAATCTTAACATTTTATATGGATAATTAAAGACTATAAGGTAAAAACTTATTCAGTGGGTTTATCCTCTTGGTCTACTCTTAACAATCCTCATCAATCAGGAGTTTAGGAACCTCTTACACCAGGAAGAGACTGGGTCTACATCACATAACAAGCACTTTTTAGACTTCAATATCTAATCTTCGCCAAACAGAAGTGATTTTTACTTTCAATTGTAGAAGCTACTTGAAAACTCTTTTTTTTTTAAAATGAAACTTAAGAAAAAAAACTTTCAAAAAAAGTTAAGAAAAATTATGTCAAGCCAACACCTAAGAAGTACAACATAGTATCGAGGAATAAGAAAAGGTCATTGCTACTAAAGTAAGTTTACTGGTCAAGCTCTCCTAATTATTATCAATATAGTAATGTATAGTGATAGTATACAATACTGTAGTATCAATACAGCTGCCAGTTAGACTTGGTCCACAATGAAAAGCATCGCTGGTGAAGTTATATATGTAAGCACACCTTTTGTGTTTTTTTGTTTGTTTGTTTGTTTGTTTTCAAATCAAATGCAGCTAGCATTTGCACTAGCAAAAAATCTTTCTGCAGTATGTTTGTTCAAGGCACTAGCACACCCTGTATTAGCAGAAACCCCTCTCCTTTCTGCTTGCATAAAGCACGTGCCAGAAGGTTGTATGCTCTAACTACACCGGAAACCAAGCAAGGCACACCAAGGCTTTGAATTTTTTTCCTGAACAGGAGACTGTATTAGGAGTATTAAAAGCTTGCAAGTGGTGTACTTTAAGAGGGAAGAGAATGCCACGAATTTAGTGACAATAAATTTCAATACATTTCATACAGGTTATACTTTTACATAACAAACAGGTTAACTGAACCCTTCATGTTAACCATCTGCTCCACTGGAGAAAAATTTCTGTATTTAGGACAATTTTCACTCATGTCTTTTTCAGAAGAACAAGGACAACTTGAAAAAAAATCAATTAATAAAAACATATCTTTTTTTTTTTCATAAGCAAAAGCAGTGAGGTTGGGGAGTTTAATTTAATCTATTCTTAAGAGCCAATGGCTGCTACACAACATTTAGGTTCAAATATGATAAAGTGTACTTCTACAGCCATGCCTGGTGCAACAAGTGTGAATCACCTTTCAGCTTCCACAAAACATCTGCCAAAATCCTATATTATTTTAACTGTGTGGTCGATTACTGTGAAGTGCTGCCACATGTGGACTCATTTTTGTATTATCAGAAAACATAGTTAGCCCAAAGCATGGCAGACCGTCTCATTTATTCCCATATAACCCTTGTGTGCTGGGGACAGTACTGATGACACAGGGTTCTGGCCAAATCACATCCTCTCATTCAGCAGGCAGATGGAATCCAAATTATCTGAAAGACCATCTATCTCCTCCTCCTGTTTTGCTACACTCTGTGGAAGCACTCAAGCCAGAACTTGTTAATGAAGAACTGGTGTTGCTGGTAGGCATTCTTTCCTGACACATTTTCCATTATTAGGTGCTGGGGAAAGCAGCCTGTGAATTTCAGTGGTTTGCACTGGCTTGTATTTGTTTTAAACATCAACAAAAGAAACTAGATCAGCGCACTGCTAATAGGTATGCTAAAAAAAAAACCACCAAAGAAACAATAGAAACACAAAATCCTGAAAAATCCAACAGCTGTACAGTTTAGTGCTCTTTCCACCCTGTTTACCTGTTGTACGATCTGTTGCAGTGCTGTATGATAGCTGTCATTCTCATCCAAGCTTTCAGAGCCTTGTGTATTAAAATATAAAATCTAGTGCCTTAACACACCAAAATGCTTCTAAGTCCCTGGGTTCAGAAGCAATAGGCACTTTAGATATACATGCAGTAACAATGCATAAAGTAAAAGTGTGCGTGAAACTGTCTGGATCATAGTGTTTCTTGTTAGCCACTTGAGACATGTCTTTTCCAACAGCAGTTAAGTGGGAGAAAGAAAAAGTTTCTTCCTCAGTGTGTGCTGGAGCAGAAGTGAGTATTGTTGGCTTGGGTCTGTGGTCTTATTCCATTCATAGACTCTTCTGTTCAGTTCCGTATGGATATCTAATATAGAGAGTTTCCTGCAGCAACAAAAGTAGAAGGAAGCTTTCCATTAGAGAATGAAACAAAACACCCTTTCAGAATCCACAAGAGAGAAGACAACTTTACACTCAGCAAGGGGAAAGTTTCAAATTTCAGTCTTTATTGCAGGGGTTACACCTCTAAAACCCAAGGCAGAATATGCATTTTGGAGACAATCTGTTATAACTCAAATCACTGTTATGAGACCAGTTATGCTGATATGATGATCTGTGATTTCATTACAGTTTTAGAGTTTTAAAAAGGTACTAAATATTAATCCTGCAACTACCTTGAAAAACAGTTGCTAGCTCCCTGGAAGATCAGTTGTACAAATGAAACTTTAGTATGTGAGTTATATATCCAAACATATCAGAATTTTGCTCAGATTCCTTTTCATAATCTCTTCAGACAGATTAAAGTTTTCTGATAGTTTAAATTCAAGTTTACAAATTGGCAATTTAATGGCTCCCTGAGTAGAGGGTTAATTAGATCTAAAGAAAGGACAAAATCCTTCCCTCTCAATTGCCTTTTCCCTGAACTTAGGCACTGACTTTCTATATTTGCAAGCAGAGCCCTTCTTAATGATAAAAGGCAATCCTCAATTTGACATAAGCCTGGTGTGTGTCTCTTTATCTTGGAGAAAGAGGATTTCCAATCCTGTCTAAAGCACTGACACACATTACCCAGGAAGTTCTTCCCTTCTCACTCTGCAAGCCCCAGTGCCATAACACACTTTAATTTTGCTCTCCAGAATCAGAAACTTCACTCCTACTTTAGACTACCTTCCTGGCCATCATTCCAGGATCAAGTATATTTGTCTTTTAACCTATGACACAGCACAAATACACTTTTCAGGACCAGACAGGATGAAACTTAAGGTGTGTTTCTCTAGGACAGCAGGCTTTCATAGGAAAAGGGTTATTTTTTCCTCTTTTAAATTTACCTTTTATGAGGATGGCGGAGCAGCTCAGCCAGACAACGCAGATAATAGGAGGATGAACTTGAAGATTTTTCTAGTGTAGACACATCCACCTTGCACTGACTCCAAAAGATGTCTGCTACTTGGGGGATAGTGACTTTCCAAGGGATTTTTGTGTTAGCAATGATTTTGTCATCATTCCCATCTACTTCCAACAGACTAGTATATTCTTGCTCATTTTCTGACACAATGTAGCTCTGAATAAAAAAAAGCTTCGGTTTTCCTAGGAGTTCAGGACATGAGTCTGCTGTAAAGTATCTCTTTATTTGTTCCAAAGGGAATCCAGAAAAGGTATGATCTGTACAGAAGATGTTCTGAGGACTTCCACGGCTGACCAATATGCAAACAAAGCTGTCACAATATCTGTGCTTCTGTAACCTTGCAACTTCAAGCAACGTTTGATTCATAGTGTTCATATTTAAATATCTGTGACAACAAACGTCATAGCCTAACCCTCTGAAGGTCTCTTCCAACACATCTGAAAAAAAGCAAGATGCAATTAAATCACAGCAAATCAGGGCTCAAACCCAACTATCTTGAATTACAATATTTACAGTATTTTGCTACTGGAAATAAGATGTTTATTTCATCTCAATAATTAAAAAATCAGGAGAACTTGATGTCGATTACAGTACATTACATACTTATAGTGCTATATGCATGTTGTCTTTAACAGGAGTTATGTATTTCATTATTGCAAACCCAGTATTATTTGGCACGTGATCTGCTCCAAATTCCACAGACACTTGCATGCTTTCATTTGGAGCCACTATCTGAAGTTCCTAGGACTTAAAATATCAGGCAAGAGAAAACATTAGAAAATGCTTCACAGAACATTCTTGAAATGGTCAGGAGTGATCTGGATAGCATGGGAAGTCTGTTTCACCTTTTAACTTGTCAAAATTGCTCTGAATTGTTATTATACAGAACTGCACAGGAAACAGAGACTCCCTTTCGTCAGTCAAAAAGGAACCTGCTGCAGTCATTTATGCATCCTATTATATAAAACAGACTTTAAGTGATGAGTTCCAGGTGGAGAATGGACACTGGAGTCTTTAACTGTGATAGAATGGCATTTTCAGGAAAAAAAACAAACAAACAAACAAAAAAAAATCAAAGCTGAACAATGAATCCTTTCAAATGTGTTAGAAGTTAAAACTGTAGATAGTTAAAAATCAAGATTTAACTCTGTTGTATTTGTGTTAACCTGTGCTGCAGGAAAATGTGCTATGCTCTGAATAGCTATTTTGGATGTTTATTAATATGGGAGCGAAACCAGATGCATGGTGGTTAAAACCACAAGTATTTAAGTCTCCAGAGAACCACAAGCTACTACTTTGATTCATACCTGTAGCATCGTATGTTTAGTATAAACGTCATACACATTGCCCATGCACAGTTTCTGATATGACAAAACATTAAGTGCCATTTTTATGTAAAATGCCTTACAGACATATGAAGCTAGACTGTTCCTTGACTTCAGAAGTTTAATCACTAATTAGCAGAGGCTATTTCAGAGGTAACTGGCAGCAAAGCAAGAGTTGTACTACGACACTGTTCTCCTGAAAAAGCCCATAGTGAAAACAGGGAACAGAGCTCAAATTTCCTCAGCAAAACACAGAGTAGATACAAACTCTCTACTGTAGTGAGGTGATAAACAGGAACTACAGTTTAATTCCAGTTGTTGGTTTAATTACATTTTGTAAAATAATTCAAAAACTTTCCAGACTTTTTTTTTTTAATTTGGAAATAGAAAGGAAAACCTCCTCTATTTTAGGCAAGAAAACATGCTCTCAAAATTCAGGTGGTAGATTCAGGATTAATACTGGTTGGCAGTTACGCACTCGGTGAAGCACTTCATCGTTAGAGGGCAGTAGTACACATGCAAAACGAGAGTCAGAAAAACGAGAGTGCTCTTCCTATAATTTACTTATCTCACTAGCACGTACGTATACACACAAAGATACAAAACTTGGCATCACCTTAGACCATACACATACTCTTAAGTGTCACAATTAAAAACAAAATTAAACCCAACAAACTAACAGCTGATACCTTAGTTTGACAATGAATCAGAAATTATACATGGTGAACTTTGGATACAGCAATTTTACTTTAAGGCAAGACAAAACACAGCATAACATCCTGCAACCTAAGATCAGGAAACATCTGTTTCTTCAACAGTAATCTCCCAACAAATCTCCACTGGCTTTTGAGCATTTCCACTCTACATAAAAAATTACCTTTTTCTCCCCTTGATTGTTTACGTGAGGATAAAAATTGGCTTCCAAACGGAAAAGTCAAAAGCAGCTATTTACAAAACAGCAAGGTGCATTTCAGTTTGAATTTTATCAGCATCCGATGAATTCACATTGGTTACATTGAGCATTTTTAGTTGTTGTAATCCTTGATCCTACAAAATCTGTTATTGGTTCAGCTTCCTCAGATTAAATCTTGCGATAGCTACAGACTAATGCACACCACAGATACAACTCCTAATTTTCTCCCTGCCTTCTTCTCTTTCTTTGGTATTTTCAGATTTCAGAAGTAATGCGGCACAGCAACTCTAGGGAGTAGTGAAACCCTTTCTAACAAACTCCTTTAAGTAATGCTGTATGTCCTGCCTCTCCTGAAACTCACTGGCAGAGTAAGGTATTTCAGTTTTGCTTCCTATCACATTAAAATGCTGGTGATGCACTGGTGACATTAAACATCTGAGACATACACATGGTTTAAGTGCTTCTGCATCCAGTGCAGACATGCATGGAGACTAAGGCTGCCCCCAGTCTTTTAGTCCTTGGCAGGCTGCCTTTGTTTTATTCTCCTCTTGAGACAAAGTCAGCAGTTTTGGTTTGGTTTTTTTTTTTTTTTGCAAGTAGAAGTGAAGAAGTACTTTAGATCAAACAATTTCATTTCTACACCCAGCAATTGCATCCCTGTTTGTTTGTTTGTTTGTTTTTCCCAGAGGTCATTGATGAACTTTGTAGGACAGACCAAAATCAGATCCCAAGGACGCTTTCCAGTTGCATGTAAGAGAGTTAAATACCTTCTGTGTCTCTCTTCTCCATGCATGGCAGGATTGTGAATCAGTTATAGTTCCTGTTACCCTAATGGCAAACCATGTCTTGTTTTATAATATTTACCTAAAATACTGTTGTCAAACAAAAATTTTACTTTGTGTCTGCTCTGCATCCACTGCTCTTCAACAACTACATCAGTAATTCTAAGTTGGTCCATCTGCTGGACCATTAGTTACAAGAAAGAGAAAAGATACACTCACAAAACTTCTTCTCCTACATCTCCTAGCCTATCACAGAACTGACTGCAAGTACTCCCTTCATTTTTATTTTTAGCCTCATGTGTTCCAATTATTAGAGTGGGGATTTTATTTTCCTTATGCAAGAATCTAATTTTTGGATTCTACAAAATCAATCAGGAAAACCTCACATTTTAACCATGACACTGACTAGTTTGAATTCTACATGCATGGTGTTGTGGTTTGGTTCTTGGTGAAGGGTTTGGTTTTGGTTGTTTTTTTTTTTTAACTAAACCAAGAGTGAAGGAGGAAAAGTTCCTTTCTCTATAAAGCTGTGGTGACAGTTTCAGTTAAACCGTGCAAGATGTAACAGAAACCTAGGTGCATTATTAATAAAGGACCACGTGCCTTCAGCTATTAAAAAATCTGTGGTGTCCAATATAATTATGCTTCAAATCCGCAACAGCTTTGGTTTTGGTTTTATTAACTGGTAGGAAACACCATCTTTACCATTTCTGCCAATAACCTGCTGTAAGACTGTAACTTAACTATTCTGTTGGACTCTGAACATCCTTTTTCTCCCTCCCAAAATTCAGTCTATCCCCTTCTTTCGTCCAGAGATTCTGCATCAAAAACCAACCAAACATTGTTTGCAATAGTTAGGGACAGTTGGATTTAACCCAGGTTAGATCTTCCAACTCTGCTTTAGAAGACTTACTAGAATTAATAGACTAGCTGACTAGGACAACATTACCCTAGCCTGGCTAGTAAACGTACATCATATTCTTTATACAAAATTGTTCTAATTATCCAAGATTAACAAGATAATAAACTTCAAATTCCAGAGACTTACCTGTGTCATTGCCAATACAGTCTAGTATCAGGCATACTCCTAAAGGGTGACTTTGCATTCTGTACTGATCATCAAACACCTGAGTAATGTGAAGAAGAAATACTAAGTTAATATGTCACTCTCTCAACTTACAGACTTACTCTTTTCTCAAATCTAACTAGCTCAGATCTATTAAATTACATTATGTTGTTTTTCCATAGAGTAGCTAGCAGAAGTCTATCTACTGAGATGTAGTATGTCTTATCTACTCAACAAAAACAAAAAATCAGGAGACACGGACAAATAATTTTTCCCCTTATTTCTAGTACAGGCTTAATTTTTGCATCTTGTGTTATGCAATCTTACTACCATAATGATCCTTAAACAAAGAATAAGACTGTACCAGAAATGAGAGAAGCAAGTTTGAGACTAAATCTTAACTCTGGATAGATCTTCACATGTTTAAAAAAAAAGAAAAAAAAAAAAATCCACCACACCCCCTTGCCCCCCCGAAAAAACCAAAACAACCCAAAAACCCCAGCTGTATGAAGTGGAGGGGCTTTTTAATGACCTGGACTATGACAGCACTGATCCTTCTACAGTACTTCCAAATTAATTTCTTTAAGTGTAACTGCTATTGAAATGTTGGGAGCTATAACCTCCCAAATGTAGAGAACTTCTGTGTTCTTCAGCTGTGCAAGCAGGCACTGCTCATCAGAACAACATTTATTTCCTTATTTATTGGAACAACCTCATTGTTCCTAAATAATCTGTAATGATTCTATCACAATTTCTCTCCCCTTTAAAAAGATTATAATCAATTTGCTATAGGTAACTCCCTGGTTCCTGGCCTATAGAAGAGCTAGTGAAAATAGCAGTAATCCATTCTTATCATTAATACCCAAAGCATACTTGTCTTCCACCTGGAGAGCAAGAGGCGAGGAGAAAATAAAGAACAAAATTTACTGCATGTAAAGAAGCCCTGTGATTTCTAATGCAGGTGGCAAGAGGTCTGACTTCCAACAGGTTTTGACGTAGCCTTAGCTAATAAATACACAAGTTCTTTGTGCACATCATAAGTACACGCATTTTGCACACTGCTGCTTCCAGAGTAACAGCAGATATTTTCTATTAAAAATATATTCTGCAAAAACAATTCACAGAACCTGTTTATGGCTGAGAAAGATACAGATATACACACTGTTCAGTTTGCATTCAATTAAGGAAATCGCAAAATGAAATACAAAGAAAACCAGAGTAAATACCTGCAGAGGTTTTTGCTGTATTTTCATGTGTACATATGCACAAGCACATACCTTATGTGACACTGATCCTGATTCCTGAATGGACATGTGGACTGGTTCTGCTGCAGTTAAAAGATACAGAAGTAATCTCAGTATGTAGGTAGTGATACTTCTTTGACATCACAGGGGTTAAAGAGGAACCTATCTAGTTCAGCCAAGTTCTTACTCATCTGGACCTCTTAGTTTCTATGTATGTTACTGAAGCTAAGAAAATCCCCAAATTGTCACCTCTAAAGTGTTATGTGTATTGCATTCTACATTGCTTGTGACTAGCAACAATCTATCCTACACAGAGATAATTAAGCCAACTACTTTTTTAAAAAACACCATATTTGAGAGGTATTTGAGTTTCCAGAACGAACACAACACACATGGTAAGAACCTGGTACTCACTGGACAACTTCCTGGTTGGCCTGGTGGAAGGTTGACCACTGAACTAGAACAAAAACTGAAGACTTAAAGGGCACAGCTGCACTACATGGGGCTCCAGAGCTGGCTAGTCAACCATTTCCATTATTTTATTAATAAACTACTTATTCGGTTAACAAGTTGTGACAGTGGAAGCCCATAACAATTTCAATAAAGTTTTAAGATCTGGCAGCAAAAACAAAGCAAATAGAAGGGCAAACAATGAGGCAAGGCTCAGTTTTTAGAGGTACCAAATACTCTCTGCTCCTGGTGTTATCGACTAGATTAGCCATAAACACAAGTATCAAACAACACTTTTGATACAATGAAATTCATTGTTTGGCTCTTTTAGATTATCAAAATGCTCTTACCCAGAATAAGACTTTGTCCATTTTGTGATTTTTCTTTGTTCACATTCTGGATCTAAAATGAAGAAAAGGTATAGTTTCCCTCTCTCCTTCAAGAATTAATAATAATGTGTTCCAAAATACAACACAATAGTATTTTCTTCTTTAATAAAATGATTACATCTTTAGATTCACCTCTATCAGCTAATCAGAATTACAAAATAACAAGTAAAAAAAACCCTAACAAAATCACAAACAAACAAAAACGTCAAACTTGTTCCTCCTCAGAAAAAAATTACTAGCTTGCCATGAACAGCAAAGAAAAGCTTATTCCCTAAAATAGTAAAACAAACAAAAAAACCTCTGAAGATGTGAATTTTGTGTCCTATAGAGCAGCAGGGAGGAACTTTCACTGAATTAGGAAATTGTAACAATATTATTGTAATATGGAAAGCCAATGCAAACTCCTTCCCATTAGTAGTCTGGAAAAAAACCACTGTTGTGGCTTTGTTAGTAAAGACAAATAGCATCACTGGTGTCTTGTATATAAGCTTTATACATACATATTTACTGAACACAACAGAAATAATAAGACTTTAAGTAAGGTTATACTATTACAATATCAGCTGTAACCAAATACAAAGAATACTGAATGCAACAGGATTTGATGACTTTTCACATACTGAAATATCTTCTTTAAAATGAGATTAAAACATAAAAAAAAAACAACTGAAAAGCTCTCCTTAAAAAGCCATAACCTGCAGCTTCCAAAGCTAAAAGCTACTTTCCCTGCAAAATCCGGAAGAATAATATGTTTTGCAAAGAACAGTCAAATCAAAACTTTTCACTCCCCAGAGCAGCAGCAAAAAAAACCACTTGCAAGATACAGATTTTATACATCCAACTAATAGGAAAAAAAAAAAAAAATCACAGAAGCTTTTTAAAAGGGATCTTTCCCAGCCAGAAGATTTAAATTAGACTCTAAACCCAGCAAATAACAGGAATAAGAGAAATAAATGAAGTAATATTTCAGTTACTAGCAATCTCTCATTCCTTAGGCTCCCTTTCAAACGCCTAGCATTATTTAGAAATAAAGGATCTGTCTTGATTTATTGTATACTTACCCCTGAATTATAAGGAGGATCAATCAGACTGAGATTAGGGAGAGATGCCTGAAGTGCATTTACATACACTGGCTGAGAATGAACGGAGGACATTAAAGCTGAAAATTTAACAGAAACACACAGAGAAATACACCATGATGTATCAGCTATCTTAAAAGCCTAAAACTGTGAAGCATGCAAATACTCGGACTTGTAACTCATAATTTTATCTTCAGTAAGAGCACATCTGATCCTTGCTATCAAGAGTAACCAGTGCAAAAATAGCATCTTACCTTCATGTTTGTACTTCTGAATCTTCCTAATCAGGTCTATCCTGCGAATATTTTGAAAACAATTTTCTAACAAATCCAGTTGATTAGGAGCCACCAAATTTAGTTTCTCCAAGTCAATCACAAGAGCTAGAAAACTCTAGAATGGCAAAAGAAAAACCAAGCTGTCATATCAGTAGTTTGTTCTCTATAAGTAAGTGAGAAAAGCAACCCAGAAAATAATGTGGGGAGGACATAAAGGTTGTATATTCAAGAACAAGGGACAGTACCTTCTGAAACACTAAAAAAAATATCTGGAAGATACAAGAATTCTTGGTATTATCATAGGAGTAATGGAAACTATTAAATTATATTTTTAGAAACAAATCAAAGTTTTTGAAGAAGGAGTTTTGCATTTCCTTGTTGCTACAAAGCCTGCCACTTGCAATGTCACCTCACATGCCACAAAGCAAGAGCTAAGAAAAGCTTTGGGGAATTTGCAGGGCTTCTCTCCTGCTTCAGGAAAAAACCTCCAAGAAGACAGAAATCTTCAATCTTCTATGCGTAGGGGTTTTCTGAACCCTCTCTACTGAATCTCTGCTTTCTCAGAGCACTTAAAATAAATATTCAGAATGTAAATGTACAAGAAAGACATAATTAAAATAAAATTGTTCTTTCGTAAGTGAAGCAGAGCACAAACCTAAAAAGTGAGCTTGTAATTCAAGATATATGTCATATGATTATTGGTTTGAGATCCTTCATATATAAGCTTTCAGATCAGTAATATTGAAGATTTTTTTAATGTCTTCTGCCTGTGTGGTTCATGCTAACACCATTCACTACAGCAAGTCTTCACTGTTCCCTCTTACTGCTTCTCATGCTTCTTTCCTTGACTTAAAAAAGCAAAAAATTAAATAGAAGCCAAGCTGCTACTCCTCCTCTACTTCCTAACTTTTTCCTACTCCTTCCTCACTACCCTTCACAGTACTGTTTCCCCTCCTTTCCTGTCTAGCTACTTCCCTTTTTACTTTAATCTCTCATTGCTCCTAAGAAGACCAGCAGAAAGACATACCTTATCTTTTGCCATTTTCATACGAGGTACATAATCTCTGAGTAGAAAACCAAGAGAACTCACTTCTTCTTTCTCCAGATTCTCATTAATCTCTACCATTAGTACCCTGAAATAAAGTTGAGATATTTCTAAAAGATTAGCTTTCAGCAAGATCCCACCCTTGCCCAACTACCCAACTTCTGCCACATCCCAGTCTTAATGTACCATTCCCAATTAAACAACAGGGAAAAAAGCCTACGCTGCTCCAAGATCCAATTACAAAATATCTACTCTTGCTAATCAGCACCTGTGTTACTCAGACTGACTATGTAATAGCCACTGCTAGGAAAACAGAAGTCTCCTTAATATTTCAATAGAGAATGAGACAACAGAAGACATCTTCAACTTTTTTACCTAGTAGTTACAGGGCTTTTATTTCAGTGAGAATTTAACACAGGAAAATCTTCCTTACGAGTACATACATCTCTTTCTGAACTCTCTCAAAGAAAATAACTGGAATTTCTTAATTTAAGCCTCTTAAAACTACAGAGTAAATGTAGTAAAAGACAGGTCCTCTGAGAAAATACCATAAGGTTATGTGCCCAAAAACAAACTAGAAAAGAAAATACTGCTAATGGTATGATGTTCCTCTAAGGCGTCATTTCTGTCTGCTAATCTAGAGCTGCACAAACATCACTGGTTTTATTGATTAACAGACACAAACTCATTAAAGGGAGATGCTTCTAATGCCATGAGTTGTAGAAGCTATTAAGGCTTATTTTAGGGGACTAACCTTTTCACATATTCTTTTATTCACATAAAAGATATTATTTTCACTATAACTCACTATAACTCTTTATTTCTTAAAAAAGAAAGAAAAACCAAATCCACAGCACCTCCCCTCAAAACAACCCATATACATTTTGAACAAAATAGAGTGGCCTTGAAATCTGAAATTTATATATTACCTGTAATCAGGGATAAGTCTGCAACTCCTGGCAAGGTTAGCTTCTACTGTTGCTTTCTCAGTCTTCAAGATCCTCCTCAGCAAGTCAAACCTCTTAACTCTGTACAACAGCTCAGACAAGCCAAGAAAAGACAATGTTTCCCTCTCATTCAAAGCCACCAAGAGCTCTCTAAGGCTGGCAGTGGCCAAGTCAGGAGCAAGGTCTCGGCACAGGAAAACCATCATCTCTTCTTCTTCTTTATCCAGTTCTTCTTCAATCTGGTGAATAAGGACAGCTGGCACTTGGCACTTGGTCATCACTTTGTTGCTGTCTCTTTAAAATTGCCAGCCTACTGTTTTTTAAACAGGAAGCCAACATGACATGAAGCCCATGTCTACCACAGCACTTCTCCGGTGTTCATTCTTAACGAGATGCATTTTTGCATAAGCAGTTCTGCGGGAGAGAATTAAAAGGTACTAAATCAGTGATCTGCTGCACAAGTTCACAATTAACTCTCCTAACTGATGTATTTCGCTTACAACTAAAATACCAACGTAGTCTACACAGACCTCCTGTTCTCAAGGGGTTCTCCCAGCTGTTCATTACAGAACAAAAAGTACTTAGTAGGTCATACTAATCAGAAAAAAATGGAAGTTCTTTTTAAAGTAAAATTACCTTACCACAAATCTGTAAATTCCATAGGAAGTGAAACAAAAGTCCTCAGCTTGCTGATGAGTTATATTTCAAGTATTTCTGGAAATAAGAGTTAAATTCCACAGCAATTTAAGTCTGAAAGTCTGTCCTCTTCCCAGCAACCCTCCACTCCACTGCTCACCACCACCTTTTCTTCCCTAAAAGTCTCAAGGCATTTTTCAGAAGAGTTTTGGGAGCTAAGAGGTAGTGTAACTACACACTGTAGACAAAAGAATTAACCCCTGCCCCCTCATATAAAACCACTGCTGTCAGGCATACACTTTGCCTTAAATGAAGTCAAAATAAAGGAAATAGTCACAATATAATATGTAATATTTTAAAACATTAATTATTTATAAATTCAGGAAAGTGTGGATTTTCTTACTTATTAGTATCATTTAAAGTGATTCCAATCTGAATGAGTCACTGGGGTTTTAGGGATTCTGCACATATACCCTCCATACTCAAAAAGATTGAAGAACCACACAAAGAAAAAATCCCAACCTTAAGTATGCAAATTGGTTAACTCTGAAGGTACAGATAAGCCATAGACTGCCTTCTTCTTCATGTGGCATTCACGTTTCACCATACTGAAAACTGAAATAAAAATTCAAAGCTAGAAAAAAATCCCACCTTTGTAATTAACAAGTAAGTAGGTTGCTATGCAAAGCTGCAGCAAAGCACTGTTAATCTTGCTGATAGCATGTCTGAATCACTAGAGGATTTTAACACGAGTAGCTGCTATGACCTCAAGGTCCCATCTTCAGAAGTAAAATGGAAGGGGAAGGTAAGGAAGCGCAGCATAGGCAAACTGTAAAATATCACAAACTCACCACATTAAAAGATCCAAGCATTACTCAGCCTAAGTACTCCTGCACTTCCATACCACGGTGTAAATGAGATCTAATGTATGTGCAACAGAGTCCTCAAAATGACACTGAGGCTCTTTTGCAGAGGCCAAGAGCATTCAACTGCAGCTGACGGTAACAAGGCTGCAGATACCCTGTTTAGCCCATCACAGCCTCCTATGTGCATTCTACGCATACTGTGCTAATACCTAGAGAAAACGCACTATTATAGTACTCCTGCTACAGCACACAACCAGAACAAAGCAACACCTATCCTCTCTTACACAGTTCTGTTCTTCGGAACCCAGAAAGGATGTGCAAAAAAACTCACAAACGAAACATCAGTAGAAGCTGCCCCTTTCAAATACCCAGGATCACAGTATTGTTAATATAGCGAGCTGAAAAGTTTTGTTTCCAACAAAACCAAACTGGGTAGAGAAAATACTTGTACTTACCTGTTCCATTTCACACACAGACTTGCAATGTTATCACTTGTACAGCTAGTGTGGAAGGGCAGCCTTCCTCTCATAAGCAGAGGAACCCCTCATGCACTGGAATGTGTTTTGTACAGTTTTCTATGAGAGGAAAAGTGTATTTATTGCTAACTTCTTATTTCTAATCTAGCATCAAACATTTGTGAGAATTCTACAGAAAGACAAAGACTGTTTTCATGACATAATGCAGTCAAGAAGGAGGAGGCACAAAACACTCTCTCATATTAAAGCATCTCCCAGGTACACACAGCTGTGACTTTCAAAAGAGCTTGAGGTAGTCATATTTGTGACTCACTCTAAACGGAGACAGGAATTTACCAACATTTGGCCATTTTCAGAACTCTCAGATAACCTTTTTTAAAAAAAAAAAACCCACCCTACTCTAGTTGATTTTTTACCTGATCTTTTAAAATTAGTTAAAAACAAAAGAGGTCTGCATGTGTGTGGTAGGGAAGAATTTCCTACGGAGTTAAAATTTCAGACATGCAAAATTACTATCTATATGTTATCTTAAAAATAATCTACCTTTAAAAAACACATAGTAAGTATTTATTTTTGTGAACTTCCTTTATATAAGATAAATTGCATGTTCATTATAAAAAAATGCTGATCAATAATTCCAGTGCAAAACTTTCTAACCTGTACGTAAGTCTGTCCACAAGAACACTGGTTCCACCACACATTGGTTTCCATCCAATATTTTCCAATGATGGCCCATAGACAAAGTTGATTACATCAGCTCATTTTCTGTTAGACAAATATCAACATAACAATGTAACAACCTATTGCTGGGGGCCACTCCCTAATTTTAGTGGGGGGATAAACAAGAAATAATTATCTAGGATCATGAATTATTCTGTATGATTCCACTGGTCCAGTGAACCAGGAACGATGCTCCAAATAAAAGGAAAAACAACTGTGCACATACACTGATTTGTCAGTAACATTTATTCCCCCAGTATTCTACGTGGGGAATGAGTAAGAGCAACGTGAAGTAAGTGTTTAGTATAAATTAAAACAGTTTATAACTTTGCATCCAAACACCATGTAACCATATTTTGATAGCAGGAATACCTCACTACTGGGGCAAGCCAATACATTCCATCTGCATTCATCTAAGCCAGATCCACTTCACCATGAGAAGTGAAGAGCATCGTGCTTCACCCTTCCATCTCATATGATGACTTTTGCAAATGTCACAGATACAGTTGTCACAGCTGCAACAGTTAAAGAGAAAAGCAATAACAATGTAAAACCCAGCAGCCTGCCTGTCAATTTAAATTACCGTAGCCCTGCAATTAGAAAAGCTACTGAATGTAAATTCTTTACAAAGAGGAAAAACAGCTTATCTTCTCAAGAGGAAAGAAAAAAGTTCATAGTCATTAGAGATAAAGCTGCCTCAGAAGTTTGTGTGTTCATCCATGAGTAATTTGCCAATATTGCTGCAAGAAAATACTCAAGATTTTCTTCTTTGCTCCAATGTTTCATGTATTGAGTAAAGATTTCAATGCAAAGCTTATGGAGCAGGAATATGGATGAAAAAAGAAAACTGAAGTACTATACATTTTCATTTACATTCCTGATTTAAAAGAAATTTAGAATCATTCCAAATAGCTGAAGTCTAACTCAACCACCACGACTGACAGACAAAAGGATACTGCAAGATCAGGTCAGTAACATTTGGGGCAAAGTACTCACTGGGGGGCAGGCCTACACATGGAACAACAAAACTATCTCTTTTCCTCCTGTATTCACAGAACCAGGAAAACCCCTGACATGCTGAGAGAAAATGACTGGTGAGGGGAGAATTTTCTGTAAGTCTGGCTATTTTAGTTCACTATCACCCCAAATTTTCACAGAGGAAGGGCTCTTATGGGAAACAGTCTTAAGGTCTCTGGAAAGAAAATCACTCATTCTAGGGTGACACATCTGTCCTTCTGCCCCCAAAAGAGGTCAGAGAGAAAAGATATCTCAAAGAGAAAGTACCAAGGTGCACTTAAATATAAGTTTCTGGGTTTAGTTAACTTTCAGACTTTCCCAAACAAAGTGTAAGATTTTAAAGCTGATTAATTTCTCACATACTGCACAGGAAACAACCTTTGTCATGGGCATATTTCAAAGAATCATAGAAACATAGAATGGTTAGGGTTGGAAGGGACCTTCAAAGGTCATCTAGCCCAACCCCCCTGCAAGGAGCAGGGACACCTTCGACTAGATATTTGTCTAAGTCTGCACTGACTTTTGACCCTAGGTATTACATGTAAACAAGCTTCATAAGAAAAAAAATTTAAGGTAAATACCTGAGAATATTATCAAGCATACTTACTCCTCAGACCATAAATCATTTCCATTCCACATTAAAACAGGCAGAAAAACATCTATATGTTCATTAGCTTCTATGAAGCTAATAAAGTTATTTATACTCCTATTTTTTAACTATTTCACACTGCTCCCAGTCCATACAGAATACAACCAAAACCAGGGACAGATTTTTTTTCTCCCCTCCACCCCAAGGAGCAGGAAATAACAACATACTAGAACTTCACACACAAAGACACACAAGGCTCCAGTAACTCTCTGGTAACATTAACAAGTGGAGGCTGGCATGCCTGTACAAAGCTCAAGCAATTTTACTCTTTGCTGTTTAATACCATGCATGAAACCCTTGTTCCCATGATTGCAACACAAATGCTGCACTATATAAAAATACCAAGGTGATTATCAAGGCAAAGAGAAGTGTCCCTTATTAATGATGATAAGTCAACACATTTGGCCTCATATTAAGAGGGAAGGTCTTTAAAAAGAAGCATGGAAACATTTCACACTCTAAACACAGTCTACAATTTGAGTCTGTAAATTCTGACAGCGTTTGTTTCTTGAACGCTTCGCAACCACCTCTGCAGCAGCAAAAACAGGATATAACATCAGTGGGTGTAGTTCTGATTTGGAAAATGATTGTTTCCCAAGATGAGCTCATGCGGAAGGCCCTACACTAGAGGGAAAGAGTAGGAGGTTACTTTGCCGCAGGAGGCACCAGCTGCGTTTTGTGCTTCCTCCGCTCTGCTTTGTTTGAAGAGGTAGAGGTGGTGAAACCACACAAAGGTAACTGCATTCTGAGTCTATCATCTGGCATTTTTCAAAGTGTTTAATTGTTTGGAGCCTGCTCCCCAACTTTTAACATTCTCCTATAAAAGAAATAGGATTCGGTACGAGATAGTTAGGGAAAACAGGGAAATTCCGCAGTAACTTTCATATTTCTCATTACTGTATTAGGCTTAAATAATTTGTTATCGGTGTAAATCAGTAGTGGCCACATTAATTTGCATTTAGAGATGCACTAGTTTAAAACCCCAGTCCTCCTAATTAAAAAAAAAAAAACCCAAACGAAATCTGTTTTTACCGTAGGTGGCTCATGCAGATTTCCACGCAACTTTTTAACTACGTCATTTAAAAATCACATATGGAAAATAAAGCGAGAGGAAACTCCGCTCTGCAAGATAAAAAAGTTTCAGGCGGCGGGGTAGCGTCTGGTTTCGTTTCTCCTGACCAGCAAGGTCGGGCTCAGGCCGCAGGCGCACCCGGCTCAGCCCGCCCCACCCCGGTGAGAACGGGGTCTAGACAGAGAGGAGGACTCGATCCCGGAGCAGGGTGTGTTAGGGCACCTGTACTGAAGACGCAGGATGGGAAGAGAGTGTGAGGGAAAGAAAGAGGGAAACGTATAACGCACCCAAATGCGCCGGGCAGATCTCTACAGCAGCAGGGCCAGGGCCGGCATTGGAGGGAGGGAGGGAGGAGGAGGGGGCGGTACTGGCCTAACTACAGGCTCCCCAGCAACCGGGCGTGGTTTCAGCTATCGCTTCTTCTTCTCTTTCACAGCGGTAAGATAGGCAGAGTGTGTGTAGGTCGTATTTGGGGTGGCTGTGGGAGAGATATGAGCCGTCTCTGCGGGTAGATCGCAACGCTGTTCAAGATAGTGGTCTCCCCTCACTGAGGGGGTGGGCTGGCTTTAGCTGCTTTACCATCATTACACATCGCCCGAACTGCGTTCGCTAACCCTTACGATTTTATCGTGAGTCTGGCCGTTAGGTATTTTGGGGTGAGATGAGGGAAGAACTATGCTTTTCGTTTTGCTTTATAGTCTACCTCAGGAGACGAAGCTGGGAGCTGCGCAAACAAACCCGCCCAGGTCCCACAAGATGGCGGCGGAAGAGATCTTTACTGTGGTGTGCAGCCTCTCTGCCGCCTTTGGGTATCGGTTACACACAAAATGGCTTCCGATTAGTTGGGGGTGTTCGCAGCGCTGTGAAGAGAGGGGGTTGGCAGTAGGATGTGCTCGAGTTCAATATGTGTGTAGACGTTTATGCGACTCTGCTTTTTATACTGCTGCTGCTATGAGAACAGGCAAAACTGCTGTGTATTGGCCCCAGTAGCTACTCAGTGGTAACAGACGGTTTCTCAGTGAGCAATTACAGACTTGGGGTAAGTGTGGATATGTGTTTTGGCGGGAGTTGATACAGAAGCAAGGCCTTACTTGGTTCATGTCTTGCTTTATTGCTTTGAGTTCATTGGTAGTGAGGATAATATTGTACAGGTGTGTGAAAGTTGTATGCTTCCCATTATCTACAGTCTTCAGTAATTTTAAAGTAATGCCTTGTCCCTGTAAATTGGGTGTTATGATTTCCTTGGTATAAACCAGCAACTTCCATGAAGCAGCTTACTCTGAGATGCTAGTATTGTAGCTGGGGCTGCTCTCTTAAGGACCTAAAATAGAAAATTCTGGAGTATTTTATCAGCTGAACTAGACAAAAGTCACGTCCACATGTGATGACATTAGACACATCATATGTAACTCCCAGCTCAATGGATTTCAAAGCATTTACAAAACAGTGAGTCATTTTTGTGCTGCTAAAAATACAGCAGTGGAAGGACAGTACTCTGGGATAGTATGCTGTTGTGCAGAGTCACGCTGTCTTTGGAACCGCAGGGAAAATGGAGGCAGAAAGTAATAACCCACACTGAAATTTGGTCAGGTACCAAGTGACTGCTCTGTGTTCTGTAAAGATATCTGAATTCTTACTGAAATTGTATGATCAATTTCTCATTTTAGTATCAATCATTCAAGGGTATACCAGTATCCCTGCTACTAAGACATAGCATTGCATCAGTGCTGATTCAGAAGGAAACCAGCTACCTGCTGTGAATCAATATGCACACTTTCTCCTTGGATCTGTTCCATACAAACACTTAAAAGACTTGAACAGGCTAATAGAAGAGGTTTAAGGAGATGGTATGTCTGCAGGCTTATGAAAGAATTATTGTTATTTTTAAAAAAAAAGGTTGAATGAATGATTTACCAATTGAACATAGCATTACTTAAGTGACCAATACACGCTTATGTTTACTTACTCCACTTTTTCCTTAATTTACCTAATTTTTATATGCTTATGAAACAGTTTTCACATTTTTATAGGCAGCATTTATGAGTTCAGTGCAAGTTTTTATACTACATTGTCTTCGTTGATAGGTTCTAGTGTAAACTGGAACTGTGAATCAGTATAAATGTAGACCATAGACCATACCAGTAAGATTGGATGTGATTGAGAAGAGGTGGTCCTATATATTTCAATTTAGAGAGCTTTGGATATAAACATCTGGCTTGGACATATTTCTCTTAATAGGCTTTCATAACAGGTTTGATTAATTTTGTAGTTCCTCTTAGTTATGTAAAACAAACAATTAAAGAATTTATGCCTCCTAAAGTACTGTGAACTTGTCTTTTAATGCAACATATTTCAAAATCAAACTTGGTATGATCAAGGTGAATGTATCTGTATATATAAATGGTGTCATCAGTTTCATGCGTTACATGTGGATGTTGCTTTTATTATTATTTAAAAAAAGGCTGAGTCACTAAGGGAAGATATTTTTTAAGGGTTTTTCTTCTCCATTGGAACAACGGTAAAAGGATTAGCTGACCTTCAGATTTCTATTTGACCTCCAACTGAGGATAGAGAACATATAGAGCACCTGTAAAATCAGTTCCCTGTCATACATGTAGCACAGTTTAGATGAATCCCTGAATGTTGGGTACTCATGACAAAATCAGTAAACTTAACTAGAAAACAAGCATGGGTCCTGAGTAGGTGCCTTGTGAAACCCCTGGAAGTAAACACTCCTAACTTCAATTAGGTGCATGTAGAAAATACATCGGCATTGATTTAAAAAGTCTTATCTAATACTGATCTGGCAAAGATCTAATTGCAGGATACAAGCTTGTAGTTTGAGAACTCAACAAAGATCTTTGTAGGAAAGTTTTCAGGAGAGATTTCAAGGCAGGTTAACAACAAAAACACAGTTAGAGTCTGCTATTTAAACTGCAACTGCCTTACATCATGGGAACACTTACTCTCTTGTGCTCTGAAACAGGAATTTCAGAGACATCCAATTTATATTACAATGTAGTCACTATTGTATTGGAATAATTTAGCTGCTTTAACTTCACTGTAACATACAAATTTGGAAGATTATGCTAAATTATGTTATTATTATAGGTAGCATTATCAAAAAACAATAGATAAATCACAAGTATGTTTCCAGGTGAGCAGAAGTAGCTCTTCCGCTACTGATGGAGATGGGATTTCCACCTGCATTTCAGAAAATGGAGCATCATCAGTTCTATTTTTCAGAATTCAAGATACAGAAAGAGCTTCCTGACTCTGGTATTACAATAATTTATGTTCCTCACCTGCAGGTGCCACTGCTGTTTGTGACCCTGTTCTGTAAAGTATCTGTGCTGGTAGGAAGGCTGGTTTAATGTAAGGACAGCCATTGCTATGGTTACAATGAAGACAGATTTGGTACTATTATTTTAATACATAAGAAATACTCCATCCCCAGGCAGGATTAGTATTACAATACATATGAATAATGTATGCATATGTATAATAATGAGACATTTTTCTATTTCACAATATTGGCAAAATATGTTCATCATAAATAAGGCAGTTGTTTAGGGCAGTGTCTGCCATCTGGCTATTAAACCATTGAATGATACCACCTTAATTCATAAATTAATGAATTTTACCTAAACTGGTCTAGTTTAACAGTGAATATGCCCAATATATTTACTTATGTAGAATGTTGGTAAGGCTGATCCTTACTATTTTCACTGTACAAGACAGCACTCATGCATTAATTTAATTTTTAAATCTTTAGAGCATCTGTGGAAATCAAATTAAATTGAGATTACTTGCTTGCATATAAGTTTTCTAGAAAATGTGGCTGATACTAGAAGACATAAGATTGTAGTTTGTCTTAACGTCATATACAATAAAGTCTTGATAAACAAAATGATCTGTTTCAAAAAATTATAAAGGAATGCAGTAGTTTGTATAACAGCCAGACTACATTTGTGTGCATTTTACTTCTTTTGGTCTAAATAAACTAAGCAACAGATAAAGGTTATGTATGCTGAAAATATGATTATACTAACTTTTAAATCTGTGTTCATCTGCTAGTGCTTGAAAATAAACTAATGTATGAATCTCTCTTCGGCTAGTGTAAATAAAGCTCTTGATTTTTAACAGGACTGTTTGCTATATAAGTGAAGTGGCAGGCTTATAACATTTTAAAAGACTAATTCTACAGGAACTTGCAGCAGCTTTACCTCAGACTGAAGCACTTCATGCATAACAAGCAAAAAAACCAAAAAAAAACAAAAAAAAAATACCCCAAAAACAACTGAAAAGCATACATACAGAAGAACATAAAAACAAACTTACCCAACAGGAAAGTAAATGGGACAGGAACTACTGCTTAAAGTTTTTTTTAAGGCTGATGCTTCTGGAACAGATTTGGAGTGGGGGGAAGCACACTAGTACTGTACACCAAATTGAAATTAGAGAGAGCAGTTGGAAGTGAGCAGCATGTTATGTTAGGTGCAAGATTCACCAATATTCCATGTAATGCTAGCTGTGTGGTTTGTTTTTTTTTTTCTTTCCTGAACAACCATCTAAAACTCAGTCATCTTAAGAAGTTTAGTCTTGGACCCAGATAGAAAACAAACAGTGAATAACAGCCTTTGAAAATGTGTATTCTGGGTGGGAAACTCTATAGGACAACATGGAAGTGTGTGTGTATATATATATATATGTGCAATAGACCTTATACAGTGGGTTCTTGGTTTGTTTTTCAGGGAATGATGCAACTGCATAGGGATGCTTCAGAAAGAATTAAGCAAGAAAAGTTTAGTAAAACAAACATTTCCCCTATGAACAGTGCCTTGAGCAATGTTCTACAGAGATGACAAACTGCACTGAACAGTACAGTAACAGATGTTTAGTGGCTCTAAAAATAAAGCTCTGTTATACTCACAGAAAGGTTGTGTGTGAATGTATATATATAAGATACATTTTAGCCATGTTTTGGTAGGACCTTACGAGTTTTTTTGTAAACCTGCAGTTTGTGACATGATTACTTAAACTTTAGTTTCTTCACCATGGAAGTACACTATGTAATTGTCTAATGGCATTTAAAGTTTCTAACTTGTTTGTCTAATTTTGCTTTTCTGTTTAGTGACACATATCCTGTCATTGGGGTTGAAAAATGAGATAGTATACCCTCCTCTGCTTATATTACTAATGGCATAACAACATTTACAATAGGATATTCAGCCAGTTACAATTCCTATCACTGTAGAGGACACACGCTACCAACAGGCCCTTTGCTATAGTCCTCACTCCAGGCATTCTTAAAGCACTCCAGAAGCTGTTAAATAATTTAAGGGAAAAAAAATTAGGAAATATAAACAGATTTTTAGAAGAGACTAGGTATATATGTAAATCTGTACTACTAATAATTTACAACTTAATACAACAGGATAAAGGAAAAAAAGCAATTGTTCTCTTTTTTCACATTACACTCAAGTACGTTGAAAGTCATATTAAGATAAGGTACAGTTATTGCTGACTGAAACATTCTACTTTGCTTAGTAAATGTAGCAGCGATGTAACTTTTAATTTCTGGATATTACACAGCAGATTATTTTGGTGCATAGTGTCTGCCAAATTAGCTAACTCTTGAATAGGATTAAGTATAAGCGTTGGTATTTTCATATACTTTGAAGCAGTTTTGGGTACTTTTTAAAGCTTTAAGGTAATAGTTCTTTTTATTTAGAGACATAAGAGTCAATAGTAACAAATTATACTTTTAAGAAATGACAAGTCATTCATTACCACTTACTGGCAAAGAATTGTTTTTAAACCTGTAAACAATACAATACAATTTTTGTCTTAAAAGCAACAGTTTCTTGATTTCATTTAACAGAATGTTGGCAGGGCTTGAAAGAGCTGGGCTGATCATTTCCCCTGTTCTTTAAAGGACGGTACAGCAAACCTAAGAGCATATTTATGCCTTGCTTCCCCCCCCGTCCCGACTGAAGTCGGGTAAATCGCTCTGGCTGTCTTTTGATCCTTCCATACAGTATAATAAAATCAAAGAAACATATTTTTGCCTGTGATAGACTTTAATATCCATGTTACAAGTACAGAGTGAGCAGCAGCCTTATGTACGTTTCAGCTTAGTAATGAGCAGGTGCTTAGTTGTCATATCTGATCTTCAGTGATGGCCTCCATTCTTCTTTGGAGGAAACAGTGTATATTCAATGCCAAGAGCTACGACGAAAGCTGCAAATCCCCACTTGAGTCCCCTAGTAAAGACTTCTGTTAAGGTGACAGGTTTTGCAAAGCCACCCATATATCTCCAGGCTTCATTACTAGAAGAAAAATGAAACCAGAAGAATAAAACAAGATCAGTGGAGCCACTGTGATAAACATAAACAGGAATATCTATCTTTGTTTGGAAAAAAGATGAAGGTGTTTCAACTAGACAGATATTAAGACTGAAACATTTCTGTCATTTAAGTAACAGGAGTTGCCACAATTAAATTAAATGAAATTATATTAACTCTAACCCTTTATGCATATAATTTGAGCTACAAGTAACACCTGCCCAAACATGTAATCATTGTCTTCTGGTTTTATTCTGTCTGGAACAAAGTCAGAACCCACTAGCACATGCAGAGGATGGAGTAACTACAAAGGCTAGTCACTGTGCTACACAGTAGCTAGTATAATTAAATCTTAAAAGGGAAAGTTCTTCCAGCCATAGAAAACTCATACTAGCATGGAGGCACTTCCTGTTTACAATATGATGTTTAACTATATTAGGGTCAGAAATGCCTACTAAAACTGATGTAACAAAAAAAAAAAAAACAAACCAAAAAACTGAAAAGATTGCATTTAGCTAAAAAGCTGCAGACTATTTGTAAACCTCACTTTGTCTTGCCTTACTGTTTTCAGCCTACATTGTTATTGAAACGTTAGTCACTGCTAAAACTGACCACAAGTATTTATGTGTAGCACAACCAGTGTAATCTATGGAAGAGACAAACAGTCCTTCTCTAAGGACTCAAAGTCCTTAAGAAAAGGAAAAAAAATGTTTGCACAGAAACAAGCAAAAAAATGAGAACCACCCTTTCAGGAGAAGGTACAGGTTTTTTAAACAAGGGCATCAAGCACTTATGTTAATAGATAATCCCTTTGTGCAGATGGTTTCTGTGATGTGGGGTGAAGGCATATTGGCATGGAAGATAATCTTCCGGGTGCTAATATAGAATACTATGGATAAAGACTTAAATTTCCAAATATGACATCTTTCATTCTGCTTATTCTGTATTGAATATATACATTAATGTGCATTTGCTACAGAGGTGGAAAGTTGATCCCCTGTTAAAAGGAACTTAATATATCAAAGAGGAAAGCATTAGAGAGGGTTACTTGTTGAAGACTTCTAGTGCAAGATATTAATAACTCAATCTTCTCCCAGACTACTGAAGCAAATACCTTGATACTTTAACTTACCCTTTGTTAAGGAAGATTGGCATGATACTTGATTTGTCCTATGGAACTGAAATATTACCTTACATAAAATTTGAAAAGTTCAGGAGGAATCACCTCATGCTTTAAGTTTGACATTGTTCCTTATTTCAACTCCTCACATAACTGGCTCAATCTCCTTTTACCAGATAAACTTTTTTTTTTTTTTTAAATCTAGGAGGGGCAACAAATACTACAGAAGCTCTTTTACAGTTTGCTGTCTTGCAGCACTTCCTGAACAGTGTACTTGGAAGCGTATGCATTAAAAGTCAGGTTAATTTACACTAAATTTATTATATTAAACTGTGTCCATTTTTAAAATGGGTATAAGCTTTTTGCTTGCTGAAAACAACTTTGTCTGAAGCAAAGGAAAAAAAAAAAGCTATCACTGCTTGTACTCCACAGAAAGAAGCAATATAAATGTGACACAGGCCTGCAGAGTTCATTGGTAACCAATAATCCGAGGGACTCATCTCAAATGATTCTTATCATCATCAAAACTACACTTTCCTCTATGTTCATAGCATTAAACTGTTTCAAAGGAAGGAAAAAAGTCCTGTAAATCCCAAATGCCTCCAGAGGTTATAGCATGTAACAGCTTTTTAGCAAATTACCTGTTTGTTCTTCCATTTTTGTTGTAGTGATTTGAAGTAAAGCCTTTTCTATGGAAGGCTCCTGGAATACTTTGCTCATGCAGGTTTTCCCTTACAGAAGAACCGGACTACACAGCACAAGACATTTAGCATTTTTATTCCCCAAGATTAAAGAGTACTTGAGCAAAGTATTACATAATTCACGATCTGGGAGAAATATGTTAAACCCTGTTTTAACAGCTGCCTAAATTATCTGGAATTGCTCTAGCAAAAAAAAGAGGAGGTATTCATTGTAGAGTGGTACAACTTAAGACATAAAAACTCGATCTTCCGTTATGTCACCCACTGCTTAGCAAAATGAAAGGCATATTTGAATCAAATTCCACATTGTATACTAGTATATTTCTTCTCTTCAAATAAAGGCTTTCAGTTGTGTATGAGGAATGCTATTCCTACTCAGAATGTCAAGTAAGTTCCATCAACTTCAGCAAGATCTGAGCACATAATCTCTTTACTGAAAAGCGATAACCTTACTCACGTGTGCAAGACCTAATATTACGTAAGTGTTTTGGTGGATGAGGTATTGGTCATTGTGCCTGGTCTGTATCATCATGAAACATCACAAAGTGCAAGGGTGCCTTGTAAAATATGGAGCCTGGTCAAGGTGATGCAAGGTGCAACCTCCATGCAAAAAAGTAAATAAAGACTTAACCGAAATTCTGACTAAAAAATTCTAGATGCATTTTCACTATTTTTACTAAAGAATAATCTGCAATGACAAGGTCCACTAGATGCCACAAGACGACATATCATGATTATTTTTGAGGCTCTTGCACTTACCGAGCCCACGGATCCCTAAGACCCCGTTTGGCTAGCTTTTCCTGGACCTTCTCTAGTGGAGTACCCTCTACCTTCCATTGCCTGTAGTCAGGGAGTTCCATTTTGCCATGGCCGTGTTCATTTCCATGCCCCATACCTACAAGAAAAGATGAGAGGTTTTTTTTTTTCTCAGAGAGTATCAGCTTATTTTCACACAGTTGCAAAGAACAATACCCTGTACAGGAAGAATAGGGAGGTTACAAGAAGTGTTCCACGGCATGTAATGCTGCATATGAAGCATCTTCAGCATTGTACGCAGTACACTGTAGAACAAAGAGCTAAGGGGCTTTATGCTGCACTTCAGAAGTTGGTGACTAAGCACAATAAGGCAAGCTCTGCAGACTTAAGTGTTACTGTGTTGTAAATCACCACCACCATTACATTCTTGAAGCAGCTATGTAAATTTTCTGTGCCAGAAAATAGTTTCAGGAAAAAAAAACAACACCTGTTTCCAATGTCTATAAATGCACTTTAGTAACACCAGGGCCCCCTAACTTGCACGCTTTCCAGAGTACATAAAAAAGCTCAGAGTTCAGTTTGGAAATTTCTAATTTAGGTACGGCAGAGCTTTGATCACTAAGGTCTGAAGAAAAACATGAGAAAAACAGGGACTTGGCTCTTAAGCTCCTTTTATGTTGCCTCCAATTCAGTCAAACATAAGTGGTGATAAAACAGGTACAGGACAGATGAATAGACAAGGAGATGCACTTTACTACTCAGTTCACAAGGCTGGAAAATATGTGCTTTATTCAGATAAATCTGTCAGAGAACTATGACAATATTAAGGTTCTCATTAAAAACAGTGATCAAGACAGACGGGAAGGTGAACATTTTCAGTAAGCTCATGAAGGACTAGAATAAAATAACGATGGCTTTGAAGTCTCTGTTTTCACAAAGCACCTGAGACTTCTTTGAGCCAGGATTTCCCACTTTGATGCCTATCTGGTAGTGAAGAACAGTTTTAACGCCCTTAATTTTTGGGAGACTTGACTAGAACACAATGGTGTGAAGAACACAGCTTCAAAGCCTGCAACTCTTGAAGACCCCAAGCTGTGAAGGCAAGCAGAGGATTCCCTTGCAGAAAGAAACCTGAAGAAGAGCTCTAATGCTGTCATTAGCCCAAAAGCTCCCCAAAAATTAAACCCCACCCAGTCTACACCCTTGCCATAAAAACCCAAGACCTCTCTCCGACCAATATTTACCTTTCCTCAAAAGAGCAGTTTACGCGTACCTGCACGCTAGCGCCCACAGGCCGCGGCCAGCGGGCTGCACTGCAGCACCAGCCGGGCACTCACCGACAATAAAGCCGGCAAAAGCAGAGCCGAAAGAGCGGCCCGAGACGGGGGAAGGAGGGCCCGCACAGCGCCGAGGCCAGCCAGCCCCGGAGGGGCGGCTGTCCCTCTAACGGCACCGGGCAAGGGCGACGGCGGCTACGCCAGGCCGCTCCGGCCCGGGAGCAGGACCCGGAGCAGCAGGACCCGGAGCAGCAGATCCCTCCGTCGACCCCTCCGTCACCCCCTCCCCAGCCCACACAGGCACTCCCGGGGTGGGCAGCGGCGCAGGCAGCTCCTAGAGAGCGCCTGGCCCGCCTCCCGCCAACGGACCCTGGGTACCTGCCCGCTGCGTGACCCTCCTTCAGGACACAGCCACCACCCGGAAGCGGAAGTCGGCGAAGGACCGGCCGCTGCAGGAAGCGGGGCCAGCCACGAGGGTTCCGGAATCTTCCGTTCCTGTTCCTCCCACTGTCTTGGCGAAGGCGCCAAGGCCGCTGCCCGTCCCTCTACTGCTTGCAGTGCTTCTGTCGCGGCTTAACGAGGTAGGCCCCTTAGACGGAGCGGCACCGCTGACTCTGCCGAAGGATCTAGCGGGGGGAGGAGGAAGCAGACACGGCGGAGAAAGCGGCCAATGAGTGCGGGGCTTGTTGGGGGCAAGAGCGGCCCAATGGGCGGGTGCGTTGTTGAGCTGCGGGGTTGGCAGTGGCGGCAGCGGAGAAGAGGGTGAGGGGGCGGCGGCAACGGTAGTCGGTAGCGGAGCTCTTGGGTGGTCGCGGTGGCGGTCGCAGGCGGGGCCTGGTCTGGCACCAGGGCGGCAGCAAGGACCTCCCGCCCCCCCCGCCCCCGTCGCTGGTTGGCCGTTGCTGGGTGCGCGAGCAGGGACGGCAGCCCGCAGGGTCTGCGCGTGCGGGGGCGCGAGCCGTCGTTCCCCTCCCGCCATCGCCACTGGCCGAGCTGCGGGGCGCCGCGCTCGGCCTCTCCTTCCCCCCCTCCCCCGCATCCCCGCAGGCGGCGGCTGCCCAGGCACCGCAGAGAGGCGGGCGTGGGGGGACATCCCCGCATCCAGCCGTTATGTAAGCCCCGGGCCCGCGCACCCCGGGCCTGACGGCCGAGAGCGGCGGCGGAGCGGCTGCGGGGCCCGGGGCAGTGCCCTTTCGCTGCCTGCCCTCGGGGTTCCCCTCGGCGGGGGAAGAAGTGGGGGAAGGCGGAGGTGCTCGCAGGCCCGGTTGGCACCAGGAGGAGGCTTTTGGTTTTCAGTGGATATATCTTAAAAGGGCATCGCTGTTTGTTTCCGTAGGAGAAGCGAGGAGACATCCTGAAACCCTGGAACTGCACTGAAAGGTAAGTGAAAGTTAGGAATTCTCTTGACAGCTGCCTCTTGAGTGAGATGGTTGCTTGGTTCCATTGAGTACCTGCCTCTGGGGAGCTCGGCGTTTTGCCTGCTGTGGCTATGTAATTATGAAGTGTCGACTGTGTTAGTATCTGGATAATTAAATTATTTTTTATGTTCCTCAAGGTTGAGTATATAGTCCACTATATTAAAGAAAAAATATGGTAAAAGTTAACTACTTAGTCAGTGACTTATAAAGACGTAAATCATTCCTCAATTGTAGACGATACAGTAATGCTGGTTTTTATAGCAGAGTACAAACTCTGTTATATTAATTTCTGATGCTCGTATAAGAACGAGAATAAGCACTGGTTTATAGCATGATGCCATCAGAATTTTAGGACAGACTGTAGTGCCTTTCTTTTTAATATCCTGATGTAAAGCTGCTTCTGGGTTTCAAGGGTTTTTTTTTTTATAAGGGTATTGGGAGTGCATGCGAAGAGTTCCAGGAGGAATGCCATTATCATGTTATTAACAATGAAACTGTTCTAAATAGAGTGCCATCTGTTTAATCCAGACTGCCTCTGTCTGGTTTCAGCATTGAAAGTTTTTCACTGTGAGATAAAGTCTGCAAGGTTCAGAGCATTCTCTTCCACTCTGTGGATGCAGTGCCAGGGTGAGAGGAGACAAATTTGTTTTTCTGCAATGTATGTGGGGTGGAATTGCAGGAGTGTTCTTTATTTGTGAGGTACCTGGAAGATAAATCTCTGCCTTCCGGAGAACGAAGTTCTGTCAGATACCTGTGAAGTACTTCTTATTTCTTATTGTGTCTGAAAGTTAATGAGTATGTGTTCAAAGTCCAACGTTGCTGAGGAATGTTGCTATTTTCCTCAAAAAAAATTTCCAGTGACCTATAGACGTGGTAGATACCAGACACATTGGTTTTATTTCTTGAAGGAAAAATACGAAGTCCTGGTTTTATTTATGGTGGGGTTTTTTGTTTGTTTTGTTTTGTTCATGGTGCTTGGAAGCATGGCTTGATTATTTAAATGTGAAGCCATACTTTACTGGTATTGCTGAGTCCATCAACATGGATGTTCAGTTCTGGTCACAGAATGTTGACTTTGTGTGGCTTTTGGCAGTCGAACAGAATTGTAGCAGAAGAGTGCACTTGTCAATATTTGTCGCTGTTAATATTACACTATTACTTTCAAGGTTTAATAAGGTTTTGAGTAGCTGTTTCCTCCCATCCAAGTAGCTAAAAACTCTTGATAGGAAAAACTGCTAGCAGTTGATAAATTTGCTCTGCTATGAGGGTGCTTAATGCTTTGCTTCCTAAATTTCCTTTTCTTTCAGCATGGACCCATACTCTTTCTTTTCAAAATAAGATTGCAAATATGAGGGATGTGATGTTTTGAGAATATAGGAAGCTTTTTGAAGTTTTATCTTTACCAAATAAGTGAGTCTGCATAATTTCAAGGGGGCTTACAGTCTTGCTATAACCTATTTTTGGGAAGGAGACTTCACCATAATTACAGTGTCAGTCTGAAGAAATGAATAGTATACACAAGGAACTAAC
This sequence comes from Chlamydotis macqueenii, assembly GCF_036417535.1. Classification (NCBI taxonomy): domain Eukaryota; kingdom Metazoa; phylum Chordata; class Aves; order Otidiformes; family Otididae; genus Chlamydotis; species Chlamydotis macqueenii. Next base: position 30,122,319 of record NC_141561.1, read on the forward strand.
ATAAAGAGAAGAAATTTTCATTTTGTTAAAAAAAAAAATGCTGGATGTCCTTTAGGAAGGAAGGTCACTGGAACTCCATCTGCAAATAATCAGTACTTTTTGTGGTTTATTCAGTTGCTTTTTTTTTTTTGGTACTATTTGTGGTGGTGATAATTATTGAAAAGATTAAGTGTTCTTTGATACGGTTATGTTAGCATGTATCCAGCCATGCTAGTTATGATTTGCTGTGATTCTGCTTAGGCTGCTGTTTTAGGGGAAGGTGGCAGGGTTTTCTTGTTTCCAAAAGTTTGTGTGTTGATATGCATTCTGGATTAACAGATTGTGGGACACATTGGATACTGCTCTTCCCTGCATGTGCATATAATATTCTTTCTAGCACTGAACTGTGTTTAGGGGTGTGCTCTCCATGATTGTTTCCTGGAGTAGAGGACTGTGTGACTGAGTGACTTTTGAAGTATTTTCTGTTTTGAGATTATGAAAAGGGGTTGTGGCACTGTTTTGTGTTTGGTGTGTTTTTGTTGGTTGGGTTTTTTTTGTTGGTTGGTTTGTTGGTGGTTTTTTTTTTTGTCTCGATACCTTAATACATATTTGAACTACTTAAATACTGCATCTTTTTTTTTTTTTTCCTGACATTGCATGTTATTTTCTCCGGCTTTGTATTAGTAGTGATTTATAAGTCATTGGAAGGCTTTTGTGATTTGAATAAAAAGGTCAATCCTGCTTTAAATACAATACTGATGGAAAAGATCTTTCTTTAGTCCAGCTTTGTTTCTTTGGATGTTTTCTTAAAGAAGGCTATGAAAGGTGGGGGAGCAAATTGTCTTCTCAGGCAGCATTAAAGAGCTAAATATTTTATGGATACTATCACAATCTCAAACCACTGTTTCACCTCTCTTTTGGAGAAGTGATATGCTGGAGCAATAGTCTGTCTGTCTTTCTGGGCTTTTTTTTTTTTTTTTTTTCTTTTTTTTTTTTTTGTCAATCCAAAGACTATCCTTCACAGGAACATCCATACTGGGCTGATCTGCCATTCTTACTTGAAGCCTAAAGCGCTGGGAATCCTCCTTTGTGAGAGACAAGTACTGCTTGTCTCTCACAGCTAAGCAGTCTTTGACAGCAGGTGCTTTATTCTTACACTCTTTTCTAGGCAAGCATATAGGGTTACTCCTTAGGTCAGCTCTCCCAGTCTTTCAGTGGAGGATGATGTTTTGTATGGGTTTTTATTCTATGGATATAATTAGTTTTTTAAAACTTTTGAACCTGTGTATGCTTTTTACATCTGCCATGTTTTCTGGTAGTGCAATAAGCACCATACTTAATGGGTTGTGTGAGTAAGTCATTCCTCTGTTCTGTTTTGAACCTGTTATCTGAGAACTTCATGTGATACTCCTTGTTTTCTGTACAAGGAGGGGCAGAAATATTTGGCTTTTTCCCAAGCAGTTTGACATGAGTTTAGAATATTTAAAGATCAGGGTAATATGTTCATACAAACACTTGTATAGGCAGGAAAATAATTTTAGATTCCATTAATTTTCTTTATGCTTGTTCCCTTATATTAAGATACAAGCTATTATCAGGAAGTGAAGCTGGAGTCTTCCCCTGCAGACTCCTGGTGAAGGACATCTGTGCCATATGAATGGTCACTTAAGAAGTCATCCTGTGAGTTTTTTCAGGAGAAATTGATCTGAGCAGAGACAGTCTTTGAGAGTACAGTTTGACTTGCTATTTCAGTCAGTTATTTTCATTTTCAAATATAATAGTTATGAGAAGAAATTCTTGACTTATTTAATGCTGTTTTCCATAGTGTTTCCTTTGCAGTTATTTACTTGTAGGAGATAAAAGTTCATGCAGAGTTGTGTTCTAGGAAACATTAACTTCTGTGTTGTGTAAATTGTTCAGACATATCATGTCGGCTGTGAAGGTAACTATAAAATAGAGATGATGACTTTAACGAAGAATTGCAGGTGTCAGGTGTTATCAGAATGATCTGTTGTTTTTTTTTTACTGAACCTTTCTTTTGTTGTCTTCTTTGGCAGAAGAGGAGATTCTTAAAAAACGGAATTGCAGGATGCTTGAGGTTGAAAGGGACCTCTGGTGATCATGTAGCTCAACTGCTTTGCTCAAAGCAGGGCCAACTAGGGCAGGTTCCTCAGGATGTTGTCCGGTTGTATTTTTAATGTCTCCAAAGACAGAGACTCCGCAACCTCTCTGCGTAACTGTTCCAGTGTTTAAACACCCTCATGCTAGAGAAGTTTTTTATTTATGTTTAAGTGGAATTTCTTATATTTCAGTATGCGTCCAGATAGGTACGAAGTTTTTGTGAGACTGAGAAAGTATTCTGAGTTTGTGCTTGTATCACTAACTGTAGGTAAAATAGCAAGCGGGCTGAATTTTTCTCTCTGCACCCTTGTTTGCATAATTCATGCTTATAATAACAAAACAAATAATTTAAAATGTCTTTTTTTTTAACTTTACTCAGAGGTCAGATTTATGGAAGTGACTCAGTTGGCTCCTTTTTCATATAGAATTCTAACTTTAGTTTCTACACTTGAAAAAGAAGGTCAAGAGACACTTCTGATGAAATAAAATATAGTTATCTAGTAAAACCTTACTGTAAAACAAAATTCTCTGTTGCCAGCTGTAGCACAGAGAAGAGAACAGATAAAACTTGGTTACGGACTGGGTAAAATAATATGCAGTTTGTGAACTGTTTCAACACGTGCTCCAGGTTATCAATAATAGTCAAAGTTTTGTATTTTAAGGAAAATTTCTCTGTGGCCGTTAGTCATTTTTATGTTAGTGTTACATTCTTCTGTCAAATATAATGAATTCGGGCACAGGCTTTTTTGTATTCTGTTTTCCTTAGAGCCAAAGAAGATAGAAATGGTGTGCTCCAGATGTTTATTGTGTGACATTTATGTTCTTTTATAGTGTTTTAAGAATAATAAATTATGTGGTCATGGAACATATCTGTCTAACAAACCATGTTGCAACTTTTAAACTAATCTACATCTTTTAATTTAATGCCACTGTAGAGTGATTAGGATCTCATGTACCCTGATGAAGGACTAGGCTGAACTAGTGTTACTCTGTCACCATGAGATATCCTTTTCTTCTGAAATCCTGTGTTTCTCATACGATGGATTCTATTTGATAATGTTAATGGAATAAAAATCACTTATGATTATCTCCTTCAATAGATATTTTATTAGTAATCACAATTCAAGTGATTTGTGAAAGACAGAACTATCACTGGCAAGTCACCTTTTCAGTCTTTTCTTGGTTGTTTTCTGTTCTTCTGGAGGAAATCCAGCTTCCTCCTACTACCCACTGCTTGTGTCAGATCTGCAGCCTTGACCTCCTAGTGTGATTCTGTAGAGCAATATGGATTTTGTGGCTCAAATTTACTAACTTCCTTTTCTGGGAAAGTAGAGAGCCAGAGACATTTGTAAGGAGATCGCACTAGAGTAGTGAAATAAAATGGCAGGTGAATAACGATTGCAAAGTGGTAAACTATTTATTTATTTGTTTTTCTCTCAGTACTGAATGTCATACTTGGAAAATGCCGAATTCCATGACTGCATAGTACTGTTCAGCACAGGACCTAATGGAGATGGTTGGAGCAGTTCAGACCTGTTAAAACACTCTTCCAGGAATGCGCTCTTTCTGCATTCTGGTCTTTTTATTATTATTATTATTCTTTTTTTCTACGGGACAGAATACTTAAGGACATCTCATTTTATATTGTATGTTATGCATGTGTTTGACCCACAGTGAATTTTGCAGTCCAGAAATAATAAGTCTATGTTCTTGTGTGTAGTCTCCATAATTTAGCTAATCTTACTATGTTTTTATTTTGCTTACTGTGATTCTTCGGAAAACTGAACTGGTTAGGTCTTCTGTATTGGTATCTGCATTATGCTCTTTAAATAGTTATACATTGCTGTTCCTCTGCTTTATATTTAAGTGAAATGTATGGCATGGATAATGTGCAGGCTGCATAACTCTGGTTTGCTGATTCATAAAGGGCAATGTTCATACTTCTGGGATTCTTCTTCAATTTTCATTCCGTATGTTTAGTAGTTTATGAACTTTAAAATTTAATTGTATTTAGGATCTTCATCTCCTCTTCTGCCCTGCCTTGACCCATATTTGGGTTGGGGGAATTATTCTACGTCTATCTGGAAAGACAATAAGAAAGTTTAAAAGAATGATCTTATTTTTCATGGCTATTCAGCTGAGAAGATATTGGCATGAAAGATAATGAGGTGAAATATGTGGAAAATTTGCTTGTGTTTTTCTACTTCCTGGCTTCATTTATTTCCTTTTTATTCAAATAGGTTGGTTATTTCTGAGAGTTCTGGTGTCTGTTTCTTCTTTCTATCCCCTCATCTTATTTTCTGCTTTGTCCTTTCTGTCTCCTTTAGGTTTGAGAATATCTTGAGCTTTAGGAGAGGCGGGAGATAAGCCCCTCTGCATGGCTACCTCTGTTCTGGTTTGGAATAGGGCCACAAGGTAGAAAATCTGATACAGAAAAAATTCTGAAAAAGCTCGTAGTAGTTTTTCAGGCAACTTTCCTAAATATCCTAAGCACAGGATTTTTGGAGACAGGTGGGCATAAGTGTAGCACATTTTGTTTTAGAAATAGCTTAAGTTAGCTTGTCTCTGTAATTTTAAACATGTTTTCTGCATCTGAAAACAAATTAGCTAAAAATTATTATTTTTTAAAGAATTTTTTTTAAACATAAACTTTGTGGAGATCTGACATCTTATGACCATTGTGCCCCATGTGTAAGCTATGCTGCTAATTCCACCATCTGCTTTTAGATAATGTGCTAGCAACATCGTGGTGGCTGAACATAGGAGGATCAATAACCTTCTAGCTGAGACCTGTTTCAGAACGTAGGAAGCTTTTATGAAAACTTAGTTATGGAGGGGGTGGAACAAGCAATTTATCAAGCATCCTAGTGAATACCATCAGAATAGGGCAAAAAAAGAAAAATCTAAATGTTCAACTTTGAGTTTTGATATCTCTTTATTACTCTAGGTTAAGAGTATACTTTTTTTTTTTAAATACTTGATGCTTCTGCATATGACTGTTGTCCCTCATGCTTTATGGTTAGAAAAACACATGTGGTTTAAAATTAACAAAAGCTCCCTATTTAGAATTGTTGTTGTACTGGTCTTTAGTATCTGTATGTAACTTAATAAAAGATGTCAAATCTCTTTGTAAGTGTGGATACCTGCTGCCCAGATTTTGCAGCTGAAAAATTTTCATGCTTTTGGCATGGCTGAAGTCAGTCCTAAGATCTATATTTACTTTTGCAAAATTAAGGTTAGAGTGTGAATTTCCAGGCTTCTGTTGTAACCATGTTGCTTTGCTAAAATATGTAAAACTGAAATTCAGTAGACAAAACTAATGCTTCTATTTGTAGTTAGAACCTAGTTTTAATAGTGTCAGTCTTTCTTTGTATGACAGTGATACTGTAAGAGCGAGAGGGAATGTTAATGTCTCTTCAAACTTTTAATATTTGAGTAACAGCAGTAGGATAGACAGATGATTGGTTAAAGTCTATTTACTTTAGTGAAATTACACAAGAAGTGATTGAGGAGATTGTTAAGTAATAATAATGTGCCTTTTTACACAGAAATGTAAGGCATGCTGGTGAAGGATTTATCCTAGCAAAAGCTCATATTTCTCTGTGTGTAACAGTGGAGAACTTTCCATTGCTTTTTTTTTTTTTTTTTTTAAAAAAAAAAGTTCATTTGAGCTGGAACAGCATAGAGACATGAGCTAAATATGGACACAGATAAGAGAGGGGGGGTTTAGACGTGGAATGGAAAAATGACTAGTTCCTTATGTGCACGGATTTTTTTTTTAAGCTGTTTATTTCTAGTTCTTAGCATACAACAGGCCTTAGACAAAATAGCTGAGCTTCCAAAGCTGTTTCTAGATTGTTAATTATGTGTATCAAATTCTATTTGTTAGTTATGTAACTGGCAAACCATGATATGTGATAGCCGCTCTTTGTTGTAACTGTGTAGTAGTTTCAAATAGTAACATACTTAAGTTTCTGAAAGTTATTCAACAATATTTGTGGTAGTTTATTGGGAAGGTCGCAGAATGAAGTGCTGTTTTTGTCAGACTTCGTGTGAGCCATTCTAATAACTTAATTCATGTTAATGAACTGCAGCAGATTGCAGCGCAAATCTTGCCATGTCAGAGTAGCAAGAGCTTTGTGAAAATCTCTTAAACGGTTAAGTGTTACCTATGGAAATACAAATGGAGATGGGAATCCTGGGCTGGAGGCTAAGTTGAATGAAAGTAGAAAATAAATACCTAAAATACTGAAATAATTTAAGCTAAGCATTTGTAAGGTGTATTTCTATGCTGTTTATTTTCATAGAAGTTCTGTGACAGCAACCCTTCCTTTAAATCATGACTCTCATAATGCATTTCATGATTCTCCGTTGAAGAGGATGGCTAGTAGCAGGCTACTACCTTTTCTGTTTGCTTAGGTCTGTGCGCCTGCCAAGGCTTATTTAATGTGCTGGGACTCTTCAGCTTTGTCTTAACCCAGGTTACTGTAAACACCAGGTGAGTTTGGGAAGCCTCTGTTTATCTGTGGAATAAGAGAACTTCCTAGCTTTCATTTTATTTGTTTGAGGGAGAAGGAGAGAACAAGATTTTCTTTCTCCTCACAGTAATCGGTGTTAGTACTTGAGACAGCAAATAAAAACTTTAAAATAATTTGCCCTGAATATTTTCAGTCTGTCCAGCTGATTGCTGGAAAGTAGACAGTTTAGGCAGAGCTTGTTGTCCATGAGTCTCCAAAGGACCAGTTGCGAAAATCACTGAGATTTTGCTTGTCAAGTCTTGAGTGGACTTGGAGTGTACATTATAGTCCTTTAAGATGTATAGAAGTCCTAGTGAGAATAATAAACAGCGAAGAATGTGTACCTTTTCTGCATCAATGGTGAAAATACATATGCAGTCATTCTTTGTACATCCAACAATTAGACTTTGTTGGATTGTTACAGTCACTTCAGCCATAGAAAAATGTTTTTGAGGCATCTGGGTGTTTAAGTCGCTGAAATGGCAGCTGCGTTACGCAGACATATCTTGTGTTCCAGGAATCACTGCACTAAACTTTGAGAGGGTGCATGCTTTGCTTTTTTCCTCTCTATATAGGCTAAATCCTTTCAGTTAGCTACAGGTCTATGTTTTTTTAGCAGTTAATTTTTACTGTTTACATGGCAAAATTAAAACTACTGCACTGATTTCCCTTTTTCATTGAAATTAAAATGTTGGCATTTTATGTCCGGTACTTAACTTGACAAGTTAGCCCAAATGTAAACTCTGAAGTTTTTAGGAAAATAGTTGGAGATGTTGTAATGAATTCCATAGTAATCTTTATGCATTAACTGTGGTTGTAATTTTACCCTTGGTGTGGTTTGTGTTTTTTTTTTTTTTTCCCCCTAGCTGCTTCAGTATTTAAGTTGACTAAAACTCATGATGCTAAGGCAGAAAAATAATTGTGCAGCTGTGGAATTTCACATTTGTTGTGCAGAAAGTCCTAATCAGGTTAAGGTCCGTGGATAGATTCCAGACTGAGTTAGGGGTCAGTGGCCAATACTAATTGGATTTGAATCTGCCAAAATTGTGTAATCAAGTATTGTGCTCATTGTCACAGGCTGTTTTTTGTATGTTATGTGTGTGACCCCTTTGCTTTATTTGACAATGTATAATTAACCAAATGTTCAAAGGTTATTTTAAACTTCCTCTGTGCCCTTTTTCTCAGACTTGCAGGTATTGGTATGTGCTAAAGACAGAGCACTGGGCTTGATGTAAGAAAAGCAAAAGGAAGTTCAAGGGAACTTAAATAAAGAGGAGAGTGCCTCTGGATGTTAATTTAATCTAATAAATTAAGATTTGATATATGCTGCAGAAAACTTTAAAATGATCTGTTGGTCAGTGGGGGAGTGAGAGTGCTGTGCTTTTTTTTTTTTTTTTGCCAGCTGCTAGGAAAGAGCTTCTTCAGCACTGCACCTTGTCATCTTACTGAAACGTTTTGTAGGAACTTTGCCACGTTTGGCTGATGGAGATGTGTGTGGGTGTGACAGTCAACTGCTTTTCTCTACTGATGATACTCCCATGACTGTAACCTACCAGAGACTGAATTTGGTAGCTTATTTTGATAATAAATTTTTGGTCCTGTGAGAAAGAGGAGGAAACGGATCTTAAATGGACATTATTGTGCTGATTAGGAAACCTTAATCACTATTTGAAGAGTTTTCAGCTTTATCAAGTTTTGAGGTATTTCAAATTCATGTTCCAGTGGATAGATTTTGATAGACAAAATATTTTTCCTGCTTGTACTGGCTTTATGCAAAATTCCAGTAATAGTTATTTTATTGTTATTTGTATGAACTATCGTGGCATTCTGCCTTAGTAATGTACGCTGACTTTGAAATGATTGTCATGATTATCTCTTTGTCTCTGTGAATTCAAACTTGATAGCTTTCTGAAATAAGTAATGTTGTTATAAGTAAATTCTGCACGCTTATGCATATGTGTAGCATCTATGGGAAATACAAAAAGTTTTTTATTAGCATTTACTTTTTTATTGCAGGAGAATGAATCTACACTCTTATTTATTGGTTTAAATTATTTAAATGAAACAGAACTGATGAGGAAACAAAATAGTTAAAATATAGTTACAGAAGTCTTTTCAGTGTGCCAGTTGGATAGCTGGCAGATAAAGCAAAAACCATGAGGATTTCCCCCCACGTACCTCACCCCAACAAGTATGAAACTCCTGCTGCTCACTTTTAAGAAATGGTTACGGCATAATCATCTTAACTTGCAAATCTGCGTGTAACTGCAAGTACCAGGGTGTTAGGTCTGAATTTGTATTTTGTTTAGAACAGTTTTCTCGCGTACTGAAGTAGTCGCATGTGGTCTGTGGGGGTTGGTTTTGGTTTGTTTTTGGTTTTTTTGTTGTTGTGGTGGTTTTTTTTTGTTTTGTTTGTTTTTACTTTATATGTGATCAACTTTACTTTTCAATAAGTTACTCAGTGCTCTCTCTGCAGGTCTACTGTCTGCATTCCAGTAACCTCACTATTTCTAAACCTTCTAAGTCACCTTTGAAAGACTGTATCTGCTTTGTGAAACATGCTGTGTGAATGGTGTTAGATAAGTATACTCCTTACACCAAAAATTTATAATCTAATGATTTCAGGTGCCTGGTGCTTGAACTTCAGTAAATGCTGCTGATTCCTGTCAGCACAATTGCGTAGGGAAACAGGAGAGTGACACTTTTAATAGGCAGTTTAATTAAACTCAAGCTTTGATTAAAAATTATTGTGAAGAGAATTAACTGAATTTGCTGTATTGCCAATATAATTAATAAAAAAATAGCATAAGAACATAAACGTTACCTAGATGGGTAGTGTGACTTATCTGTAAAAGAGTAAGGAAACTGTTTAAGTTTAGTATAGTTTGTGTGGATGTATTTGTATTTCATATAGATGTAATACATAGAATTTGCTGAAGAAGATTAATGTTGCAAAAAGCAGTAGTATAACTCTTTGACATGTTTGCATATAAGGCCAACTCTGGTCTTTTTCCAAGGGTAAATTTACTCAGGATATTTGAGGGAAGGAGAAACGCTGTTTACCAACTGCTTTTGAAGTTTGTTTTTTAGCAGGGAAACTATTTAGTATTACGAACAAAACCTCAGAGTTTGTCTGTGTATGGGTGAGGTTATGTAAAAATGGCTGGAGTTTAGAAGATTGAGTCCTTAATGAGAATTTCTGCTGTTATTTTTTTGAGTGCAAGAAAATATGTCTGAAAACCTAGAACACTGTAGAATTGACCACGTATAAGTAAATTCCATTCCTCCTTCCACACCAAGCAAATGGGAGGAAGGGTACCCATGAAGCTAACTGCGTGGGTTATTAATGCTACCTGTTAAATCTGTAATTTTTCATAATCTTGAAAGACACTTACTTTCTGAGTATATGTTAGGGCAGTATTTGACAAAAATAACTTTTAATTTTGTTCAGGCTATGAGTAGAAAATATGCATAAAAATAGTATTATGAATTTAATATCTCGCTCTTGTTTCCACAGCGTCTAAGGGGAGGAATAGGGCTATACCTGTGGAAGGCTGTTTTTTGATTGTGTGTGGTTGGGTTTTTTTTTTGTTTGTTTGTGGGTTTTTTTGTGTGGTTTTTTTTTTTTTTTTTTTTTTTTAATTTTTTCATGCTGATCTATAGCTTAGATAAATTACAAGCGTTGTGGAAAGTCTTGCCTAACAGGTTACATGAAAGATCTGGTTGACTTAATTTTTTTTTTTGTCCTGGGTTTACATTACGTTCCTGAAGAGATTATATGCAGAATTTTGCCCTAGAAAAAAAGAGTTTGCTTTTCAGATTAAAAAACCCCCAAACCAACCAAACACTGCCCCCCCCCGCAAGAAACACCTTTACATATGTTAGTAACTTAGTCCTCCTCACTATTTAAAAATATATATTAAAAATTAACCACTTCACACTGAAATATTAACTAGTCCTTCCTTATGACTGGTCAGTCTCTATTCTGTTCTAATGTTGGCTTAACAGTATAAGAATAATGACTATGTAAACAATCTGCGTTGTGTTTAACTATTCAATAGTGAAGATTAATTATTAAACTCATACCAAGACAAAAGGGGAAACTAAGGTAGTTGTTGCACTAGTTTACATTTACTAATGTTTTAATGTTACTAATGTTTTAATTCCCATACAGTTATTTCACAGAAAAGTAGCATATACTTCTGTATGATAGGCCACAGAATGCCAATTACAGTAAGCTGAGTTTCAGAACTTCGTGAGAGCTTCTAATAATGTAATTAAAAAGAGTTGCGCTTTTGTTAAAGGCATTGTTTTCTGTGAAGGAGAGAGTCCAACGAAGGCCATGTAGTTTCTCGGTTTGGAGGAATCCTAGTGAAGTTAGTAGGGTTGGTCATGAGCATCAGTTTTTATAGCACAGTCACCTTAATCAACTGGGTCAACTATGTGGATAGTTGATGTTAAGGTAGCTCTCTTAATCATGTTGTATAGAATTAAGATGGTCAGGAACATGTGTTACTTCTCTCAGGAAGCTCTGACTTGTACTATCTGTGTAATCTCAATATAAAATAACGGTGTTTTTTCTTCTCATTTTGTGAGATCGTTCTTTGCAGTTCTTAAAACTCCTTTCTAACTTTCAGAAAACAAGTCTGAGATTGGAAATGATTGACACTGAAATAATGCTGCGATGCGTGATTTGGAAGAAAAGTTGTTTCCTGTAAAGTAACATTTGAAAGTAATAAAGGCAGCTACAGTCTGAGCGGTTTTGACTCTGAAAGTCGAAGAAGACCTTATGTTTCTGGATTCTTGATGCTACTCTGCTTTATCTGTGAACATCAAGCAGCCTCTGTGTGTGGTTTAAGTCCTTGTCATGTTTTGTGTGCAGCACTCTGCTGCCTTGGATATTCCATTAGGTGAAACAGAAGAGATCTGTGCTGTTCTGAAGTTGTCTTGAAGAATGGTGGTGAGATCAGTGATGTTTCATGTAACTGTATTTGTTGTTCCATTTGCTTTTTAAAGTCTGAAAACTTGTACTGGAAAAGCAAGACCAGAATATCAATCAGAATTAATTTTATCCATGAAAACCGTACATCTTAAATGTGAATTATACATCTGAATCACACATGTGAAATTTATGGCATCATGCAATAAAGGAATAAGTCCTAGTGCTCATGGACTTTTAACTCAGGCATTTTGAAAGTTCATGTTGGAACACTGTATTCTTACTGTATCAGTAAAAAAAATCAGCAATGTGACATAATTTTAGGTATAAGTGAAGTAAATTCAGACAAAGAAGATTCCATTCATTTAAGAGTTTGTGGATGTGTAAGATGGGGGGAGGAAATCTGCCACCTCAGCTTCATTTACTTACACTCTACTTCCTGGAGCTGAAGGCTTTACCATCTGGAAGTTGAAAAGATTAGAGTGAGGGATTTTATTACTTTCAGCAAAGGATCCTTTAGGTTAGATCCGTTTGGGAATACTTAGGGTAGAAGAAAGGAGGTTAGGTAAATTAATTAATGAATATGTAAGCTAAATTCCAGTTTGTGTGAATTACAGTTGGTAGCAGATACTGCAGCAAGAAATAGGTATTGATATTTTATTGGTCTGGAATTGATAGAGAACTTAATTTTTTTTTTTTTAATGGCTGTTGTCACAATGTAACAGACATTTATTTCTATCAAGTGAGGATTTTACAGCTCAAAAATGGGAAGCTCCTTAGAATCTACAGTTCATATTTCTAGAACTGTTTCTGCATGTGTTTTTCCTTTGCAGGCACCATAGTGGTCTTTCCCAGTGTAATAGTTGCAGTCCTATTCCAAAGTGTGTGTTGAAGGTTTTTTGGTGGTATGTTTTTTTTGTTGTTGTTTTGGTTTGGTTTTGTTCCCACAGAAATTCTGTTTCAAGATTTCTCCTAGCTTGTCCCTGTTCATTTTTAGTACTTAGCACTGAGCATCCCTTAACTGTGTTTTTGCAAGTGTTATTTTGCTGTTAGATTTTTTTGTTGTTGTTGTTTAGGCTCCATTTTTACCATGCACTTTCTATCTTTAGTTAAGTCTTTCTAGATTTAATTTACTTCATGAACCAAAACTGTGAACCAAGAAGGTGTTTGGGAAAGGTAGGGTTACACGGAAAGTAATTTGCATGGAAGTGTTTTCCTAAGTAAAGAAATTAATGAATTGCAAACAAACTAATATAAAGAAGAGTTATTTTATATTAACTGACGCAAAGAGAGGATGAGCCTGTATTGTTTAGCGTAGGATGGGTTATCACACAGGATCCTAACAAGAGAATGTTTTAGTTTTAGTGTAGGATGACTACGTGAAGTTGTTTCTAAGGAAACTGGTGCTGAGAGAATAAGGTAACATTTCTATGGCTAACCTACGTATGTGTGTGTATATATATTTTTAAGTATGTAGAATCTTTATAATAGAATAATTAACATGTGTTTTGCTGTATTTAATACTGCAGGATAATTTCTTTATTATCTTATCATTTCCCAAATCCTGTAAGTAAAGTAGAGGAGTACTTTCTTCATATATAGAAGATAAATATCTGCTTCCACATTCTTAGTCATCTTAATTATTCTCTTTTCTGCTTCATTGATTGCATGAACTCCTAAGAGAGGGATTTAGCTACCAGTGTACAATTGTGTTTTATTCAGGTTCTTGGATTCTGTGAGGCGAACCGGACTTAAATTTTTCTCTAGAGTCCCCTGACTTTCATAGCTCTCTACAACTACTCTATGCAATACAATGAAAACATCAGCTTTTAAATAATTTTTTAAACTCTGTTATAAAGTGTCTATTTTCAGTGTTGTATTTTCATTTGCACTGCCCTAATTGCTTGTCTTCAGCAATTTTGTGTCTGCAAAGCACAGTTTCAGTGTAGAAATTGTAGAAAGATAGAAGGTTTGGAAGTTGAGCTTTCTGGTGCTTGAAAAGGCACAGAGTATAATTTAGGTGTTAAAATGACTTAGAGGAGGCTTTTTGGAACAGATGGGCTGTGTCCTTTCTTTGCTCCTTTTTTTTTTTTGGCAGCAGCTGGAATTGATGCAACCTTTTTGATAGTAATTGGAGCTCACTGTGCAAGTATGGTACCACGAAAATTTACAGGAGTATTGCGAATCGTCTTTGACTTCATTGTGGTAAGGCTTTCTTCCATCATTTTCACATAACTTTCTTTGTTTCCAGTATCCAAAAAGAAAGTTTTTTAGCCTGGTTATTACTAGTGAGTCAGAATGGGCAGGGAAGAAATATCTTATCCAAGTTGTTTTTCATGACTAAGGCTTGTCTAATAAGGCTGGCAACCTACATCCCACATACAGAATACGTCAGCATTTATATTATAAAATTGGAATGCATGTCTGTCTGCTTAAGCTTGCAATTAAATTACCTAAGAACTGGAGTTGAAGAGGGCGCTCTTTCTGTTAAAGAGAATGCTTGAGCTTATGATTAAAATTAATAACTGAGAATGTTTTGTTTCTTTCTGCATTTGTCAGTTTTGTACCTTGTAGAAGTTTCTGTTTGTCTGTGCAATGGAGCTGTACGACCAAGAGAGTTCTGGCAGAATGCTTGTACCTGTTTCTAATGCTAAGTTGCAGTTGTAGTTCTGATTTGTTGAGAACAACAGTTTTTAAATTTATTTTTTATATCCTTACCAAAATGTCAGCTTATATAAATTATTATTCTGTTACAGTCATATTTAATAAACACTTATGTAGATGGATAGAAGGGAATCACAATGGTATTTATAAGTTTATTATAAAAAAGGAAGGAGAGATGCTCTGAGGAGAAGTTTTTTTTGTAAAGCGCATCAGTTAAGTGCTAGCTTACACCATCATTAAGTTTTCTCCTTTACTCTTCTTGTTCTACAAAAGAAGTAATTATATAAAACAAATATTATAGTATTTATCTAAAATATCTTCTTATTGCCCTCTTGTTATTTTGAGTCCTACTCATACACTTTGAGAAATAGTATACTGTTTGCAGTTGTCCTGGTTTTGGCAGGGATGGAGTTAATTTTTCCTCTCAGTAGCTGGTATGTTTTGGATTTTGTGTGTGAAGAATGTTCATAAACACCCTGATGATACCAGTTGTTGTGAATGAGACCAAGGACACCGTCCTGCTTTCCAAGTCTCGCTAATTTGCAGATGCAGGAAGCTGGGAGAAAGACAGACAGCATAATTGATCCAAACTGGCCAAAGAGAGTATTCCATGCCATAAACGTCATGCTCAGTATATAAGTGGGGGCAGGCGAGGGTGGGTATCTGCCTTCCTGGCATCCATCCTTCCTGCTTGTTTTTGCTGGCATCGTTCCCCCTACCTTGCTGGCTCCCTTTTGCTCCTTTGCTTGCTGCTCGGGTTTGTTTCCGTGATCGCTGCTCGGGACGGGCTGTATCGGTCATTGGGACATCGGGTGGTGAGAAAACACATATTGTTCACTTTGTATATTTTTAATATCCTTATATTCTGTTATTATTGTAGTTTTTCCTTTTATTTTAGTAAATTGTCTTCATCTCAACCCACGAGTTCTCCTTCCTTCCCAATTCTCTCCCCCATCCCCCTGGGGAGGGGGAGAGTGAGCGAGAAGCTGTGTGGTGATTTGGGCTAAACCATCACAGTCATTCTGGCGCCCAACGTGGGGCTCGAAGGGTTGAGGTAAGGACAGATCTGACTAGAGTGTGTTAAAGTTGTTACAAGTGCTCATTATTTTGTTTGAATCCCTGGTCACAATGTTGTACTACGTGTTCACATGGTTGTGTTATGTCTCTCCTAAGTTGCATCACATATTTCCTTTGGTGCTGTTTATCACTTCTCGGAAATGGATGAGAATTCTCATTTTGATTTACTGGGCACTACTGGCTTATGATATGGTATCATCACTGGTCATTAAACTAATCTGGTCCTTGTTTTCGGCATTGCTGGCAACTCCGTACTTTGGATGCCATTTGGTAAGAATTATTAATAATCACACATTTTTCTTTTTCTCCCCGGAGAACCAATCTATGGGGAAGTCAGAGGAGGGTACCTTCCCATACTCCTTTACCTTCCCTTTTTCTTTTGAGCGAGTCACATCAGCTCTCGAGAATTTGGAATATCCTTGGGATGTGCAAGCCAGCATACTCCTATTGCTCTGTGTCCTAAATGGGTTTCAGATGTTGTTTAGGATTAAACAATTATTTACAAAATTCACCCGGAGATCTACCTTGAGGTTGGAGGGGCAGGGGTGGCATGGTATGTGGGAGAAGACAGGCAGGTACCTAGAAAACTTCTCACCTCCAATGGTCTGGAACTTCACTCCCGAACAACTACAGAATCCAGATGAAGTGATCGAATATTTGAAAGAAAAATGCCATAGCTATTCTAAAGAGGCAAAGCTTACCGCTTTGTGCTGGGCACTGGCTAGTATCTACCAAACACTGCTTAACGTGCAGCACCCTCAGGAAGAAGGGAGAAAAAATCAACTGACCGATACCCTGGCTACTCCAGCCCCGGCTGCCGGCCCTGCGGCTACTCCAGCCCCGGCTACCGGCCCTGCAGCTGCTCCAGCCCCAGCTACCGGCACTGTGGCTACACCAGCCCCGGCTACCGGCCCTGCGGCTGCTCCAGCCCCGGCTACCGGCACTGCAGCTGCTCCAGCCCTGGCTACCGGCCCTGTGGCTACTCCAGCCCCAATGACAGGCACTGCGGCTACTCCAACTCTAGCTACTGGCACTGCAGCCGAATCAGAGAACCAACCTGTGTCAGTATCAGTCGCCCCTGTACAGAAGAAGAAATCTTGGAAGCGAAAGTCAGCTCGTTTAGTAAGGGATGAGGGAAAACCAGGACCATCACGAACAGAGGAAGAAGAAGAGGAACTCATGAGAGAGGAACTCATGAGAGAGGAACTCATAAATGAGACTGAAACCACCCGATCCTTATCCCTGAATGAGTTGCGAGACATACGAAAAGATTTTGGCCGCCGTCCAGGCGAGCACTTTCTCACCTGGTTGCTTCGATGCTGGGATAATGGGGCCAGTAGCCTGGAATTAGAAGGTAAGGAAGCTAAACAGCTGGGATCCCTTTCTAGGGAAGCAGGCATTGACAAAGTAATTGGAAGAGGTGCACAAGCTCTCAGCCTCTGGAGGCGGCTCCTGTCAAGTATGAAGGAAAGATATCCCTTCAAGGAAGATATTACTTATCATCCAGGCAAGTGGACCACTATAGAGAGAGGTATCCAGTACCTAAGGGAATTAGCTGTGCTGGAAGCCATTTATAGTGACCTAGACAGCGAGGAGTCACCCCAAGATCCAGATGAAGTCCGGTGCACACGGCTCATGTGGCGGAAATTTCTACGGAGTGTACCATCATCGTATGCCAATTCATTGGCAATTATGCTCTGGAAAGAGGGAGAGGGACCAACAATAGATGAATTGGCTACTCAGCTCCGGCAATATGAAGACACTCTCTCTTCTTCCCTCGTCTCAGCTGTGGAGAAACTGTCTCGGGAGGTCCAGCAGTTAAAAGAGGATAGGTCCTACTCCCCGCCCATACAGAGCAGTATTTCAGCTATTAGGAGTAAACGTTTCCCTGCTCAAGAGAGACGGTACACACGGCGAGGTATCCTGTGGTTTACCTTGCGTGACCAAGGAGAGGACATGAGAAAGTGGGATGGGAAACCTACCTCAGACCTAGAGGCACGGGTACGTGAGCTGCGGGGAAAAACATTTGCAAATAGAGGTTCTCCCCGGAAAACTGCTGCCCGGTTAGAGAATCTCGTTGTAAAAGTACGTCACATAGATGCCCACATACCCAAGAGTCGAGCCACAGAAGAACACCAAAATAACCACAGGGTGGATCAGGCTGCTAAGATTAAAGTTTCCCAAGTGGACCTAGACTGGCAACACAGAAGTGAACTATTTTTAGCTCGGTGGGCTCATGACACCTCGGGCCATCAAGGTAGAGATGCAACATACAAATGGGCTCGTGATCGAGGGGTGGACTTGACCATGGATACCATTGCACAGGTTATCCATGAATGTGAAACATGTGCTGCAATTAAGCAGGCCAAGCGGTTAAAGCCTCTTTGGTATGGGGAACGATGGCTGAAGTATAAGTATGGAGAGGCCTGGCAAATTGATTACATCACACTCCCACAAACCCGTCAAGGTAAGCGCCATGTGCTTACAATGGTGGAAGCCACCACTGGGTGGCTAGAGACCTATCCTGTACCCCATGCCACTGCCCGAAACACCATCTTGGGCCTTGAGAAGCAAGTTCTCTGGCGACATGGTACTCCAGAAAGAATTGAGTCAGACAACGGGACTCATTTCCGAAACAATCTCATAGATACCTGGGCCAAAGAGCATGGCATCGAGTGGGTATACCACATCCCCTATCACGCACCAGCCTCTGGAAAGATTGAACGGTACAATGGACTGCTGAAAACTACACTGAAAGCAATGGGTGGTGGGACCTTCAAAAATTGGGATAAACATTTAGGAAAAGCTACCTGGTTAGTTAACACTCGGGGATCCACCAATCGAGCTGGCCCTGCCCAGTCAGAACTGTTACATATTGTAGAGGGTGATAAAGTCCCTGTAGTGCATCTAAGGAATATGTTAGGAAAGACGGTCTGGGTTATTCCTCCCCTGGGCAAAGGCAAACCCACCCGAGGGATTGCTTTTGCTCAGGGACCTGGATGTACTTGGTGGGTGATGCGGGAGGATGGGGAAGTCCGATGTGTACCTCAAGGAGATCTGATTTTAGGTGAGAACAGCCAATAATTTGAACTGTATATAAGCATTTCCATAGTTCTTATATGTCATATCAAAGGTATTGCAGCAAGAACACCCTGATCAGTGAAGAATGAGTTTCAATAAAACCAAGAGAGATGCAACGATGATGGAACAGGAACTGGCGCCCAACAATTCCCTCAAGATCAACATCTTCAATTTGCAGACCATGGACATGATACACCAGCCATGCCAGATGTACCAACTGCGAGTTCCAGATGCAGCATGCAACAGTCCCATGCTACATACCATCTCTTGTCCTGAAAGACTGTATGACATATGGAACCCAAAGTCATGGACTAAATGAACTCAACAGACTTTGGAGGGATAGCCCATAGATTGAAGGAGTTACATCTGTGTGTGTGTATATGTATATGCATGACGTAGATGGTATGGAATAAGGGGTGGATACTGTCCTGGTTTTGGCAGGGATGGAGTTAATTTTTCCTCTCAGTAGCTGGTATGTTTTGGATTTTGTGTGTGAAGAATGTTCATAAACACCCTGATGATACCAGTTGTTGTGAATGAGACCAAGGACACCGTCCTGCTTTCCAAGTCTCGCTAATTTGCAGATGCAGGAAGCTGGGAGAAAGACAGACAGCATAATTGATCCAAACTGGCCAAAGAGAGTATTCCATGCCATAAACGTCATGCTCAGTATATAAGTGGGGGCAGGCGAGGGTGGGTATCTGCCTTCCTGGCATCCATCCTTCCTGCTTGTTTTTGCTGGCATCGTTCCCCCTACCTTGCTGGCTCCCTTTTGCTCCTTTGCTTGCTGCTCGGGTTTGTTTCCGTGATCGCTGCTCGGGACGGGCTGTATCGGTCATTGGGACATCGGGTGGTGAGAAAACACATATTGTTCACTTTGTATATTTTTAATATCCTTATATTCTGTTATTATTGTAGTTTTTCCTTTTATTTTAGTAAATTGTCTTCATCTCAACCCACGAGTTCTCCTTCCTTCCCAATTCTCTCCCCCATCCCCCTGGGGAGGGGGAGAGTGAGCGAGAAGCTGTGTGGTGATTTGGGCTAAACCATCACAGCAGTCTAAAATTTCTACCTTGTTACATTTCAATGTTTTGTTTTGTGTTACTCTGTTAAAAAAGCCATTCTACCTCTCTACCACTTAATTCCATGTCCTTCTAAGACAGAGTTCTTTTTTTTTTCAGTTTTGAAAATTATTCCCATATCCAGGTTAGAAGTTGAGTTTTTTTTATGATCTTTGTCATTAACTGCCCCTTAAGCACTTTTCTGAATCAAATGTAGGCCAGTATTTCAAATAAGAACATATTATCAATTTTGTATACTCTACTTACGTGTTTTCAGATTTAGTTTGTACCATTTCTGTGTGGTCAGACATCTTGGTTTCTTTTCTAACTGCTGATACATTCCTGGGCGGGTGTTTTCATTAGGTTATTGAATGTATTACCCAGTCTTTTTCCATTTGGTCTTTTAAACCTCTGCATTCAGGAGTGGCTTATCATTAGAACTTCAAATTGTTTTTTTTGTTATCTGCATTTGTCAAGAGTGTTGCCCCATTTCCTTTTTCCAGAGTTCACCAGTCTTGCTAATGTGTGTGGTGGGGAAGCATTTTTCCTGTGTAGTTCTGACCACCTTATCCCATGTTGTCTTTTATCTGTTCTTCTTCCCAGAGTGTTAATTATATTAAATGAAGATGCTCTTGTTACAGAGCTAGGAACCTTGTGGATCAAAGGAATTGAATGTAGATTTAGTTCAGAGTAAGGATGCATTCTTGATGCTTTCCATGCTACTTTTTTACAGAAGTAGCATGGAAAAATCTTTCTTTAAATACAGTTCATTCTATGTTCAGTAATGAATTGCAGGTATGAGAGGTGTGTATATGTAGCTATATTGATAATTGAGTTTTCTGTTCTTTTACACCTACTGTCAGCCAGTAATGTTCTCTTGCATCAGTGGCAGTGGAAAGAGATCATACAGCTTGAATATTTGTTTTTCTTGCGATAGTCCCGGTTTTAATTGCAAAATAGTCTTGCCATAGCCTTGGAGGTAAAGATATATAATACTGTTATTTACCATGCAGCTAGGACTCAGTTACATTATATACATCGTGACATCTTTTATGTAATTACTAAAGGCCGGGTTGGAGGAGGCTCTGGGCAACCTGATCTGGTTGCAGATGTCCCTGCTCCTTGCAGGGGGGTTGGACTAGATGGCCTTTGAAGGTCCCTTCCAACCTTAACCATTCTATGATTCTATTCTAAAAAAAAATTGACTCATTCTTGAAGTGCATGTCCCATTTATGTAACCTCCCCAATGTATTTTGAAGCGAGTATAAAATCCAGGCTTCTTTCAAACAAACAAACAAACACTCCAAATAAAATACAAACCACCAACAAGAAAAGTCTGTTTACTTGAATGGTCATATCTTCTTAAATGCCAACAATTATTAATAACTGATTGACAGCACTTTTTTTTTTTTTTTTTCATTTTAATCCTCACTGTAATAGTTGGTACATCTATATAGCGAGTGCCATTGGCTCTGATTATTTGGGTAATCATTTTGCTGTTGCAAATTGATCTTGGTTAGTGGTTTAAATACATTATTATTTACCAGTCTGCATTTAGTCAGTATGGTTTTACTCTAAATGTAAGTGAAAAACATACTCTCTGATGAGAGAAGTTGATTAAACCCCTTTTCTTGTCTGTTACTGTAGAAGTCAAAAGTTCTTGGGTAGTTATTAGTTTTGTGTTTCATTGTTTTGATAATATATTATTGTAATAATATATTATTTCAGAATGATATTTTTGAAGATGATAATATAGAGAATGGTGAATTATATGAAAAGTATATTTAAAATTATAATCTATTTCTAGGTAAGCAAAAAAAAGGTAATTTAAAGATAATCACACGGGATTTCACTCTTGGTAACTTCAGTTTCATCGTCTCATGGTTTATAAAGATCTTGTAACTAGTCTAATCCTCCCCAAACTGTCATCGTAAGTATACCTCGAAAGTTAAAGTTGTGAAGTGTTATCTCATATATCCCAATGGAACTTAAGTTGTTAAATGTCTAGGCAGCTCATGTGTTAATGTCAGGAGTTAACTCCTTATTTCATCCTTTTTTTGTGTATGTGCATAGCATGAGCTAGGAGAGTGCTTTCCCTTGTAAAATTCTGTTTAGATCTCAACTGTAATTGACAAATGCGCAATGCAAGACTGTGACTTCCTTTGAGAACAGAGTATTGTAGCTTTAATATTAAGCATAAATATTCCAGGTCTAATGATTTAACAGCCTTATGTCTCATATTCTGCCACTTTATGGCAAATGAGTAAGTTTAGGAGCACACTCTCTTTTAATTGTTATTTGAAATGCTTTTTTTGGGGAAGCCTTTCAGTAATTGATTTTTATATTTGATTTTAACAATGAGTAACTCTGTTCCCAACAGTCACTCATTGTTAAAATAGGTTTTGTGTTCCGTGCTTTAGTCTGAATTTAAACCTGCTTGCTTGTTCGATATTTAAGGAATCTTAACAATTATTCTGTATGTCTAAACATAGAAGTTTGTCTAAACATGCAAGTTTGAACCCTTGCACCCCTGTGATGCAATGTTTTGTGGTTTTTTTTTTTTTTTTTTAATTATCTTCTGATTAAATTTAGTTTTAGAAAACCTGCAGATTTGGTTTGTAAGCAAACTGACAAGTGAATGAAAAATTTTTAACTGTAACAGCCTGATTCTCCAACCAGGTCTATGCACATCTGCATCTGCTTAGCCCTTTTGTGGGGAAAACTACAAAAATAGAAATTCCCTTGTCTGATTTTGCTGGTATGTAACAGTGATTCTTGCTTTGGGGCTAAAATAACTCAAGTTCCTATCCAGGAAAAAATGATGTCTAACTTAATGTAGATCTGAAAAGACGCACCTGGTGAACTTCCAGGATCTCTATCTTTGGTTTTGACACTAGGGATAGCAGGTTAGGTACAACTGAACCTCTAGGTAGCAAGTGTAGTAACTTAGAGCTAGTTGAGACTCCATGACATATCTAGAGAGCAGTGTATATCGGATATCATATCTGGATGTAAAGGTTGTTTCTAGCATGTTGTAAAACTTGGGGAGCTTCTAGAAGTCCTAAATCAAGTCTTACAGACCTGATATTCTGTCTTGAAGATGTGTGCCTGATAATGACAAGAAACAACTGATAATAAGTTAAATACACACACACACACACATATGTATATATATATATATATATATATTTGTCTTTCAGGTCTCCTGTGCATATTTAAAAGTCTGTATGTGATTATTTACAGTGTACCTATAGGGTAGAAATTTGTTGTGTGGTTTTTTTTGGTTTTTTTGGGGGGGGGGGGTTGGGTTTTTTTTGTTTCCCCCCCCCCCCCAACCCCTCAGGTAGTGTCAGAGAAAGAAGAGGAGGATTTTCATTTCATTCATTTTGAATTGTATTATTTAAGATTTCTGCAAGGAATTCCATTTTTTTTTTAAAAAAAAACCAGTTTATTTTAGAAAATTCATGGAGGAAGTTGGTTTGTTTATACTATCTTGTGATAAGAGCTTTCACTTGCAGTGTAGCCTGAAATAGATGGTACCTTCTGTTATCCTATCTCTAATTAGCACAGAGGAGGGGAAGACAAAAGCGGAACCTTTTAGTAATTCAGTAATTTGGAAAAGTAATTAATTGAATAAGCAGTATGGAATGGAATATACCCATTGTTCGTACACTTCAGTTTCCTGTTAGAGGTCTCCAAATACTGAAATCCTCTCGTTTACGTAGACTGGGCTCATTTGTGTGTTGTTTATCTCATGCTCAGCATGAAGGGATCCTGCAGTGAAAAGTGAAATTTAGTTTAATGCATGATTTTTGCAATGTCGTTGAAATTTCGGCTCTATAAGGAATATGTATTAAGAACAATAGAAGAGTCTTTAATATATTCAATTTAAGAGGTTTATGCTCTGCAAAGTCAGAGTATTGATTCACCTCACATTTTATAAAAGTATTACTCTTTTATTTGATCTTGCATCTTTCTTGCACTATTCTTTGTAAGAAATAGTGCTTCAGTTTTCCTTTCTTGTGTGCTTGTAGGACTGTGCATCACTAATACATAAGGGTTTTCCACATAGGTGACAAAACCTTTTTGGGTGAAGATGATTCTTCCCTTCTTCCCCCTGCTAAAACATGGTGCCTTTTTTTAAATTATTTTTTATTTTTTTAGTGGTAAATTGCTTTGTTACAGAAGGACCCAGATATGCTTTAGTAGATTTGATAAGCTTCAATTTGTAAAGTCAAAAAATTATATACACTACCATTTGCTTTACTTCACTATATTTCTCCTTATTTCATGACCATCAGAGTTCCTTTTCACCTTTCAGAAAACAAGGCAGTACTTGAAGGCTTGACAAATGCATCCCAGGCTGAAAAACTGCTGCATTCCTCCTCCTCTTCCTCCTTTAGAAAACTGACTTCTTTAAAGAGGTAAAGTTGAATATTGCACTTTCTGTAATTTTTTTTTTTTTTTTTCAGGCAATGTGAACTAAATCTCAACGTCTTCTGTAGCATGCCCTGTGGTGTTTCAAATTAACTTATGTCCACGTCTCATTCTGATGACTGATACCTGTTTCCCTCTCTATTGAAAAGGATGTCTTTGGAAACCTTTGTTTGCAGAGGTCTATTTAGTTGTGTTGTGTTATTTTATATAATTATTTCTCAACACTTCTGCTGAAATAAGTCATCCACGTGTTACTTGAATTTAAATTAATCTAATGTAATTTCTGAATCTGATATCTTTTAGGGTATTTAAACATGCTTTAGAAATCTCAGGCAATTCCTCACCCACAGGAGCTTGTCTTCTCTGATTGACTTGCTGCCAAGGGCCATGTGAAATGTTATATTGTAGCACTGCTCGTACAAAGTTGCTAACGTTGAACTTCCAGCATCGCAACATAATATCTTATTTCACTTCATTTTCCGTTTAACAAATACTAATCTGTTCTTAAAAATAAATCTTCTTTCAGAAATTAAAACAAGCATGTTTCAGAGACCAGAATAGCTGATTCCAATCATGTAGCCTGGCTATTTAAAGGCCATTTATCATAGGACTTCCATGATGTAACCTGTATATCAAACCTGTAATTTTTGATAGAGCCTAAATAATTTTCAAAACACATCTGAAAGAAAATTTTAAAAAGTAAATGATTCACTTAATATTTACCTGCCTCTTCTTATAAATTGTACAACAAATTCTGCAAATAGTAGCACTTAAGTAACGTCAAGAATATTTAATATGAGGTTGATGAGCATAAGTGTTTATGGGATTAAAGATGATTGTAGCAGTCTTTATCTTGTTATCATTTGGTTGTGGAAGTGTTTATCTTCCCCCTGCCCTGCCCCATCCCAGGATTCAGAAAAAGCTAACTGTATTGAAGGAAAAAAAATGTTAATGTAAAAAAAAGGGAAAAAGGGCTTTGAAGCTGATTGGTATTTGTAGCTTTTAGGAAAAATGTGGAAAATATATATATGAATGACAGCTTTGTTGCATATAATTGTTATATACCAATATCAACTTATTTAAAAAAAAGAAAGTGACCAAAGTATGCCTTAAAATACAGTGTCCCTTCACACATTTTCTGTTTCTTGTTTCTGTTCAGGCAGCTGTTAACCTGTAGGTCCTGTAAAAAATTTTTTTTGGTGAAACCTTAACTAAGATTTGCTGTCTTCGTATGTCTGATATGGCTTCAAATAGCTCTTATATTTTACTCCATTTATCCCTTTTCAGGTCACTCTTCTTAGGTTTTAGTTTCTAGTCTTAGGCTACAGCTTCATTTCACTTAAACAGATTAAAATTTTCTGGCGCCGTAATGAATTCCAGGTATTGCCAACCTGTACTGAGATCATGCAGAAAGACCCTTGTTGCTTAGATCTGTTTAAACATCAAGCAAGGTTTAAGGAGTAAAATTCTGCTGTTAGGTTTTCTAATAACTGGTTTTATGAAACTGCTTTACTTGAAGCTGTATATAGAACTGTTATTACAATGTCTTGCGCGATTTGTTCAATGATGCTCTTTACTTTGTTCTATTTGTCTTTTCTTTGTACTATATTTGGTAAGGGAGCAAGAATGGGGTTATTACTTTGTCTTAAATAATGCACATTTTGGGCTGAAGCACTGAATCCTTCTTTTTCCTCCTCTCCCATTAATGTGCTGTACTTTTGACTCAGAGTCTGAAGAGAACAGTTTAATCATTGTTAGAAAATGGGACCAGTGGTCCAGAACGCAACTTTTCCTATTCTTTGATATTATATAACTCTATTGGAAATATGTTAACATCTTTTCATTGGGGTAGGATTTTGCAAAACTAAGTTTTGCTGCCAGAACTGTTATTTTTATTTATTTTTTCCTTTTTCTTCTAAAGGAAGAGAGAAGCAAAAGAAGTAAGAAAATGCTGGGATCAGAACGAGGCGTTGTGGAAGAATGGCTGTCAGAATTCAAGGTGACTGGACAAGAAGAATGATAGCTTATAGCATTGGCTATACATCGATTTTTTTTTTTTTTTTTTTTTTTTTTTCCCCCCAATATCCAATAATTTACATTTTAAATATCTATTACGTGATCTTTCAACTTCTTATAATGCATAGAGCATACAAAGGTCTGTGTACATAAGTCAACTGGTACATAATATACAATGCATAGTTCTAATAGTAGTTTATTGTAGGTGTTATTGTCGAGCAGAACACTGCTATAGCAATGTGTTTTTTTAAAAGTACGTATTTCTTTGTTGATCAAGCTGACAGAATTTAACTAGCAGCTGGATAATGCTGCTCAAATTTCTAATTGAGCAACTTTTTTATTTTAAAAAAAACTAGTAAAAATGTTTGGAGTTTAAAAAAATATTAAAGGAAAATGTTTGGCTGTTTTTTTCCTCTGGTCTGCTTAAAATTAATTGTTTCATAATGAAGAATCTGAAGTATTTTTAAGCTATTTTACATGTTGATAATTATACTGAGTGAAATACAGAATAATGCATAAACGATAAAACTGGGTTTCATGACTGATATAAAATTAATCTGTTCTTTAAATTGAGAATTAGTAATTCCCCATGTTGTTGATGTTATACAATAATTAATTACATGCTGTTGTTGGAAGTTTGTTGAGGAGCCCAGGATGTGGTTGCTTGTTGGGACTTGAAGCTCATTCTGGATTATCCATACCTCTTAAATAATTTGAGGCAATTTGATAAAGACTTTGACAAGTGCCTGTTAAATACAGAGTATCAAGAGAGTCCTCATATGGAACTTAAGGAATTTTTTTTGAATCCTTTTGTGAAGATCTTTAATACTCAAAAACATTGATTTACTGGGGTAACACTTTTTTTTCCCCTCTCCTTTCTTTCTTTAGGCATTACCTGAAACACAAATTTCCAGCTATGCAGCTACACTGCATCGAAAGAAAACACTGGTACCAGCTCTTTATAAGGTCATTCAAGACCCAAATAATGAGGTAGGAGACTTTAAAAAAGACTTTTGTTCACATTCTTATATCTTCCACCTCTACAACTAAAACTGGAGTAATTGAGAAGTGGAGATGGAGAGGAAGATTCTTCAATGCTTCTTTCAAATGTA
Organism: Chlamydotis macqueenii; assembly: GCF_036417535.1. NCBI lineage: Eukaryota > Metazoa > Chordata > Aves > Otidiformes > Otididae > Chlamydotis > Chlamydotis macqueenii. Next base: position 30,149,323 of record NC_141561.1, read on the forward strand.
GTCTAATGTATCATCCCTCTTTTTACACTCTTGTTTTTTGACAGTTAGTTTAATGCCTTTCTGGTAAGACACAACCTCATCTGCTCCCAAAAATAGTTTATGCTGTCTGCTAGATTTTACTTGCCACAGCTGACTGTTACACTTGATTTGGCATGAGGTGTTTTGGTTTTGTGGGTTTTTTTTTCCCTAGAAGCCACCTTTCAGTCATAACAGAGACAGAGTAGGCCTTACAATGAAACTCAGTAAGACCGATGTGCTTCTCACCTGGTGGCTTATTACAGTGGAAGATGGAATCAATTTATTAAATCCTAATAAAATAACCACATCTTCTTTTGCTTATAGTAATATGATGTTTGTGTAATTTGGTTTACACTGCTGTAAACGAGAACAGAACCACAGTCCCAAAATATAAATAAACACAATGAAAACTTGGCTTACCCTTGTACGTAATTCATTTTGCAAATGACGTTAAAATGAGCTTTCTGTTCCATTGGCTTCTGCTAAGAGCATTTCTGGAAAAGTGTGAAATATAACTTCTGAATAAATTGTGCAAGACTACCTTTCTTTGCTGTGTAAACTTCTTCAGATAAAATGCTTCAAAATATTTGATTTATCATCTGTGATCTCTTGTATATTTATAAATTAAATGGCAAGTGTACTCAGCAAGAAAGTTCTTTATTTTCCTAAGCACTGCTCAGCTGCTTTTGGAAGCTGAATGCTTGATTGAGCTTAAAGGAGATTGCATAATGCTCATGCAATAAAAAAAAAATAACGCTTCATAGCTGTCAACTTCATTTCAGTATTACAAATAACTTACATAGTGACCTTCTTCTTTGTACTGAGGCTGCTGTTATGCTCTCTTCAAGCTGAAGCCACCATTGCTGCTGTTGTCTTTTAGTATATATGTATGTGTGTGTATACTTCTGAAAATGTAACAGCTTTTTTTTGCTTTGAGAATGTGCATTTCATTTTTTTTTTTATGATGCAAAGAACCAGAATTTCAAAAAGAATATCTTCTTAATGATGTAACAGTAATGTTACTGCGTACTAGTACTTGTCAAATGCCACTCTTTGGAACTGCTGTTGCTGTTTAGGCCTGATTCTGATATCCGGTATAAGATAAGCAATCCCAGACTCAAAGATTGCTAACTTCAGGTTCTGCTTGTAGAGGCAGTATGTATTTCCTTGTTGTGCTTCTTCCAAACTTATTTGCGTGTGAGGAGTATAACCCTAGCAAATTCAGTACTTTGCATAATTCTGTGGTAATATTTGGCTCTCCATGAGGGTTTTTTAAAATATGCTTTATAAAGCAGGATAACTGATTGCTTATGAAGGTAGCTTACGTGGTAGACTCTTATAAAAATTTACTTACTGGATTCTTAAACTTGATGGACAAGTAATTTTTTTAGTACAAATTAATCATAAAGTTGACCTATTTTAAAAACTTCCTGAAAGGGGCAGATTGTTTAGGGCGAACATGTATGCATTTCTAGAATCACATAGTTCTATCCTGATAAGACCAGGATTATTAATTTTACGTAGAACCAACATGTCTAGGAATCAAAACAAACAACCAAGCTGTCATCTCTAATCTAATAGGAGTACTATTAATAGGAATGCTGCTTTATATGCCTGATTTCTGATATTTGTTTAGCTTTTTTTGCACCTGTTATCTCCTTGCAGATATGCTTGTATTTATTGTTTCCAGAGATTTCTTCTTTTTCTCCTTTACGCTAGCTTCTTGTTGGTATTTTCTTTTAAAGAAACCTACAAATGTATTCAGTGATCTCTGAATTATTTAGTAACCACTTTTTTTAATTTGAACATTTGAAATGTGCTAGGCCTTTCATAAAACAAGGATACAGTTCTGTCTCTGAGGATTTGAATGTTTACAGATGGCTTTAATAATTACTGTGACTTTTAGACAGGAGTTTCTACTAAGTAAATATTAATTAAGAAATAATATACTTATGCATATTTTGAATGTAAAGTGCTATGTATGTATGAAATACTGAAATAAATATACTAGATAATACGTGCTCAATTTGATACATAAAGCCCTAGTAGTATTTTATTAAAATGATGTTAATAGAAGCTTTACAGGCTCCTAATTTAATTTAGATCCCAAACCAAAAATTAAATGTTGAGGTATTTTACATATCTATGTAAAAAGTTGTATACTCCAAATTACTGGACTTCTCTCATTCTTTATCAACGTTGTCAGTGTCAACTTTCTTCCCGCCCTCTCTTGTGGAGTCTCTCATTGCTTAGGCTTTTAGCTTAGGGTAACTAGGCTGTCAGTCAGAGGCCTTGTTACACAAGGTGCTTATTTATACCAGAGCCTTTTATAAGAAGCAATTTGTCTGATAGCAAAGTTTTATTCTACGTAGATGCCGTGTTATGTTTTATGTAATCAGTGGTTTAAAAATTGTATGCTTCATTGACCAGAATACTGTGTGTTAGAAATGAAACTGTGTTCACCCTTTCTTGGGAGATGCTCTCTTAAGGCAGCTGTCTTGATAGAAAATTCTGTCAAATTTATATTTCACGTTTGTGACATATACTAGAGTAAAATATGAGTCTTATAAAAAATAGAGTGTTCATATAAGTATGTGATGTACAGCCATACAGATTTATGGCATTGCACAGATAGCAAACATCCAAATTAATCACTTGTAGAAATGTCTGTCCCTCTGCTGATAGCAAGGGGCTTCTTCAAATGTTTCGAAAGGATAGGTGGTTCACAACAAACTACAGAAGTACTTCTTCATACAGCATAGCGAAGGAGTATCAGTGAATTCTACAGACAATTCTGGGTACTAAGATTTTTATGAATAAACAAATTAATGAAAGAAGAATGCATCATAGTCTATAAAACATACTGCTAATGTTCTGGAAGTCCTGAGCTGCATATCCCTGGGAATGAGTGTACGAACTGGAAAGGGAGTCATACGTGCCTTCTCTGAGCTTCTGCTCTGCTTTGGATATTTCCTATTTATGCCTTTTTGTCTCACCAGTACAGCTGCTATTGTGTTGGTCAAATGTAGTGTTTTTATTGCTCTAAAAATGATAATTTAATATTATTTAATATTACTGTGTGTGTATGTTGGAGTTATATAAAGCATATACGGTTAGAAAGAAGACTTATTTGAGATTCTGACCTCTGTTTTCTGACTCTGTAACTCTTCTAGATTAATATAGACACTGTAGGTTACATGGATGCCTCCGTCTTCTTGGATATTGAATCCCATGAGTATTTTCCTTAGGTCAGGTCATCCCGTTTCTTAGAATGTAATGCTAGGCTAGACTGGTCACAGACCTTATCAATTCCTCTCTGAATATATATATTTTAAATAGTTTTTTACTTTGGTATTAAAAACTTGATTAGTCATGGGAAAGGGGGAGACAGTTTGACATGGTTGGTTTTTTTTTTGTTTGTTTTGGTTTGGTTTTTTTTCTGTTCATTAACAGTTCTGTGGATGCATCTTAACTACTGGTTTGGCATTGTAGACTCTTAAAATGACAGGGTTTCTCTTGTGCTTATATCACACTGACTTGACAAGGACCTTTTTTGATTTTTGTACTGAAACCTGAAGGGCAGCGCAAGATGGAAAAATCAGTTTGCATTGTAATGAACAAATACACGCTTGTTGGGTTTGAGACTAAAAAGCTGTAAGACATTAATTCATATTTCTGTCAATAGACTTGTCATTAGCAGCTGTGATTAGCAGGTAATCTTTAACCTTTGTATTTTTATAAACCTTAGAACTGCACTATTAAAGTTTTATGATGCGCATAGTTCAAGCCATGTGTCTTTCACATGCCTTAAATTAGTGCCTGTATACAAAATAAATCTCATACTGACAGCCCTAGATAATAATGTTCTCAAAGCACAAGATGGTAGTGGCTGTAGTAAGGCCACATTTCCCAATACTGCATACTAGTGCCCCTCAGGTCTGTCCTTATAGATCTTATTAAAAGGAATGCAGATATCGTTTTGGTTCATTCACTTACTTGCCATCAAGGAATGTCAACTTTTCTGGCTGCGGTGGCTGTATGATATAGCTGCTATGTTTGCTGTTTCATTCTCCCTTATTAGAGAAGCCTAACAGTAATTCATTAGTCTTTTTGCCTTTCCACAGCTCCTGGAGCCTGTTTGCCACCAGCTCTTTGAACTTTATCGTAGTTCTGAGGTTCGGCTCAAGAGATTCACACTGCAGTTTTTGCCAGAGTTGATCTGGGTGTATCTGCGTCTTACTGCCAGCAGGGATAGGCAGAGTAATGGTTGCATTGAAGCATTGCTGCTTGGCATTTACAACTTGGTAAGTGAGACGAATGGGAATTACTGAGAAAGTATTCTTGTTATATGTCTGTGGATCAGCTCTAACAACTGGAAGATCCAGTTATTTTACATATATTCTGATAGAAAAAAAATATTGGAAACAGTTTGCTGGTTTTTGGTAACATTTGCTAGGTTGAAGTAGCATGTTTCTCTTTGTTCGCTGTTTTCTCATAAAGGTCCTTTTGCAGTTCCTTTCAAAGTCATGTTGGTGATTCATATTTCTTAAGGACAGTAATTTCTTCATTCCTTTTAGATTCAGGAAGAAAGAGGCCTCAAAATGGACAGTGGCTTCCACTGTTTTTTTCTCTGGTTAAGTTGTTGACCTTTTTCTGCACATATACTGAAACTGAAGGAGTGAAGTTATTTTCAGTACTTAGAAAGTGAAAGACAAGGATAAATCTTTTGCATTCTGCTAAATTCTATCAACTGCCCTTCATTGTGATCCTTAGAGCCTACTACAAATACTTTACTACTTGGACTAAGTTTTCACATAAACTGGAATGACTAGAGCTTGTTGTTTGGAAATTTGCTGTACAAAGTTAAAACACAGGATTTAGACTCATTTTTGCTGTAGTCTTAGGTAATTTCTCTTAGTATGTTTGCTTTAAAAACCACTGGGTTTGCTTATGTAGTAGCCTAGCAACTATAAAATCTGAGCAGTTTGAAAGCCTTTTGAGAAAACATTCTATGTATTTCTTACTGATAGAAGCCTGAAGAAATTTTGCCAGTCCCCTTGATTTCACCTTTTGTGTGGTGCATTTATTGTGAAGTACTGCACATTGTCAGCAAGTGACTCATCGGCCCTCATGTGTCTGTATCTTTTGGGCTTAATGTTTAGCCTTGCTCTGCTATGCAATGCTGTTATAAATAAATGTTATAATGTAAAGGCGGGCTAGAAAAACTTTTTGTTCCTTTTTTTGCTTTTGATGAAGTTACACTGATCAGGGACCAATGCTGTTTTTTTTTTTTTTAAGTGTTGCAGACTGATTCTGCAAAACAGTCTGTGATAGAGGTCTTTCCCGCTTTTAAAATATGTCTGTAAATTTGCTGATATTCTGCAAATGCACGGAGACCTTAGGGTGTTAACAGTTTTATTGGATCAGGACATCTAACTTCTTATTTGTTAAATGCTGTCTAAGATTGAAAATGATTCCAAGTCTTATTTCCTTACTTCTGTTTGGGGTTTGTTTTTGTTTTTTAATGCAGGAAATTGCTGACAAAGATGGAAACAACAAAGTTTTATCTTTCACCATCCCTTCGTTATCTAAACCCTCAATATATCATGAGGTAAGAGAGCTGCAGTGGTAAATTAGAATTGGATCTATTAGAGGAATGAAAACTGGATCCATGGCCAGCAGGCCATTTTAGATGCATCTTGTTGCAGTAAGTTTTCAATGTCACTACCTTGCAATTAGCGTAATTGAATCAATAGCATTAGTAGAAGAAAAGGAATGTAAATGTTGAAACATCTTTGCTGACAGTGCCCACTTTTAACAGAGGTTAGTTCTGTTGTAGTTGCAACTGTGGTTTCTTGCCTCTTATGTCTTAGTATAAAAGTAGTCTTTCTTCTTCTAACTCCTCCTTAATATAGTTTGAACTTGGAATCTTATTTTTCTTTCTCTACTGTAACTGTAGAAAAGGTCTATGCAATTAGGATAGACTTACTGTAAATGGATATGTAAGAATCAAAGTTGAAAATTACTCTCACCTGCTCTATTGCTTGTAAGTGTGGAAACTGTTTATAATAATGAAATTAGGTATCATTTTTCGATTTACTGTATTCTGGAATAATTTTCATTTTTACAGACTAGTATTTCTTTTGGCTTGGGTGGTTAGGGGTTTTAATGCTTTTGGGAACCTTTTACTTATGGCTTGATTTCTTCCCCCTCCTTCCTTCCTCCTCTAACCACCTACTTCTAGCCCTCTACTATTGGATCCATGGCTTTAACTGAAGGAGCTCTATGTCAGCATGATCTCATCAGGGTAGTTTACAGTGATCTTCATCCTCAAAGAGAAACCTTCACAGCACAGAACCGGTAGGTGAATATATTCTAACATTAGAGGTGCTTCACTAGGCAGACAACAAGTTCTTAAACATTAAGACCAAATATATTATGTGTTCAGTCCTTTCTTGACATGAAGTGCTTGGAAACAAATTTAGAGGACAGTCGTGGTAATCTTGAGGTATAGTATTTTTGCTGATTTTTTTTTTTTTTTTTTTTTTTAACTTTGTATGTTCCTCTACTAGTTAATTTAGAAGAGAGTCACTTCTCTGTCATTTCTGTGTCCATCACAAATATCTTTGGGTTTATATCTGTCAACTCAAATTTTCCTGGAACTGTAACAAAATGCAGCTTTAGCTCTGAGGCTATGACTGCTTTTTCCACAGGAAAAGGGTAATGGAGCTGAGTGGATAGACAGAACTAGGGATGAGAGAAGTTGCTCTGCTGTTCTAGTGACTGCCAGCTTTACCGGTGTCTAAAGCCAGCTCTGGGAAAACTGATAAAGTAATTTTGAATGCATTGCAGACTTGTCCAGTTCTATAACTTTGTCCAAATATTATGCCATATGACATTTTCTCCGTGGTTCTGCATATGCTAATAGTTTTCAGTAATAATAATTTTAACTGTTTAATACTGAACCTTTAATAGCCTATTTCAATTTAGTGAATGAAAGAGGATTTCAGGATTTGTGTGTTTATTTCTGACACTTTTGCATGTAGGATATTTTTTCAGACTGAATTATCAGAACTTAAACCAAAAATTCTATGAAATATTAAGAATTTAAACCATACAAGGTTTTGCTCTTGTCCCTTTTCAGGTTTGAAGTGCTGAGCTTTCTTATGCTGTGCTACAATTCTGCTATTGTCTATATGCCTGCCTCTTCTTACCAATCACTTTGTAGGATGGGTTCCAGGTGAGACACTTGCCTTTGAAATAGTCTTGCAGGGTGCATTTAGACTTCTAAATATTCTTCCAGCAAAAAGAATAATTTATTTACTTGTATTTGGTAACTTTAAAATAGGTAACTCTTGGTTAGTGCTGCAACTTAATTGGAAATTTGAAACTGTGCTTGCATACAGATAGAACACATGGATTGATTGTCTTACTACTGCATGCACTTTTGTTCTAGTTATGTAACTTTCTATTATTTGGAAAGGAAGAAAAAGGGCAATTTTGGGGGAAAATTAGTTGAAACTACTCATTTACGTATCTTTCAGACATTTTCTGTATGTTCAGCTTAAAAATCCTGTGAGGAATACCACCAGTTTCCTTTACTTCCGAATATTAATATCTTGCTTCTGAGGATGGTTTATATGAAGTGCTTGCATAATATTCTGGGTTTTACTGGTTTGTTTGGGTTTTATTTTTGGTTGGTTGGTTTATTTTTTCATGGTTTGGTTTTTTTTTTTATTTTCCCCCTTTTTTTTTTTTGCCCTGATAACATCATCCCACTTTCTGGTGAATTCAGTACTTTGATTTCTCAAACTGTTATACATGCCCTTTATATAACCTTATACTTGAATAGTCTTAGGAGCATCTGATTGGCAAAGATCCCTGTTTTTTGTTCTGAAAAATCTCAAGTATGTCTGATAGTCGCATAGGCCTGTTTTTACCAGCATTTTTGTCTAAAATTAGATAAATTCTCTCTCCTGCTCCCTCCGAACAGAAAAACTTCTTTAAATGTGTTTTGATTTAGCTTGTTTGCTTCAGCACAATGCTGCCATGAAAGAAAAGCATTATATGCAATTCAGTTATGTAGCAAAGGAGGATCAGACTAGCTTCTAACAACATATATTCTGTAGTAACACACACATGCAGTTAAGATTATAGCCTATTTTGTTTCCTGTGATTTCTACTGAGAATGGGTTAATTCTTGGTATGCTTCCATCATCTTCACTTGAGTTGTGGCTAAATTTGCCAAATATTTTGAATTTTCTTGCATTTGAAAATTGGATCTGTTCTATCAGTAGAGGCAACATTTTATAGGCTAGGGATTTTTTGTTGTTTTTGAAAGAGTGCAGCAGTTATTAGGTATTAGTGGCCATGTGTTGCTTCCATGATGAAGATTTAGAAATTAAAGTAATGAATAAATTATTCTGTTTTTTACAGAGACTTAATGCTATGCAGTATATAGCAAGGCAAGCACTTTTTCAAGGGTCAGAAATCTTTTTTTAGAAGGCAAACGAGAGCAATTCTCAATCTTGGCTTGGATCGCAGTTGGATAACACAGTAGCTGTGTTATTCAGCTTTAGGTAAAAGGTGATTGCATACTGTCTTCATATGTTAGATGGGAGATTACATATTTCTCTTCTATGCTACTGAAATATTTCCTTTAAAGAAAGTTGGTTTCAGTTACTGAATTTTGGGGAGAGTCTCCTGCTTGGTGGCTGGCAATACAGAACATCTTGCCACCCTCATTCTTTAGAAGCTGGTTATGATTTGAAGAAAACAGGTGGAGTTAAGGGCTATATAGGAATAACACTGGATTATCAGCAAGCCACATCTCAAGGTACTTATAAAACTACTTTAATGGATGAGAGAGCGACATAAGAATGTTCTGTGTTTTGTAGTTGTATTTTGAAAAATAATTTTGAAAATAAACTAAAATTTCTGTGATGTAAAGACATTTGTAGGCTTTGTGGGGTTAACATTTTGTTACAATTGTATGTTTTTTTCAGGCTATGTGTGAGTGGATTTCCACGACAGCATGAGAAACGCTGGAAAGAACACTGTGGTAGAGTGGTGTTAGACCCTGATTTCATGGTGCAGCTGCTCACAGGTGTCTATTATGCCATGTAAGTGGATGGTTTGTTTGTATAAAGAGAAATGTCTGGTTTTACATGAATTAAAATATAAATGCTAATTGGTTTATGATTGAAAAAAAATAGTTGAACTCAGAAGACAAGTTTATAACTCGGTTACTGTATTTCCTGTTACTTGCTTGCTCAGCCAACTGATAATTTGAAAGTCTCTTTGTCAGTGTTGAATTAGGTGCTGAAGGGCCAGCAGTAGGTGCTGAAGAGAGGCCTCTGGCTTCATCTTTTCCCAAGTTTCCACTACCAGCAGATACCTTATTTTCACAAGCACAATGAGCTTAGATGCCAAGATAACCTGATGAAATGCAGATCTCTTGAATGTCATTGGCTTCTGAGGTAGCAAAAATCCATTTCTGATGGGAATTCAGTTCTGCTAAATAGTGTTAACCTTTACATCTTGACCTCATTTTTTCATTCTTCAAGTTTGTCCTGATTATATCATCAACTTTGTCTTGCTTGGGGGTGACAGGGAGCAGCTTTTTTGTTATACCAACAAGATTAATTTAAAAATGCTTTGTCTGTACTTTTAAAAGAAGTGAAGAGTCTGGAGTGTATGTATAGTTGATGAACTTTCTCCGTAAGCAAAAAAGTGAAGAGCTGGATTTGGGCAGAAAAAAAAGACAAGTTTGAGTTTGTAGGATGTGATGTGTAAGATAAGTATCTTTCTTTACTTTTTAGATATAATGGTCAGTGGGATCTTGGCCAGGAGGTATTGGAGGACATAATTTACAGAGCACAACTTGAACTTTACTCACAGCCTCTGCTGGTAAGAAATAATCCATTGGAATTTAAGGACTTGGTTAAGTGTTTCTGAAGTGGACTGGTAATGAAAGCATTTGTGGCCATTTATTGCACTCCCAAATGCAGGGGGTTGTTAACGGTTGGTGTTTTCAACATAGCTATTTATACCATGCTTTTTTCTACTTGAGTATTAACCTAAGGTGTTGAGATCTCCTAGGGACTCATTAATGCTAGAAGCTAGGATTTTCTAATGTATTACAGTTAGAATGTTTATGTTGTTTTGGTGTGAGCTACTAATGAGTGATTCAAAGCAGCTTAACCGAATGGTTATGTCATAGGACATTAGTTGCAAAAAAAGATGTTTTCTTCTAGACCTTCAATGGGGCTTAGGCTATGCTTTGTGGTTTAACTGATAACACAGCAGAAAAAGCAACAGGAAAGAGCTGCAGCTGAAAAGGAGCTTCATCTCCAGAGTCAATGTCAGACTTTGATTGATCAAAGTCACGCGGGTGTTAATCTTTACCTTTGTTGGAGGAGCAGCGATACAATGGAGTTCTTCTGATTGTTTGGGATTTTTTTCAGTTTTCACTATACTTGCTGTTCATAAAAAGAGAGCAATGAAATGGAGAAAGTAGTGAAACTGGGCTGGATGCAGGTGGATTTGATTGGGGAGGATGAGGAGCTTGACAGAGAAGGGAATGGAGGGATTTTATTTCATGTCAGATGTAGGAATGCAGATCAAAGAAAGAGGGAAAATTAAGGAGTATATAGTAAAATAGACTGTTGTCTCAGTTTCTGCATCAGAATTGTGGCTCTAAGTCTTTAGTACTCCTCTGAACTAACAGCAGTAGAATTTCACTGCTCTTTACATAACTGAGAAAGGAGTGGATTGGGAAAAATCTTTTCATGTGGCAATCTGAGATCCCTCTCTTCTGCAATAAATTACATCATCTTAATGAATTAATATTGGCTGTAAAATTTATCTACAAGCTTTCTGACACTGCTGCATTTTAAATGCTTGGTATCCATTGAATTATTATAATAGCTGGTTCCTTTTGGAAATGACTCATCACTCCATCAGATTGAAAGTTTTAAATTAAATATTGAACCTGCTGAATTGGGCCACCCTGTCGAACTACTGTATTTAAAATGTATGTAGGAGGATCTGGAACTTAATTCAGTTGATTATATGACAATTTTCAGTCCTTATTCTTCATTTTTAATCAGTTTGTCCTTAGAGGTTACTTCTAATTGTAAGAATCTTCTAGAATGTTTTTGACTTTTTGCAGAGCTACTATTGCTTCTCTATCCCATTGTCTGGTGTTGGTGATGTCATGATTTCACCAATTTTTCCCCCTTCCCTAGTTTTTCAGATTTTTCAGGCATATACATCCAGGCACATGTGTGGAGTTTTCTTCTTAATACACTGATTATTGCTTTGCTTCCTATCTTGTTTTACTGCAATCTTTAAAAAGCAGCTTTAAGAAATTGTCAGTTTTATAAAAACAATGACCTGCATGTTCTTGGCCTCGTGATATATGTTCAAGTGTTTTGACTTTTTCAAAGGTTGGAGTCCTTTCACCTCATTGCATTCTCCAGGAAATGTGTATAATTTAGCAGCATTATAAAATTTTGTATTTTAAACATAAAACTACTGGCACCAGATAAAAGATTGCCTGTGCAGCATCCCAGGTAGATTTCAAGTTCACCCTCTGTCTAGGATTTTGTAACAGCAGCAAATTCTTTTAAGTCCATTTAATATTCAGGCAAATCCCCACATTAGGATTATTTTTAGATATCTGTACTCAAGTTATTTGTATAATTATGGGAATACCGCCAGACATCATTACAATGAGAAACATCATGGTCCCTGTGTTTGGATATGTCTCTTGGAGAAATATTTTTGACAAGATTTATGCTCTTGTTTAAATAGGTTTATATTGCTTATGGACTTAAAAAAAAAAAAAGAAATAGCAGCATCAGAAAGCTATGAAATACGTAGATGCAGTCTTCTTTCACTGTATCCCAGAGACTGCACTGGAAAGGGCAGGAAGTAATGCAAGGCAAAGGCTTTTTCTGGGAAAATAAAACTATCTCTGTTAACAAACACTGGGTATTGGTTTCATAGTAATGAAAAGTGGGAGTTTCTACAGAGGGGAAACTAATCACCAAGACTCAATATTACTACCGAGCTAGCCTGGACCTGGGGAATAGCTCAGTTCCAGTCAGTTGGTCTCTTCCTCTGAACACAAGAGTTCTGCACCTGTTTCTGTTCCCTGTCTTTAGTGCAGAGACACTCAGGCTTTCTTAGCCTGTACACAAGAAGCATGGATGAGCAAGTCCCTATTGTGACAGCACCTTTATCCAATGTATTTTATTGATGTACTTACTGCTTTTGTTGGATGTTCTTTTTGTTAGAGCTCCTTTCTGGTAGGCAAAAGTGGATATCTGGCCTGAAACCAGCCCTCCTTTGTCATTGATAGCTGCAGACTGGGCTTGCCAAGTCTGAATTGTGCTGGTGTTTGTTTTCCTGCCTTTCCGTGCTGGATTAGACATAGTGAGCAAATTTTTGTATCCTGAAGGACCACGGTTTTGATTTTTTTTTCTGTTGGAGAAGGGCTGCGACTCATTCAAACTGGTGGTTTAGATTGTTTCAAAGTTTTACTGTTGTGTTGATTTTTATCTCCATATGGTTCTCAGTCCCCAGAAGGGACTTTCATGCTGTTAGAAAGGGCCAACTGTTAAAGGGTTCAACAAGCAGAAGTGCACTGTCAATTTTCTGGTCCTGTTGCAGAAGCATTTTGCTACTAAATTTTAGATTTTAATCCTGTGTACTGAGAAGAGTACCTATTCGAAAGAAGGCACAACTTTAGCGAGTAGAAGATGGGAAGGCAAACTATTGTATACTGTTGAACTTGATCTGTGTTGGTTCAGTACAGCAGAAATAAGTTTCTGAAGTCTTTAATGTGATCAAGGATAAGGTGAATGCAGTTTGTACCGTTTCAAGAGGGTGGCATGGAAAAAGGCCTATGTGTGAATAGGACAGCAGTTCACAAACAAGTGTTGAGGCTGAGAGAATGGGCTAGCAAAGAGTAAATCGATGTTGAACAAGTGGAAGGCAGAATGATAAGGAGCATTTCTGTGATGGTGCCAATAATCTTTTGTGCTGGTTAAAAGTCAGGCAGGAAGGCAGTGGAGATGATGTTTAATTGGGAGTTACAGGATCACAATGGCAGCTGCAGATCAGGATCAGCTATATGGCAGCCATTCCAGCCCCCCAGGAAGTGAAAAGTCTTTGGTTTAGTTAATATCCTGTGATCTGTGGCTTTACTGTTTGAAACAGTTTAAATTCTTCTCATGGCTGCTGGATGGTTTGCTTGTTTTCCTACGACAAAGTTGTAGGAAAGTCACTTTTGCTTTATTATAATGCAGATAAACACCTTTAATTCATGGAGCTTTTATGGCATGCCATATGCATTGATGTAGTCTTTTTATCAAATGTTATCTGAGATCTTCACAAAAAAAATTCTAAGTTCTGCCAACAGAATCTGTTCCAGTGGCTCTAGATTTCTCATAGTTTGTGTTCTTGCAAATGTAAACAAAAGATAACTTAATTAGTTAAGCAGATTTTGTATATGTGGGCTTTGGGAACTCAATGAATTTGTTGATGTCCCTTATGTTTCCAAGGATTCTGGCAACCTCAGAGTATCAAGATAACATTAATGAGATTTAAAAGTGCATTAATTCTGTCACTAGGCTGAGGGGAACATATGAAAATGTTGCTTACTGCATAAAACTAGGAAATGCTTGATTGTAGTAATGTGCTAAACAGTTGATACTACTCCGTCAGCTAGCTACTAGTCTTTACACAATAAACACAATGTCTGTTCTTAGAAAAAGAACATGGTCTAAAAGGAAGAAAAATAAATGTATATACGTATTGTCAGAAAAGTGGAGTGTCTTGCAAAGATGCATGTTCTAAAGCAGATCTGTATTTCATTTGAGCGGACAGAATAGTCAACCTTATAGTTTTATCTGTGTTTTAAAATAGTTGCTTTTTCTTGTAAACTGTAGTGGAGGAAATAGCGTGCCCAAATTATGGTGGGACCTGTAGCTAGGTAGGATTTTCCATAGTTGTTTTATTTTAACTCTAGATGTCTCCGACCCTCTTATTTTAACTACTGTCTTCATTAGAGGGGGAGTAAAGTGTATATAGGAAGTCGGATGTCTGTGAAACATAAGAGATCTATGAATGAATTTGTGATGTCAAGTTTAAAATGTGTCTAATATTTTTATTGCTAGTTGGTTGTATAAAACCGGTAAGATTTTGGAAATGCAAAGTGTGTTTACTTTAAGATACTTTTTTTTTTTTTTAATTAAAGATTTAAATCACAATTTGTGTGCGGCAACTTTGTTGTTGAATACTGCACATGCCATAGAGACTCAGCTTGCTTTCCAAGAGCTGATACACAAGTTCACTTTTTGAAAACTTACTTGTAAACTAGGAAACATTAACTGAAAGTTGCCTTTTTATTTTTTTAAAAATAAACCTCTAATCCCACAAAGGCATTTTATGGGAAATTAAAAGAAGCAGTTAGAACATCAAAGCCAAAAGAGGTCACTTGTTCTCCTCAAATCTGCGAAACAAAACTTCTGACTTTATCGTAGACTACTGCAATACAAAATTAGGTCTAATAAAGATGAATGCATTTTAATGATTTGTTGCACATTGCTTAGGTTGCCATTTCTTTTTAATCTTGCAAATACTTGCAGTCTAATCCCTTTGATTAGACTTTGGGGGTATAGGTAGGGTGGAGTGGAAACTGGCCCTGTTGCTCTCGTGCTCAAGGCTATATGCTGTTTGCATTGACTTAGACTGTGACTTATTTTTATGACATTCTTGTCATAAAACATAAATGGTATTTTCCTTGTCATTTTGCAGTCTCTTTTGGATGGAGACCTTCCTGTGTAGGTTTTTACCTCAGTCAGTACAGGTGTCAAATGTAGAACAAAATAGATTACCTCAAAAAAAAATTGAGAAAATTCAGCTATATTTTTGGAAATAGATTTGTGATGACCTTTTTAACATAGCTGTCAACTGTGAATCTTGGGGATGAGGCCATCCATGTAGATGGGATCTGTCATAGTTAACAACTCTTGAGTTTTTCCCTTTCTGTATCCAGCAAGAGATCTTATATTGCCATTAGTGCAATCAAGAACAGTAGCATTTTACTTTTATCTTAGGTTGCAAATGCCATGAAGAACTCACTGCCCTTTGATGCTCCTGATGCATCTCAAGAAGGCCAGAAGGTACTTAAAGTAGAAGTTACGCCGACAGTGCCGAGGATTTCTCGGACTGCTATTACAACAGCTTCTATCCGTCGTCATCGCTGGAGGAGAGAAGGTGAGATTTCTCTGCCAAGAGCAAATACTGTAGTGTACTGTGTTCATCATCATCACTAATCTGGCTTCTGAGTTTGAATGTTTGCAGAACAGTTGATTGGAGTTTTTTTTGTTTGTTTGTTTGTTTTTGAAAAGTGATGCTCCATAATAATGTATAGTATTTTACATCTTCAGAGCACTACATGAACATGAACATTTGAGGTGTTTTGTTTTTGATTTGGTGGTAACCTATGAGGTAGGTGAGAAAATTGAGAAGCTGGAAAATGTTCAGTAAGACTTCTTTTTTTCTACATGTAACGTAGCATAAAATCGTAGGGGTAGAGTTTGGCTTAGCATTTGAGTTTTCTTTAATCCACACTAAAACTCGACTACCTTCTGTCATAATTAGCTCAGGGAATGATAGGTATTATCCAGACCTTGATAGGCTTCCAGCTATGTAAAGCTACTGAAGGCAGTGGAAGAGAGAAAAGCTGAACATCACACTGCTACTATCATATGGCCCAGTTTAGAGAAGGGCCATGCCATAAAGTACCATTGGATAGCTTAGAATTAGTCCTTACTTTTCCTTACTTATGTTGTATGAAAGTGTCCTTGACTGTATGAAGAAAAAAAAAAAGTAGTAATATTTATGTTGATATGAGGGCATCTTCAATGTAGGTGTAGCAAAAAGCTTGCTTTGAAATCACTTTGTCATACTTACAGAGCTTTGTTGCTGCATGTATAAAACATTGATTAAAAAAAGCTGCATAAATGGCTGAAGGTAAAAAGGAGAATAACCTAAAAATAAACTGACGATAAAAGAATCTGAAAACAAGGATTACATATTTTCCTGTGGTACTTCTTTTTTTCCCCTCATATATCATCTGCAAAAGGATTTGATGACCTCTGGTCTTCATCTGAATCGGGATGTTCAGGACAACAAGTCTCCTGTTTTCAGGACTCTGGATCATGTTTGTCTTCACTGTAGTTGCCATTATATTCATTTGCTAGTCTCTGGTCTACAGTATAGCCCACCTGTCCCTTTCTGTGGATGTTCTCGCAACTTTTGACTAAGCGTGGGTAGTGTTTTATGTTTGTTCCATGTCTGCGTAAGTCTTCTATTTTCCCTGCCTGGGTTGGAATGCCAAGAAAGGAATGGAAAAAGCACTAAAATGTTATATGTTGAATCCCAGATGGCTTTGACTTCTCAAACGAGGCTGACTCAAGCATACCTGGCTCACCGATCCAACACGGCTCCACAGACCTAGGGATCAAACGTGAGCAAGAGGGGGAGGTGCTGATGCGCAGGACCCCTGAGCATGGCTTCCCGGAGCCCACCTTGGCAGCAGCCACAACAGAGGGTAGGACAGAGATGAGGAGGCAGAAGTCAGTGAGGCAGTTGCTGGAGGAGGATCCTGGCTCCCTATCCCCAAGCAGAACTTCTTTCCATTCTAGTGTGTGTTTCCGCTATCCCAGGGTGTATTAGCTTCTCTTTGCAATACACGCATCCCCTATATACCTAACATCAGGTCAGGTACTACCTTTTGTTATCATGTGGGCTGGCCTGGGGCTTGCATCTGTGTGGTGAAAGACTGCTTGGCATGGCAAAAAAAAAAAAAAAAAAAGACAGAGGTAATAGCCAAGAGCTTTGGGATTGCTTGGAAACTATGTTACTGAGCATGTTTAATCTAATATTCAGAAGGAAAAAATGCACCAGGTGAACATGAATCAAATCCTGAAAAGCAGATAGTATAGAGTACAAATGAATTTGGCTACAACTTGGTTACAATATTGTCTTGTTAGTCTGCAGTTTTTAAATTTCCAAGAACAAAGTTTCCTGTTCCCATTAAAAGTCAAGTCTATCTAAGCCAGATCTACAACTGCTGATATTTTTATTTACCAGTCATCCTTTAATTGAAGATTCATACATGTACAACTTGTTTACATGAATGAGCTGGCAGCTCTAAAGACAAATACCAAAAAAACACTTGTGTTTTCAAGAAGAGATCAGTTTATCATGTTTCAGAAACTTTAGAAACGCTTACTTTCTCAGTCATGCTGTCCACACAAATGCTGTAGGACTTTGTATGTGTTCTCTGTAGCCAAGAGTAGCAGATAGAGTAGCTAGTAGAAATTTAAGTTCCCCTATTAATTTCCTTATCTTTACTCCATAAAAGATGTGGGTTTGAGTACTGAATTTGAATCATGATTTCTCCTCAGAGATGAGAATTAATTTCTTGTAAATTTAGCTAAACAAGTGTTCTCCTATCTTACATCTTCTTTTCTATCTGAACATTCTTTTGATATTTCCAATCTCTGTAAGCATATCAGTTGATCATAAATGAGATTTATTTGCACATTTGGATATGAGCTACATAGGTTTTACATTTGTTCTTCTGGAGATTTAATGTAGTTATCACAGAACCCTTACCCTTGATCAGACTTGCTATATTTAAGACATCATGCTTGTGTAGAAGATAGCTGGATGAAAATGTTTAGTGCGGATTTACAACCTACTCCATGGTGCATAGTGAATTTGAGCATGCTCAGTAAATGAGTCCTGTGTTCTCCTAAATACACTTACTCAGTTGGTCTTACTCAATCTTACTAAACTTTGCATGTGCATGACCTGAAGGATATGGAGAAGTCCTCAGCTGCAGAGAACCTTCTGGGAGACACAGGAAGTGGGAAGGAAGCTGATCAAGATGTGGCCTTCTGGTCTTCATTTGTTTTAAGTCATCTATACAATTTGATGTGTTCTTGGATAAGACATCATTCCACATGCTTTACTTCAATAGAAGTGGGTTGAATACCCTTTACTTCTGTAACAATAATAATGTATAATTACATGCTTGGGCAAACTGAATGCTGCCAGTTGATAGCATCTGGGAGAAGGCCAAGGAATGGAGTTTGGCTTGATTACCAGTATAGAATTGAGTGTGTATATATAGTGGTCTATTATTTTACTGATGCTGATTTCATGGAAAGTTTCAGCTGGCAAATTCCCTCTCATAAATATAATTTTGATAGCAAACCGTATAATGAGAGACTGATAATTTCTAGTGACTTTTCAACCTTCAGGTATGGGAAGGATAAACAAAAGTCACTTTAAAAAGCTATATAAAATCCCTTATTCAGATTGGTGTTTTGACCCAATAAGTAGAAAAAGGCAGAAGATTTCAAGAATGACTCGGTAATGCCTTAGAAGGTATTCTGCTTCCAGGTGGTAGTGGTTGTGGTTACGTGCACTATTTTGGATCAGTGGAGAATGCTATATCTACATTTACAGGATTAATTGTGTACAGGCATAAATAATGAATTGTCTGGGGACAGACTTATTCTGATATGGAACAGTGAGAGTCCTGAATACACAGTGTAGTGCAATTGATACGATTTCTGTCAGGTTGCTCTGTCTCTTTCTCTTCTGCCTTACAGTAGAAGAGTGCTTGGGAGAAGTAAGTTTTCAATTTTTGTTTTCTTTTAATTGTCTTATTGGTCTATTGAGTGGGGAAAAAAAAAGAAAACTTCATTGCTTCATCGTGATTTTCCTCCCAAATAGAGTATGTAAGAACTCAAACATTTTTTTTTTATTGTTTCTGAGGGAAATTTTTAGAGGAAAAATAACGTGTATTGGGAAAAGAGTATGTGTTTGCTGAATTGCTTCAGTCCCACTGAGAACTTCTTTAGGTATATGGATCTGACTAGACAGAAATTCTCTTGCATGTTGTCTTCTCTATCTTCTTCATTTTCGAGCACTGCTGAGTTGTTTGGGCCTCTGTATAGTTGCAGCATCCAAAAACTTGCAACAACCCCTCTCAGTCTTGTCTTTAAATTCAGTGGATAAAATGACACTTTTTCCGTGTGACTCTTCTGCTTCACTGTCCCTGCATAGGAATGTCTGTTTTAGCATCCATTGCTGTTTTAGCTCAGCAATATTTTAATGTAAACTTTGAAGATGACTGATATTCTTGTAATAATAAAAAGATTAGCAGTGTTGTCTGAAGATACCTTCTTGCAAGTTACACATCTTTCGTTTGAATAAGAAGGGCTTGAGAGGGGACTTCGGCTGCTGCTATTGCTGCTTGTAACCAAACACGCTTTCACCCAGCTTTGCATGATGATATGAAGAAACATAAGTGTTGGTTTATTGAAAAAGTGCTCTTGCTTTCAGTATGTTCCAGTAATGTCATATTTTTATTGGTGTCTTTGATTTTGTCTGGGAATGTTGGGGAGGGGTAATGGAGATGTCATGGATTGTGAATAAAATATATCACTTTCTAATGTAAGAAAATACACTTATGTCTCAGTGAGAAGATGAAGGCCTAGTTTGACTAAATGGGGTGGGCAGGAGCGGAGGAAAGTATGTATCTTAAATATGATTACAGGAATTTGAAGCAAGTAAAGCACTCTTTGTTTTAACAATAGCCCTTGAAACCAAAGAAGCTTCTTTTTCTAAGGCTAAAGGCTTTACCAAGGAAGCAAGAGTGCAGTAACATGAATGATATTACCTTTCTGCTTCTGGGACGCTAATGATTCAAAAAGAACTGTATAAAACTACAGAGTAATCTCACATTGCATTGTTCTGAGAGAGGCCTGAGAATGGTCTGATCTGGAGATGGCTAAACATCTTTTGCAAGCTGATACACAGTAACAGTAATTTTCAGGCAAAGTTTCCTGAAAAGAAGTAGGAAGTTTAAAACAGAATAATAAAACCTCTCTGTAAAGTTTTCTTTTTGCTCTGCACTTCAGAAATGTGAAGCTGGATCAGGCTATATTCCTGCTACACAGAGAAGGCAACAACACTGAAAGCTTTGTTCTTCTTGCCATAACGTAAAATGTTCCTTAGTGCTCTGCTAACAATCAGCATGAAAGGATGAACTTCTATTCAGATGTTAGAATCTCTTAGATCCTTGCCACCACTTTTTCCCCATTCCACAAAAGAGATTGAAGCACGTTTGCTTGACACCAAGCTGGGTTGAACAAACTGTCAGTAGAGCAGGCTTTGCAGATTTCTTACAAATAATCAGGCTCTACAGCTATTACAAAGAAAAGCAAAATTCCTATAGCCTGAATACCTCCTCTTTTGCTAACATGGTTAAACTTTATGGCTTTTTCCCACTGAAATGAGATATATGGAGCAAAAACTCGAGCTTCATTTTCTGCTTTGTAATTTGAATGCTATTCAGTTTTTACTGAAACAATAACTCTTCTTTTGAGTACTTGAATCTTAGAAAAAAGACTGGCATAAGATCTAAAAAAAAACCAAAACCCACCCTCTTTCTGTGTAGCCCTAATCATCTTATAGACCTGAAAACAAGGATTTAAGAAGTTTGTAAGGCTTTTTTTTTTTTTCCTCTTTGAGATTCCAGTCAAAAGCATGGTGCCTCTTCTACAACATGAAGTGTTTCAGAGGTTAAATTTCTCTTGATACAAGGATTGAGTTTTTTTCTCTGAAAAATCTAGGTGCTGAGATAAAAGTAAATATGAAATGCATAGAAATGCAGAGAGGATTGAGCTCTGGAGAAGAGAGGACTAGGGATTAGGTTAATCTCCAGCAGAAAGTATAGTCACGTTGTTTGACGTGCCAGCTACCCACAACAGAAGCCTTCTCCCTCTGTTGGAGCATTGTGATTGCTGGCCTAAGAAGTAGCCTAATTCTGAAGCTTACCAAAAGCACTCACCAGAACTTACTCTGACTGGAAGAGATCCTGAACGTGCTTAGATGTTGCCTCAAAATAGGATAAAAAGAGTCTGAAAGGCTTTTTCCTTTTTTTTTTTTTTTTTTTTTTTTTTTTTTAAATGCGTGTGTAGGAGGAGAATGGGCAGTATCTGCAGACAGAACTAAAACAAATTAACCAAGTGGGGCCTAATTCTTCTTTTTTATAGACAAGTTTGGGAGATATTTCTGACTGATACAAGTGATGCAGAGGAAAGGCAAATCAAGCTCAGGGAGTACTTGTTAGATTTCCTTATTCTCTAAATATGACAGGAAGATTATTGGCTGAGAATCAAATTTTTAAGCAAGTGGAAATCGGGTGAATTAGCAAATGAGGCTTGTTTTGACATTCTGTGTGCATCTTTATCTTCATGTAACTTAAATGCTTACTGTGTGTTCTGATTGGTTTGGGGTTTTTTTTGTTTTTGTTTTTTTTTTCTTTTTTTCTTAATAGATGCTGACAGTGTAAATGGGAGAGAGGAATCTGTGAACCTTAATGATGCGGATGAAGGGTTTTCATCAGGAGCCTCCCTCAGCAGCCAGCCAGTTGGGACCAAGCCTCTGCCATATATATCCCAGAAGGGCAGCTTAAGGAAAACAGCAAGTGGGCGTTCTGCTAAGGATAAAGAAACCTCTTCTGCAGCAAAATCCAATGAGAGCCCTCGAGATTCAGTAGCTTGGAAGCAGTACATGCACCAATCCACTGACCTTGGTGCAGATATAATTGAGATGACACCTACTAAGAAACACCTCAGTCTGCCCGCTGGGCAAGTGGTGCCGAAAGCCAACAGTTTGAGCCTGATCAGGACCGCCAGTGCTTCCTCCAGTAAATCATTTGACTATGTGAATGGCAGTCAAGCAGGCTCTAGTGTTGGAGCTGGTACAGAGGGTGTTACCAACCTAGCAGCTGGCAACACCAATCGGTTTTCAACTATCAGCCTACAGGAGGACCGACTAGGCCAAGCTGGGGAAGGTAAAGATCTCCTTCCCCCAGGAGCTCCCCTAACCAAGCAGTCTCGATCTCCAAGTTTCAATATGCAGCTGATATCCCAGGTGTAATTTTGACTCCCTTTGTTAGGACTCCCTCTTTCCCCTTAATCCCCGAGTAAGTTCATCCTTAAGCAAACTATGAACCATCATCCCGCAGTGTGAAAATATTGACTGTTGTGATCTTGTTTGATTTGGTTTAGCTATCATATTGTATTACTGAAACAGCAATAATTCTTCCCTCACCTTCATCCCCCCCACCCCCTTGTAAACATGGTCGTGAAGCAGTATATAATGTACTGTATGCCTTTTTCCATGCCTTCCTTTCTCCTTGGGTGATGTGCAATCCATCGTAGGCTGATCAGTCCCATTTCAACACTGTGAGACTGAAGACACCGGCGGAAATGGTGAATGTGATCCCTATGAGATGATGCTTTGGCTTTGTTAAGACATAGAAACGGGTTTGTTTTCTCAGTCTACAGTACTGCAAAGACTACTGGATCATGACTTTTCTTTCTCAGAACCAGGAGTGCCTCAGAGATTCTAGTGTGACTTTGGACCTCTCTGAGTCTGTGCAATCAATTCTGGGGAGGGGATTGTCTATGCTGCTCCTGGCTGCCTACAGCACTTTTTAAATTAAAATGAGGGTAATTTTTTCTTGCCTGCCCCTAGTCTCTCATCCCAGAAGCTTTTGATGTTCAGCAACTAAGACATGCATATTAACAAGTTGTTTTCCCTCAGAGAGAGGATTGTAAGTAGCTAATGTAGGTTACAATGCACTTCTAATGGCGTTGTAGCCATATGTAATGTTACATGTCTTCCCCTCCAGGACACAGGGTCATTCTGCATATAGACTAAAATTTAGATAACACCATGCTGTTAAAGCAGTTTGGTTTGTAAGTGGGAGGGAAACACTACTTTCCCAGGAACTAATGGCTAGCTCTGCTCCATTTTTGTTGTTGTTCTTCTGAGGTGCTGATCACTGAATTGAAAGGTGTATTCGGGTAAAGAGTATTTCTCAGGCTGCTTTCTATGGTATCATGGCTGTTGGACATGCCCACCCCTCTCAGCTGCTTTCTTAGTGTCCCTGAATTCGATCACTGAGTCATTTGAAGAATCCCGCATTCCAGACAGACCATACTCCTAAGGGGCTGTCTCGGGGACAATAGTTTGCTAGAAACAGTGAAGCTTCAATGTGAAAAGCTTTTCTAGAAACACCATTTGCGTGAAGGGGTACTGACAGTCCTTTTTTCCCAGAAGGATCACACTTCATTGCCTTGGCGTTTATAATCCGTTGAGTTTTTTTAACTCTTATTTTAGCAGATTCACCCCTCGTCTAGAAAATTCAGATCTCATGCCATTGAGCCAAGCCTTGAATGTCTATGACTGGTGTGTGGTCACTGGCTGGTACTTATGCTAGAGAACACTGCTTTGAAGTGCATTTCTGATTACATAGGAGAATGTTTGTTGTTCTCTCTCCATCTCTCTCTATCTCTTTTTGGATTGCTAGAGAGAAAAGGGAAAACTTCATCCTGTATGCTTGTCATGTATGATATCCTGGAAGTTTACAAATTGTAAACCCCCAGGAAAGAGTTGTGATCTTTATGTGGGCACTTTGGTTTCACTGTCACTGTGAAGAATAAACGTGAGCAGTTTTAAATAACAGGCTATCTTTAAATGATAGTCTTTAAGAAATTCAGGACAATGACATGGTGGTGTATTGCTGGTAGTTGGTTTTGGTTTGGGTTTGTTGGTTTTTTTTTGGTTTTTTTTTTGGTTTTTTTTGTTTTTTTGCTTTTGAATCTATTTCAAATAGAACTTTTAAAAAAATGTACATTAAAATTCATTTAAATATTTGAGGGGATTTTGTGGTTTGACGAGTCACTTTGGTAGTCTAGTCTTCATATCTTACATTCATAAAGTGAATTAAACAGCATCTGGACTGATATAAAGTTCAATTAAAGAGTAAATAGGATCATCAGAAAGAAAGAAAACCATACAGTTTCTAAGTTGAACTTAATCTTTAAGGCCCACCAGTCACACACAGATGGAATTAAGGCAAAGTTGAGATTAAGCTATAAGGCATTTCCTGTTAAAATGTCAAAAGCTGTGTGTGGTTAAATTCTTCTTTATTTATTTTATAAAGTTTTGCTAGTAAAGACAATTGGTAAGTTGTGGCTGCGCAGAAGGTTGCTTGCTAGCTTGTTTCCTGAAAGTACAAAGTTTGTATTTTATAGAGACCATCACAAAGGAGATTTCTATTGAAGAGCCATAACTGTAGATTGAAAAGGACCAAATCATTTGCTTAAGTCTTTGTGAAAGAAAAGGTCAGGAGTGTCAGTTAATTTTTTAAGAATTACTTTTAGTATTTTAAAAAGTACAGTTGTTTGTTAGCAAGGTACTCTACATTTGCCAATATATGCATTCCTCCAGAAGTTGTAGGACACTTAAATTGGCATCAGGCCAAATTTTACAATTCCCCCTCCTTTTTTTTTCCCCTCTTTTTTTTTTGTTTGTTTGTTTGTTTGGTTGGTTGGTTGGTTGGTTTTTGTTTTGTTTTTTAAATATTCTTATGTGTAGAGTCCCACACTATTAAACTATTTCAGGAAAGTGAGACAGCTCAGTGACTTCAGATAGGTAAGTCAAATGTATGTGCATGAATTCGAATTAGTTAAAACTTTAGTCTCAAATTACCTTTTAAGGTATTTTTACAGTTCTCATTTTGATGATGTGCCTTTTTTAATAGTTTCATCCATTGTATTTTGGTTTGTTCTTGTGTGTATATATACCTACCACGTGTAAGGCTTTTTAAAGAGTTCAAATTTCTCTCTGTTAAAAAAAAAAAAAAGTTTTTTTTTTGCAGTGTGGTGATGTGGTACGTCTATAACTTCTTGAAATTACTCTTTTAGTGCAGTGTTTCAGTTGTGGGAGCTTGTTTTGTCATTTTTCAGACAAGTACTGTTCCAACATCTATCTTAAAAAATGAGTCATCACTAATATCTACAAACCAGCTGTAATAACAGACTTTGACAGTGCTATGTATCATGTTTATCATTAATTCTTCTAGATGTGTCTCAAACTATGCCAAGGTGCATTAAGATCATAGTGAAACTTTATACACTGAAGTTCAGTACTCTTCAAAGTACTGTGGCAGAAATAAAATTAGAAGTGTCTGGGGTATGGGTTGAGGGAGTAATCTGCTGGCTTTCTGATTATATATGCTAAGTACTAAACAAAGTACAAAACATATTTAAATTTTCTGACACCTGTGATAAATATTTAGACTTAAGTCTCTTTATCCTGAATTCACTCTGCTGTGTCTTGTTTTAGAACATTTGGTACTTGACATGAGGCAGTAGATTTAGGTTTCAGCAGTATTTCAGTGCAACTGCAGCATTATAAAAGAAGGTCAAGAAGCAGAACACTATGTTTTTTCCCTGTGTATGTACACAAGCATGCACATACATGTAATTCTAGGTGAGGAAGTCTGGGTACTATATTTTGATGTATATATACATTTAAGTAGGGATAAATGAATTAATCCTTGATACAATTTTTACCACATCACAATATGCTGCCATTTCCCAACTAATTTTTGTTGGGCTCTATAATTTTAAGAAAATGAAAAATGTTGGGATTGATAACTCCAGCTTGATTATCCTTTTCAGGCTTTTGTTGTGAGCAGCTTTTTGCTTAAATGATGAGCCATTTTTTCATCCTGCAGGCAGCAAAGTGATGAAGTAAAAATACCTATTAAAATGAATGTTGCAAGATTACAGTTTTAATTGGTGTATTATCCTTTTAGTTTTCATTTGGAGACTTTATATGTCACTATCCATTTTAAGTGCAGATTTCTTTCAACACCCTTTCTGATGGGAATTTGGAAAAGTGTTTTAACAGCATACTTCATTCTGTAATGCTGAACATCATGTTGCAGCCGGTAAGCATTAGGTCTAGTATTTGTAATCTGCAAGTGTGTTGGTCTTAAATACAATGTTTCCAACATACTCTTGCTAGCTTTAACGAAATTAAAATTATATTTAACATCAAAACAGTGAGAAAAAAAATGTTTTCTAACAAAGAATTTATTTGCACTACTTATGAATACTGGAGTTTACTGGGACAGGGTTTTTTCTCACCATGTGAGGTTTAATTGTGTGTGGGTAGGTACATACATTTGTCACGTGTTGACAATCAATTGCCTCAACTGTGTGTATACTGTGTGTAAATATGAACATATTTTTCAAGTTTAAGGGGGAAACTTGCATCTTAATGGTGGTAAAGCTACTCTATAGTAAGGTGACCCCAACTCTAACCCCTTTTTGTCTCCAGATACTGTGTGGTTTGTTTTACTTCTTTAATGAAGATTATTAGTGTTGCAAAATTTTAGCTCTGGGGAAATTTTCCTCAATATTTAATGTAAAACGTGTTCAGAGAATTATATTTTGGAAAATTAGTTTTGGAATAATAATTCTATGCTGTGGCTGTATTTTAACCTAAGAGTTTAAACTTGTCCTGTTTTATCATAAACCAATGGCTATCTTTTAAGTGTTCAGCATTTTAACTTCAGTCACAAACCCGAAAATTTTGTTTGTCTTGGCTGACAAATTTAAATTCATTTTGAAGACTGAGTGAGGACAAAGAATAACTTTTTGATTGCAGTGCAGATTAGGCACTATACTCGTAATCCTGGAGGAGGTGTGGAAAATACAATGGAATATGTTTGAATGAAATGTATGTACTGCGCACAAAACAAAAATATCTTTCTGATGTTAGTAAGTCTAATAAACTCATCTTTAAATTCTGTAATTCTCTTATTGCCAAAGATATTGCTACCTTGGCATGTTTAATATAGCATTAAATCCATTAGCTAGGTTTCATTTGTAACAACCATTTAGATCATAGGAATAGTTTGCATCAGAAGGGTAAACATGCCCCTCTTTTAAAATGTATTTAAATTTCTTGTTTAAGGTAATTGCAGGACTAAAGTTGCAAAATGTCACTCCTTTGCAAGCATGGTAATAAGCTAAGAAGCCAGATCCTCTGTACTTGCATTACGTTCTTGGTTTCTATAAAATTGTCTAATATTTTATATTTTCTTCAGTATTTTAAATACTGTTTGTTTCTAGCATATGGGCCTTAATATCTCTTGATTATTTTTTAGTTTGTTTTCCCACTGGCACTCAGATAAATTTTTCTGTGAAAAGCTTTTCTGTAGGTGATTCAGAGTAGCAGATCATGGCATGGCTGTTGTGTTAGTGAATACATTTATCAATCCATCAAAATTTGTATGTCGTGACCAGCTGAA
Organism: Chlamydotis macqueenii; assembly: GCF_036417535.1. Taxonomy (NCBI): domain Eukaryota; kingdom Metazoa; phylum Chordata; class Aves; order Otidiformes; family Otididae; genus Chlamydotis; species Chlamydotis macqueenii. The sequence continues at coordinate 30,176,618 of NC_141561.1, forward strand.
GAGCCAAAATATTCACCTGCCTCTTACATGGTGGTGGAAGCTGATGGAGAGCTGTGAGCAACTTGGTCTGTCAGTAGTTCCTGAAAACAAGCAGTAAGTGGATTTTGTGGGATTTATATATAAGAGGATTTTCACATAGTCATTATGAAATTTTATTTAAAATAAAACAAATCTTGGAACAGGATTTTAAAATGTAACAGCTAGCTGTTTCAGATAAACTTGCTAGTAAGTTTGATGAGTGTCAAGGCCTGTGACATTAAAAGTTCAGAAGCAAGCTGTAGAAATTTTACCAAAGGTAGTATCTGAGGGACGAAACGAATTTAAAATGGGTCTATAAATTATCTCTCCTATCATAAAGGATTGCTAAACTATTCCTGTGAGGAGCTATTGATGGGAACAGGTAAAACTTTGTGTCTGTACAGTAAAACCTTGCCCTACATTTTAGCTTGTGCAGGATGAGCAAAGTGATGAGATCAAGTTTTATTAACCAGTTACTTGGTTGTGAGCTCCCAGTGTTTTACAGTCAGTGAGATGTAAGCAATTTAGAGTGGAGTATCTTTGCATTCTGATAGAACCCTTCAATTTAAATTTTGATCTTGAAAAGATGATTAATCACTAATTAACATGTGGTATAGAATTCCACAGATTTTTGGTTTTAGAGGATCAAATGGTCAGGGGAGATTTCTATTTAGGAGTATTTCCTAGTACAGTGACTCTCTGGTGCTTTGTCATGGAAACTTCCTTAAAAATCGATAGTGGATCCTGTGTGTCTGAGTCCTCATCCTCCCCAGAACTGATCACAAAACAGAAAAAAAAGCAGTATGAATGAAGCAACCTTTTACCTTTTGTTCTAAAATAAGAACGACTTGGGAGTTACAGAAGTACTGGCTATTGACACTGTTTTTTCTGTTCAGGCAGTTATTATTGTTGTGCTAGACTTTCATGTTATTAGTTTATGAAAAATGCAAGTAGTAAAAACTTTGTGGCTTCAAGTATACAGTAGATGTGAGTTAACAATCACTCAGGATAAACCAACTTGTCAAAGTATTAATAGATTCCTAGTACTGGGGTGTTCTGTGTGTTTTTGTGTGCCAGTGTTCAATGATTACTTTGAAACAAGACTTCTTACTGTTTTCTTGCAGATAGTGAATACTTTTGGGATGGATATTACTAGCTGGTTATTTATGGAAAAATACCATATGGTTAAAGAAAATTGAGTCATTTAACATTTTTTCCATATGGAAGATTCCAGGAAAAAGCTAATAAAGATTTTTAATGATTAAATCAGATACTCTTAATACATTTTAGATTTACTATGGTAGCTTTTATTTGCTATTTAAAAAAAAAAAAAAACCACAAGTAAATTGAGGTACCCCATGCTGCATTTTTTAAATTTGTAATTCCTGTATTTTACAATGAATCTTTTGGTCTGTTTTCATCCTTGTAAGAATACAGGATATGCCGTCAGTTTTACTAGCAAAAAGAAACATTCTGCAAGGGTTAAAAGATTATTTTCTTACTTTTTTCTGTCATACCAGGTTTGTTTCTCTGAACTAAGTTTTCTGAGGATTTTTACTACTTTAGCATTATGTAATCTTATCTCTGTCATAGAAGGAGCATAAGCAGCAAGTAGCCCACTTCTTGTGGGCAAACAGGCTGGGCAAAAGGACGAGGATTGGTGGTGTGAGCCCCTCTTTAGCAGGACAGCCCTGCGTGCTGGTATGAACCCTAAACATTCAAGATTCGGTACTGGTGAAGGACTAAACCAAACGGGTTTTTAATAACCGTGACCTCTGCTGTAAGATGTCCTTTAACCTGGGACCAGGGAAAATCTTCATTCTTAGACCTGAAGATGGCACGTATTGAAGATCATGTTATTGGTGCATGTAAGCCATTATCTTTACTGTCTTACTGAGCTGGTTAATGCTGTTGACTGTTGTTGAAATGTGAAATGTAGTTACTATTGACTTTGTAAATACCTGCCAGAGATGAAATATAATTATTTTAAATCATTGTAAATAGAGATGTATAAAACTCAACACAATCTGCAATGCAGAAAAAAATTATATATATATATATAAATATATAAAGATGTTAAATAAATATTGTGCTGTTTCTGAACAGAAATGCATATTTTCTGAATTGCGCTTTTTTTTTAACTTTTATTTACGTTACGTTTTTTAACTTTGATTTACTGCACATTACGTTGCAGTGTGTAACACAGGGTATGTCTGCAGGGTTTCATAGCTCGGACACCCACAAACACGGGAGTGCGTGGGGTGGGAGGCGGGAAGCAGCCACTGGAGGCTGCATGTGAGTTAGTTTTTCCTCGGGGCGTTGATGGCAGCTGCTGTCGTCCGAGTGTTTCTCTGAAGAAGCGCAGGCAGAGCGGGGCCGGGGCCGGGCCGTTCCGGGGCGGCCCTCACGGCAGCTTCACGTCGCCACGGCAACCCCGGGCGCCCGGCCGGCGGCTGCGCGCTTTGCGGGCAGCGGAAGTCCCGCCCTCTCACCGCCTCCCGCCGGCGGGAGGTGGGCGGAAAAGAGAGTCGCGGATTGGACGAGGCACAGGTCAGTCAAGGCGTGACGCCGTGGCCCAGTGCTCGCCCCACTCACCCTGAGGGAGGGAGGTGGAGCCGCCCGTGGTCTGGCACGTGAAGGTGCTTCCGCCTCCTGCTGCCGCCCACGGCAGCGAAGCGGGGAGAGAGCGGGAGCCCGAGGCCCGAGGGTCGGGCCCGGGCCCTCCGGAGGGCAGTTCCGGCGCGGCGGGGTGGGGCCCACGTGGCTGGCCCGGGGGTGCTTGCAGGGTGCCCGCCATGAGCCAGCCGGAGGGGAAGGGCAGCGGCGCCCTGGAGGTGAAGTTCGTGCCAGACGAGGAGGTGCTGAAACACATTGCTGACGACGCAGGTACAGCCGGCCCAGGGCCCTGGGAGAGGGGTCCGAGCGGCCGCCGCGCCCCCCCGGGAAGGGAGCCCTCTTCCAGCACCCGGGGCGGGAGGCGGGACGAGGCCTTCAGCGTCAATCTCCTCCGACTGCCTCTTCCGCGGTTTATTTCTGTCCGCGCCTCCGCACCTGGAAACGGGCAGCTGCGGCACCGTGGCAAGTGCCCTTAGCTGAAGGTGGTGTGGATGCCAGCTCAGATACTAGCTTCCTGGGCAGCAGCGTGTGTGTAACGGCCTGGGAGAGCAGGCACAAGTGGCCTGGCTGACTTCCCAACCCCTGGCCTGGTTAAACACACACAGAATCCAGGTTCGAGGTGGTTGCTACAGGAGTCTTTGGCTGCAGTTTTGACTTCTAAGGTTTGGAACCTCTGTGGAGATGCTTAAAACTTGCCTGTACAAGGCATCCTGACCTAACTTCACTGTTGGTCCTGCTTTGAGCAGAAAGTCAGGCAGATGATCTCCAGAGATGTCTCAGGCTAAATTCTCCCATGAGTATACTGACAGCCTATAGGCCGAGTCTTTCCACTTGTTCGCCTTTTCTAGGGAAGATATGGGATGCCAGATACCAACCCTTTTGCATGCAATTTGATAGTTCTATGTGTGAGTCACTGTCATTTCTCCCAAACTGTGGAAGATGGTGTGTGCTGAAATGGAGATCTTGTCTTCATGGACTGTAGGGCCCAACCTTTGGGGTAAAGGAGGGAGTAAGGGTCAGCTAGAGTCAGCTGATTACCAAGGCACAGACCAGCTGTTCTTCTAGCAGGTCTTCTTTTCAGTGTTGAATTTGTTTCGTGATTTGCACAACAGGAACTTGGTTTCTAAATGGGGTAGCTGCATACTACTGTAATAGAAATAATGAAATAGCAGGAGGTTAAAGCTTTTATTGCAATCCTAGGTATTAAAGTACGGAAGGATAAGACTCAGCTATCAGGCAATGTGAAGAGATTTGTGAAGAAGCTGGAGAATATTTCAGATGACGAAACTCAGGAGATTCTGGAAGAGAAGACGTATGTTGCTGCTCTTGGAATATGCGCCCAAGGTATTAGCAGGGGAAGACCTAACACAGCTGTGACTTTAGGAGATTCTTGCAGTGTCAAGGTTGTACAATGATTAAATTGTTTTTCAGGGCTGAACAGCTCTGACTGTGCTTATGGTAACAGGTAGAGGATAATGATTCTAGGATTTTTTAATGATATTTATTTCATAACACTTGCAATATGAAGAGTCCTTTAAACAAAATAGTAAAATGTTGCATTCTGTCTTCCTTGGGTTGGGAATATCCCAGTGCTTTTTAAATGGCTACAAGTAACATTTATTTTCACAGATTCAATGGGAAATGGCTCAAGCGTATGTGGTGGTGAAGTTTACTCATTCCAGACTCCCAAACGCGCTAACAAGATGGCAGAGCTGGGTATGTTCTTTCATTCTTGCTCTGGGTATGATCTTTTTCTGAGTACTCTGTTAATGTGATTTGTCACTTCTGTTTATTCAAAAGCTACATTTCCAGTGTTTCAGTAGCTTTTATCTGGGTCAGAATCAGTCTTTCTCAGAAACAAAAGCACAGGGCTAGGACAAAGCAAAGGCATGGTGGGGATAAGAAATACAGATAATAGAAACATAAAGTAGAAGTTTCCTAATGCTGGGAGAAAGTCTATGTTTAAGTGCTAAAGGATGGCAGAGGTTTTATTTGTGTAACTTAGTAGGATATGAGAACAACTCATTACCTAGCAAGGAGTCCAAAAAGGCAGTATTAGCTTTGTGTGTCAGGGGATTTCTCCTACTCAGTGTCTGAGTGTGCTTGCTAGGCTAACTGTGGGCTTAGGAGAAGCAAGCAGAAAGTGTCAGTTCTGGAGAGGATGGGCTGTTCTGGTTCAAAGGAGATGCTGGAATCCTGCTGCTACTATGTTTCTTCTCGCTTGAAGAGTCTGTGCCCAGCACCATCTGAACTTCATTGGTCTTTAGCTGTCACAGCTACTGATGTATCCTACAAAGGATGATCCAAGGAAGAGGGGTCATCCTTCTGTAATGCTATACAGAAACTGGTTTCACAGAATCACAGAATGGTCAGGATTCGAAGGGACCTTCAAAGGTCATCTAGTCCAACCCCCCCCTGCAAGGAGCAGGGACATCTTCGACCACTTGTCCTTCTACCTACAGCTCCACCGCCGCGGCAGCATACAGCACTACACCCCCGCGAAGGGAACTGCAGCCCCACAGCGATTTCTAGCGCGGCCCGGCCCCAAGCCAGGCCAGCTCCCCAGCCCGTGCGTGCCCCTCTGCCATGCTGTAGGTGTAGACGATGGCTTTCCTGTTATCCAACTGGTGCGACAGCCGCAGGGCTTCGTGCAGGATCCGTTCGGCCTCCCCCAGCTCGCCCTTCATGGCGCTGAGCTTGGCCCTCTTCAGTTTCCATACCTCTACTTCTCCTCTGGGCTTCTGCTGTGTCTTGGGAAGTTGTGTGTTTCTTACACATGCTTCTGCAGCAGGGTAAGTTTCACGGGTGCTCCCTCCTGGAGCCGTGACTCAGTTTGAAAATTGAGGCAAGTCATACAATGCAAGGCTGGTTTTCTTGAGGGACTGTTAGCAGGATATGAGAGCCTTCCATATTCAGTTCAATGATTCAACTTCAGCTTATGCTGATAAGTAGTAGAAAGAGATAAATAGGATACAAGAACCCACCTCCTGGGGAACTGATGTGTTTGCTACTCTACTATGTCCAGTTGAGCAGTTTTAAAGGACCAAGTGAGCATGACCAAACATTGCTATGATTGAAAGACGTGGTCTTCCAGGAAGCAAAGCGTACTCTGCCATTGCTTCAGCTATGATTATAAAATGAGTTAACTGAGGAGCTCAGTCTTTGAAAATGCTTGTGAAGGATTACATTCACCATTAGGGTTAGAAAAAAATGGAAGTATCTGGTGGACTTTCTGAAATAGCTAGGAAATTAATACTTAGAGAATGTTTCAGGTGTCTGCCTCCATGGCTGACTAGCCAGAGCTGGGTGTTTTGCACTTGACATGTGAAACTTCTTTCCTTTCCCCTATTTCCTACAGCCTCTGAATTAGCCCAGACACCAGGGCACAGTGTTGCATCTGGTCACTCTGAGTGCCCTGAGAAGACAGCCAAAACCCCACAGAGCAGCAGTAAGTCCTATGATGCTTTGGGGAACTGAAGCTGAGTGAATGGAGGTTGTTTCTATTTGGATGATGGGTGATGGGGTGGATGCTTAAGTGCCAGCTTCTGTCATGCTTGAGTATTGTAGTCAGCTTAACATTGTAGACTGAACTGCTTGGTAGGCATGGCCTCTGGTTCATCTGGGTATCGGATCTTTTATTCTGCCCTGCTGGTGTAGAGAAAACAGGAACTTCTCTCTCAGCCATTGCTGTGACACTTAATGATTTCCTCTGTGTTCAACAGAAATTCTTGCATTTGAGAGACTTGTGAGATGGGCTGATGTGTTGAGCACGAAATGGGTAGGATTGTGTGGGTGTTCATGTGTAAATTCACACTTTATTATATAATAATCAAGCACCCGATGCCATAGGGGGAAATACAGGTGGGAGAAGTCAGTGCAGGTCAACACTGGCAAGAGCATGTTACTTTGTGCTCAGAAATGGAGTCTGATGTGCTGGGGAAGAGGACGGTAGCTCATTTTTCAGCCTCTTCCCTTCTGCTGATGGCCTCCCAACGCTGCAACCAGAATTAAAAGCTGCCTTTTGTGGTAATAACATTGACTGTCTTTGTTCTCTCCTTGCCTACCTGTGAGGTACTGCGGGCTTCCCTCATAGGATTAACCACCCAGGAAGCTGATACTTTGTTGCAGTGTACCTTTGAATAGTGAATACCTGTTTTTCTAATGGACCATCTTGTGCCACTGCTGAAAATATGCAGTACTGTTAACAATGCTGTTTCTTATTTTGCAGAACGTTCAAGTTCAAACAAAGTGCAGCAGAGGGTGAGTGATGATTCTACCTTGCTTGTTTTTTTCCTTTGGAGGGGGGAGGGTATTGACTTTTAAAACTTGAACTGGCCAATTACTACGGTTCTGGAAAGGAAGGACCTTGAAAAGCCTCATCCACAATACAGATGTCTCTCCTAATCCAACTGGGCAGGAGTAACTCAAATGAGAACCAGAGCTATCATTAATGAGGATTATGTGATTTAGAGTCAGTGGGCAAGCAGTGGATTTGACAGCTTAATTAGTATGGATGGAGACTATTTCCTTGCATCGCACAATTGAGGATGTTAGACAATCCTTTAACATGCAGTTAAACTCATAGCTTTCCAGTTTCTTATCCAATGAAGAAACAGCCTTAATTGTAAGGAGTGCTGTTAGAACAGGAATTCAGGAATTGTGGTGCTGTTCATTTTCTTACTTTAGCATTGGTTTATAAAAAATAAATTGTGATAATGGGGGGGATGAAAGTTGATGCTGCAGAGAGATACAGTCCAGATACAGTGCCACTTGCGATGGTTATAGAGAGTGCTGTGAAACAACTGGCTTTCTAAAATGGTGTGGCGTCATACTAGAAATGCGTGCACATCTTTTCTGGTATGAGGTTCCAGGATGAGAGATGCCTGTAAGATATGCTGTTTTGGTATGCCATGTTCACTCCTTGATGATTTTACATCTACTTTGGCAGGATTAACAAAAGCGTTTCCTTAAGTATTGCAGACTTCAACTGGTGTCTGAGTCACATGCGTGCTTTACAAATATTTGAGGAAGATGTGCCACTACAATTTGACAAACCCAGGCAGCTTGAGTTTCCTTTGCTGTACTACTACTGGGCTTAGTATTCTGAGTGGTCTTCTGCCATTCTGGTAGTTTCCATAGTGGACTTCCAAATAACTTTGAGTAGACAGTGTGATGTGGAAGATGACTGCTCTGGGGAGCTGAAGCATTTCCAGTTTGTCATTGCTTCAGTTTGACTCTTCTTGCCAGGATTTGCATCTTGGTTGGAGATTTCACAGTTTTTTACCTTCCATCTTGGGACATTAGTTGAAAGAATTAAGCCTCTTCTAGAACCTGATCCTGCCCCCCTCTAGCTCTGAATGGCAAAACAAGAACTCTCCATACTTACTGCTTCTGCTTTCCCAGTTTCTTGTGGGCTGAAATATTTTGGAAATGTAACCTAATTCTACTCTATGCTTGGCAGAGGGCTGTTTTGAGGAGGTATATGTTTCTTCTTCTAATGCATGTTTTTTCTTTGGTGTTGCAGAGTAAAAAGAAAGAATTTGTGTCTACCACACCTTACAGACTCAGAAAGAGGCTGACAGGTAAAGATCAACCTTTACAGTCAGCTCCCACAGTCCATGGGGCACTGTGTTTGGAGGAGACTATTTCTCCTGGTGGGCTTCTACCTGTAGTAGCAGTCTGACTGAAGCAATCTGATTCATCCTGCAGAGTGTGTCCTTAAGGAAGCCTAGGTAGACCTTTTCCCTACAGCAGATTGCTACATAGGAAAGGGGTGGAAGGGTTAGAAGCCCCAAGTTGCTGAACTTCAATAACATGATGAAAAGAGACAAAACTCTCAGTAATCTAAGCTATACTATCACTTAGGTCTGGCACAATCGCTTGAACCAAGTCAGGAAACTTTTTGATGATGGCTGGGACATTCATAGTATTTCCAATAACTGGTTGGCTATATGTGCTCAGAATGAATGCAGAGGAGAGTTTAGTGCGTGGCGTTTCATATCTGCTTCTTCTTTTGTGTTGAGAGACAAAAATTGAGCCAGGTTCTGTCTGTGCTCTTCAATCAACATTGCTAACAGAGATCTTTTACAAAACCTTTTTTGCAGGGTGTGTCCCAGAAGATCCTCAGCTTGCACGATTGGCATTTGGGAAGACTGATGTAGAGATGCTAAAAGAAATAGGGAATTCCATTGTCCCTTTTTAGAAATATAATCCTACCATTAAAAATTACTTAGTTGGTATCGAGGAGCAAGCTTTACTAAACAATAATTTGTTAATCTAGAACTGGGAAAGAAATGGCGATGTGTCTGCAATCCTCTTAAGCATTGATTTTACTTTTCTGTGAAATGTATTTAGGAATCATATACTTGAAAAATATCTAGAGAATGTATGTGAGAGAGAAAGATGGTGCAAAATGTGTTCTGTTTAAGAAGCTGTTGCTAGCTATTAACCTTAAATTTATCCTCTAGCTCCAGATCCTTATTTAGAAAGTGAGAGTGAATATTCTGCTTCCTGCTCAGAGGAGGAGGATGAGGAAGACCAGAAAGAAGTCAGCACTGTTTTATCAGGTCAAAAGACCCCAGCAAAAACTAAGGCTGCATCTGTGCCTCCTCCTAGAAACACCCTAGCCAAAAAAAATAAGGAGGACAAGATGGTGAGTGTGCAGAAAATATAACTCTGAGCTAGCAAGTGTGAAGGGATGTTTAGTGACAATAAGCTGTCAGTGACCACACTTACCCATGGGGAAGAACTCATTTCAAATCAAACTAGCTGGGTTGGCTTTTGCTGTACTTCTGAGCAGTCCCTGTTGGACAGGCATCACGTGAGCCTGTGGGTCAGTCCAGTCTGTATCTCAGCACCTCCAGAAGGAGGAGTTCTAAGATGTCCATGAAGCAGGAGATTTTGTTCTGAGAAAGGATGAAGAAATTGACTCTTATAGCACCAAAAGAAGCATACTTTCTGTCTTGGTGTTCATCTTCATTGTCTGATTTCCTGGGATCCCCACACCTCCTTAGAATTATTGCTCTCTTCTGCTCTCTCAGAATCTCTGTCTTCAGGAAAGAACCATCTGACTAGATTAGCTTTGGCAGAATGCTACCATAGAAGCCATTTTTGCAAATATCTTCCGGCTTTCTGTTGATCCTTGCCCTGTGTCTCATATTGGCCATCTTCAGACATGTTTGTGGGTGCAAAGGGAGAGAGGTAAATTGATAGGAGGAGTGTAGCTGATCTTGCTGTCCCTTTTAGAGCAACCTGGTGGAGGAATACTTTGAAGCTCACAGTAGTTCCAAAGTGCTCACTTCGGACCGAACGCTGCAGAAGTTGCGGAAAAGAAGATTGAACCAGGTACACTTCATAGTGAATCACACAACTCTCAGAGTTTCAATCAATTTCTTTGATTAAGATTTCCCTCATCAAAATTTCCTGATGTTGCTATTTCACTTTATTTCTGCTGATGACATTCTTGGTAGTAACGCTGATTTAGGTAGCATTTTATGCATTATGTTTCCTACTGCTGTTCTGAGCAGGGACAGGGTTCAGTTGTTTGAACCTGAGACAGCAGGAAAAATGCAGGGAGAAGGCACTATAAGGTGAGCAGATAATTGAAAGCTGCAGTTACCGGAACAAGTTAAAGTTTGCTTTTGAGGGTGGAGAAGAGGGAGAAGCAGAGTTGTAGAGACCTGCCTTAAAAATTGTCACCAGAACAGCATTTTTTGTCAATGAAATGCTTAGAGGAATTGCAAGTTGTTTTGACTCTTTATGTGTAGAGAAAATGGAGAGAGCCCTTTTCATCTGAGCATTACTGTGTCAAGCCACATGCAGGACTGGGACAGCTCTAAATGTTGTCACTTAGTTTGTGAAATGCACTTTGTCCCCTTCCAATTCCTCAGAGACAGGAATGGTCTAATTGTGGTGACTGAATTACTGTTGTGGTTTTTTTTTTCCATATGCCACTTCTACAAGACAGTTCAAAGCAAGCGGTTACACCCTACAGAGACAGGTACACAAGCACAGGTGCCAGGGAAGCATGTGAAATACTTGGAGCTCTCTTGTCTATGACTGCTTTTTCCACCCATCTGTGTTTTAAAAGATGGCTTATATGCGGATTGTCTGATGCCTGCTGTTGTCTGGAATTGCTACCCACAGAAACATCTGGATTCTTAACAACTTCTTTCACAACAGCTCTGGAAGGAAATCAAGGCTTTCAGTATTAAATCTGCTGCTGGCTTCAAAGAAATTGAAGGCTTAGCAGTTCTGTCTCCCAGTGCTTTATGTTTGTCTGATACGTTGCAGCAGTCTTTCTGTTCTTTCCAGAGTAAACTGTCTCCTACTGCAAGGTAGTGGAAAGCACAGCTATTAAAATTGAAGAGAAAGGGAGGCCAGTGTAGATTTGATACCATTTGTCATGCTACTATGCTGTTTAAACATCAACATCCCAGCATATCTTTAAAGCTGAATTAATCCTTTGATTCATGATGCTTTTGAAATAATACTTTTTCTACATTTAGCTGTCAGCTGCAAATTATTTCCTTTCTGATGTATTTCTTTTTTAAGATGATGATTCTGAGCATTGTCTTGTAGTGACAAATACCTGAACCATTGGTAAGCATTGCAATTGGAGCCCTTGCTCCTGTGAGCAGGGTTGTGATGTTGGTACCCTCCTGGTAGAGTGCTTGGTGCTCTGTAAGCTCCGAGTGTGTCCATTACTTCAGTAGTGGTTTTTCCATACTTGTCAGGAAGAGATAAAACACAGTGTGATACCAGTTCTAGTCCTAGTCTGGCTGCCATTTCCCATAATAAAGACACTTAATCTCTGTTTTGTTTCTCCAGTAGATTAGAGGGGTCTTTATGGGAAAAAAAACATGAATTCACCATCAGTGAAAACTATTCTACTCCCTAGCTAGAGAGCATACTAGAGGGATGTTTGTAAGGACTCTAGATATATGTCTTGTTTTTTCTCAGCTTTGAATGACTGTTGTCTTATCTCTTTCTCAACACAGCAAACATTGCATGACCTCTTGAAAAAAGCTCCCCTTGCCTATGCTGCTGAAATTAAAGAGCTAAACCAGCAACATGAATCCCTGTTTTCCAAGTGGATGCTGCAATTACAGTAAGTATCCAATGAGAATCGGTGAAGAAGCCTAGTAAACACGCACTACTAGTAAACTTACCCTCACGTCAACAATATTCTGTGGATTACTTAAGGGGTTACTTTTTTTCTTTGACTGAGTGCTTAAATTTAAAATTAGGTGACGTTAATTTAGTATAATGTTTCCTGTAGACAAAATCATATGTGACTAGCTCCTTGAACTGAATGCCTGAAGTGAAATGGAGGTTGCATTCTGCCTGGCTAGTTTGTGCCTCTGTAAACCAAGCTAGAGGGCATTCACAAACAGGCAACATGAATGATGAGAAAAGTGTCCTTTGTGAAGAGTCAGTTTTGCTTACAGCAGCATAGTAGTGAGAAGCCCACCACCAATTTCTTCATATGTGGCTATCCTCAGTGGTATAGCAGTGAACTTTGAGTGCCTATGGTACTTAATGATCTAGGCATGAAGAAACGTTAGCAGTATAAATTTTATCTGAGTTTGTGTATATTTTCAGGAGAAGGAGAAAAGAGTAAGCATCTAGGAAAGCAAGTGGGGAACCATAGAGAGCTGTGAGATTCTGAAATGCCTTAGAGAAGGCAGGCCACCAGCTCTGAAGTTAAGGGCTGAGGCAAGAGCAGATGTTGGGGAGGAGAAAGCCCCTTGGAAGCTTTGCAAGGGAGTGGAGTATAAAGAAATCTGTGGTCCATGGGACAGGGACAAAGCATGTGAAAAATACATTAGCTTTGAAAGGTGGAGAGCTGCAAGATGAGGAGTTCCCTTTGACTCAGTGATCTGAGCAAATGGTTAGAGATGTATGTGGCAGAGTAGAAGGAATAAATCTGTAGGTGATACTGAAGTCAATGACAGTTGTTGAATACCTTACCTTTGCCCAATGCTATTTGAATGACCTGATACTCTTCTTTCTGGTCAAGATTATACTTTTCTTGCTTCTCAAAAATAAATAAAGCTTTTGTATTCCCTGCCATGTTCTCTTTATGCTTTCTTGCCTCTTTCTCTGTGGAAAAATTGGGATAAGCAAGAGACAGGAGAATAGTTTAACTTTGCTTTGAAATTATGCCTGCAGATCACAGTAGAAAACCACTATGAAGGCTTGCTTTTTTTCTTGTAATTGCTGTGACTCATAGTAAACATTTAATATAAGCGCTGGTGAGGGGGTGAATGTGAATGCTGGTTACTCTTTGTTGTCTGATGTTGCAGATCTAGTCTCATATTCTTGGACAATACAATTTTCTTCCATGGATGTTTTGCTAAACTTGTGAGCCTCCAGGCTGCTAAAATGCTTCGCTTACTAGGATGCATGTGGCACAGCTCAGATTCCTTGCAGCTAACCTTATTTGTCAGTTGTGAGCTGAAGGTAAGCCTGGAGTTGATGAAACAGGAAATTTTTAGAGGCAAGATTGCAATGGATTGTTTTGCTTAATGGATGTATGAACCTAAAAGGGGAGTTGTACTTTTTTGATGTGGTGTATTTGCTCACTTTTCTGCAGCTTGGGTTTCAATATCGTGCTTTATGGTCTGGGCTCAAAGCGTAATTTGTTAGAGAAGTTTCGTACTTCTGTGCTCCAGGATTCTGTTCACGTTGTGGTTAATGGATACTTCCCCAGCATCACTGTGAGATCTGTAAGTATGGGAAAAGCTTACGGGTTTATCTAATCATCCTGTGTTACAGATACCTCTAAAGTCTTTTAATGTGAAGTGCTGCATCCTGTAGCAGCAGACTCTTCTCTCAGTTCCTATCTCTCTTTTAAGAGTTTAAATAAATTACTCCATGCATTTTCCAAGGAATTGCAGTACTTTCCATCGTTAATAGATACTCATCAGTATAAAGCCTTATTTTATGTCACTGTTTTGAAAAAGGATAGAAATTCTTGGTTTGTGTTGACTGTTTTGGGGATTTGATGGTAAAAAATCAGATTACCTTCCTCATGACAGTCAAGTGCTCAGTTTCAGATTTTCTGCTCTAGGTCCTTCAGTGCCAGAGCCCTTCAGAAGGGACTGCTATTTTCTTTTTCAGATTCTCAACTCCATCACAGAGGAGGTACTGGACCATATAGGGACCTTCTGCAGCCCTCTTGACCAACTTGAATTCATCATTAAAAGGTTTAAAGAAGGTAAAATGACTAAGTTTATACATAAAAACATTAAAGTCCACTTTCTGTTAGGCAAGCCTGGATATTTTCTTTCCTCATAGTTTTCATATGTGCAGTTACAGTTTCTTAGTTTATCTTGCTTGTAATTTATGCCACATATATGAAAACATATATGCACCAGGAATATATGTGTACATGATCCCAAGCTGTTACCTCAGTCAGTGTTTCACACACTAAGTTCTCTAGAAGGGGAAGGAGGAAGGCACAAGTGTTCTAACAAGACAGAGGCTCCTCAACCCTTTGGCAAACTGAAAGGCTCATCTCTCTTGCATTTAGCACAGTGCCTTTGTGCTTTATTTACATGGTGTTTCTGTAGCCATGTGTTACCAGCTGGAAGATAGGATATGTAGACTCCAGCTGCATAAGGGAAGATAATTCTTAGTGGCTGCTTGAGGACCTGATATAAACCTCACTGAAATCAACAGATCGAGGAACTCGCAAACAGTTTGGAATGACAGCTGCTGACAGATATCAAGTCCTTTGAGCTCCTCTGGAAAATCATAGTCTGAGGGTCTTCCCATAAATTTCAGTATAGGCTGGATTAAGGCTTAAATGTACATGATTTAGTGGAATGGCCATTTAAATGTAATATATGCAAATACTGTCATTAAGATGAAATAAAGGACAGCAGTGTCAAACAAGCAGGTTAGAATTGGGTTCAAAAGCTAAAGTAAACCATTAGTGCCACACTGAATGCTTGCTGAATTCTTTTTGAATGTCGGTGTTACTGGTTGTTTATACATACACAAATTGCCATGGAATATTAATTGTGCGTGGCATTGGTGTTTAAGTGTTTACGCTCTGATTTTCATCATTACCTTATGAGTATTTCTAGTGGGACTAAGTGAAAAAGACTGATTAATGGCAGTACGCACCAGACTCTACATAAATCAGACTTGGGTAGTACACTGTAGCTGATATGGTGGAGTCTGGGGAACCATTATCACCCAAGTATGTACTCCATTTGCACAAAAACTGGCTACTGTTCCAGAATTGTTTCTGGACTCAGGAAATAGCTGTTCCAAAGCATAAGTACAGCAGAAACAAGCTAGCTGGAAATTTTAACATCTACCATTTGCATTATCCAAGCTAAGTCTTCATAACTTCCTTTGAGGACTCAGTGGGAAAGATTTCCAATGAAGTTAGTATGCTTTGGATCCAACCTTGAATAGAGAATGCATTTTCATTGTGTGAGGAGGAGCTTAAGGATCCTAGTCATGTAACTCAAAAGCTGCTAAACAAACTGCTCAGACTTCCATCCTAAAAGACTTTTGAATGACCTTGAATCATAGAACTAGAAGTCATAGCTAACAGGGCAATTCCTGGTAAAGCCATGAGCAAGTGGAAAGTGAATTATAAGAAAAGATTAAACTGCAAGAAGAACTGTAGCTGTGATGAGAACTGCTATACAGTGATTTGAGAAGAGGTGTTTTAGGTGCTCAGAAACACAAAAGTGTGGGATAGAGATCAAAATAAGCTCAAAATAATCACAAGGAAAGTCATTTGATATTGGAGTAATGAATATGGAATAGAGTTGTCCTAGGCTGCACTAAGAATAGGAAACCACTTTGCGTGCAATTTTTTTGACTGGTTCTCTGCTGTTTTTTTCTGACCTTGCAGATTCATCTTTAGAGCTCTATGTCCTCATTCATAACCTGGACAGCCAGATGTTGAGAGGAGAAAGAAGTCAGCAGATACTTGCACAGTTATCCTCTCTGCCTAGCATTTACCTCATTGCCTCTATCGATCACATCAATGCTCCTCTCAGTGAGTCCTCTTCGGCCTGATGTAGCAAAGAGAGAAGTATCTATGTTCTGCTTTGGGGCTGCGGAGCATGTTTCATAAGCTCATGTATTACTGTTGATGTGCAAAATAGAGATGTTGATGGATTTATGACGGTAGCAGCTAGAAGCCCCGATTGGGATCGTGGCTGTGTTGAACCAAAACTGTATAAAGATACTGAGAGCTAGCAGTTACTGATCACAATATACAAATAGACTCCAAGCTTCTGGCACCCTTCCATTTAGGGACTTAGTGAAATGGAGATTGGATGTTATGTCTGTCATTGCATCTAAACAATTTTGTTTATCAGCCAGAAGTTCTTCACACACTGCTGACTGTGGAAGGACTTACAGTATATCTAGGAAGCTGGTATGAAAAAGGGATGTATGCAAATATTTTGTTGCAGATAATTTGTCTTGCTTGAACTGCAAGTGTCAGGGTGTATGTACTGTGAACTCCACAAGCATACGTTGTTTCCTCAAATCCTACAGTAGAATTAAGTACATTTTAATATTGCTTATTTAACATCTTAGAAAAGATAAATCTCTCAATTCTGTCTGCTCTTTCTTTTCTCTCTGTCTAGTGTGGGATCAGGCAAAGCTAAGCCTCTACAACTGGCTTTGGTATGAAACAACCACATTTAGTCCTTATGTGGAAGAAACATCTTATGAGAACTCACTTTTAGTACAGCAATCTGGATCTTTGGCTTTGAGCTCCCTAACTCACGTCCTGCGCAGTCTCACTCTCAATGCCAGGTAAGACACTCTTATACTTCATAGTAGCACTTGCTGAGAATCCAGTCCTTACTAGGTGACTCTGGTCTACACCTAGCAGGAGGCAATCACTGTTTTCCACGATGTTCAAGATGAAGATGGTAGGACATAGGTTCCAAGTGATTGGTTACTTCAAAGGAACAGTGTTTGGCTAGTAAGCCTTGTTCAGTGATTAGATTCATGCAGAAAGTCCTGGTCATGGGGGAAAAAATCAGTAATGGTGGGGGGGGTGGGGTGGGTTTGGGTTTTCTTTCCTTTTTATTTTCCCCTCTCCTCCTTTCTCTTAAGGGGGATATTCAAACTGCTTGCTCAGTACCAGCTGGAGAACAAGGACAACCCATCTTATCCAGGTATGTACCCACCTTTTCTCATGTGTTTGGGGTGTCGCCGTTGCCAGCTCAGTCACAGCAAGACTGGTTCTTGGTATGCAGCAACACAAGTGCTGTAACTGTTGGCTCAGTGAGACTCAGTGGCATAGAGTCTTTCTAGTGGTACCGTGTCCGAGACTGACAGGAAATCAATAGACTGGCTGGTTCTGAAGGACCTCTTGTTACTGTTGTCTGCTTTCATGTCTGGACATGACTAAGATAATTCATGGGGGACTGTGGAGTTAAAAAATGAAAATAAAGGAAGAATATGAATTTGCATAACTAGCACTTAAAGGACCAGGGAAAGACACGAGATCCTGTTCCCATGCTGCTTCTATCTAAATTAACTTTTGATGTGTCTCTGCTTTCTAGGAGACATGTGGAATATTCTGTCAGTGTCTCTAACAGGTGCTGCAGGGGATATAAATAACATGTTAATGATAAAGAAAACTGTAAGGAAGATAGAGGAGTTGGAAATTAAGAGAGATCAACTGTGTTTGGAAGTGCATTTAAAGTGCTGATAAAATTCTGTTAAGACAAACAGGGTGACTGGAACATTAATTCAGCTGTTTTCCATTAATTACTGAAATACTAGCTTGGCTCTATACTTGAAAGAAACGATTATGTTACTGTAGCCATTGTGGTCTAAGCCAAAGAAAGATTTGTAGGTGGAGATAAAGTGTTGTCAGACCTGGAAAAATCTGACAATCTTACCACTTCAATTTCTTGTTCTTGCCTTTTTCAACCTTCAGGGCTGTCTTTCCAAGACTTCTATCAGCAGTGTCGGGAGGCTTTCCTTGTGAACAGTGACCTGACACTCAGGGCACAGCTGACAGAATTCAGGGACCACAAGCTCATCCGGACCAAGCGGGTGAGTTGGGGGAAGACGATAATTCTGGGTATTCAGCCACTTTAAACAAAAAAGATGCTTACTTGCTATTAAGTTTCCTTAAGACACCACTCTGCAGCTCACAGTGAGACTGTATTGTTTGAAGCACCTAGGAACTAGCAAAGGGCAGAAATTCTGTAATTGCAGCTCTTTCCATGCCTCTAATTTGTCAACACCCTTTACATGGATGGGGGCTGTAAAAATGCAGTGTGCTTTGGTTACTTAGCAACGTACAGGTCTCTTCTTCCTGAAGACCTTGAGAAGTAATGGACTCTGGAGCTTGCCAGTCTCCTTCCAGTAGTGACCTGTATTTGCACGACGGAAGAATGCAGGCTTGTCTTAATAGGCAGCATAGCAGTACTAGATACGGGA
The DNA here is from genome assembly GCF_036417535.1 of Chlamydotis macqueenii. Classification (NCBI taxonomy): domain Eukaryota; kingdom Metazoa; phylum Chordata; class Aves; order Otidiformes; family Otididae; genus Chlamydotis; species Chlamydotis macqueenii. The sequence continues at coordinate 30,194,696 of NC_141561.1, forward strand.
ACACGGTGTTGAGAAGCTATGTAGCATCAGACAAGCATAACCCACCAGAAGATTTCTCATATACTGACTTTTCTCAATATTTCTGCATTTCTAGCATTGCTCTAGTGACATATTCCTGTTTTTTCAGCAATATAGTCCTTCTGAATGCTGGCAAGCTCTCACCCAGACTGCAAATAAATGTTAGTGTTGCAGTGTTACCTAGTGGCTTGCATTGCACTGATGTTAACAGAATGTGTATGCGTGTCTGTCCTAGGGAGCTGATGGTGTGGAATACTTACTAATTCCTGTAGATGACAGTACCTTGACTGACTTCTTAGAGAAGGAGGATGAAGATGTATAAAGTGTCCCTGTTCTCAAAGCGTCTACAGCAATTGCTCTCACGGGCTGCTGGAGAGGGGCCTATATTTGGATCTCTCTCCCTCCAACCCCAAGGGTGCCGGACTACTTACTGAAATGTAATAGCTGCAATGAACAATGCTCATTGTTCAATTACTTCAGGTGGTTTGGAGTGATGACTTCTGTAAGCAAGGCATCTCTTGCTTTGTAGTTAGATTTGTCTGCTTTGTCTCTTAGCTCAGATGATGCCTTCTTCATATCTATGCAGCCAACCTTACAGCTAGAAAAACAAACTCGGTAAGATTGTGCCTTCTGCTCTCTACCTCACCAGACATGAGGGTTTGATTGGAGCAGTTTACTTGGGAAATGCAAATCACTAGATAGTCATAGCTTTAGTTTGTGCTAGTGGTGCAACTTTCCTCAACTGAGTGCTTTCAGTACTCCTTTAAGACAAGACTATCTTCCAATGTATGAAGAAGCCAAGATTTATAATGCTAAGAGATCTGCCTTGATGGCATGACTGACAGAGAATACTACTGGGTTTGGGACACTGTGGGTAACTTATTAAATTCTGGCAACAGAACTGAAGGACTTGCCCCAAACCCAAATCCTTTTTTAAGAAGATTTAGATAATCAGAATTGTTATGGAATCAAGTCACTGCCTGTTGGTGAGCGTGAGAGGATCCAGCTTCTTTCATCTACTTTCCAAGTTGCAATCCAGGAATATGAAGAGACTGTGATGTTTGCTTGTTTATTTTTAAAACTTGATTGTATATATGTATTTCTTACATCAGGAGTATCCACTGATCCTGGAGGAGGCCTTAAATGCCACTTATAAGCTCTCCCTTTTTTTAAGCCCTTAGAGGCTGGGAGACTGCTGAAGTTTGACAGCTTTTCTTCACTTTCTTTCTCAGGTATGTGGGCAGTAAGCCCTATAGTTCCATCAACTGTAGTCTGCTAGCCAGACTTCAAGGACTCTGTATGTCTGATATTTGGTAGCTGTGTTACAGCTCAATGTTGTAATTGTTCAAATCAATCAAATAAAGTACTTTATTAATTTTCATTAGCGTGTCTTGTCTTCCACAATCTTTTTATGTTATAGGAAGATAGAGATCCTTCTGGCAATTGTGTGAAAGCCTAATTTTCATTATTATGTCAATATCTGTGCAAATCCTCTTGCAGTGTGCAGCAGACTTCTAACTAGTTAGTAAAAATACTTTATATTGTTTCTTATAAAGTATCAAAATTAAAAACAGTTTGCCTGCCTTTTACTACCAGTATCTAGCTTTTGAAGAGAACCAAAACATCGCATAGAATGTTGTTACCTAGTCTGCCCCTCACTGCCAGAAGCAAGAGGTTTACAGCCTGACTTTTTTTTGTATTGAAAACACGGGGTTATCTACTTATCCCACTGACAATTTGATTCTTCAAATATAGGACCTAATTAGCTTTGCTGGAGAGTGATGGGGAAAACTGGTACATGCCACCAGTAATCTCCAGCTTTGTCGACAAAAACATTTTTCAACTAACTTTTGGTGGTACTTGCATCTGCATTTTACAGGCTGCAATTCCAAAACTGCAAAGTGCATCAGATTCCTGACTATCACTACTTAGTCTACCGTGAGAACCACTAAAACTGTGATCAACCCCAGTTTTGTAAGTTAGGTGTAGAGTTCAAGAACAAGAACTCTGCCACTTGAAGAGATGTGTTGTTGGAGAAACTTGAAAAGTAGCTGAGCAACAACCACATCCTATTTTGTAGTCCTTTGACTCTCTCCACACTTCCTGTGAAACTCCAGATTTAATTTATATTCTGAGTACATATGGAAGACAACCTAGTGCATTTACAGACAGAGATACTGTGGTGCATTTTCAGTGCAATTGTATCTTGTTTTCTAGATGTGAAATTTACTTTAATGAAGTACTATAGTCATCCTGAGTTTTGAGTTATCCACTAACAGTTTTGGTAGACTACCAGATTGCCATACAGGGCAGAGGAGGGCTGCAGAGGATACCACACATCTGCTAGAAGAAGGTTAAATCTGAATCAGTTTTTGGCTGTTGCTAATTTTGTAATGCAAGCTAAAGAAAATTACTGTGAATTAGTTCCTGTGGGTTTTATATTAAAAGTATTTTATCCTGATTTCATGCTGTTTCTGGACAACTGCCCCTTCTATGCATTAATTTTCTGTCTCTTGAATTCTATGTATGTACTCAGGTAGTAGTATTTTAATGACTTCCGTAGCAATACAGAACTGTTGGAGTTGGAGGGATCACTTCTACAGTCCTTCCCTTTACTTGGGAAAGAAGAAATTTCTTCCCACTTCCTGTTCCTCAGCTTACTGGGAGGTCTTTGTGATATTGGTAAGAATGATTGCCTCAGTAGCTTCACATAATACTGGAGTCATCTCTTTTCACCTACATTTAAGTGGAGCAAGACAGATGCAATTATTCAGTAAAGACATTGCTTGATGAGCCAGTTTTATTAACTTAAAAGGATGATGCAAAGATCTTTACAAATTTGCAATGGAAATATTTTCATTTTCTTTAAACAAATGGTGTGCACGTAATCCAGAGATGGTAAGGTATGCAACTGGGAGATTTTTTTTTCTTTAAAAAAAAACACAACAGAAAACCTAACTTTAAAAAATAAAACCTAAGCATTATCAGTGGTGAAAATGCTACTTGTTCAGTTTTAGTAATCCTGTAATTAAGAACCATAGTTACAGAAACTGTTTTTAAAATAAAGTAACAAAAGCACATTAAATTCATTTACAGCTTTGTTAAG